>NC_089252.1:145539825-146139825 GCF_963930625.1 Muntiacus reevesi | reverse complement strand
AACTCTGAAAGTACATCTGATTAAAAACAACTAGATTATCAAGGTCCCTTCCAAATCCAGTTCAATAAATTCAATATGACACATGTTTACTGAGTATCCCCTATGCCAGACACTGCCCTGCAGGTTTGAGATAAACTAATTGGAGTATTTTATTTATTTATTTTATGTTTATTTGTTTTGCATTTTTTTGTTTGTTTGCTCACTTTTTTTTTTTTTTGCTGTGCCACATAGCATGTGGGTTCTCAGTTCCCCAACCAGGACCTGAACCTGTACTCTCTGCATTGGAAGCGCAATCTTAACCACTGGACCATCAGGGACTTCCCTGGTTGGTATATTTCAACAAGCCCCATGGGAAACTCTGAAAGTACATCTGATTAGAAACAACTAGATTATCAAGGTCCCTTCCAAATCCAGTTCAATAAATTCAATATGACACATGCTTATTGAGTATCCCCTGAGCCAGACACTGCCCTGCAGATGTGAGATAAACCAGTGCACAAAATAGAAGATAAATTAGTAGAAGTTTCTAGTAGTTACAGCAGCACTGGCCAAGTGTGATGAGGAGAGCTGGTTCGGGGAGAAGTCGCAGGGTTCGATAGTATAAGCAAGGTGACTTGAAGGAGACGAAGGAGTAGCTGAGTGTATATCTGGGGGAAGGATGTTCGGAGCAGTCAGCAGCTAGAGCAAGGGGCCTGGAACAGCAGTGTGCTTGCCAGGTCCAGTGGGTGAGAACGAGAGGTGGAATAAGGGGACAAGGATGGCCATGGAATGCTGCTGAGCATGCTAAGACACCCTCAGCCCTGCCCTGAATATCTTGACTCTGATCTTGACCCTGAATCCGTCTCTGCCATGACCTCTTCCCTACTAAACTTTCATTTTAGGGACCACTCATCATAGTAAAGGGCTTTCCAGGTGGTGCTAGTGGTAAAGAACCTGCCTGCCAATTCAGGAGACCCAAGAGCTTCGGGTTCAATTTCTGGGTCAGGAAGATAGCCTGGAGCGGGGCATGGCAACCCACTCCAGCACTCATGCTTGGAGAATCCCATGGACAGAGGAGCCTGGTAGGCTACAATCCATAGGGTCACTAGAGTTGGACACAACTGAAGCGACTTACCATGCACACACGCATCATAGTAAATGCCAGTACTGCTAATGCCAAAACAGTTACTTGTATGGGTGAGCATTTTGCATTTTCCCTCCTTAAACCTAAGTGTGTTCAGCCTCACCTAGTCTTCTGTCCCATCCAAATCTTCTGTCCTTCCCTTCCTAACTCCTTCCTGGGGCCCCAGGTATGCATAGCCTGGAGGAAGGGGAACAAGGCAGGTGGCGAGCATGTGGCCAGTGTCATTCTTATTGTCCCAACCAGGCAGCAGCTTAAGGTACAGTATCCCGGAAAGAGAGAACCCCCAAATATAACTGTCCCAGAAATTAATCACTCTGAGTTTCTGGCCTAGAATCCCAAGGTAAGTAAGACCAAGCCCTCCTGGAGATCCCAGGCTAAGGCAGTGGGCTGGAAGGAGTGGAACTGGGTAGGAAAGGAGAAAAACACAGACACTGAAAATTCAAATGTATATACAGTGTGTTGTTTCAGATTCTCAACCGAGAGGTAAGTGACCCCCAGGGATACAGGGTTCAACTGATCATTATCTACCCATTGGGGGACCTTGTGTGAATCAGTTAACCTCTCCTCTTGGGCCTTGAAAAGCATCACGCTCAATACATATATTTAAATAAGTGTGTTTCAGTTCCTTTGCATGTTGTGTGTGCATACACACTAAGTCACTTCAGTTGTGTTCGACTCTTTGCTACCCTGTGGATTGTAACCCACCAGGCTCTGTCCATGGGACTCTCCAGGCAAGAATACTGGAGTGGGTTGCCCTCCTTGCATGTTAAATGGGAGTAATAATAATACAGATGACTGAGGGCTACCCAGAGCCAGCTCATTCTCTGGTCCTGCTCGTGACCCCCACCCCCAGCCACACTTGCAGGTCCCCCCCCACTGAAGTGTCAAGTGGGCCACCAGGCCATATCTGTTGAGAGGAAGGTCATACCAGTTCATGGATGTGAACTTGACTGCAGAAGCCAGCACACAACTGATGTAATAGTCATCAAAGTGTTCTACTGGCTGCCTATTTTAATAAATAAAAATCCAGGAAACCCAGTTACATTTGAATTTCAGATAAAGAACTAAAGATTTTTTATTGTTATAAGTATGTCTCACATGATACTTGGGACTGTAGAGGAGGCAAAAATTTACCCCATCCTCTTAAGGTTTTTTGGCTGGACCTGAGAATTAAACTGCCATAAGACAGAGTAACAGGAGAAAATCATACACATTTCTATAAATTTTATTGCTAAAAAACCCAAAGAAATGGTGAAAACTACATGTCTTTATATTGGATTGAACAAAGACAAACAATTGTGGAGAAGTAACCAAACTAAATGGTGAGGCTGAAGGAAGATAAGAGTTTGCTTTTTTTCTTGGTACAGGGAAGGCATCTTTCACATGGAAGTTGTTATCTCCCGTTTTCAGGAAGAAAAGAGGAGATTAGGACGCCCTTCTTAAATCTGCTGTCTTTCAAGTGCCTTTAGCTCAAAGTCGGACACAACTGAAGCGACTTAGCAGCAGCAGGAGCAGCAGCAAACCTTTATTTATGTCAATGGGGTCTATTTGGGGATGACATATTTATAATACAAAAATATTACTTATTGTGTACCTGAAATTCAAATTTGTCTGTTCATCCTAAATTTTATCTGGAAAACCTACTGATGACAGTTTATGGGCTGGCTGAGATGATAGGGATGTGGGGCCAGAAAATGGCTCTGCAGTGGTCGAACTGAACTTGAGGATAAGGGTTAAGACATTCACCAGGGCTGTGGGGTTATTGCTGTGTCATTGTCTTAGGCTGTATTTGCTAGTGAATCCTGCCGACTCAGAGGCTTTCCAGGTGGCACTAGTGGTAAAGAACCAGCCTGGCAAGGCAGGAGACATAAGAGACATGGGTCTGATCCCCAGGCTGGGAAGATCCCCTGGAGGAGGGCACGGCAACACACTCCAGTATTTGTGCCTGGAGAATCTAATGAACAGATGAGCCTGGCAGGTTACAGTCTGTGGGGTCGCATAGAGTCGGACACAACTGAAGCGATTTAGCACTCAAGCATTCACCCTCAGACTCAGCCCTCTTGGGGCTCCCAGTCAATCTCTCTTTCCTCCGATCTAGGCAACTTGTCCTCTCAGGACCTGCCTGGATGCTGCACTCTGTAAGCCCAGAGCTGTACTGAGTGATAATATTAGTGCCACTTACTGTGTGCCCCCCAGGGGTCCAGAGTCATGCTGCTCGCCCTAGAGATGGAAGCTCATGAAGCTGGGTGCTGGCCTGACTCCAAAGCCCAGATCTCCTTCTCTTGTGCTGTGACCTGTTCAAAGACTCCAGCATCCAGGAAGGTGGGGGAAGGAACAGGAGTTGACATGGCATATCCTGGTCTCCCACCGTGTCCCAGGTGCTGTGTTAGAATTCACTGAGCTGTCACAAAAATCTAATAAAGTTAATTCTCTAGGAGATGCTAGAAGTAGGAAGTATCTGAGGTCATACAGATGAAGAGGTGGAGCACGGATTTGAACCCACATCTGTCTCATCTCAAAGCAAAATTTTGCCCTCCTTTGTGCGTACACATTGTTGACATGTGTGCATGCGTGTGTGTGTGTGTGCACGTGTGTGCACATTGTGGACACTCATAGTCACTTCCACCTTTCAGAGTAGGGCTTTCCAGTCCTTTCCTGGCCTTCCTCTCTTGGGAAAGTCCAGGGCCTTGGAGTGGGCACCCCAGGGGTGCTCACCCAGGCGACTTTCTCAGGGACCTGTGCCATCTGTCCACCAGCCCTCAATCAGCAGCTTCTCTGGGGTGTTGCCTTCCTGTACCAGAACCGGTGTCTCTCAGGGTGCCAGGCACTTGGTTCCCAAGCCCTGGGCCTTGGGCAGAGGAGAGGGGAGTGTGGGCTGTGAGGGGACAGGGCTGGCACTAAGACTCACAAACACTGCGATGCCTCCATCTCCTCTTTTGGCTCACTTGCTCCTGTGCCGAGTCTCTCGGGAATCTCTAGACTTGAACAGTATTAAAACTGGATGGGACTTTAGAAACATCAAATCTTATCTCTTCATCTTATGGACAGAAGAAACGGGGGCCCAGAAAGCAGAAATGACTTAAGATCACTCATCAAAGCAATATCATATGGTATTTGTCTTTCTCTATCTGACTTATTTCACTCACTATGACAATCTGTAGGTCCATCCATGTTGCTGCAAATGGCATTATTCTGTTCTTTTTTAATGACTGAGTAATATTCCTATATATATATATATATATATATATATATATATATATATATATATATATTCACACACCACATCTTCTTTATCCATTCCTCCATCAGTGGACATTTAGGTGGCTTCCATGTCTTGGCTATTGTAAGTAGAGTTGCAATGAACATTTGGAGTCTATGTATCTTTTCTAATTATGGTTTTCTCCAATATATGCCCAGAAATGGGACTGTTGGATCATATGGTAGTATTTCAATAAAAAGATTTTTAATTGAGAAAAAAAGAGATCAGTCACAAGGCTAAGGGTCCAGAGGTTCAGAACCCAGGCTGACTACCTCCTGGTCCAGTGCCCTCCTCTACATTCACCCCTTATCTCCTCCAGCAGATTGGCATCCATCCCAACATGTTAAGACCAAAGGAGTCTTAGATTAGGGAAAGGGCTGGGGACTATCTCAAATAGACAGGGAAATAAGAATATTCAATAAATGGTGTTGAGATACAAGAATTGTTGTTTGGGGGGGATAATAAAGATGGGGCCAAAACAAATTCTATTTCAATCATGATAAGTGTATTCACTGGGAGGACTGATGCTGAAGCTGAAGCTCCAATCTTTTGACCACCTAATTCAAAGAGCTGACTCATTCTAAGAGACTCTGATGATGGGAAAGATTGAAGGCAAAAGGAGAAGGAAATGGCCGAGGATGAGATTGTTAGATAGCATCACCAACTCAATGGACATGAATTTGATCAAACTCCAGGAGATAGTGAAGGACAGGGAAGCCTGGCATGCTGCAGTCCATGAAGTTGCAAAGAGTCGGACGCTATTTAGCAGCTGAACAACAACAACAATAAAGCATATTTAAGTGTAATAAAACTGTAGAAGTTCTATAAGAAAGTACAGGTGAACTGATTTATAATTTTGGAGCTGGAAGGTTTTTCTAATCAGGGTGGAAAACCCAGAAGTCATATAGGAAAAGGTTGATACATTTGACTACATAACAATTTTTTAAAACAATCCTAAATGGAAGACTACCATAAAAACATTTCACAATAATGAAAAAGCATACGATAAAGGGATTATTCCTTAATTTACAAGGAAACTCACATAACGTCTAATCATCACAAAAACTAATATCTAATCATTTACTATGTACTAGACACTATTTTAAGCACATAGATTATTTTATTTAAATCTCACAGTAGGTAGCCCTATCAGATAAGTACTATAATTATCTGATTTATAGATGAGGACATGGAAACAGTTTTTTAAAATAGTCAAAGAGGGTTTCACTAGTGGCTTAGTGGTGAAGACTCTGCCTGCCAATGCAGGAGATACGGGTTTGATCCCAGATTGGGGAAGATCGATCTCACGTACCACAGAACGACTTAGCCCGTGTGCCACAGCTATTGAGCCTGTGCTCTAGAGCCCAGGAACCACAACTATACTTGAGCCCACATGCAGCAACTACTGAAGCTGGCGTGCCCTAAAGCCTGTGCTCCACAAGAAAGGCCACCTCAATAAGAAGCCTGTGCACTGCAGATGGAGAGCAGACCCCTGCTAACCACAACTAGAGAAAAGCCCAAGCAGCAGGGAAGACAGAACACAGCCAAAATAAATAAATACATTTTTGAAATAGTCAAAGAATATAGACAGGTCATTTACAGAAAAGGAAATATCAATAAACGTATGGGTATGTTCACTTAATATAAATGAAGCCAGTAAACATGTAGAAACATGCTTGATATCACTCATAATTGAAGAAATACAAAATAAAACTAGAATTTAGACATCACTTTTTCACTCCTCAGCGCAACAAAAATGAAAACATTGGTCAACACCCAAGCTGTGATCAAGTGGGGAAACAACCTACTCTATAACTGTTCCTCTACATATTCTATCTGACTGTCAGTTCATGTCACCAGAACCACATTAGCTTAGCTGTCCTTGCAGAAATGCCTTCAGCCCAGTTCCACTTAAGTGTTGCACTCTTGGCATCTGTTAATGCTTGGCAAAGAAATGACCACATGAAAAATAACAGCATTATTTGTGTCCCGGAAAAGCTATCACTAAAGGCACTGTCTACTCTCCTAATCTATGTTACCAGAAGGAAAGACCCACATAGTAACTTATCTTTAGTATTTACTACCAGGAAAAAAATTATCTTGCTTAGAGACCTTTTATGTTTTATTTTACTGGACAATGGTACTTATATGACCATTTCTCTTTCTCTTTTTGCCTGGCTATTGGGAAGCTCAGAGCCATAGTTACAGCAACAACGTAACTAGGATAATTGACATCCGACTTCTTAACTCAGTGTGACTTAATTTTAGCTCTCTTTCCCCCCTCTCCCCTTCAATTGGTTTCTCTCCTTCCACTTGCTTTTTAATTTTTTAATTCTGGTTTAACAAAATTACTAAAAAGTGTGTTTAATTGGAAGCTATCTTAAAACCTTTTGGAAGCAGGTAGGATGCAAGTAATAAATAGACAGTCAAGCTCCCTCATTTTGTAAATAAGAAAACTGAAGTCCTCAATCACTATGTTCATTAACATTTATCTCTGTGCTCAGGTGACTTTGATACTCTATTGTAAGCTCCTTAGAACTGCATTTATCTTTTAGACCCTAGTGGCCAGCTCTGAAACAGGTATATGGTAGGTACTCAATAAATGCACATTGGTTGAAAACATAGTAGGTGTTGTGAGGAAAAGAACCACTTTTGCATGGAATGAGGTCTGCCAGGTAGTAAGTGTTCATGAGAACCGAATTAGCAACAGGGCATGGCCTCAGCCTCTGGCCTCGCCCTGCCATATCCTCGGGCCTCTATCACTCAGGACTCTTTAAGGGCTGGTGTGCAGGGCAAGCAGTCTGCCTCACCACCTCCACTCTGCCTTTATCATCACCCTCCCAACCCAGCCCTTCTAACTGGTCCAATCAGCTCCCAGATCTTTTTGATTTTTGCCCTGGGTAGAGACTGACACATCTGTCCTCCAAGTCTCCTGGCCCGGAGATGCCTGGAAGGTAGGGAATGGCATCACCTTTTGAACCCAGGTAGCACCTAATGTGGCTGCTCATCAGTGGTAACCAGGTATGGGGAGGAGAAGGAAGAGGAAGACCCGAGGTCATGGCTCTCCCTGCCCTGGTAGCCCTCAACTGACTGTGTCCTCATATCCCTGGGTGGACAGAGGGGACATCAGAGATTGACAGGGTCACCCTTTCTGCTCTTTCCCATCCTTCCTTCCACACATGCTAAGTCACTTCAGTCATGTCTGACTCTTTGTGACCCCACGGACTATAGCCCGCCAGCCTCCTCTGTCCATGGGATTGTCTGGGCAAGAATATTGGAGTGGGTTGCCATGCCCTCCTCCAGGGGATCTTCCCGACCCAGGGATCAAATATGTGTCTGCTATGCCTCCTGCATTGGCAGAAGAGTTCTTTACCACTAGCGCCACCTAGGAAGCCCCCTTCCTTCCACTGGGAGGCAAAAGAATGAGACATAGACAGGGAGGTCAAGCTGGAGCACACAGATGAGATGAAGCAGATGGGGCTTCCTTTGCCAAGCTGCAGACACTGAGCTGGCTTCCCATTGGCTGCCACCCCCGCCTCACCCCCAGCTTCCCACTTGGCTCTTTTCCTGAGCAACCTCTGTGGAGATGTGTAGAAAAAGAGTGGAGGTCTGGGCAAGGCCTTCTGACCCAGATTTCCTGGACTGATGGACAAGCCATGTTGAGAAACTGTGTCTGAGTGAGCTGAGCTGGGGTAGCCACCCCTGCTGAGCCACAGGGAACCTCAGGCCTGGAGCTTTGAGACCCAGACTCCCATGAGGACCATCTTGCCCAAGGAGATGCTCTGCCCTTCACTGTCATCCAGGATGTCAGGGTCATCATTGCAGCCCATGTGGGGGTGCTAGGGGTCAGGAGGAGGTCTCCCTGGGGTCTCCCTGCTCTGGTCTCTGTGTATGTAAAGTGTCTGCTTGCACTGCAAACTCCAAGACACTCTGTGGAGGCTGGCGACTTTTCACACGACTCAGGCAATTCAGGGCCATGGAAAAGGCAGTGAGCACCATGATTCAAGCTGAGGTGTGGATTCCACATCTTCCACATTTCTCTGGTAGCTGAACTGCCAGCTTGAGTGAAAAGTGGCTGACATGGAATCTGAATATTCTAGAAATTTTTATCCTCTTCTGTGAGAAACAATGACCCAGTCCACAACACCAGGCGCGTCCTTAACTTGTATAGGACCCGGGTAAGGTTCTTATACTACTTGTCTAAATATTGAAAAGTTCTTGGTTAAGTTAATTGTCAAATCTGGCTCAGTGGTAAAGAGTCCACCTGCCAATGCAGGACACACAGGAGATGTGGGTTCAGTCCCTGGGTTGAGAAGATCCCCTGGAGAAAGAAATGTAACCCACTCCAGTATTTTTGCCTGGAAACTTCCATGGACAGAGGAGCTTGGTGGGCCGCAGTTCTTGGGGTCATAAAGAGTCGGACATGACTGAGCGTGCACACATAAGCTTCAAATAAAATACATTCTATTACCTACCTTGGTGATATACTTCCATAATTATAATAGTTTGTAAATGTGTAAGCTATAGTTATTACTTGGCTAAAACTTGACGAAACATCAAAAGACTAAATTTTTATTGCACTTGTTTGAGTGTACTATTGATGGGCTGGCCATGCTTGGTTGAGTAATAAATGTATACCTAATTGTACATTATTCATAAATGATTACACGTTCATTCAGTAAAATTTGTTTTTCTTGCATTTGTCACAGGAAAATCACCAATTACATGGTTATAATAAAGACTTTCATGTCATAACTATAAATGTAGTATAAAGTTTAAAAATTGTGTTTCATTGTGTTGTACACCTGAAACATAGAATAATATCAATTTGACAGTCATGCCAAATTAGACAATATTCCTTGTGTTGTTGTAGTTGTTAGTTTTTTATTAACTTCAATCTGGAGAAACTTCATAAGGCTGGAAATTATTCTCAAAGCATTACTCAGATTCAGAATGAAAGCACACATTTTATGTATCATGTACAAGCAAAATAATGGGATGGCATATGATACATTACCACTGTCACAAAAAAAATAACAAATGTTTTCATTTCATGATATAAACTGCTTTCCCTTATATCTTGGAAACTTCTTAAAGCACTATCTCAATCTATAAAATACCATTTCTTAAGCATTTTTATGTCAGAACTCCTTTACACTCTTAAAAATTATTGAGGGTTCCAAAGAGCTCTTGTGTATGTAAATTGAAGCTATTGACAGTTGTCATATTGGAAATTAAACTGATGACTTTTAAAACACGACACACTAGCACACGATCTATTAGCTGTCAAAATGGTGATGACATCCTCACCAAGCTGCCTCTGGGAAACGTTGTACACTCACAAGAGAATTAACATGAGAAGGGCAAATGATGTCTAAGTTTTGTGGGATCTTAATTCCCTTACCAGGCATTGAACACAGACCCTCAGCAGTGCAGCGCTGAGCCCTAACCACTGGCCCACCAGAGAATTCTTATCTTTGGGCCACATTTTGAGAATTGCTTCGGGGAAGAACAATGTAAAGAAATGGTATCATGCTCCCTCCACATTATGCCTGACCTATGAATATACAAATAAGAGCTTTAAGAATTAGTCCTACAAAAGATTCCTCAACTGCTTTGTTCAACTTGTATGAATACTGCACTAATTCATGAATCTATGCAGAGTCACAGACTGGAATGTGAAGAGTAGCAGGAAAGTGGACCTGCTTCTATCAATACGCGCTTTGTTGTGTGCAAAACTCAGAAATGCCTCTCACCCTCTCAGAGGTTTAGTCTCCTCTTCTGTGGCATGGGGACCAGATTTGTCGGTGCTTCTGCTTCAGTTCTGTGCATTCTTTGAAGGCAAGTCCTGCCTGAGTCCCCATGGCGTCCCCAGCGCAGTGCCTGGCCCAGAGCAGAGGCTCACTCAGCATCCTCAAGGTGACCATTCGCCTCAGCTGTGCTGACCAAAACTGCTATTATGTGCACTTTGGAGTAAGGCAGGTTAACTCTGTGAGCTTGGATGACTTTTCTCCTGAAGTGGAAGGTCCACCACTTCCAAACGGGCAGCTTGTTAACTGCTGAGGGCTCACTTTCATGATCTATAAAAGGGAGTAACAACACTAGTAACTACCTTGTGGGGGAGAGGTGTCAGTGGGATTATCTACGTCAAGCACTTAGCACCTGACACATAGAAAGCTTTTGATACATGTTTATTCACTCTGGGGCCTTTCCTGATTGTCCAGCGGTTAAGAAGCTGCCTTTCAATGCAGGGAACGTGAGTTTGATCCCTGGTTGGAGAACTAATATCACACATGTCTTGGGGCAACTAAGCCTGTGCACCTCAGCTGGAGAAAGCCCACAGGCCACAATCAAGACCCAGTGCAGCCAAAAGAAATACGTAAATAAATGTTTAACTCTACCAGGCAGGCAATTTCAATATGGGCAGATAGACTTATTATATTGAATAAATCAGCTCCTAGCTTTGAGAGGGCAAGGATTGAGCCTCAGGTGAATTCTAGAACTGCCCTAACACACAGCAGGTGCTCAACCCAAAAGCGAATGAATGAACGAAGGAATGAAAACATGAACTGTCATTCCTTCTAGTGGCTGAAGGGTTAGACCTTCTATCCACTGGCAATATGGAACTGCCTAGCTCCTTCAAATGGTGAACATTGAGAATCATGTTTGATGCTTTTGTCTCCCACCCCCGCCCGCCCCTCACTCTGCCCTCTTGTTGAAAGTAAAAGGTAAATCGCTTTTGAATCATTAGTTAACCCATTGATGTTACCTTCTGTTGCCCCTGCATTCTCTGAATTCTCCCACGAATAACCAGAAAATAGGCAAAATAGAATTTTTCTCTCTACCATTTAATGTCAGTTAATGTTTATCTTTATTATTTTAAATAAGTAACATAAGTTTATCATACAAAAATATTTTTTAAACAGAAAACCTAAGACTAAGAAAGCCACCAAGCAGAGAACTACCATTAACATTTTAGCCTATCTCCGCTCATGTAAAGAGGAGGGTTATGAGTAACTTTTTAAAAAGCAAAATCAAGTTCTTATCATGAAAGCTTTTTTTTTTTTCACTTAAGGTATCTTGAACATCTTTCCACGTGACATTCTCTCCCACAACTGCACAGACACTATTGCTGGACATGTGTGTGGTTTCCATTTTTTCTCCATTGTCAGTAATTCTGCTATCCTCATTCACTACTTACTGTGCATACGCCTGGTGAACACCTGCAAGTTTACTGTAAATGAAATAAATGCATCTTCAGTATTTGGTAGGATGGTGACCATTAATAGAGACTGCTTCATACCCAGTCTCCTAATTGGGGTCAGTCTGGTCTCCCCAGAACTCTTCATGACTCCTCCTTGTCCTACATCTTGTCTAACCTGGCATTCAGACACTCTCCAGGTCTTTGCCAGTCACCCTGGACACTGGCTACACTCACCCTACCCTTTCCCATCTTTTTTGCTGATGGGTCCCCCATCAGCCTGTGACAGTCTCCAGGTAAGAGTCTGAGGAATGCTTTTTCTTCTTTGTAAAAATACTTGTTTCTACACTTACTATGATAAGCATGATCTACTTTTAAAATTGACATGCAATTCATATAACACAAAATTCATCCTTTAAAAAAGTGCATAATTCAGTGAGTTTTAGTTTATTTACAAGGCTGTACCACTAAGTCAACTCAGTTATATTTGACTCTGTGCGACCCTTTGGATTGCAGCCTGCCAGGCTCCTCTGTCCATGGAATTTTACAGGCAAGATTACTGGAGTGGGTTGCCATGCCCTCCTCCAGGGGATCTTCCCAACCCAGGGATTGAACTCAGATCGCCTACAGTGCAGGCAGATTCTTTACCATCTAAGCCACTAGAAAAGCCTTGCCACCATCACCACCATCTAATTCATGAACAATTTCATCAGCCCCAAAAGAAATTCCACACCCATTATTCTCCCGCTCCCTGGCCCCTGGTAACCACAATCTACTTACTATCTCTGTGGATTTGCCTAGTCAGGATATTTCATATATTGAAATATATGAAAGTATATTTTATATACTGATTCCATATATGGAATCATACAACAGGTGTCCTTTTGCAATTGCCTTATTTCACTTAGTATCTTGACTTCGAATTTCATCCATGTTGTAGCATGTGTCAGAATTTCCTTTCTTTTTAAGTCTGAATAATATTTCACTGTATGGATGTACCACACTGTGTTTGTCAATTATCTGTTGATGGGCACTTTGGTTGTTTCCAGCTATTGACTATTGTGAATAAGGCTGCTATGAATGTTGGCACATAATTACTGTTTGAGTCATTGTTTTCAATTCTTTTGGATATGGAGTGGAATTGTTGGATCATATGGTAATTCTATATTTAATTTTTTTTGAGAACCATCACACTGTTTTCTACAGCAACTGCAACAATTTATCTTCCCACTGGCTACATATGACAATTTCAATTTATTCACATCACTCTCAACACTTGTTGTTGTCTGTGTTTGTCATTATAGTCATTATAGACATCCCAGTGGTTTAATTTGCATTTTCCTAATGTTGAGCACCTTTTCAAATGCTTTTGCCAATTCTCTGTATGTTTATAGAGAAGTACCTCTTCTCTCTCTCTCTTTCTCCATAGTTTTAGAAAAATATCTATTCAAATCCTTTTCCCATTTTAAAATGGGTTATTTGTCTTTTTATTGTTGAGTCCCAAGTGCTCTTTATATAGGTTGGATACCAGATGTTTATCAGATACATGACTTGCAAATATTGTCTCCCATTATATCAGTTGTTTTTTTGTTTTCTTGATAATGTCTTCCTAAGCACAAAAGTTTTTAACTTTGATGACATCTAATTTATTATTATTTTTTGGTTGCCTGTGCTTTATATGTCACATCTAAGAAATCATCATCTAATCCAAGGTCAAAGAGGCTTACCTCTATGTTTTATTCTGATGGCTTTATAGTTTACCTCTTACATTTAGGTCTTTGATCATTTTTACTTAATATAGGGCTCCAAATTCATTCTTTTGCATGTAGATATTCAGTTGTCCCGGGGCTGTCCCTGTGGCTCAGTGATAAAGAATCTGCCTGCAATGCAGAAGTCACAGGGGAGAAGAGTTTGATCCCTGGGTCGGGAAGATCCCCTGGAGGAGGGCATAGAAATCCTTCAGTATTCTTGCCTGGAAAATCCCATGGACAGAGGAACTTGGTGGGCTATAGTCCATAGGGTTGCAAAGAGTCGGACACGACTGAAGTGACTTAGCACTCACACACGCATTCAGTGGTCCCAATATCATTGGTTGAAAAGATTATTGTTTCCTCATTGAACTGTCCTGGCACCTTTGATGAAAATCAGTTGTTCATAGATATATGGATTTACCCATAGGGTTGCAAAGAGTCGGACACGACTGAAGTGACTTAGCACTCACACACGCATTCAGTGGTCCCAATATCATTGGTTGAAAAGATTATTGTTTCCTCATTGAACTGTCCTGGCACCTTTGATGAAAATCAGTTGTTCATAGATATATGGATTTATTTCTGGACTGCCAAATCTGTTCCATTGATCTACTATACTTTCCTTATGCCAACCCTATATAGTTGATAATTATACAGAGTGCCACTACAGCTTTATCATGAGTTTAAATCAGGAAGTGTGACTCCTCCAACTTTGTTATTCTTTTTCACAGAAGAAAATGCATATATATATATATATATATATATATATATATATATATATATTACTATAACAAAATCTGGCTTCCCTGGTGGCTCTGACAGTAAAGAATCTGCCTACAATGTGGGAGACCTGGGTTCGACCCCTGGGTTGGAAAGATCCCCTGGAGAAGGAAATGGCAACCCACTCCAGTATTCTTGCCTGGAGAATTCCATGGACAGAGAAGCCTGGCAGCTACAGTCCATAGGGTCGCAAAGAGTCGGACATGACTGAGTGACTGCGCACAGCAACAAAATCTTACATATTCAGTTCATTCCATCCCAAAAGCCACTTCATTCAGGGAAGTTTTCCCAGACTCTCCATTCAAGATCTGCCTACCTCTGAACATTTCCTTAGTACTTGTCTTACAGCACCTTGTACTCTCATGAGGTTGCTGAGATCACTAATCTCAATGGAAGAAGGGCTCATCGAAGGCAGGTGTTGTGTCTGAAAATATTCCTCACACCCCCCAGCATGGAGCTTAGACTGTGGTAGGGCTGAGTACATGCTAAATGAATGAATGAATAAGCACATAAATAAATGAATGCTATTGAGTCACTCATATAGTTCATATTCTGATCAGAACCTGGGCAAACATCCTTAACAAAGAATGGCTTAGGAAATGCATTCATTAAATTCATAGTTACACCTCTATTGACAAATATAGTCATGTGTTGTTTCACCTGAGGTTTCCTTAATTCATTATAGTCATTACAAGGCTTATCAACAGGAGAAAAATGTGCCTGAATTAGTGGAGGAATTATGTGTGAATTGCACACTTAGGCATTTCACAGCCAGGCCCAATCTCAATCAATACTATAATACAATGACAGGTCTTATCAAAGCATCAGACCTTGCTTAAACTAAAAGATCATTAGCCTTTGAATTAGCACTCCAAACAGCTCTCTTAATTAATCTGTTAATGATTTTCTTTGTTTAGAGGGATTAGCCCTAATCGATTCTAATATATGCTCCCAGAGCTACATACACACATTTGAACCTTAGACAGTCCAGCGGAGATCTGGGGTTGAGCTCCTGCCCTCGGTCAAGGCATGAAGACGGCACACACATGACTCTTCTGAGTCAGGGGGCCAGTGCTGGGTCACACAGAAGGCCCGGAACAGCCGGGCAGGAGTCATTCTGCCTGGGAGGCAGGGAGGCATCAAGCCGCCTCAGACCTTTGAACTGAGCCTGGAATATTGCCTAGGATTCTGTCAGGTAGAGACATGGACTAAAAGATTTCAGGAAGGGTGGGAAAGGTGTTCCAGGCAGATGGAACAGCTGGAGCAAAGGTGCATTCACAGGCACACACAGGTATGCTCAGACGCATCCTTCTCCCAAGAACTGGGAAATTGTCTGAAAGATGTTTGTTTGTCCACCTGAGTCAGCCCACAGCCCAAAGTCCCACCAGGCTCTGGGTTCCAGTTGGCCTTTCCTCCAAAGGGCATTGAACATCTGCTGTCCGCGGGCTTCCTTCCCTTCCTTCTCCCTCTGTGTAACCTGGCTAGACGTTCTCCTCTGGGGAGGACTTTGAGGACTATTGAGGACTCTGGCACTAATCTCTGAAGGCCCAGCAGGAGCTGTGTCAGAGGTTCTTGGTCCTGATGAAGCTTGATTGTCACAAGATGCAGACTTTTCCACCTGCCCCTGCTGGGGCCTTTAGCCGCCTGGCCGAGCCATGGAAGCAGGGAGAGCCTCCACAGTGCTGTGGACTGCTGAGGGCGGGTAGCTTTGTGTTTCGAAGCACAATATTTAAAAGTGCTTAGAAACAGTCCCAATGTGCTTCCTTTCATCAGTCAATGACAAATACTTACTGATCTCATGCCTTTTAAATTTCATAATTGATGTATTACCAGCATGTATTAAGATGCAAGGCATTAGTGTACAGCCTGATGCATTTTCACTGACTGAACGCACCATGTAACCAGAATCTAGATCAAAAGAGAGAATGCGACCAGCACCCCAGAACTCCTGCTCCCCACCCAGTCACCACCTCCCTCAAGGATAACCAGTGTCCTGGCTGGTGACAGCAGAGATCAGTTTTGTCTGACTTCGTACTTTGTATAGAAGGAATTATAGAGTGTGGACTTTCTTGGCCCTTCCACTTGAACAAACAGATTGGTCAAAGATCTGAAGAGAGGGGGCTTTCCTAGTGGTGCAGTGGATAAGAGTCTGCCTGTCAGTGCAGGGGACATGGGTTTAATCTCTGGTCCAGGAAGATCCCACATGTCGAGGGGCAACTAAGCCCGTGTGATAGTAACTCCTGAGCTTGCATGCCTAGAGCCTGTGCTCACAACATGAGAAACCACAACAAAGGGTAGCCCCACTCACAGCAACGAAGACCCAGCATAACCAAAAAATGAATAAATAAATGAAAATATTAAAGATATTTTTTAAAGGTATTAAAAAGATATTATAGATATTACAAAAGAATAAAATTTTGAGGGGGAAAAAATATCTGAAAAGAGAAAGCAAGAAGTTTGTTTGAAAGATTAGTCCTCCGGAGGAATAGAGAGTAAATCTCATGTGTGGGGGTCTCTGCAGTCCATCCAAAGGTGAGAAGGGTAGGTGGCCTGGTCGAGGAGTCAGGGACATGTGTTCAGATTTGATCTCCAGCCACAGCTTGCTGTGCAACCTTGGAAAGTCTTTTCCTTTCTGAACTTCAGTTGGATCCTCTGCAGTTGAAAGTTCCCTGCCTTTATCCACCTTCTGTTACCTATACCCACCCCCACCACTGCCGTGGATAACATGCTTTGGGAAATGTGGCTGACTGAGTAGACCACATGGAAGTAATGATTAATTTGTTTCCCTATTTCTTGTTAACAGAAGATCTGAGCAGACTCAGATCTACCGCAGATAGCAAGTATGCCAACCAGGGTTGGTAGAATTCCAGAAATAAGCAAAGGCTCTTTATGGCTGAGTTACTTGATCGCCGTCTCAGGTCAGGGAAATATTCAGAACCTGACACACCCATTGAATTAGAGCAAATTACTTGAGAAACCCGCATCCCAGCCTTCATATGACCCTGGGTCCAGGAACCACTGACAAGACAGGCAGTCCCTAACTTCCCTTCTAGCTCTGATAAGCCCAGGGTTTGGGCATAGGCCAGCTTCCCCCTGAAATGACTGCAGAGCTGTGGAGGGTGGACCAATCCCCTGAGGAGGCCTCCTTCTCAACCGGCCCTCAGCCCCCAACCTTGTCCTGCGCCCTTTACTCCAGCAAACCCCTGCCCAGCCCAGTGCTGGACAAGTCCTCCCAGGCCCACAGTTGCCTCATGTTGCTCTGGGAGAGGGCGGCTATTTAGAAACTTTTGATGGAACTTGTATTCCTAGAGCGCTGTGAAAACTGAAACTGCCCTCTACAACTCCAGGCAGCCCCTGACCGGGGGGAGAGAACTCAGTATTGTCTTTAGGAACATGGCTTGTGGCCCCCTTCAGTGTCAGCCACCTTCTCCAGACCTGGCCACTCAGAGCTCAGGCTCTGGGGTTTCCCTCCCCTCAACGCATCCCCAAGGGCTGTCTATTTTCCAGCTCTGTCCCCATTTCTGTCCATGACGAAGGATGGGATGAAGTCCACTGGAGGAAAGAAATTGTGCTTGTGGTTGGGGGGGGTGCAGGACCACACACAGAACAAATCAGAATCCATCCAGAGCTGCAAACAGGAAGGGAGGAAAGAATTTGGTCAGGGAGATCCTTGGTGAAGGGGACTCATGCAGGGATGTGATGGAGGAAAGGACAGAGTTACATGGAACGAGATATGCTGGGGAGGGGTGTTGCATGGCAGATTGGACAGTCTCCATGCAGAGATGGTCTCCACACATGCTTATATTCTGGGTAGAATGAGAGTGTGCGGAGTCCCCAAGGGATCACCTCTAGAGGGATGAAGGAACTAGAAATTCTCCATGGTGATGAGTTGGGGAAAGAAGAGGGAGGCAACTAGTTAAGGGGTAGCGGTGAGGTGCTGAGAGCTTGGAACCTGATATGAAGACATTCAGAAGCATTGGTTGGATATTTGGACATGCCTGGAGCAGATAACTAGATAGCCTATGTAGAACAACCCTTTAATTCATCATATGTCCTATTTTACTGTCTTTAAGACAAGGTGCTAAGCCTTTGTACCTTGAGGTATAGAGGAAATTGAGCAATAAGGCCTAAGATGTCAACTTGGGATAAAGGAGTGCTTACCTGCCAGTCCATCTGGGTAGACTTCTTGAAAGAGAAGTAATTTCTGAAACAGCCTGATAAATTGTCTGATTACAGGAAACCATTTGAGCACGTGCTGTGGACTGGTGTAACTCTGGGAAATAATGGTGAACAATTGTGACCCCAGCGATCAGGGAGCTGACACTGTTATGGAGAAAGCAGACCATGGAAAACTCAGCCCAGGAAAGATACAGAGCTTGGGAAATGCTCTGATAGGAGTGGCAGAGTATCCAGAGTCAGTTATGTCTGAACTGCATTTTGACAGATGAACAGTTCTCCAAGGGGTGAACAGTTCTCCAAGGGGTGAATAGGCACATACTCAAAAACTGGAAATACCCCATGAGAATCTGATGAAAGTAATGGACTTTCTCTCAGAAACACACACACATGCTCCATGGATCTTGGAGTTGGGAATCCCCAGAAAAGGCCCTGAGGCCAGCCAGATCATGGCAATGGTCAAGATGATCAAAGACACTGATCTCTGGGGCAAAGATGAATCCCAAGGAGATACACCCCAGGCACAGCCTGCCCTAGGGTAGCAGATGAAAAGGTGTGGTCCTGGTAACACAGTCAGACGCCTGGTGGGAAAGGGGGCTGGGCTTCAGCAGGAGTTGGTTCCCTGGGACCAAGCTGTGCGGAGGGTCTGGACTATGGCTGTGGGGTGAGGGATTGTGGGCGAGAGTGATGGTGGTGAACACCTGAGAGGGTAGTTGGTGGTGTCTCAGATCATGAAGGTGGGGTCATGGTTAGCCCAGCATGGTGTGGAGATCAAGGGCAGTGGTTTCAGAGTCTAGTGCCCCTTGGTTTGAACCCCATGGATGGTTATCACCCCAAATATGGTCTGGAACTCAGCCTTCAACAGTGGTCTCTGGGGGGCTGGGAGATGGGGTGGGTCAACAACACCCGAGAGTTTTCTCAGAGTATATTCTCTATTCTCAACCCTATTCTCAACCCTAATCCAGACAATATGACTTCTAGGAAGGTTGGCAATGGTATTGTGAAAAGGTTTTCAGATCATTCCGATCCATTCCTGAATTTGTCCTTCTCCTCCAGAAAAACTACCTAGAAAGGTCATTGAAAAAATAACGCGACACACTAGTCCTCTGAAACAATAAGACTAGCAGCATTCCAGCCCAGCTCAATCCAATCAAACAGCCCGTTCATTCAACATGTGTTTATTGAACTTCCACACTTTTTTTTTCTCATTTTTAAAAAAGCTTTTTTGAAGTACCACCAATTGATCCAGCAATTCCACTCCTGGGAATATACCTGGAGAGAAATGTAATTCAAAAAGATACATACACCCCTGTGTTCATAGCAACCCTATTCACAATAGGCAAAACAAGGAAACAATCTAAACAATCTAAACGTCCATCAACAGACAAACGGCTAAAGAAGGTGTGGCACATGTGCACAATGGAATATTATTTAGTCATTAAAAAGAATGAAATAATGCCATTTGCAGCAACATGACTGGACCTAGAGACTGTCATAGTGAGTGAAGTAAGTCAAAGACAAATATCATACGATAAAGCTTATGCGTGCATGCATGCGTGTGTGCTAAGTTGCTTCAGCCATGTCTGACTCTGCGCGATGCCATGGACTGTAGCCCACCAGGCTCCTCTGTCCGTGGGGATTCTCCAGGCAAGAATACTGGAGTGTATTGCCATGCCCTCCTCCAGAGGATATTCTCAACCCCCGGATCAAACCCATGACTCTTATATCTCCTGCATTGGCAGGCAGATTCTTTATCACTAGTGCCACCTGGGAAGCCCAATATTGATTACTTCGACTTAAAAAAAAAAAAAGATGCAGTGCTCGCTTCAGCAGCACATATACTAAAAAAAAAAAAAAAAAAAGATGCAAAAGAACCTATTTATAAAACAGAAACTGACTCACAGAAGACAAACTTACAAATACCAGAGGTGAAGGTGGGAAGAGGTAGTTACAGATTTGGGGATTGACATGTACACACTGGGCTTCGTTGGTGGCTCAGACGGTAAAGAATCTGTCTGCAACACAAGAGACCCTGGTTTGATCCCTGGGTCAGGAAGCTCCCCTAGAGAAGAGAATGGCTACCCACTCCAGTGTTCTTGCCTGGAGAATCCCATGGACAGAGGAGCCTGGGAGACATAGTCCAGTTCAGTTCAGTTCAGTTTAGCTGCCCAGTCGTGTCTGACTCTTTGCGATCCCAGGGACCGCAGCACTCCAGGCCTCCCTGTCCACCACCAATGCCCAGAGTTTACTCAAACTCATGTCCATTGAGTCAGTGATGTCATCTAACCATCTCATCCTCTGCCGCCCCCTTCTCCTTCTGCCTTCAATCTTTCCCAACATCAGGGTCTTTTCAAATGAGTCAGCTCTTCACATCAGGTGGCCAAAGTATTGGAGTTTCAGCTTCAACATCAGTCCTTCCAATGAACACCCAGGACTGATTTCCTTTAGGATGGACTGGTTGGATCTCCTTGCAGTCCAAGGAACTCTCAAGAGCCTTCTCCAATACCACAATTCAAAAGCATAAATTCTTCTGCGCTCAGCTTTCTTTATAGTCCAACTCTCACATCCATACACGACTACTGGAAAACCATAGCTTTGACTAGATGGACCTTTGTTGATAAAGTAATGTCTCTGCTTTTTAATATGCTGTCTAGGTTGGTCAGAGCTTTTCTTCCAAGTAGCAAGTGTCTTTTAATTTCATGGCTGCAATCACCATTTGCAGTGATTTTGGAGCCCCCCCAAAATAAAGTCTGTCACTGTTTCCACTGTTTCCCCATCTGTTTGCCATGAAGTGATGGGACTGAATGCCATGATCTTAGTTTTCTGAATGTTGAGCTTTAAGCCAACTTTTTCCACTCTCCTCTTTCACTTTCATCAAGAGGCTGTTTAGTTCTTCTTCGTTTTCTGCCATAAGGGTGGTGTCATCTGTATATCTGAGGTTATTGATATTTCTCCCGGCAATCTTGATTCCAGCTTGTGCTTCATCCAGCCCAGCATTTCGCATGATGCACTCTGCACATAAGTTAAATAAGCAGGGTGACAATATACAGCCTTGATGTACTCCTTTCCCAATTTGGAACCAGTCTGTTGTTTCATGTCCAGTTTTAATTGTTGCTTCCTGACCTGCACACAGATTTCTCAAGAGGCAGATCAGGTGGTCTGGTATTCCCATCTTTTTAAGAATTTTCCACAGTTTGTTGTGATCCACACAGTCAAAGGCTTTGGCATAGTCAATAAACCAGAAATAGATGTCTTTCTGGAACTCTCTTGCTTTTTCGATTATCCAACAGATGCTGGCAATTTGACCTCTGGTTCCTCTGTCTTTTCTAAATCCAGCTTGAACATCCAGAAGTTCATGGTTCATATACTGTTGAAGCCTGGCCTCGAGAATTTTGAGCATTACTTTGTTAGCCTGTGAGATGAGTGCAATTGTGCAATAGTTTGAGCATTCTTTGGCATTGCTTCCTTTGGGATTGGGATGAAACTGACCTTTTCTAGTCCTTTGGCCACTGCTGAGTTTTCCAAATTTGCTGGCATATGGAGTGCAGGACTTTCACAGCATTATCATTTAAGATTTGAAATAGTTCAACTGGAATTCCATCACCTCCACTAGCTTTGCTCGTAGTGATGCTTCCTAAGGCCCACTTGACTTCACATTCCAGGATGTCTGGCTCTAGGTGAGTGATCACACCATCATGATTATCTGGGTCATGAAGATCTTTTTTGTACAGTTCTTCTGTGTATTCTTGCCACCTCTTCTTAATATCTTCTGCTTCTGTTAGGTCCATACCATTTCTGTCCTTTATTGTGCCCATCTTTGCATGAAAAGTTCCCTTGGGTATCTCTAATTTCCTTGAAGAGATCTCTAGTCTTTCCCATTCTATTGTTTTCCTCTATTTCTTTGCACTGATCACTGAGGAAGGCTTTCTTATCTCTTCTTGCTATTCTTTGGAACTCTGCATTCAGATGGGCATATCTTTCCTTTTCTCCTTTGCCTTTTGCTTCTCTTCTTTTCTCAGCTATTTGCAAGGCCTCCTCAGACAATCATTTTGCCTTTTTGCATTTCTATTTCTTGGGGATGGTCTAGATCACTGCCTCCTGTACAATGTCATGAACTTTTGTCCATAGTTCTTCAGGCACTCTATCAGATCTAATCCCTTGAATCTATTTGTCACTTCCACTGTATAATTGTAAGGGATTTGATTTAGGTCATACCTGAATGGTCTAGTGGTTTTCCCTACTCTCTTCAATTAAGTCTGAATTTGGCAATAAGGAGTTCATGATCTGAGCCACAGTCAGCTCCCAGCCTTGTTTTTTCTGACTCTATAGAGCTTCTCCACCCTTCGCTGCAAAGAATATAATCAATCTGATTTTGGTACCGACCACCTGGTGATGTCCATGTGTAGGGTCTTCTCTTGTGTTTCTGGAAGAGGGTGTTTGCTATGACCAGACACAGTCCATGGGATCGCAAGGAGTTGGACATGACTGAGTGACTTACACTATGTACACGTTACTATATTTAAAATGGATAATCAACAAGCCCCTATTGTATAGCACAAGGAACTCTACTCAGTATTATGTAACAATTTAAATGGGAAAAGAATCTGAAAGAGGATATCTACAAGTAAATGTATAACTGAACCATCTTGCTGTAGACCTGAAACTAAGATGACATTTTGAATCAACTATACTCCAATATAAAAGAAAAAAGAAAGGAACCAACTAGCCTATTCATTCCACATGTGTTTAGTGAGCCTCCAGGCCCTGGGCCAGGTGTTGGAGACCCAAGACCCAGCTCTTTTACCATCCATGGTACCAAGGCAGGCCAGAGCAGAGATAACACCATGTTGTGACAACTCTGTGATAAGGAAAGTCTGGAGTACTCTAGGAATGCCCAGGAGGGGCAGCCTTGGGTCATCAGGAAAGGCCTCTTGGAGGAAGAGTAGGCTGGGGCCAGAAGCCAGCCAGGAGGGTGGAGAAGGTCTCTCAGGAGGAAGAAGCCACCTGTGCACAGCCTAGAGGCAAGAGGTGTTCAAGGAAGTGCAAGTGCTCCCAAGTGTGGCTGTGGAGTGAGAGAGCAGGCCAGAGTCACCACGGGCTTGGGGTTGATCCTGCAGTTCTCCTGGGGAATTGATGGGCTTGGAGAGAGAGAGGACCCTGGGGCAGAGGGGAGATCTCTTATCTGCTCTGGGGATTTCCGCAAGAGATGCTGAAGACCTGAATGAAGAGTGTCTATGGGGCCAGAGATGAGGGGCTAGAGTCCACAGAAATGCCGCCCCCCGACCCACGCCCCAGCAGCTGACCCCTCCTAAGAGGCAAGTGTCGCCTCACCCCTGGCCCCTGTGCACCATGGGGCTGTAGAGGGCGCTGTTCTGGAAACCTTGGTCCAGCCTTGCCGTTTGAGCTATGGGTCCATGTGGTCTCCAGCCTTCGCAGAATCCTCTGACAAGCCTTCCTATTTCCTCAGCGTTGTCATTAACCCTTCCCCCTCTGGAAGCCCAGCTCCTCTCTCGTGTGAGGACGTCCATATCTGTTCTGGTCATGAAGCTGCTCAGTTCCGAAGGCCTTCCTGTCCCCATTTCCATTAGTCCCTACCACAGCCACACCCTGGAGCCTGTCTTTCCTAAAACACTTGCAACTTCTCAAAGCTTAGACTGAATGGTCCACTTGCTGCCTATGGCCCTCTGTGCTTCTGATGGCTCCTTCCCGACTGCCTGGCCCAGAGCCTCACCCCAGCTGCCTGTTGCACCCACTGGGCAGCCGCTGGGCTGGTGGAGCTGGCTGCCACCCTGGGCTGCCATACCTACTGGAAAACAGTGGGCCAACATGGAGACCGAGACCTCTGACCTCAGAGAGGCCCTGTCCACTGCCCGCACCAGCCCTCTGCCTTCTTTCCACTGCAGCTCTTCCAAAGCCACTCCACCTCCCCCAGGCTCCTTATTCAGACCTTCCACCTCTTTCACAAAGAAAGCGAAGACCCCAAGATGGGAGTTCCCTTGATTTCTTGCCATCCCAGCTTCACATAGCAACATCACGCAGATTGCACCTTACTCCCCTCTCCTGACTAGGGCCAGGCTGGGGTTTGAGCCCAGCTCTTCCCTCTTCTTTGGACATGGAGGTCCCTGTCATCCCCTTCCTCATCCCCCTCTCCAGTTGTGCATCTTCCCCCCACTCTTCCCATAAGCATGGAGACCCCTTCTGTCCTCCCCTCCTGCCTCACCTCCCCTTCAGTCCTCCCACTGCCTCTGCCTCTGTCCTTCTTCCAGAACCTTCCCTTAACCATCCCAGAAGCACCTCAACATCAGAACATCACATCCCATCTCATTTCTCCCCAACCTGCTTCTCCCCTGGCGCTCCCCGTCTTGGGAAAGCGCAGCAGGGGCCAAGTACACACCCCAAGTCATTCTGTACCCCTCCCTCCCTCACGCCCTCATTCCAGCACCCACCAAGTCCCCTTGGGGCTTCTTTTTAATATTCCCAGAATTCATCATTCTGCAATGATGTGCCAGGCTCCTACCTTGCAAGGGTTTGGCACATTATTCATTCAGGAATTTGTTCAATATGCATTTTTTGGAAAGCCCATCCTGTGCAGTATTGACTTGACTCACGTTTATGCTTCCAACTCAGGCAGTTGTCCCACATGGCACCTGACCTCTCTCATCCCAATGCTAGTAATTGATCTGAACTTCACCCTTGTTGACCAACTCTGTCTCATTTCCAAGGCTGCCTGGGAGTTTGACTGCTCCTCCTCATCCTGCCACCCTGTCAAGTGGCAATTAGGATGAGGCATCATGGTGGCTACGGAGGCTCGGCGGTGGCAGTGTTGGGGAAACCATCTGAGATGCGGTTGGTGGAGATAGTGACTCTACTAGAATTCACTTAGGGATATTTATTCATTTGGGCACTTGGTCAATATTTATTGAGCATCTACAGTGTATCAGGCACTGAACTAGGCCCTAGGGATACATCCAGGCCCCAAAACACACAGGTTCTCCCCTCTCTCCAGGAGATAGCAGTTTAGTGAGGGAGACATTCATCAGATAAATGGCATGATTATGACCAAGACAAGTGCTTCCTCAGGGTGGCACACAGTTCTCAAGTATGTAATAGCAGGGCTTGGTCCTCTCTGAGGAAGTGATGGTGAAGCTTAGATCTGAAGGATATAGATGTGAAGAAGAAGAGAAAAGAGAGCAGCCCAGGTAGAAGCTCCAGCAGGTGCAAAGGCCCTGGGGGGACCGCAGAGGCAATGCATGGGATAGGAAGCCTGGCACAGAATACATTTTGGTTTGTTTAATCATAAAATAACGTAACACAAAATGCACCATTCAACTGTCTCAAATGGACAACTGAACAGCGTTTAGTAAATTCACGATGTTGTGTAACCACCACCACTCTTGTTCCAAAACATTTCATCACCCCAAAAGGAAACCCTGTACCCATTAAGCAGCCACTCCCCGTTCTTCTTTCCCCCAACCCTACAACCTGGGAACCACTCATCTACTTTCTGTCTTTCTGGATTTGCTTACTCTGGACATTTCTTAAAGATGGAATGACGTAATCTGTGGCCTTTTGGGCCTGTCTTCTTTCACTGAGTGTACAATGTACGGGGTTCATCCATGTTGCAGCATGTGTGAGCACTTCATTCCTTGCTATGACTGAATCATATTCTATTGTAGGGATATGCTGCACTTTGTCTATACATTCATTTCTTGATGACCATTTGGGTTGTTTCCACCTTTTGGCTATTGTGGATCACATTGCTATGAACATGTGTGTACAAGTTTGTGTTTGAACACCTGACTTCAGCTCTTTTGGGTCCATAACCAAGAGTGGAACTTTGGGTCATATGGTAAATCTGTGTTTAACTTTTTGAGGAACAACACACACTTTTTATTACATTCATCTGACATGACTTAAATTCAAGCTATGGCGGTAAGACAGGGATGGTAGTGATATGGGAGAGTAAACACTGTTATTTTCCAATTCCAACAACTTCTTTTCATCTCTTTTCAGATTGTTTGAAGTGGAGGTGAATAGGCGGAGAGGTACTATCTCACTAACTGCCTACCCAGGCAGTCCTGCCAGGTCAAGGATCTCCATCTGTTTTTTTCCCTGACGTACCTCAAAGCCTAAAACAGTGCTTGGCACATGACTGGTGCTCAATAACTATTTGTTGCATGAATAAATAAATACAATGAACTCCTTCAAGGGCTCTAAAATCCCAAGAAAACAGACATCCGTCAGCTAGAACCAGGGAGGACGGGCCCATGTTGCCGCCCAAGGTGGGTGGTTGGGTGAGAACGGGACTCTCCAAAACCACAAACCCTCAGCCCCTAGGGAGACCCCTAGGGAGTTTTTGAACACTCACCATGTGCAGGGACTTTTATACAACTGTTCACCCGGAAGCTTGGAGAGCCTGAGTGGCTTTGGATTCCTACAAGGTGGACCCAGAATCCACCCCAGGCTGCAGGACATCAGGTCTTGCTCCCTTGGTGGGGACAGTGGTCCCTCCATCCCAAGACTGACGCTCCACCCAGAGCAGGCACGGGGCTGTGGTCAGTTGGAAGGACTCCCAAGGGTCCCTCAGGAGCACCCTAGAGAGCCGTGAGTTCTCCCTTCCCCCAGCTGAGGCTGGAGGGAGGAGGGAAGGATGGCAGCAGAGCGTGCAAATTGGAGGCTGATATTGAATTGCAGCAAAATGAGCAGAGGATTACCTGCCCCACCTGGACCCACCCTGGGCGAATACCAAGGCCTGGGTCAACTCTCACGAGGAGTCGGCAGGCCCAGTACCAGGCGGAATTGTGGCTGGATGAGCAGGGGGCATGAGGCAGGTGGCTGGGCCCACAGGCTTGAAGACATCTTCCTCTCCTGAGCCCTCCCCATCCCCAGGCTGGACATCCTGCATTCACAGAGCTCTTCTTGAGTTCTGGGGGCAGAGCTGGGGGATCAGAACCAGGCTGAGACGCTATCCCAGGACCCTGCCTTCAGGGAGAACAGGGAGAAGGAGGATGAGGCAAACACCCAGGATTCTGGGGAGTGGGGTGGGAAGCTGCCATGACTGAGTGAGTCTGGGAGGGCTTCCTGGAGGAGGATGAAGGGTGTGGGAGGCTGGGTTGGGATGGAGGAAGGTTTGAGTTTGAATTATGGCTTAGCTACTTCCTAGCTGTTTGACCTTGAGCAAACAATTCCCCAAACGTTTTTAAGAGTGTCTACACCATGCCAGTGACGCATTAAGCATCAGGACTACAAGGATAAGTTTGATACAGTTTCTGTCCTCAGAGTTTTAGCCAGGACGGCATGATCCGTGATGTCACCAAGGTGAGGCCGTGCTCTGGGGAGGGGGCAGCGGAAGTGGCAGTCAGCTTAAGGTTCTTGAGCCTCCCTTAGTCTCATCCATACGTGGGGTTGGTGCCCACTTGCCCACACAGCCAGGATGACTGGTCAGGAGAAGCCATGTGAGCCTAGCTCGGTGCCTCACACATCAGACGGGCAGGGCCAGCCTCAGGGAGAGGCATGAGGTTGCCAGGCTTGGGAGGGGCATGAGGGGGTGTGGTGCCAGGGTAGGAGGAAGCCGGGCAGGATGGTATGTTGGGGGGAGTGGAGAGGGGCCCTGCCCAGAGCCTGATCAGGGTCCTGCTGGCCACCCAATCACTGGAGCCATAGATGCTGGAGGCCTGTGCAGTCAGGGTAGCTCAGCTGCGGCTGTGCTGAGCGGGGAGTCAGACAGGTTTGGGTGACCTTTGCAAGCAAGGTCATGGGGCACTGCCCATAGCCCTTTCAACTCATTACCACTCCCTGAGCTGGTAATGACCCCGGCACAGCCTGACCCTAGCACTCACAACTCCTGTCTCTCCCTGTAAGGCAGAGACACCAGCTCTCCCGGGTCAGCTGGCACATACTTCCCCCTCTGCCTTCCTGCCCTGCAGGGAGGACTCCGCTCCCCCAGGGAGGGTGCTGCCAAGGCACCCTTGGCCTTTTGGGGCCTCCACACTGGCCAGCCTTCCCCAGATGTGATGGGACAGGAAGCCAGGGACTGGAAGGAGTTCAGTCAAGAGGGGAGCAATATGTCCTCCTCCTGGCTGGTCTCCCCTTCTGCTAGCACCCACAGTGGTTCCCCATTGCCTACCTGTGCAGAAGCTTTATTAACCTGAATGCTGGGCTTCTCCACGCGGCAGAGCTGTACGTGGCCCCATTTGTCCACTCATCTGGCGCTCATCCTGGTGCTCAGACTCCTGCCATAGCTTCCCCAGTGTTTGCTCAGCCTTCATTGGATCCTCCAAGAGTCCAGGAACTCACTACTTCACAAGGCAGAGTTGTTATTAGAAAGGTCTCCCTGCCCCAAGTCCCTTACTCATGCCTGATCCTTTTCAAATGAGCACAAGCTTGCTTCCAACCCTTATTCCATGCACGAGTGCACAAATGCATGCCTCCCTCTCTCTGCCCAGGCTCTGAGAATCAGCTTCTCCTATGATCAGGTCCCTGAAGAGGGTCATGTGGCTGCAAAACAGAGGGTGCTGGGCAGGGTGTAAGTGGGCTGGGGTGAGGTTGAGGGGACCAGAACTGGTGGATTTGCTCATTATCCACTTGACAAACATTGACCGAGCACCTGTAATGTGCCAGGCCCAGGGCTAGGTGCTGAGTTTATGATTAACGTGCTTGCACGCTAAGTGGCTTCAGTTGTATCCGACTCTTATCGACCCCATCAGGCTTTTCTGTCCATGGAATTCTCCAGGCAAGAGTACTGGAGTGGGTAACCATCCCTTCTCCAGGAGATCTTCCCGACCCAGGAAACAAACCCAGGTCTCCTGCACTGCAGGCAGATTCTTTACCATCTGAGCCACCAGGGAATCTCTTACTCACACCTAATTCTCTGCAAAGAGAACAAGGCTGTTCCCAACCCTTCTTAAACCCACCAACACTCTCTTCCCCACTGAGAAAGGGATTTTTAAGCCAGAATAAAAAACAGTGTTCTTCAAACTGAGTGGCAACCTGTTGGTGGGTCATGAAGTCTATTTAGTAGCTGTGACCTTAATGAGTTTTTTAGTGGAACAGAGTAGAGAAATTTAAAACATCACATTTAGGAAATATTGCTTTGTGTAATGTTATAGTTATATCTCTTTTTATTGAGATAATGTCAATGGGTTAAGATATTAAATGAATTTCTTCCTGCAAGTCTCAATTAAAAGGGTTTGAAAGTCACCGGTCTAGAGTTTGAGGAAAAATCAGTTGTGAGAAAATGGTGGGGACACACATCCCAGGCAGAGGGAACAACATGGATCATGGCCCCAAAGTGGAGGGGTTGGTCTGGCCTGGTCCTGCAGGCAGTGGGAGCTATAGGAGGTCAGGTGAGGTCTTCTTTATCCCTGTGTCCTACTGCATGGGCAGGAGGGAGATAGTCAGACGCTATCTTTGTCTCCCCAGGAGCCTGAGCCTGTCTCTACCTGGGCCTCAGCTTTCAGGAGTGCCTGGCCTTTGGGGACAAAGTCAGCCAACCCCGGGGGCAGAATTCTGAATTTCTAAATCAAACAGACCTGTACTTATAGCTTATCTCAGCTACTTACCTTTGATCTTAGGCAACTTTCCTTTTTTTTGGCTGCTCTGGGTCTTGGTTGCAGTGTGTGGGCTTTTACCAGTTGCTGAGAACAGGGGCTACTCTTCATTGCGGTGAGTGGGCCTCTTATTGCACAGGCTCTAGAGCTCAGGCTCAGTAGCTGTGGCTCACAGGCTTAGTTGCTCCAAGGCATGTGAGATCTTCCTGGATCAGGGATCGAACCCTAGTCCCTTGCATTGGCAGGCAGATTCTTAACCACTGGGCCACCAGGGAAGTCCACAGGCAACTTTTATAACCTCTCTGTGCCTCAGTTTCCTCCTGGGTTAAATGAGGCCATTAAGACACATTCCCAAAAGTCCGTGTGAGAATTTAGTTTGAAATCTAGATGCCCCCAGGCTTTCAGTCCTCTAGGTCTTCTCTTCACTTCCGCATAGAGTAGTTGTCAGATTTAGCAAAGAAAAATACAGGATACCCTGGTTCAATTTCGATTTCATATAATGAGTAAATTTTCAATGTAAGTATGTCCCAAATATTGCGCTGAATCTACTTGTGCTAAACAATTTGTTTTCTCTGAAATTCACATGTACCTGGACACCCTGTGTTTTATCTGGCAACCCTCCATAGAAACACTCACATTCCATCCCAGAACTCCATGGACCCGATCCCCTGCAAGGTTTCTGGGGCTTCCAGAGGGGACCGGAGCCCCAGGCTCCCACCCCTCCCACCCGCTGCTTCTGGAGACTCCCTTTTTATTCTGTCCCACTTCAGCCACTATGGACCTGCCCTGTTCTTTGTCTCTCCTTCCCCAGAGTTCCAGCCACACAAGCTGTGGTGTGTGACCTGCTTTTACTGACCTTGATGGGAGGATGGAGGGCACTTGCAGCTCCGCTCAGAGCAGGAAACACACCTGTTATCTGTCAGATAGCACCGGTCCTGAATTATGTCACTGTGCTCCCACGTGGGGCTCCCTTACTGGCCCAGCTCCCCACAGATCCCCTCCTCCTACCTCTGTTTTTCCAGACTCTCAGCCATCTCCTTCAAGCCTCCAGCAAACCACATACAAATCCCTGCTTCTTTAGTCCTCAGCATCCTTTAATCTTCTTTCTCACTTCTTCCCTATCTTGATTATTTCACAGGGTAGGTATGAGGTAGAAATTCACTTTCACAATTAAAAAATGTCCTCTTGAAGTCAGACTTCCCGAGACTTGCCTGGTGGTGCAGTGGTTTGGACTCCATGCTTCTGCAGGGGACCCAGTTCAGTCCGTAGTTGGGGAACTAAGATTCCCGCAAGCCACATGCCACAGCCAAAAAAATAAACCAATAACACCAAACACCTGGGATTCTAATTCTGCCTCCCCCCTTATTAGCTGTGTGATCTCAAGAAAGTTACTTAACCTCTCTCATTTTCCTCATCTCATAAAAAATGAGATGATAATTTTAGCTCATAGGATTGCTGTGAAGATTAACAGTGTTAATGTATGTAGGAATGTCTAGGAGTTCATGAGACAGTGAGCACTAAACGCAAGTTTAGTCTTATGACTGCTATATTTCATCAGTTCTAAGGTGTACCTTTTTACTCTCATTCTAATGTCTTAATGACTGTGGTATCTTACAACAGCTGGAAGCGGTTGTCATTACCTGTGCATACTTAAATTTGGTCCTTTGAGTTTCACGCCTTCTCATTCCTACATCTGTTCAGTTTAATTGCTATTGAAAATGTCTTCAAAAAGTTACACTATGGTTTAGCAGTTAAACAAAGTTATTTTGTGTACAGAGGGACACAGAAACAGAGCAGCCTGCCAAGAATATGACGTGAGTGAAGCAAACAGTTGTTATTGAAGAATGACCGCAAGTCTGTACTTTCCTATAAAACAACTGCCAAGTGTATTATGGAACCCCAGAAAGGAAGAGTCCCACAAGTAGATGAAATTGTTGTTTTACTACTGAGAAAAGGGCAAAATGATTGCCAGTCACACATGAAGCCAGAAAACACCCGAGGTATGCTTACAGAGACATGGCAGACAATCTTGTAAGAAATGATGGATCACTACACTTCAGATGGCACAGAGTGTGAAACTGTATAAAATATCAAGGACTCAATTTGGAATCAAAAAAGGATTTTAGGAAAGTCAAACTCTGAATGTGAAGAAATTTTAGAACTCTTTTAGCCAATTTGTTTTGCTTATAATATCCTGTTTTCATGTGTTTATAAGAGTGACTTTTGACTAAATGCTATTGTTGTTCAGTTAGTCTGTCATGTCCGGCTCTTTGTGACCCCATGGACTGCAGCACGCCAGGCTTCCTTGTCTTTCATTATCTCCCTGAGTTTGCTCAAACTCATGTCCATTGAGTTGGTGATGCCATCCAACCATCTCATCCTCTGTTGTCTGCTTCTCCTCATGCCTTCAATCTTTCCCAGCATCAGGGTCTTTTCAAATGAGTCAGCTCTTTGCATCAGGTGGTCAAAGTACTGGAGCTTCAGCTTCAGCTTCAGCATCAGACTTTCCAATAAATATTCAGGGTTGATATCCTTTAGGATTGACTAGTTTGAACTCCGTGCTGTCCAAGGGACTCTCAAGAGTCTTCTCCAGCACCACAGTTTGAAGGCAACAATTCATGGTGCTCAGCGTTTTTTATTGTCCAGCTCTCACATCCATATATGACTACTAGAAAAACCATAGCTTTGACTAGACAGACTGTGGTCAGCAAAATAATGTCTCTGCTTTTTAATATGTTGTCTAGATTTGTCATAGCTTTTCTTCTGATATCTATGTAAATCTGAAAGACTTTTTTCAATAAGTACAAAACAAAAATTAGGAATAAAGCATTTTGGGGGTTGTTTTCCTTCACTTATGTTTAAAAATTATTTCTAAGATAACATAAAACTTACCACCCTAACCCTCTATATGTGCATGATTCAGTGGTATCAGGTACATTCCCAGTGTTGTGTGACCATCTCACCATCTGTCTCCAAGCATTTTTGTCACACTCTAGTTAGCAGTGCATCACACAGCTGATGGCACCTTGTTCCTCCTAAGACATGGTGTCTTCAGTCCCTAGGTCAGGAAGATCCCCTGGAGTAGGAAATAGCAGACTGCTCCAGTATTCTTGCTGGAAAATTCCATGGATGGAGGAGTCTGGTGGGCTACAATCAATGGGGTCTCAAAGAGTCGGACACAACTGAACACACACACACAGCATACAGCATGCATACTAACCAAAAAATACATAGCTGAAACAATGTTTCCTCTGTTCATTAAATATAATTAAGCAAAATTACTTTTTTTTAATTACGCAGTGCTGTGATCACTGTAAACAAAATGCAAACCTCCCCGGGTAGCGGCTCCTCACCAAATAGGGACCACGGCTAGAACCCTCCAGCTTCTCAGGAACACCTTCCACTCTGGCTCAGAAGGAATGCACAGGGACCTCCGTGGTGGTCCAGGGGTTACGAGTTCGCCTTCCAATGCAGGGGACACAAGTTCGATCCCTGATTGGGGAACTAAGAGCCCACGTGCTGAGGCAACTAAGCCCACGAGCTGCAACTACTGAGCCCATGTGCCTCAACTAGAGGGAAAATAAAATGTATTTAAATAAAATATAAATTTTAATTTATAAAAAGGAATGCACAGTCCGACTAGGGGCCCAGTCATGGCTGGCATCCTCCCCCCTTTCAGACTTGTGTCCAGACCAGAACATGAGTGAATCTCAATCTCTCTGCACTTCATGTTGTAATCTGTAAAATGAAATTCATAGGCTAGACCACCTCTATCTTAGAGTGGTATCTTACCACTGGGTTCTAAATTTATGACCGTGTGACTGAATGGCCAACATACACATGCAGTTTGGGGGTGTGGATTGAGGGCTACGGAGAGAAGTCACGACACCTCTTGGGGGGTTTATTGGGAGGTAAGAGACTTTTCACTTGACTAGGTAAGGGGAGATCCTGCCCAGACTCATGGGTCAGCCACTTTCTCTCTCTCTCAAGGTCATGAACACTTTGATCAAAGAGGAGAGATAAGAACATGTGTGTGGCCCATCTGAGGGCACACGGCATCACAGGGGGCTCCACTCTGCGGTTTCCAATCGTTCTCACATATCGGTTCCTGGGACTGTGACTTGCCCCGGGGACAGGAGGTAGAGCAGAGTCAAGAAGCTGGTTCTCTTAGTCTCACTTAGACCCTGATCCTGCCTCTGGGTCTGAAGGGCAGGGCAGGGAGCAGGGCTGAAGAGATGAAAGAAATGTGATGTGATGGGATCTAATGTCTCCTGGACCCCAGGTCAGGGCAGCATTGATGGCAGGAGATGGCACTGCCCCGAGGCTGGACTGAGTAGGCACTCAGACCAAGGAGTCACTTATTGCAGTCACCCCGAGCCCGCACAGCTCACTGCCCCATAGAAACGTCCTCCCACTGTGGCTTTGAAACGTCCTCCCACTGTGGCTTGGGTGGCTCTGAGCTCTAGGGGTGCCTAGAGCCTGTCACAGCTTCTGGGACCCTAACATGTGAGTTTGGGGAGTCTTGGTCTCTCCTGACAGTATAAATAATGCTATTAATAACAGATGATATAAACTGACAGCTTGCTGTGGGCCAGGAGCAGCTCTGAACACTTTCCAGACATTGGTTCATTTAATCTAAACCCCAAGCCCACATAGGTTTATTATCCCCTTTGGAAATCACAGAGATGCACCATGGAATGGAAATCCACAGCTTCCTCAGTCGACCTGAGCTTGACTCCATCACCCAAGGCCAGGGTCCCAGCGCCTCTTAAACCGCGCCCCCTGCTTCCAGGTTATGAAAGCTGCTATTTAGCAGGGGTTCCAGGGAGCAAGGGAAGCTTAATGATTTATGGATGACTGAATGCAAGAAAGCGAACACAGGAGAGACACGAAATCTTTACACCTTGGAAGGTTCATGTCACACCAACCAGTTGTTTTCCATCCCCTGTGAGATGGAGGTCAATCAGCAGGAAGAATGTCCCAATCTCCAGAAGGGGTAGCACTGACACCGTTTCATGGTCAGTTCTCTAAGGTGTTGCCCTTGACTTGGCCAACAGTTTGAATCAGAGAGAGGGGTTTGGCAGCATAAACCCTACAGAATCCCCATAGGACAGGTGGGTTGGGGGAGGCCCTGGGGCAGCTGCCCTGGGATAACCTAGGGAACAAACACGGAAAACTAGGGGACGTCAATCCCTATCTAGAGTTCATTAATGGGGAACACCATTCAGCTGTGAAGTCCTAGATGGGGTGATAGGCATGCTGCGCCCAGGGCTAGGAGGTGGGGGCAGGAGGCGGCCACAGGGGAGAAGAGGTATCGGCCAGACTCCACCTACATCTCACGTGTTCAAATTCAGGATGGAGGGACACTATAAATGCCTAAGACCAGCCTCCCCAGAGAGGAGAGAGACAGACAGACAGAGGGAGAGAGAGCGAGAGCTGCAATCTCCCCGCCCCTGAGACCCCTGGGCCAGCCCACGGAAGGCTCCGCAGCATGTGGGAACTCCGGTCCATAGCCTTCTCCAGGGCAGTGCTCGCAGAGTTCCTGGCCACACTCCTCTTTGTCTTCTTTGGCCTCGGCTCAGCCCTCAACTGGCCACAGGCCTTGCCCTCTGTGCTGCAGATCGCCATGGCCTTCGGCCTGGCCATCGGCACCCTGGTGCAGGCTCTGGGCCACGTCAGCGGGGCCCACATCAACCCTGCCGTGACTGTGGCCTGCCTGGTGGGCTGCCACGTCTCCTTTCTCCGCGCTGTCTTCTACGTGGCTGCCCAGCTGCTGGGGGCTGTGGCCGGGGCCGCCCTGCTCCATGAGATCACACCACCAGATATCCGAGGGGACCTGGCTGTCAATGCCGTGAGTAGCCAGAACTGTGTCCTTTCCACAAGGGCAGATCCTGGGAAGTCCCTTGTGAAGGATGAGATGGGAGGGACCACATCTGGGTGAGGGTCTAGGTGGAGAGACAGAGAGAGGTGGGATGGGGAAGGGGCAGAAATGCTGGAGCCAGGAACGTAGCTGCCACAGGAGAGTCAGGGTGGAAGGAGCAGTAATGTCAGAGCAGCGGCTGGGTACCCATGGGTCTGCTGGTACCTTCTGCCTTGAGCCTCTTGGAGGGAGAGCCACATCAAGGACTCTCTTGACTTGATGCTCGCATTGCAGCAAGGGCTGTGCTAGGACTCAAGGAAGATCGGAGTTCCCAAGCAGACATGAATAGACTATGAAGAAGGAACTTCAGAGAGCTAGTCCCCAGCATCTTCCTGAGGGAAGAAGGACCCAACATTCCTTCAGCATCCACTGTGTACAGGGCTCAACAGCAGGGGCTCCATGCAAGCCACGTGTCGATAACTTACGACAACCTGTAAGGGAGGAATGAGAAGATCCATTTCTTAAGGACATGGAAGCTGAGACTCAGAAAGGGGAAGTATTAAAGCCAGTCTTTAAACCCAGGCTTGACTGTAAAACCTGTGATCTCTCTACCCCACCAATGTTCCCTCCTTGAGCCACCATCTAAGCCTTGTTTTGCAAATGAGGAAACTGAGGCTCAGAGAAGGGAAATGACAGGCTAAAAACTCTACAGTTTGTCAATATCAAGGAAAGCAGCAGAACTCAGGGCAAAGCTGAAGGGGAAAGATCTCTCCAGACCTTGGAGAACATCCCCAGAGCCCATGAGCTGATGACATGACCAGTGGCTTTGGGAGCTAAGGGTGATGCTATGGCCCCTCCCCCTCCATACCCCTGCCCTCTACCTCTCCTGGGTCTGGGCAAGGCGTGGGCATCTGAGGGCATGGGTGGGAAGAGACAGCCTGTGTCCCTCAACACAGCTCTAACTCTTGCTCCTCTTCCAAGCCAGGAAGGCAAGTGCTTCTTTCATGTCTCAATCTCCTGCATTTCTTGGCCTTCTCTATCCCTGGGCCACTGGATAAAAGCTCTGATGTCTCTGAAGAGTCCTGCATGGTCTCTGTGGCCATCCCCTCCCCTGTATAGGTGGCCTTCCTCATGCAAGGAGCATGGATGTCCCAAATGGGGAACTTCTCTCTTCAGAATGGAAAATATGATGAGTCTGGGGGCTCAAGTTTGAGAGAAGGCAAGAGTGACCACTGTGATGGATAGACTGAGAAGTCTGACCATTTCCATTGAGAATGAAATTAGTTCAGTTTGCAGCAAGATGAGGTCTAGTTAGACTAAAAGAGGAACTTCCTGAAAGCACGGTCAAGAAAACCTCAGAATGTGTGACTGGGAAATCTCCTCTAATAGCAGGGCAATGGGAGTGCTAAGGGGCCTTGAGGACATGACCTCCTGCTCTTCCATCATCTCACAGTTGACTGGGGCCCTCAGGAGGGAAGGGTCTGGGAGGCTCCTCCGAGTTTCTGCCCAGCATTTACCATCTTGATGAGCTGGGGAGAACCTTCCTGGCTGGAATGGGGCAGCAGTGAGACTGACTTGTCCTGAGGCTAGCAAGAGCCAGATGACCCCCATGGCTGAAGTCAATGGAAAAGCCAGTCTGCCCACCAAGAATTTACCACTGATGTGCATCTGCTTTGTGGCAGGCCAGATTTCATTTCATTCTTGGTACAACACTGTAAAGAGAATTCTGTGATCCTCCACTCTGAGTGGTAAAATTGAGGTTCAGCATTCAATTGATTCAAATCACAGAGCCGTGTCAGCACCTGGAAACGGACCCAGAGCTGTCTGGCACCAAACCCATGTCCACACGCTCTCCTTTAGACCACTCTTTACCAGGGAGTGGGGCTGGGGCTCTGCCTTTGTCATTTCCATTTGTCTCACAGTCCTCCAGGATCCATTCTGCTATCCCCATTTTACAGAAAGACAAACTGAGGCTGAAATAAATAGAGCCCCACAGCAAGTCAGAGGCTCCAAAGTGTCTGCCTCCAAAGCTCTTCACTGCCCCTCACTATAGGCTCTGACTTTGGAAGGTGAGAGGGGTTTGAGGTTAGACTCTAGAGAGGCCCAAGGGTGCCATCTCGATGGTTAGGATCCAAGGTGGGGGTTCAGAGCCTGCAGAAGGAGTATGGGAGCTCAGGGCTATCCCAGCTTCACCCAGAGCAGTGCCCAGACCCAGAGGGCAGGGTGTAAGGTTCAAGATAACAAAACCCAGAGAGAAATCCAGTACTGGGTGCGGTCGAGTTATGAAATCGCCTCTTCACTCAGCCCCAGGTTTTCTTGTTACAAGGTAAGGTCTGCTGGGACCATGGGCGCCCCACATGGGGGTGGAGGCATCACAGTACAGGGTTCCAGGACCCCCACCTCAACCTCTGCAAGAAGTGCAGAGAGCAAATCCACAGGGCAAAACTGACGCCTGAATGCAGTAGGAATAGGCAAGGTCAAGGGGATCAAGCACAGTTGTACACTGGGCTCCTGGGGGAAGGGAACACATTAGTGCCAGCCCCTGAGCCAGTCCCTTGATCCTGTTACTGGGAGCCCTTTGATCATAGGAGGAAAGACCACTGGCCTCTCATTACGCCAGTATCCTGTGGCTTAAATATCGAGGAGGGTCTTCCTGTAACCAGGCCTAAAACTTCCTGCTGCAATCAAAACCTCTTTCCTACTTGTTCTTCAGGAAACAGAAATTCCACATCTCAGTACCCTTTTCCTCTCACACGGCAGGCACACAACCCCAGTTACCAAACCTAATGGGCTATGGAGTCGGTTTCCCTACCTCTAGCCTGGGAACCGCAGTCAGTTGTAGGGTCCATCCCCCTGCCTGTGTACCATGGCCCAGTAAGAACCCACCAGTAGTGTGGACTGGTGCGCCCTGGTGAATTGCGCCTGGAAGCCTATCTGGGTCCCTGGCTGCAGGTGGGCAGGAAGATGACACCAATGTGGGGAGCATGCTCAGTGTGTCCCCCTCCTCTGTCCCCAGCTCAGCAACAACTCGACAGCTGGCCAGGCGGTTACTGTGGAGCTTTTCCTGACACTGCAGCTCGTGCTCTGCATCTTCGCCTCCACCGACGAGCGCCGTGGAGACAACGTGGGCACCCCTGCCCTCTCCATCGGGTTCTCTGTGGCCCTGGGCCATCTCCTTGGGGTAGGTCATGGCCACTGATTCCAGCCTCCCTGGAGGGACAGACACAGACCTTCCCCAAAGAAACAGATACACAGACTGCTCTAGAGATAGATACACAGAACCCCCGAAAGTGACAGTTACAGAGACACCCCCAGAGGAACAGACACATGGACATACTCCAGAGGGTTTGTTGACCCCCAGGCACCACAAAGGGACAAATAGCACTCCAGCTTCAAATGAATAGCAAGCCTTGTAAACATAGCACGAACTTAATTGTCCATCCATGAATGCCCTTTAGGTTGAGGTCAAGCACTGGAGAGGGGCACAAAGACTCTGGCCCCATCCTCACCCCGCTCCCCTCCCTGCCTCCTGCCTCCACTGCAGATCCACTACACTGGCTGCTCCATGAATCCTGCCCGCTCCCTGGCTCCAGCTATCGTCACCGGCAAGTTTGATGACCACTGGGTAATGGCCGAAACCTCCCTGTCTTCCCCCCCTGCAGAAACCCATCTCCACTAGAAGGGAGAACAGTGGGATCAGCAAATCCACCCCGCCCCCAGTCCTCCTCCTGGGGCTACCAGGAGCCTTGGGTCCACCTTTCAGGTCTGATGCCAGAGACTCCGTTTCTCCATCTACAAATGAGGATAAGGGTGGTTGTTCCTTTGGCTTTGGGGAAAGATTAAGTGAGGTTACCGGTTTAAAAGAGATGACGCAGTGCCTTCGAATTCGATAAATGGTAATATTTATACTAGGCTACATATTTCTATCATTTAGCACTTATCTAGTACTTTTTCAGTATGTGCCAGGACTTATTCTAAGTGCTTTGCAAATATTGACTCATAGGGTTTTCACAACAACCCTAGGCGTTAGGTATTAGAGTGAGGAAACAGGCAGAAAGAGGGCAAGTAACTTGTCCAAGGTTACCAGGGAGTCCGCACCGAATTCGCCCCATTAGCCCCCAACTAACAAGTCTTCCCAGATGCTCGCTCCTCCTCACTATTCGCACGGAAGAGCGTTTGATGCCCTTCACCGCGCGAGGCCCCCTCTCAGCGCCAACGGGGAAAGGAGCATCCCTCGAGCCGCCCTCTCGCTCGCCCCGCAGGTCTTCTGGATCGGACCCTTGGTCGGCGCCATCGTGGCCTCGCTCCTGTACAACTACGTGCTATTCCCGCCCGCCAAGAGCCTGTCGGAGCGCCTGGCGGTGCTGAAGGGGCTGGAGCCCGACGCCGATTGGGAGGAGCGCGAAGTGCGGCGGCGGCAGTCGGTGGAGCTGCACTCCCCGCAGAGCCTCCCGCGCGGCAGCAAGGCCTGAGCGCCCGGACGGGCTGGGGGAGCTCGCCCGCCCGCCCGCCACCCCGCCGGAGCCCCTCTCCCCAGGCTCGAAGCCCGCCCCCAGGGCACAGTAGCTGCTTCCAAGACGCGCCGAGCGGCCAGGGCCCCGGGCACCGCGGTGAGCCGGGCAGATTCCCCTGGCCTGAGGCTGCGGGGCAGCAAGTAGTGGACCCTGCGGCGCCTGGCAGGGAGCTGGGGACAAACGGCGCCAGCCGAGCTGGGGAGGGAGGGCGGAGCTAGAAGCCTCCTCCCAGAGCCTGCGCAAGTGTACTGGGGGGCTGGGGGACGGGAGGTGGAAAAGGTGCCCCAGGGTTTTTTGCGTGTTCGTCCCCCAGTGCCTTTCTGTCCCCAAGTGCAGGGCTGTGCACACTCCTGAGTGTAAGCAGGTGTGCCTGCGCTGGCGCAAGTGTGCCCTGGCTGATCACCTCTCACTCCCTTCTTGACCCCTCCCTCCCCACCTGCAATAAATCCGCGTCCTCTGCAGTGGATGCGTCCTGTCCCCAGGAGCGCTAAGCGCGCTCCCGGGCAGAAGGGAAGAGGGGGGTGTGGAGGCCTCTCTGAGAGGGCTGGAGGGAGGCACTGATTTCCACTCCTGGCTCTGCCCCTTCAGGAAAGTTTCCCCAAGCTGCAGCATTGGGTCCTAAGATTTGCCAGGAACCCTCGCTAGAGGTAGCGAGGTTTCAACCAGAAGACAGCTCCCCCAGAATTGGCCTGAGATGGGAGTGGGGAGAGGAAAATTGAGGACCAAGGACCTCCCTCCTGCCCTGAGAGGACCTCGCCCCAGGAAGAAGCAGGCATATGTGTGTATGTGCATATCCAGCAGGTGTACCTGCGACCCCATCTGGGGGGGGGGGGGTGGCTCCAGACTGAGAGATTAGCCTCCCACTGTGGCAGAGAAAACAAAAGGCCTTAGTGGGCCCCTGGCCTTTGTCTTGGGAGGAGGAAGATTTGCAATTAGACACTTCTTGAAAGGAGACACTCAGTTTCGCAAGTGAGCCCTCTCACCCAGCACACACCTATGGCTGGCTGGGCAAGGCACTCAGGCACGTAACCACAGGCACCAGGCAACATGTCCCCATCACCTATCCCACTTCTGGCTCCTTCCCAGGAAGCAGCTCTTCTTCCCCTCTCTCCCTTCCACCTCCCCAGCCCTTCTGCCCCCTCCCTTCTGGCTCCCCCCATAGGACCTTATTGTGGAGAGAGAAGCCTAGCACTCTCTAGGCCAAAGAAGGGGAAATGACTTGTCTAGGCAGAGACAGGTCTATGTCTAGAGCCGGGCCTTCTAAATTTCCAGGCCAGTGCGATGTTTCTCAAATGAGATTAACTGGGATTAAGTGAGATCATGCATGTAAAGATGCTGTGTGAACTGTAAGTCCTCATACCATTATCACGCATTAGTGGGATCATTTCGTTATTTCTGTTCCTGGGGGTGGGGTGGAGTGGGGTGGGGTGGGGGGGAAGAATGCAGAAGGGGCATGACTTTGGCCTCCTATACCTCCTTTAGTTGGTGGTTAAAGCAAAGGCAGGCCCTGGGGCCCCAAGGTACCAGCAGGAGATGGGTGTGGGGCTAGCCCCATCCTGATCCAGCCTCTTCACCAGTCCCAACCCTGAGCCTGCACATTGACTGTTCTCCCCTCGCCTCCCCTCCTCCCACCACCCATGCCAGCCGTGCTCCCCTCCCTCTCCAGCTTGTTGCATAGCTGACCTAAGGACCACACCGTGAGCCCCCTTCTCCGTGCTCTGATGCCTTCATGCTTTCAAGGCTTTTCTCTGTGTCTGTCCCACACTGCACAAGCATCATTGTGCACCAGAGCTTCCAGCCCCTTCGGGCCCTCCACTCCCTTCAGAGACAAACTGGATAAGGAACACATATCTATAATTATGCCCACTGCCTCCTCTAAGCTCTTTTCTATCCTTGAGCAAACCTTCCTTCGGGTTAGAAAAAGCCTGCCCTCAGTCATAGATGCTATGGAGATGATTCTCCCAATCCTTGAACAGCTGATGACAGTCACCTGGCCTCGTTCCTGGAGGAGGGGTCAAGTCAGAGTCCAAAGTAACCCCCAGGCTGTACTTCTGGCAGCTGACTGTCCTAGCACTAGAATTTCAAAGGCAGCAAGGTTCTGAGCTGTAAGCCAAGCCTTGATGTGTCTCAGGTATTTCATCCCCTCCTCACTTCTCCCCAATAGATCCCTCTCTGCTCAGTCACTCAATAGTTTCTGACTCTTTGCAACTCCTGGACTCTGACCCACGAGGCTCCTCTGTCCATGGATTTTTCAGGCAAGAATACTGGAGTGAGTTGCCATTTCTTTCTCCACAGATCCCTCCAGAAGTTACCAAAAATTTCTCCCTACAGCTGTTCCTCTTCCAAGACGACACTGTCCCCTGAACTAAATGTGAGATCCCCACTGCTTCCAGCCCCGATCGCCCAGATTGGGATCACTGAGGTCAGAAGTCAAAGCAGGATTCAAGTGATGGGATGGAGAGGAACTACACCTATTAAGCATGTTTGTGTCCCATTTTCTGTGCCAGGTGGGGAGACAATGACGAAGAACACAGGCTGGTTTCTGTCCTCAAAGGGCACCCAGTCTGGAGAAGGGTGGAGGCCACATACCAAACCAGACAGAGGCAGGGCAGCATGGAGGCAGATGGACAGAACTTCAGGTCCCCGAGCTGGAGAATGAGGAGATTCTGAGCTGAGGGGAGGAGGGGCTGGCCACTGGGCCTCAGCTGCCTCCACCTCTGCACCCCCACTTTGCGCCAGATGACTTTGCCCCTGCGCTGGTTGCTTCGATACTCTTTTGGGTCTTTAAGCTGCGATTCTGTATCTGGGCAGTGCCTCCCAGCTAGACGATGAGCCCTTTGGGGGCAGGGCTCCTTTTGGTTCTCAGATGGCACCCTCCTCTCTATCTTCTCTCATCCGTCTTGTGTAGCACAGTGCTCTGCACATGGTAAACACTCAATAAATGCTCACTTGTCAATAAATGCTGTTTCTGTCACAACTTAGAAATGATCCGTGCAGTCTGAGGAGCCAGAAGGCAGACTAGAGTCTGTGGCATGTCATGAGCACCCAGAGCTGCCACGAGGGGTGGTGCAGAAGGGATCTCAATGCCGAAGGAGCTCGGCTGGGAGGCCTGGGTGTCCGAGTCCCACTGTCAGCCTGGCCCAAATGGGTATGCTGGGCTCTGTCACCCAGGTGGCACTGCAGGGAGGCCACCAGGACATGGGCTGGCTGTGTGGCCACCAGAGAGAGTGAAGGAGCCCCTCTTGGTCCCCTCGTACAGACTAGAGCACCATGTTGGGAAGACAGGGCAGGGACCTGGGATAACAGTTATCCCAGGGTCTGGGATAACACCTAACACCTAACATGCAAGATCAGCCTCCTGCTCTTCTCCCCAAACCTGCTCCTGCCATGGTCCTTCCATCTCAACTGATGGCAACTCCATCTTTCTAGCTTGCGGCCAAAAGGCTTGAGCCATCTTTGACTCCCCGTTCTCACACCCAGCCCTGACTCCATCAGGGAATCCTGTCACTTCTACCTTCAAAGGGATCCAGATCTCTCACCTTCAGTACTTCCCACCAGGCCACTGTGTCCCTGCCTCCATGCCCCTCTCATCTCTTCTCAACACAGCAACACAGGTGTCTTTTAAAGCTTTGTCAGGGGCATGTCTGGTGGCTCAGTGGTAAAGAATCTGCCTACCAATGCAGGAGACACAGGTTTGATCCCTGACTTGGGAAGATCCCAAGTGCCTCGGAGCAGCTAGGCCCATATGTCACAAGTACTGGACCCGTGCTCTAGAGCCCGGGAGCTGCAGCCGCTGAGCCCTCTCTTAGCAGCTGCTGAAGTCCGAGTGCCCTAGACCTGTGCTGCACAACAAGAGGAGCTCACACACTGCAACTGGAGAGTAGCCCCCCACTCACCGCAACTAGAGACAAGCCCGTGCAGCAACGAAGATCCAGCACAGTCATAAAAAATTAATTTTTTTAAAAACCTTTGTCAGGGAGTTCCTTAGTGGTCCAGTGGCCAAGACTCTGCACTTCCATTACAGGGGGCATGGGTTCGATCCCTGGTCAGGGAAGTTATGCATGCCACGCAGTACAGCCAAAAAGAAAAACAAAAAGAATTTTTTCAGTCCACACCAGTCCCCCGTCAGTGACTCCCTCAGTCTCTCGAGTAAAGCCTGCGGTCCTTCCAGTGATGCACAAGGCCTGCCCACCTCCACTGCTCTCTGCCTTCCCTTGCTTTCTCTGCTCCAGCAATTCAGGCCGCTCCCTCTGCCTGGAATGTTCTTCCCCTCCACATGCATGGTTCTTTCCCTCTCTTCTTGAAACTAAGCAAGATGTTATGGGGCTCCTGGGCACAAAAGCCTTGCTGCGTCACCTTGTCTGAGTTCCAAAGGGCAGGTTCAAACATTTGCTGATCAGGCAAGGGAGGAAATGCAGAGACAAGGGAGGAGCGGTCAAGAAAGAGTAGTGCAGCCTTGGGAGCAGGGTCCTGGTTCCCCCTCAAGGGATATACATAATGTTATCTCTGAGCTCCTCTGCAGAATTAAAACTCATATCAAATAGAAGACGTGATGAAGCACTCTTCTTTCCAGAGAAGGTCACAGTTCACCCATCGCCTGATGCCAGATGACCTCTGGATTAAAGAAATGTGGGTCCTGCACACACCCTGATCCCTGATCCTGACTAAAAGACTCTTCACAGCCCCCCACCACCCCCCAAAGTTGAGAAACACAGTTTTGAGGGCATTAGTCCACTGTGGCCCCCTTTACTGGCAAAGCAATAAATCTCTTCTCTTCTACTCCACCCCAAACACTGTCTCCGAGATTCGATTCAGCACCAGTGTACAGAGGCTGAGCTTCTGGCATCAGTTTTCCGTTCTGGGAAATTCCATTTGAAAGGCACCTGCTGGGGCAGAGGCCACAGGCTAAGCGGAACTTGGAAGCTGATTTGAGCCTTGTGCTGTTTGGTTTTTGGTTTGAGGCTTCTGTTGCTGGCAAGGATTTTGGTTTGTTCTTGGTCTGCACTTGAGTGTTCTATTGATCAAACATGGGAAATGCTTCATCTTCAATTCCATCTGATAGTCCTCTGGAGAAAATCCTGGCAGACTGATCGACCTATAGCTATGAACCTATGACTAAAAAGAAATGAGATCCTGTTGTAATTCTGTTTGGCCAATGTGCATTCTTAAAAGTGAGGAGAGGTGGCCTTTGTATGATCACCTATTTTTCAGCTAGAATGACTTCGTCACAGGGATGGAAAGGCTGGGAATTCGCTCCCCTCCATCGTGGCCAGCCACTCTGGATTCCTTGAGAGCCAGTTCTGGGCTTGTTCTCCTTCAAGAACTGAGCTAATCTCTTTGGAACCTTCAGTCTGGGAGTGGAAGTGAAGGTTTTAGATTATACCTCCTCTGATTTTCTATCTGTGTGACCGTGGCTTATCTATCATTTGTATTTGTGTGTGTTGTTTTGGGGTGAGCCACTTTGTCTTGTGCAAGATGGGGAAATTCTACCTGCTCATTGTGAACCACTCTGAGTTCTCTATCTGGGAGCGGAAATGGAATCTTCGGGCTACACCTTGTCTAATATTTTGTCTGTTGAACCATGTTGTTCTTTGTCTGTATGTGTGGCAGTACTTGCACTGACCGGTGGAGAGGTCTTTGGTAAATAACAGGTCTCACTTGGACATCAGGGTATCCTTCTCTAGTGCACTGGACTTCGCCTGTGGCAGAGGTTTGGTTAGAATTTTCCCTTCTGGACTAGCCTTGATATAGGTGACCAGAGCTCTGTCTTCTATCTTGTTGTCCCTATAGGGTGTTTTTCCAAAGCTGGGAAGTTTTCAGCTATGCTCCCATGAAAAGGAATTGGTATTTCTGATAAACATATTTGCAGGGCAGCAATGGAGATGCAGATATAGATAACAGACTTATGGACCTGGGGAAGTGGGGGAAGGAGAGGGTGGGACGAATGAAGAGAGTAGCATGGAAACATATAAACTACCACATGTAAAATAGATAGCCAGTGGGAATTTGCTGGATGCCTCAGAGAACTCAAACCGGGGCTCTGTGACAATCTAGAGTGTTTGGATGGCATGGGAGGTAGGAGGGAGGTTCAAGAAGGAGGGGACATATGTATACCTATCGCTGATTCATGTTGATGTACAGCAGAAACCAACACAATATTGTAAAGCAATTTTCTTTCAATTAAAAATAAATAAAAAAATTTTAAACGAAGGCAAATTCTAAAAAATTCAGTAATTTGGCTTAAAAATCACACTACTTTACTTCCTGTGATGGTTAATTTTATGTATCAACTTGGCCTAGCCACAGTGCCTAGATATTTAGTCAAGAATTATTCTGAATGTTTCTGTGAAGGTATTTTTTTGTGTGAGATTAGCATTTACATTAATGAAATTTTAATAAAACTGAAGTCCTCTGTAATGTGGGCAGGCCACAACCAATCAGTTGAAGGCCTTAATAGAATAAGACTAACTTCCCTTAAGCAAGAAGGAATTCTGCCACCTGATTGTCTATGAACAAGAACTCTTCCCTGAGTTTCCAGCCTAATCACCTATCCTATCAGGTTTGGGGATCCTCAAGCCAACTGTGAAAGCCAATTTCTTAAAACAAATCTCTCTATATTCAAAGAAAAAAAAAATTGGTATTTATCTCCCCCTATGCCACACCAACCCACTTCAGTACACTTGCCTAGAAAATTCCATGGATGGACGAGCCTGGTGGGCTACAGTCCATGGGGTCGCAAAGAGTCAGACATGACTGAACAACTATTCACTCACATGCCTTGAGATGTAAATGTTCTACCAGGATTCTCAAGAACATTTATCTAGACTATCTCTACTTTCTGAGATTGAAGAAAGAGAAAAAAGAAAGAGCGGGGCCTCAAATGGAAAAACTGTGGGATCTCTGGTTCTGTCAGTATGTAAAAATAACTGGTAAATTAGCACTATGTAATTGTCTTAAAAATAAATGCTTATAAATTAAATATTTTAAAAATTGGCCAAGATGAACTTCAGGACCATATGATCTGGGAAATATTCAGTACTGAGTTGATATCTGCTATTGAAGGTGGCTTAAGCTTGTTGGTTCGATTAATATAGACCTGTCTTTAGAGTCATCAATATTAAACATAATACTTCTGTTGTACTTAGGTTTCAGTTCAGTTCAGTCACTCAGTCGTATCCGACTCTTTGCAACCCCATGAACCGTAGCACGCCAGGTCTCCCTGTCCATCACCAACCCTCAGAGTTTACCCAAACTCATGTCCATTGAGTCAGTGATGCCATCTAACCATCTCATCCTCTGTCGTCCCCTTCTCCTCCTGCCTTCAATCTTTCCCAACATCAGGGTCTTTTCAAATGAGTCAGCTCTTCGCATGAGGTGGCCAAAATATTGGAGTTTCAGCTTCAACATCAGTCCTTCCAATGAACACCCAGAACTGATTTCCTTTAGGATGGACTAGTTGGACCTCCTTGCAGTCCAAGGGACTCTGAAGAGTCTTCTCCAACACCACAGTTCAAAAGCATAAATTCTGCACTCAGCTTTCTTTATAGTCCAACTCTCACATCCATACATGACTACTGGAAGAACCATAGCCTTCACTAGATGGACCTTTGTTGACAAAGTAGTGTCTCTACTTTTTAATATGCTGTCTAGGTTGGTCATAACTTTCCTACCAAGGAGTAAGCATCTTTCAATTTCATGGCTGCAATCAAGTAAGACCTTATTATATCTGTTGCAAATCTGTCAAGGAAAGTAACAATGTGAAGAAGCTTTTGTTTATTTATCAGCCATAATCTGTAGTATGTGGGATCTTAGTTCCCCAACCAGGAATCAAACCTCCGGCCGCTTGTATTAGAAGCACAGAGTCTTAACCAATGAACCACCAGGGAAGTCCTTTAAGGAAAGTAAATGTAAATGATAAGAGCTTTTAGGTAAACTGTTTGGGAATAATTATGGTTTAGGAATGTCCACTTGAGGAGGATCTCTCTGGATATTTAGTAACATGAAACGTTAGTTAAATGATGGAAGTTTGTTGAATAGCTGGGTCATTCCCAAATAAAATAAGATACCGAGACATCAATTACTAAACAAAGAAATTAAAGACATTTAGGTCTATCAATGAATATGTTTGGTGCTACCCGGAGATGTTCTCTATAAGAAAGCAAATTTTTAAAGAAATTATCATTGGTATTTATGTTCACCAATCAATAGAATGCTAATATAAAAGTTTATAATTTCTTACTTCTTAATTTTCACTAGAAATCAAGGTTTTTAAGAGTTGAGGACTTAATTTAAACATGTAATTAAAGCTAATAAAAGTAATAAAGGAAACATCTCAGTATGCTCTAGGAAAGTGGGATGTGTGTTTTCAGTAAGGAAAGTATAAGGAATGGAATTACATTTTATTAAGGAAAAACAAAGTGAGTCCATCTTGGAACTCATTGTTTTTGGATGGAAAAATGAGGAATGGGCTAATATGGATGCAGAAAGTAATGGAAGGTTTGTGGGAAGTGGACCCTGAGAAGAGTTTTATTCATGGTCAAGTCTGGTTGAGTTTGGAATGAATTTAACTGAGTAAATGAATTTCAAAAGTAAGCTGATTTGAAACTTGAATTTTATTTTTATCTCTGTTGAGAAGACAATTTTTCTTAAAACATTGAACTGGCTCTGATAACAAATTTCTTTACCTTTTAAGTTATCTCTTCTATATTTGCCTTTGAAATCTTTTATTGTCACTATGTTAAGTGAATAACTATTGTTTCACAGTGACTTATGATCTTATACACCCAAGTGTTTTGAAACTTTTTGACAAGCATCCCAAATATCAGGGCTTTTAAAAAATATTTATATATTTATTTGACTGCATCAAGTCTTAGTTGCAGCACATGGGATCTTTGTTGCATCATGTTATACTGCTGCAAAGTTTAATTGAATTATTAAAGGACACTCTTTGTTTCTGAGGCTTAACTCAGTAATCTATTTTTGGATGAAGATCAGATGCTACATGATCTGCAACCAAGAGATTAATACCAGGTTATGGTCATTTAAATTTAAATGCTCCCTTATGTTGGGGACAATTAAACCATACTAGAGATAACCAGCCTAGTAACACTAGGAAATTGGGCTGGGTGCTTCATGGACAATGCCAATATATAATTTCCCTTAAAGATAACAACTGGTATAGAACAAAGTCAGACAAACTGAGACATACTAGGCTGCACCTAATAGAAGTTCTTGACTTAAATTCTTACTTATGACCTTACTAATACTGCTTGCTATATTATTTTTTACATTACCTGTTTTACAAAGCTGTTTTTTTTTAATTACCAAATGTGTGACTGAGCCTTTGATAAGATGATGATATAAGTTCCATATGAGATTAATGAATGTAAAAATGTAATTCTAGATATGGGAAGAAACAAGAGGGAATGTTTTCCCGAACCATAAGAGACTAGTAAGACAGGGAGTCTGGAGATTTGGGGCTACTATTAATAAGGCCTAGTCTAGTAATAGCACGTTGAGTAGCCTATCAGTGAAATCTTCGCCAGAACTGGGAGTAAGTATTCTCAGCACTGTGGGATGAAGTGACCATAAAATGACTCCCACCAAACTATGGTCAAATTCATGACCCTGAAGGGGCTCTGCCAACTGAAAATTGGCACTTGCCATCTGCCTCTGCAAGGATTAGGTCAAGGCCACTGCAGCCACTGACCTTCAACACACCCTGAAAGGAGTTCAGGGTGGAGATCAGGAATGAGGTATTCTGTGCTCTGGAAAAAACTGGAAGAACAGGCCGTCAGATAGTTGGATACTCAGGAGATTTTACGAGCCCAAATTCTTGCATCTTCTCATATCAAGAAAAGCACTGAAATCATTAACAGTGACATCTGCTTTGGCCATGAGGAGGGAAAAATATTTGAAAATCAAAATGGAGTAGCTGTGGTTCAGACATCAGCTAAGTGACCATTGTGGATTTCAGGCACATTCCTGGATTGCTGAGAACTTGAACTTTCTGAGCTGTGTCACACTTAGGATGCTACCAGCCATTCTCAAAGCAATGTCTTCCGGCAGTTGATAGCTGCAACCAGATGGTTTCAAGGTATCCGCTTAAAATGATTAAATTTTTAGACAATAAAATTGGTTTAGGTCAGATGTTAGCAAAAAAAAAAAAAGACAATATGCGTAGTAGTCAATATCTCCTGTTATGTATATGTTAATGTTGTTAAAAACCTCCTTAGGTAAAATTAGATAACTGGCCACAGTGAGTCTCTTCAAAGGGCCAGTTCCAGACTGGGTTTCAGGTTTATTCTCCTGAATTCCTCAGGGAATGAGATCTCTTTTGTCTATTAGAATTCCGGTTGTCACTATTCCGACTACTTCTAATTGGATCTGTTGCACCAAGTGGTGGACCAGGGGTTTGCGATTTTAATCAAACTAAACTCTGATCCAGGATTTGAAACTCACGAATATTTCCAATTCAGTGTCCAGTTGAGGCAGGACTATGCCTTATTTTAGAAGGAAGTAGCCAGAGTGACCACTGCCCCATTCCCTGAAAAGAGTTCAGGAAGGTTAAAAAGAGAAGAGGAGAATTTCCTTGGTGGTTCATTAGTTAAGAATCTGCCTGCCAGTGCAGGGGACACAGATTCCATCCATGGCCCAGGAAGATTTCCCATGCCATGGGGCTACAAACCTGTGAATTGCAACTACTGAGCCCATGCTCTAGGGCCCACATGCCACAGCTACTGAAGCCCATACACTCTAGAACCCATGGTTCACAACAAGAGAAGCCACCAATGAGAAGCCCACACACCGCAACTAGAGAGTAGCCCCTGCTCACCAAAACTAGAGAAAGCCCATGTGCAGCAACAGGACCCAATGCAGCCGATCAATTAATTTTTCTAAATGTTGGGACTTCCCTGGTGGTCCAGTAGCTAGGACTTGTGCTCTCAACGAAGAGGACCAGGGTTCAATCCTTGGTTGGGAAACTAAGATCCCACATGCCACATAGTACAGCCAAAAAAGAAAAAGAAGAAAGGGAGGATTGAAACCAAGTCCCCCTAAGATTGAGTTCCTCTGCTGAGTTTATGATTAACATGCTTGCCTGCTAAGCTGCTTCAGTTGTGTCTGACTCTGTGTGACCCTATAGACCATAGCCTGGCAGACTCCTCTGTCTGCCCATGGGATTCTCCAGGCAAGAACACTGGAGTGGGTTGCCATGCCCTCCTTCAGGGGATCTTCCTGACCCAGAGATTGAATCTGCATCTCCTGCATTGGCAGGCAATCTCTTTACCACTAACACCAACTGGGAAGCATTTATTTTTAACTTCTCTATCCAAAATGATTATTCCCCTTCTTGTCCAATACCTGTTCTCCTCAGGATTGAGAAGTATCAAAGAAAAGGGGGTACTGAGATCAAGCAGGACCCTATGGAACTCTTGGGCACAAAAGCCTCTCTGCGTCACCTTCTCTGAGTTTCAAAGGGCAGGTTCAAATAGTTGCTGATCAGGGAAGGGAGGGGATGCAAAGACAAGGGAGAAGCAGTCAAGAAACAGTAGTACAGCTTTGGGGGCAGGGTCCTGGTTCCCCCTCAAGGAATATATATAATGTTATCTTTGAACTCTTGCACAGAACTAAAACTCCCACCAAGTGGAAGACGTGATGAAGCACTCTTCATTCCAGAGAAGGTCATAGTTCACCCATCACCTGATGCCATATGATCGCTGGATTGAAGGAATGTGGGTCCTGCACGCACCCTGATCCTTATCAGCAACCCTGTCCCTGGACAATAAGACTCCTCACAGGCCCCCCTCAAATGGGGGACACACAGCTTTGAGGGCATTAGCCCACTGTGGCCCCCTTTGCCTGGCAAAGCAATAAAACGATCCTTTTCTACTTCACCCAAAACTCTGTCTCAGAGATTTAATTCAGTTTCAGGGTTCAGAGGCCAGATTCAGCTTTACCCTTCAAGTCTTTGCTAAGACGTCACCTTGTCAATAAGACCCTCACTGACAACCATTTAAAATTGCAAAGAACCAGTCCCTCTTAACATATTTTATTATTCCATAGCACTTAACTGGACTCTATTGTACTATATATTTTCCATATGTCTATTATTTATTGTTTGTTTCCTTTCACTAGAGTATTAGTTCCACATGGCAAAGACATTGCCTGCTGCCTCATGGGTATATCTTCAGTGCCTAGAACAGTGCCTGGTATGCAGTAAGTGCTCAATAAGTCTTTGGATATGAATGAATGACTCTTCCCCAAACATGGGGGTGTGTGGACTCTTGGCAGCATCACCTACTGCTAACTACCCTGCTATTTCTACCCCCAGCCTGAAACCTCTGCCAAAGAACCAAGGGAACCCAATATCAGGAGAAAAAGAAGGGGTTTCTCCTGTGAGATTCTAACTTTCCCTGCCACACACAGGGAGATCCATCTCCCAGCTCAGAGAGGTCCCAAGGAAGCATTCCTCTGGGACAGACCAAGAAGGATCCAAGTGCTCAGGGCAAAGATAATTCCAGCATATGGGCACTCTTGTGACAGCTTGGGGACAGAGGGACCCTGACAGTCAGAGAGAGGTAGAAAGGCCTCAAGCCAGGCCTAGGAAACATAACCAGCTGCCCTCATTTGAGCAACCTGGATAGATAGGGTCTTGTTCTTCAGCTACACCAGGTCAGTCCTGACAAGCCTGTGGGTCTCATCTTAGCTCACCGTGTGACCCTGGGCAAGGCAGAACCTGTGAGTCTGATTTTCCTCACAGGTAGCTCAGAATTTAATCACACAGTGGAGGCCACAGCTGTTGGTTAGCTGTAAAAGATGGTCTCAAAACCTCAAGAAGGAGCTTCCTTCCCCTGGTGACACTTTAAGACTGTGGAGTTTAAGATCTGTGGATTTATGAGAGCAGTGCCTTGAAGAGAGAGAGTGAAAAAAAGGGTGGAAGGGGGCAGACTGGAGGCAAGACAGAGGTGACAGAGCTTAGTCCTCAAAGGCCTCTGGGGTCACGACTGTTATCGTTCCAGTCTGCACCGGTCTGTACCAGGCCCGCAGGGCCCCGTGCCCCCAAGCCCAGATGAAGATCCTGTACACAGCCGCCACCCTCTGCCAGGGGCAGGGCCACAGGACCCAGGGCAGAAGGGACCGATGGGCCCCCTGTCTTAAGAGGAGAGACGTGGGGGAGGAGCGGCTCCAGCAGGAAACCAGGGCAGAGCAGGAACAATAGCGAGGTTCCTTCCGTCCTTGTTTTCTTTGTTTTCTTTGGCCTCTTAGCTGCCATGGAGCCCAGATCCTGCTCCTCCAGGTCCTTGACTTTCCTCCGGCCCGCCCCTCAGCCCCCTGACAGAGGAGCACCTGTTCCCTCCCTCTGCTGCACCGTCCTGCTGCGCTCCACACACAGCCCTCAGGAGGCTTTTAAAATCCCAGTCACAATGTGAGGAAACTTTATGGAGCCTCACTCTCGGTCAAGCACTAATCTGAGTACTTCCCAAAGACGGGGCATGGTAGCGGTGGAGGCGTCTTTACTGCAGTTTCACTCTTGGGATCTTGGGGGTCCGTCCTTGCCCCTCTTCCAATCTCTCAAGGGCCCTCCAGCCTCATTCCCCACGTACCTACCCAGGCATTAGGGAAGAGGGAAGGATGGGAGGGGTGCGGATGGGGGGAAGAAGGGGCGGCAGAGAGGGGGGACTGGGAAGGGCTGGAAGAAAGTGTTACCCAGTCCACCGGCGGGAGAACTTTACTTTGGGGGAACTAAAAAAGACCACATGTAAGACATTCAGACGTGGAAAATGATGCAACGACTGGCAGAGACAAAGTCACAGAGAGCAAAAGAGATGAGGAAAGGTGAAATAGAGAGTAGATGCTAGGATGGCCAAGTCCGGGACAGGCTATGAACACGGTGCTCATTATCCCCAAACGCCCCGGCTCGAATCCAGGAGGTCTGCCCCGCCCGAGTCAGGGAGAGGCCCGCGATGACCAGACCGCCCCGCACGGCCCTGCCCGGCCGGCCGTCCGCCCCCGCCACCGCGGGCCCGCAGGGAGCTGGGTGGCGGCGACGCTGTCCTCAGGGAAGCGCATCATTCCAGCCCGGCCGGGCATGAGGCCGGGTCAGGATGCCCAGGTCGCAGGAGGAAAAGGAGGAGCTGGACCCAGCGACCGGAGAGAAGAAAAGGGGAAGACCACGGCCAGAGATCGAGGCTCAGCGGAGGCACCCGTCCGGAAGGCCGAAGAACGGGAGAGCCCAGAGCCAGCCAAGTCTCCCCGGGAGCCCGGGACAGACAGACTGGACTAAGAGCGCGGGAGACGCCCGGAGCGCACTATGCGCGGGTTCCAGCCCGCCCAGCCGGTCTACATCGCCGGCCGGGTCACGTGGCCCCAGAGGGCGTGCGGCTGCCCGGGCGGGGGGGCGCGCGGGGCCGGGGGCCGCTGCGAGCCCGCGGCGGCCCTGAAGTTCCCTCCCTGCGCGCAGTGCTGGCCCCCGGGTGCGGGAGCCGCCCACTGCCCCCCCGGGCCCGCCCCGCCGCGGGCCGCCTGCCTGGTATATAGCGCGCCCCCGCAGGCCCCGTGCCACGTCGCTGGCCACGCCGCGGGCACCCAAGACCGTGCGGCGCCCCCGAGCCAGCCCCCCGCCCCCTGCGCCGCCGCCCCGACGGGCGACCCCTGCGGGGGCTACTGCCTCAAGACCATGAAGAAGGAGGTGTGCTCCGTGGCCTTCCTCAAGGCAGTGTTCGCCGAGTTCCTGGCCACCCTCATCTTCGTCTTCTTCGGCCTCGGCTCGGCCCTCAAGTGGCCGTCGGCGCTGCCCAGCGTCCTGCAGATCTCGCTGGCCTTCGGCCTGGCCATAGGTACCATGGCCCAGGCCCTGGGGCCCGTGAGCGGTGGCCACATGAACCCCGCCATCACGCTGGCCCTCCTGGTGGGCAACCAGATCTCCCTGCTCCGGGCGGTTTTCTACCTGGTGGCCCAGCTGGTGGGCGCCATTGCCGGGGCCGCAATCCTCTACGGGCTGGCACCGTCCAACGCCCGAGGCAATCTGGCTGTCAACGCGGTGAGTGCCCAGGGGGCTGGCTGTGGGGCAGGGACCCTGGGGTGGGCTCTGGACCCGGCCCCCAAGCCCCATCTCTGGAATGGGTGGCGCAGAGACCAGCCAGCTCACACCTTTGCCAAGAAGGTCATAGCATCCTAAGGCCAGGAAGATGAATCTCCATGGTGGTGTGTGCTCTCAGCCGACTCCTCTGGTTCCTATCCGCCTCCTCTGCCTGCCCACCCACCTCGTGCTGCCCCATCCCAGCCTCTGTCCCGGTGCCTACTGCCCGCCTTTTCTTACCCCAGAACTTCTCTCTTCTCCTGTCTTACCTCCAAGTTCTTCTGTCCTCCTGGGCACCTCATCGCTCCTGTGTGGTCCTCAGTGGAGTGGTCTCATGGAACCATCAGAGAGAGCTGGGTTGTGATCCTGGCTTTGGTGACCCCCAACCTCTCTGGGTTTTGTTTTTCTCCTTCTCATTACATGGGAATGGCCATGACCTCCATAGAGTAGGACTCGGGGTTATGTTTAGAAGCCAGGCTGTGAACTCCCTAATGGGGTGCCCGTACATATGGTCTCTGATGAATATTGGTTTCGGCTCCTGGCCCCCTCCCCTTCCCCCCATCCCTGCCACCCCAGTTTCAGCCCTCTTGTCCCATGCAAACTGGGTTCATTAATCAAACACAGAGGAGGATTTTCTCGGCCATTGTCAAACCATGAGTCAGCCCCACCGGAGAGACGGGTTTGAGGTTTGGAACTGGCAGCGGGTCAGGCACGGGCAGGAGGCGGGCTTGGGGGGTGCAGTAAGCAAACTGGGCAGCTGCCCACAGGAGGGAGGGTAAATGCCAGCTTGTGGGGGTTGGGGCCTGGGCAGACCTGTGCTGGGCCAGTGTCCAGGAAGAGGTCCCCCAGCTCTGTCACTTGGGCCACAGCTTTGCGTTCCAAGCTGTATGAGCACTGGCAAGTATATGTCTCTCTGGCAAATGACCTCCCTGAAGTGACAGGGCTTGGCTTCCAGGCACGTGGGCTCTCGGAGTCCCTGGAGACCAACAGCCCCATCCCTGCAGGTCCCTGGCCTTAGAGGCAGAAGAAGGCAGGGCTCCTAACACACCGTCCCCTTGCAGCTCAACAACAACACGACCGCGGGCCAGGCTGTGGTGGCGGAAATGATTCTGACCTTCCAGCTGGCACTCTGCGTCTTCTCCTCCACTGACTCCCGCCGCACCAGCCCCGTGGGCTCCCCAGCCCTGTCCATTGGCCTGTCCGTCACACTGGGCCACCTAGTGGGGGTGAGCAAAGGCGCCATTTGGCCCCTCAGGGCAAATAATGGGGCCCTGGGGCAGCACCTTCTGGATCAGTGAGTCCCCAGTGAAGACCTAGAGTGGAGCTGCGATACTCTGGCCCAGACTCAATCCCCTCAAACCTTCTCCAGTCTGAGAAAATGCGGGAGTGAGGGGGAGTTGGGATGGAGGCAGGAAACCAAGCCCAAGCTCAGGACAGAGAGGAAAGGAGGGATCCAGAGGGAACTGTGAAGGGAAAGGTCACCAGTCTAGGGATCGGGAGACAGTCGGAGACCTGGCTGAGCCCCTGAACTGCTAGGGGACCCCAGGGGGGGTCCAGGCCTTGTGGGAGTGGACAGGCATGCTGCCCTCCTCACGGCCTCCTTCTCTCTGTCTAGATCTACTTCACGGGCTGCTCCATGAACCCGGCCCGATCTTTCGGTCCCGCAGTAATCATGAGTCGGTTCAGCTCCGCACACTGGGTAAGTCTGGACTTTCCCCTGTCTCCCTGGCAATGAGCACCTAGAAACCCAGCCTTAGCAGCTGACAGTTAACGGGACTTTCTGGATGATGGGGGCCCAGAGCTTGGGGGTGACCGGAGAGAGAGGGGATGCAGCCAGAGCAAGGGCAGGGGTAGATTTAGATGGCAGGGGACCCTGTTTGGGGGTCAGGGGGGCAGGGACTATGTGTGTCTGTCCCTGTAGGGAAGGGAAAGCATCTGTGCTCCAGTGTTGGTCTCTGAGGATTTGGTTTCCGTCTTTCAGGGTGGTGGGGGACAGGGAGGTCCAAGTGTCTGTCCTCTCTGACATATTTATCTGTCCCTGTTGGGGACTGGGGAGAATCTCCTTCCTGTAGGTCTGTCCCTCTGGACAATTTGTCTGTCATCTCCTTTGAGAGCTCATGTCTCTCTCCAGAGTCTGTCTGTCTCCCTGTGTGGAAGGGAGAGGAGCTATGTTCATCTCTCTGAGGATCTCCATGTCTGTTCTCTCTGAAGGTTCATTTGTCTTTCTTCAGGGTGGGGTTGGTGGGCTTCCCAGGGGTGCTAGTGGTAAAGAACCTGCCTGCCAATGCAGGAGACAAAAGAGACTGAGGATTCGATCCCTGGGTCGGGGAGATCCCCTGGAGGAGGACACGGCAAACCACTCCAGTATTCTTGCCTGCAGAATCCCATGGACAGAAAGAGAAGCCTGGCGGGCTGCAGTCCATACGGTCGCAAAGAGTCGAACGCGACTTGCAGCATGGCATAGTGGGGTTGGCGGGAGCCCTGTCCCTCTGGGGATGTCCATCTCCTCTCAGGACCTGGATATCAGTGTCCTTTGTCATTGGGGAGTGGGGTATCAGTCAATCTGCCCCTGCAAAAGGGCGAATTCTTTCCTTCCGGAGGTGTGGGAGTGTCTACGTCTGTCTCCCCTGCGAGGCCCCTGGGTCTGTCCTCTGGAGGGGAGGTCTCGGCTCCAAGGCCTGGGCTCAGCTCTGCCGCCGCCCTGTCTCTGCCAGGTGTTCTGGGTGGGGCCCATCGTGGGGGCTGCCACGGCTGCCATCATCTACTTCTACCTGCTCTTCCCCCACTCCCTGAGCCTGAGTGATCGTGCGGCCATCCTCAAGGGCACATATGAGCCCGACGAGGACTGGGAGGAGAACCGAGAGGAGCGGAAGAAGACCATGGAGCTGACCGCCCACTGACCAGCATCACACAGGAGTCAGCCTCTCAGCCCCTGAACCGCAGGGGAGAAGAGGAGACGTGCATGACAGCAAGGCCTCCTCCGCCCACAGCTGGGTCCTCTGGGCTGGGGCGGAGGTGCTGCTCGCCAGGCTGTGCAGTAAAGAGTTGGAAGCAAGAACACAGGATGGGACTCTTGGGGTAGGGGCCAGGGGCTGGGGGCTGATGGGGAAGGGACAGGAAGGTCAGACCTCAGGGGTGGTGAGCTCAGTGCAGGCTGCGCCGGGGCCAGGCCAGGAAGGGGTGGCTTGGCAGTCTGCATTCCCTCCTCCTCCCCAGCCCCTCTTCAAGAGCCAGGAGGACCCCAGCCCCTGGGACGACAGGGGTTGACCCACCCCAGAGCTCCTTAGGTTCATTACATGCCACTTTATTTATTTCTGCTCAAGGATGCAGGGGGTAGGGTGCTGGTGTTTAAGGTGGGGGCTTCCCAATAAACCACTGACATTCATGTTTGGCCTGTCTTGCTCCAGAAGCCTCCCTCAGGATACTGTAGCTCCTCATCTTTCCTCTGTATCGTCCCACAGCCCCCTCCACATTCTCCGCAATCCTCTGCAGAAAGACAGGGAAACTGAGGCCAGGAGAGGCTTAGAGAGTCAGAGAGGTGGGGTTGAGAGGGCAGAGAGACCAAATGTAGAACAGAGCTGGAGGTCAGGAGGGGGCAGTGGGAACAGAGAAGTTCCCCACCAAGCGGCCTGCCTGCTCACCCCTCCATCCTCAGCTATGTCAAGTCCTTGCCACTTGAGGAGGGCCTGGCACCAGAGTCAGGGTGTGCTTAGCAGGGTGAAGTGAACCGGCCAGCAGCCCCTTGAGATGCCAAGGGGATGACCAGCCAGGTCTGTCATCGGGCCAGGAGACGCAGTCCCGGACTCCACTCTCGGCCCCTTGAGGTTCCAGAAAGGTGCCACGTTGGGAGCCTTTACTCAGAGGGAGAAGCCCCCTGCCCCTACCCCTATCGGAAGCCATACCCGACCCACCTCTTTTCCGGGTCTGCCTCCACCAGCCAGGGTTCCCACCGTCTTCCCCTTGGCCTGCAGCTCTGCCCTTACTGCTCTTGTCCCCTTGCCATTGACATTCCTTAGGACACCTCCTTAAACTCACCAAGCCTCTGCCTCTTAAACTATAAAATGAGAATAAAAAAATGCTTCCCTCACAGGGTTGTTGTGGGGTCAGATTAAGGGAGGGAGTGAGATTCCTGGGACTGTAGGGAGAGGGGCAAATAAAGCTCAGGACACAGCTCTGCATCAGAGTTAGAGTCTGGCTTTGAGTTCAAGTCTGGTTGTAAAACTCTGGATGACACAAGCTGTCCAAGTTTTAATTACTTCATCTGTAAAATGGGGATATTTGTACCCATTTCGTGGATTGTTGTGAAGATAAAATGAGACAATGGATAGAAAGGAAACACTTGTGCAGACATCTCAAATCAAGGGCTCGATTTGCTTGTATGCAAAGAAACCAGCGTGTCCACAGCTGGGCCCTCAGCCACACAGTTCTGGAGGGCCTCTGCTTTCCTGAGAGTATTTAACCCAAGCTCCCACTTCTCCCTGGTATGGGAACCTCTCCTTGTGGTTTTCAGTTTTGCTCCAGAAGAGAAGGGGCCAGGAAGGCCAGGAGATGGACTGAAAAGGGATGGGAGAAGCTATTGATAGTGGCTGACAGGGGTCAGTCCCAGGGGATGGGGGTAGGGGGATGCTCCAGCCCTCCTCCAAACTTGGGTGGTGGATGTGTGAGAGCTCAGTTGCTTTAGTCGTGTCTGACTCTTAGCAACCCCATGCACTGTAGCCCGAGAGGCTCCCCTGTTCATGGGATTCTCCAGGCAAAAATACTGGAATGGGTTGCCACGACCTCCTCCAGGGGATCTTCCTCACCCAGGGATGATTGAACCCACGTCTCCTGCATCCCCTGCTTTGCAGGCAGATTCTTTACTGCTGAGCCACTGGTGAAGCCCAAACTTGGGTCTGAAGAAGTGAAGTGAAGTCGCTCAGTTGCATCTGAATCTTTGCAACCCCATGGACTGTAGCCTATCAGGCTCCTCCGTCCATGGGATTTTCCAGGCAAGAGTACTGGAGTGGGTTGCCATTTCCTTCTCCAGGGAATCTTCCTGACTCAGGGATCGAACCTCGGTCTCCGGCATTATAGGCAGACGCTTTTACCATCTGAGCCACCAGGGAAGTCTTGGGTCTAATATCTGTAAATGGGGGCTGCGGCCAGCCCTGCCCTGTCCTGCCTGCCGGGCAGCTTTATAGTTAACATCAAATGTCAGTGTGTTTGAAGCCACAGTGAAGGACCACATCCGCCCCCGACAGCTGCCACCACCCCTGCCTCTATCCAAGAGCCCGGCGCAAGTGCCAGCTCTGACCAGCAGGGGGAGACCTCGTCCACCGAATCCACCGCTGCTGAGCCTCCTCTTCCCTCAAGTCCCGGGTCTGGGCTCCAGCCAGATAGAGCGCCGACGAGAGGGCAGCAGAAGTCTTTCAGGTCTGGGTCCTCTGGACCAGCCCGCCCCAGCCCAACCCACTGTCGGGGAGTGGGTACAGCAGAGAGGGGATTCCTTCCCCACTCACCCCCTCCTCTTTGCCCAGGGGCGGCCAGTTTCACCAGGTAGGAAGGTGGACACGGTGATAGGATGGAGAGATGGAGGAGGATCAGGGGTCAAGGCAGAGAATAGACAGTGTTGGCTGTCTAGATGAATGGACAGGAGGAGGGGTGACTGGGAGGGTCGGCTCTTTCAACCCCAATCTGTGGATCAGTATATCAGACCTCACCCTTTCACACGGCTCAGGTGAGGTACAGTCGTGACTGGGAGCCTGGCCTCTCCATCCAGCCCAGCAACTTGGTTCCTTTCTCGGACGGACCCTAAGGGAAGCAGAACGGGGTGAATGGTGGGTCGAAGAGGGACAGACCTTCAGGGATGGGCGGGGCACCCCGTCCGAGGGAGTCCGCGGACTAGGTGCCACGCGCCCGGCTGTTTGGCCAGCAGAGGGCGCTGCGCCCCCTCCTGTCGGATCCAAGGCTGGCAGGTCTGCGCACACACCGGCCAGAACACTCTAACCCCGCTCTACGCGCATCTCCGGTTGTACACAGCAGGCTGCGTCTTCGCCGCGTAAACTTCTCGCTCCTCATGTGTGTGGAGCCACATCGCCTGTCTCCCTTTCCTTCTCACAGGACCCCTGGGGATCAGACCTTGGTACCTGGCTCCACGTGTTCTCTGAGGGGTACACGTGTGTGTCCTATCCCAGCACACACATGCTTAGTCAGCCCCTCTGACCCTCTGCTCCACCTGAAGACAGAACCCAGACGAGCCTTCCTTCTCCATAGGCTGCTTCCTCCCTTCCCCCTCCCCCTGTGTCCAGGGATGGCCAGTTTCCCCAGGTGGACATGGTGACATGATGGAGATGGAGGGCTAGGGGTCAAGGCAGAGAATGGGCACAGGGTTGACTGTCTAGATGTATGGACAAGAGGAGGGGTTGCTGGGAGGATCGGCTCTCTCAGCCACCCGCTGAGCCTCCGCTTCCTCTTTCCGGGTTTTAGTGCAGTGGGTGAGGGGATACAAGCGAGATGACCTTGAATCCTTCACTTTCTGTCATGTTTATTGTTCCTCCTCATCATCTCTCCATCATCCCTCCTCCTTCCTCTCCTTCTTGCTCCCCCATCCCTTCCCAGCCCTGGGATAGGACCTTAGTCAGTACTCACCCTGCCCCAAGTGGAGTTGCACGCACACACACACACACACACACACATCTGTTCATACGTGGAGATGCCCACCCTGGCAGCCTAGGGAGCCCAGAGACAGGCCTCTGAAGAGTGAGAGCTCACAGCTACCTGATAGGCAGCTGTAGACAGCCAGGTGTGGGGCTTGACAAAAACTCTTGGAGCATGAGTGACCTCAAAAGCATGCCGCTAGGGCCCCGGAAGGCTAGGTCCAGGGACATGCTGGCTACAGCAAGTTCTGGCCGATGTCCACCTGTCCTGGACAGGTGAAGGACCAAGTTCCAGGCCAGGCAGGATCCCAGGAGACGCTGCTCCATGTCAGCTGGAGACCAGGGCCACCACCCACTGAAGGCTCTCAGCCCCGGGGCCCAGAGCAGGCGCCTCAGGTGCTGTTTGTCCTGGACCATTTCTAACCCAGCACGGTCTTCACAGCTCTCACTGGAGTGGGAAGGGAGGTGACAATCCTAATAATTACCATTTTCTGACTTTCTCCAAGGCATCAGCACATTCACTCCTAACAACATATTAGGGAGGTGGGAACTAACATCTCCACTTTTTTTTTGGCCCAGAGGCGCAGCTTGCAGGATCTTAGTTCCCCAACCAGGGACTGAAACCTGGCCCCCGGCAGTGAAAACTCAGAATGCTAACCACTGAACCACCAGGGAATTCCTATCATCTCCACTTTAAAAGTGGGGAAGCTGAGGTGACAGCAGTTAAACACTGGTCAGGGATGCAGAGCACACGGCAGTATTCAAATGCTTTCTCTTTCTTCTCAAAGGTTCTCAGTAGACAGGCATTATTGCTGTTTGGTGGGATGTTTGGTGCCTGTGTACGGGTGCAGAAATTGAGACCAGGTAATATGCAGGGACTGGGAGTATCTGTCCTCAGGCCCTCTATGACCCTGTCTGAGGGGAGCAAAGGAGATGCCCTTGAAATTCGCTGGGACAAAAAAAAAAAAGAAAGAAATTCGCTGGGACAGCCCCGAGGCAAGGAATTCCCCCCATCCCTCCGTGCCAGGGACTAAGGTCACTCACACTGTCCCCGCAGCCACATTCCTTCATTCTTGAGCGTTTCTTGAAAGATTCCTTCATGCCACGCAAGCCTGAGAGTCTGCACGGGAACAGTGGCAGCACCAAGGAGGTCAAAGCCAGAAGTAGCCGCTAGTTATTCCCAAGCCCATCTTCTCTATGAAGTTTGCCCTGACTCTGCTGGAGGGGGGAAATTAGGGCAGGCTTCATAGAGGAATTGAACTTGAGCAAAGTCTTGAAAGAAAACCAAAGAAGAAAGGCATTCCAAACCCAGAGTCTCCACTACTCGGTGATTACCCAGACACGTTACAAAGAGCCAGCCAGGAAGAGGGAGAAGTGAAAATCACAGATGAGGCTGGGAATGGCCAAGAGAGATCCCCAGTCACTCAAAGGGAGCCAGGAACCCAAGGAGGGGCCCCGACTCAAACCCAGGAGAAGGGCTGCCTCTTCTTCAGGACCAGAGGGAAGCTGGCAAGGGAATAGGGGGCTGCAGGTGAGCTTGCAGCTGCAGGGGCAGGGGACGGGGGAGGATATGCGAAGACTTGCCAGCTGGTTTCACTTTCTAGGTATGACAAGAGGCAAATCGATCTGCTGGAAGAAAGCCAGAGCAAGGTAGGGTACTCAAAGAAAGTAGGGAAGATTTGAAGTAGGGCTTAGAAGAATAGGGAGAGAGCTGCCTGGGGACAGTGTGGAGTATGGATTACTGAGGCCCCCTACTGAGGCCAGAGACCATGGGCTTGTCAAGGCATCAGTCTCATGGCTGGGCGAGTTTCTCCAGCAGTGCTCAGCAGCACAGATGGGAGCAGAAGGGTGTGGAGGAGAATGTGCATGGAGGGAAACAGTGGGGGGCAGGGAGGGCAGGGTGCAGAGAATGGGGAGCTGGGACAGAGGACACTGCAAGGTGAGATGCCAGGGGATCTGGCTGGACAGGGTAGAGTCAAGTCAGGAGGTGGGATGAACAGAAAGGGGAGGGAAGAGGGATTAGGGGAGGGATGTAGCTGGAATTTAAGTGGGGGAGAGTGGATGGACAGAGCCTGTGGTCAGAGTTGGGATATTTCACTTTGAAGATTTCAGAAGGCCTGTCCCAGGTAAGGACAGGTATAATAAGGCTGTAAGGCGAGCTGGCTGGAATGAAGCAGACATGAAAGTCACCTGCCTCCAGGAGGTCAGGAAACTTATTCACTCATGCATTCATCCAGCAAATATTTATTGAGCACCTACTGCAGGACTGAACCAATCCCCATGCAAGAGGTTACATGCAGGGATGAACAAAACTTGGTTCATGCCCCCCTAAGGGGCTCACCACCTCACTGGGGCGATACATTAACACCATGACAACACCTCATGGTGACTGTAGTGTAAATGGCCAGGTGTGGTGAGGAGTCCTCACCCAGGAAAGGGGGAGGTGATCTCAATGCTGAGCCTTAGGAATAGGTTGTTGTTGTTGTTCAGTCGCCTAGTCGTGTCTGACTCTTTGCGACCTCATGGACTGCAGCATGCCAGGCCTCCCTGTCCTTCACCATCTCCCGGAGTTGCCCCAATTTCATGTTCATTGCTTCGGTGATGCTGTCCAGCTATCTCATCCCCTCTTCTCCTTCTGCCCTCAATCTTTCCCAGCATCAGGGACTTTTCCAATGGATCATCTGTTTTCATCAGAAATCAATCAGCGCTCCCCCAAACAAAGGATGTGGGGTGGGCTTTCCAGGGAGAGGAGAGAGTATCCCCTAAGGGGAGACCGACCTAAAGTATTCTAGAACCACTGGCCATTTGGTGAGGCCAGAGGGCAAAGGACAAGTCAGGAAGTGGGGAGAGGTGAGGCAGGAGAAGCAGGGTCCCAGAGGACCGTGGAGGCCAGGCACGGAGCTCACAGAGGCAACCAGAGGCTTTGAAGGGATTTTAGCGGGGAGCAGCAGGATCAGATTTGCATTTTAGAAAGATCACTCAGGCTGCAGTGTGGATAATTGATTGGAGCGGAGCAAGGGAGATGACAGAGAGAATGGTTGGAGGCTGCAGGGCAGCAGGGGTGGCAAGAAGAGGGCAGTGTCAGGAAATACTTGGGATTCAGCATCAGTAGGACTGGAGGCCATGGCTGGATGGGGGCAGGAAGGTGAGGTCAAGGATGCTTCGCAGGTGCCTCCAACTGAGCTGGGGACAACAGGAGTGCATTCAGGGGGCCTGGGGAGAAAAGAGGATCTCATCATGAGACACGTCACATTTGGGGAGCCTGCGGACACCAGGGGACACTTACTGGGCAGGGACACATGGCTCCAGCCGCAGCCCGGGCACTCTGATATGGGTAACAGGTGACGAGTGTATTATTTTAGCAGCTCGGCAGGTTCTTCTTAGGGACAAAACACTGCTGTTGGAGAAAATACCTTGGTATATTGCTGGGGGCTAAAGGGCAGAGCCTAGGTGTGGGTAAACTAGGGCCAGCACAGTCAGAGTGGTAAGCTGCCCTGTGAAGAGGCAGAAGAGGGTGAAGTCAGTGGAAACTCCAGACTGGTGGGCAGCAGAAGTACCCACTGCCACAGGTGTGACCAAGTAGCTGTAGAACAACCCCCCCCACCACCTGCCCCTCTGCACCCCCACAGGCACACGTCCTCAGTGAAGCTGACCCCACTCACATCAGCTTTCAGAGAGTGGGGTTCTAGGTGGAAATGGAGGACAGAGCTTCCTTCACATCTGGGTTTATGGGGTGCAGAATAGTGTGAGCCCATTTGGAGGCCAAGTCTGCAGGCAAAGGGGGCCAGGAGACTAGGAGCCCGGGGGCGGGGGGTGCACAGGGCCCGCTGACATAGTCCTTGGACTTGGGGATCTGAGTGATCTCGTTCTAAGCTGACATCGTGGATGGGAGTGTCCTAGAGTCACCTGCGGCCCCTAGACTGGGTGTCGGCCAGCAGCAGACTTAGGCCTGTCCAGCTTGGAAAACTCCTGGGGGATTCCGGTTCAGTGCCCAAGGACAGCCCCCCTCCTTGGCTGTCATGTGAGTTTAGGGTGGGGCGGGCGTGTGGCCACCCCCACACCTCCCACCCCACCCCCAGACACACATAACCCTGTCAACCTGCCCCCTTCCAGTCTGACCAGCCTGGTCCTTGAAGCAGCAGCACCGTGAAGGAGCCGCAGGCTGGGGCTGGAGCAGCTGGAGGCAGAGACCAGAAGAGGAACATAGACCTGGGAGCAAAGGCGCCAAGGCTTGGGCGCGATGGAGTCAGGCCGGCGCAGCTTGGCCAAGATGCTGGTGTGCCGGCTCTGGATGACCATCAGCAAGGCTCTGTTTGCCGAGTTCCTGGCCACAGCGCTGTACGTGTTCTTTGGCGTGGGCTCGGCTCTGAGATGGCCCCTGGCGCTTCCCTCTGTGCTGCAGATCGCCATCACCTTCAACCTGGCCACGGCCGTGATCGTGCAGGTCACCTGGAAGGCCAGCGGGGCCCACGTCAACCCTGCTGTGACGCTGGCCTTCCTCGTGGGCTCCCAGATCTCCCTGCCCCGGGCTGTGGCCTATGTGGCTGCCCAGCTGGCAGGGGCCACGGCGGGAGCTGCTCTGCTTTACGGGGTCACGCCTGGGGACATCCGAGAAAACTTTGGGGTCAATATGGTAGGTGCAGGGAGGGGGAGGCGCAGGTGTATACAGGTGGTAAGTGGGGAGGGCCAGGCCAGGGCAGAGGGGCTATAGCAGAGCTCGTGCTCCACACCTGCTCTGGGAACGTGGGACTCTGGGGAAAGACCACGGCCTTAGTGCAGACAGAGCAGGAAGGGGACTGTGGTGTGAGGAACAGTGGGGAAAGGGGGGACGGGAAGAAGCCGCAGTAAGGGCCAGGAGTGGGAGGAGGACCAGGCACTTCAGGGTTGGAGCAGCCGGGGAGAGGTGGGGCTGTGGGGGCAGCAGGGGGACCCTGCACCTACTCCACCTCCCCGGTCCACACCCCCTCCCCACCCCCCACCCGCTTCCTCCTGTTCCTTGTCCCCAGCACTCTGCGCCCGTCTCACCTCCCGAGATTTCTCTAATCACCCGTGCTCCACCTACGTCCCGAGTCCCCACCTTCCACTCCTACGCACTGCCCCTCCCAGGCAGCCCACGGGCGAGCATCGTGCAACACAGCTTCTCCAGCCTTCTCTCCTCCACCAGCCCTGGGCCCCCACCTCCCCCTGGACCTGGCCCCGACCACCCTATGGAGTGGGTGGGCTGCTGCTCACTCCCGCAGGGAGTAAGTGTCCGTGTGGGCCCACTTCAGGGCTCACCTGAACCCCAGTGCACCGCTCTCCCCAGCCCGTTAGCTCCTTAAGTCTTGGGGCTGACGGTGGCACCCCTTACGGTGAGGAACGAGGGCCCAGGGCTCACCATCCCCGGGCAGAGTCCGCTGGCTCCAGCGTAATCCCCGCCCCGCCCGCCCTGCAGGTCCGGAGCAGTGCCTCGACCGGCCAGGCGGTGGCGGTAGAGCTCATCTTGACCCTCCAGCTCGTGCTCTGCGTTTTCGCCTCCACCGACAGCCGTCAGGCCACGGGCTCCCCCGCAGCCACGATTGGAGCCTCGGTGGCAGTGGGCCACCTCATCGGGGTAAGGGGCACAGGGGACACCTGCCTGTGTACCCACTGGCCCCTCCCTGGGGAGGTGGCAGGGGCCCTGGGGGCCAGGAAGCGTCCCTCCCCAAACTTCTCATGCCTTGGAACCAAGGCTTATGCCCCATCTCAGGCCCAGGGTAGGGCGACCCAGAGCCCCAGTCTGGGGCTGGGGCTTGAGCGGGGGTGAAGGGGACTGTCCACTCCCAGGCCTGCGTTCAGGCTGCTCACGCCCTGCCCTGCACTCACTCCCCAGTTCTATTTCACCGGCTGCTCCATGAACCCAGCCCGCTCCTTTGGATCCGCCGTCATCGTGGGGAAGTTTGAAGTCCACTGGGTGAGACCCTCTGCCGGCAGCCAGGGGAGGGGCGAGGCCCCAGTGCCCATAGGGACTTTCACCAGCAGGGGGGCCCCAGACACTGGGGGAGACAAGGCTCCGTGCCACGGAGCATCTTCACTCCCAGGGGAGGTTTCCCTAAGCTCGGAAGACCAGGGCCAGCATCCTTTCTTGCCCACCTCAAGAAGTTGGGGGCACCCAGTAGGCTGGTGAGAAGTGGGCCAGGGCCGGCGCGGCAGCCTTGGCCCAGGCCTCAAGTCCTGGCTGCTTCCTTATTCACTTCCTCCAGCTGGACCAGTTTCCAAACTTGGATAGAGAAAAAGACAAACAGAAATAGACACACAAACACAGCAGCAGGGACAGGAGGAGCACTAGCCAGGGTTCTGGGCTGGAACGGGGGAGGTGAGAGGAGGGAGGCAGGGGTGGTGGGGGCCTGACCCGCCCCGGGGAGGCGAGGTCCCTTCACCTGCAGAGACACAGGGTTGGGGTTCCTTGGGCAGCGGCGGGGGGGGGCGGGGGGGGGTGCGGACAATGGACAAGACTTGTGCTTCTCGAATTTGCCACCTTGTAGAAAGCTCCAGGGCTCCCAGGAGACCAACTCAACACTGGAAAGCAGGTGGAATCCCAGAGACGCCCTGGGGTCTTGACGGCTCACGAGCAGGGCATCTGCTTTTGCCTCCTCAGATCTTCTGGGTGGGACCCTTGACGGGAGCCGTGCTGGCTTCGCTGATCTACAACTTCATCTTGTTCCCTGACACCAAGACCCTGACCCAGCGACTGGCCATCCTCACGGGCAGTGCAGAAATGGAGAAAACGGAAGGGGAGGAACCCCAGAAAAAAGAAACCCAGTCCAACTCAGAGGACACTGAGATGGAGAGTGTGTGTCAGGTGGCATAGAGCTTGGCCTCTGCCCTCAAGCTTCTGAAAAGAGCCCTGAAAGTGGACAGCATGCTTTGTATAACTAGATTTCAGGTTTTCCTGGGGAGATGGGGGGCTCGTGAGGTGGGGTGGGAAGGCTTGGCCTCTTGACCTAACAGGGTGGACGGAGGGTCCCCAGCATTACATTTCTAGAAGGAACCTGGGAAGCAAATCTGGTGTTTCCTCCTCTTCCATCACTTTTAATGGGGCTGAACAGAGGGAGGCAGGGGAATTCATCACCATTCTCCCTCTCACCTGTCTGGACCCCAGGCAGGACCCTGGGCTTCCAGGTCCCCATGTCTTGGAGAAAAAGGAATCTGAGCCCAAACAGGATCTCTGCTCAGAGGCTGTGGGGACCTCTAGGAACCTTAACTTCTTACCCCACTGTTGGAAGGAGGATCCAGACTTCCCAGAAGAATCTGGTCCTAGGCCAGCCTCTGAGCTCCAAGGAGGGATGTCTCTGCCCTTGGATATGGATGGGGGATGTGGCTCCCCCTCAGACTGGGGGCTTCCTGAGGCCAGATTGTCCCCTCCCAATAGATCTTCATTCCTTACTCCTCCAAATGAGGAATCAGCAGAGAGCCTCTCCCTTGGGAAGAGCTGGCACAGAGAGAAATCTTTTCTCCAGCTAGTGGAGGGGTAGGATACAGGCATGGGAGGTTCAGCCCAGACAGGCCTTTCTCCCCAGGTGTTCTCCTGCCTTCCACTCCAGTCCTATCCACAGAAGCAATCCTGAGGGGGAAAGGTCCCGTTGCAGCACTGAGTCCGTGACCTAGGCCTGAAGAAGCCATCTCCAGACTCATCTCAGCTCTGCCAGGATCTCCCATAGCTGTTGTATATGCCCCAAGGATGGTGGGAAGTCAGGAATAACCCAGGAAACCAAGATTTGCAATTCAGTGCCTCTGAAGGACTACCGGAGGCTCACCTAGTTTGTTAATATTTACAAGCTGCTATAAATCTACTCTGCCTATGACCTGGGATCCTGTCTGGATCTCAGCTTCCTCAGCTGTAAAATGGGCTGTAAAATCTCCCCCCAAGATTTATGTTAAACAAGAGGTTGGAAAATGTTTTTGGAAGTTAAAATGATAGAATAGAAAAACAAATCCAATAAATGGTGATTATTATTGCTGTTACTGTAATTATTGGGTTTGAATACAACTGCTGTTGATAATGGGAGGAAGGAGAGGGAGATGATTGAGAGGGAGGGAAAAGTGAGTAGGCTTTTCTCATTTCATCTGCTCTACTTTACCCAAGGCCTTGCCTTCTTCTCTCCTGGACCTACTGACCCGGGAGCTTTGTGAGCGTGTGTGGAGGGGGTGAGGGGGGAACAGGAGTCAGGTTGGGGAGGGACCCTGGAATGAAGAGACAAGCCAGGAAAAGTCAATTTTTCTCATCTCTATGGCGCCCATCACTATGGTACCCTGCACTACAGCAGTCAAAAGCACGAAAAACATAGGTCCTTTTCCATGATGTTTCTCAAGGGACTAGAGATAGGGGAGGGGCTGCCAGTCTCCCAAGGACAGGGCAACAGGGCCCATTCTGTGACAGTGCAGTGGCTGAGTCCTAAGAGCTAGTGGCCACAGCAGCCGTGTTCTGTAATATGGTCAGTGCAGAGAACCACTCACATCTCTCCAAGCTGGGCCCCACTCATTCATCTTCACAATCTCTCAGAGCCCAGGGCCTCCTGTGCCCTTTATGAGCAGGGACAGCTGGGCATGCACGTGTGTGTGTGTGTGTGTGTGTGCGCGTGTGCACGCACGCGTGTGTGTGACTTGCTAAAGGTCACCCAGCTCAGTACCACAGCACCCCCAAAGTCTCCCCAGCTCCCAGCTTAGAATTTTCCAAGACAGAGCTCCAGGGGGGCTTATACAAGCAGCAGCCAGAGAAAGGAAGGAAGCAGGAACTAGAAGGTCGAAGAGGGCAGGGGGGTGGAGTTCCTGCAGCAAGCTCTTAAGCTCCTAGACAAATTATCTCCGCATCCCTGAGAGCCAAGCACGCAGTGGGTGCTCAATAAAAGTTTGATGAATGAATTGACTGAGGCTGGGCGGCTGGGGAGGGAGGGGAGGTGGTAATTGATCAAGAGGAGAACTCGGGAGTCACTGCTCCAAATAAGCCAAGAAGACAGCAGCTAAGAAGCCTATGCTGGAAGGCTGGGGGAGCTGGGGAGAGGGTGCACAGGCTCCTGCCCCTACCCTAGAGCAGAGCGTGGAACCTCTGTCCCAGGAACTTCCTGGCCAAGAGGACAAGAGAAAGCTGGGGGCTATTTTCCCAAATAGTTCTATAAAGCTGTGTGCTCTGTCAGAATAGACTAGAGCAAGAGACAAGCTTCATGAGAAGTGAGGAATTAGGTTAGAATCTGAAGAGCATCCAAAGTTAGACACAGGAATGAGTAACCAAAGGTTAGCTTCTCCTTCTCTGGAGCCCTTTAATAGGACAGCCGGCCATCTGCTCGGATGTGGGAAGGGCTGGCCTTTGGGGAGCCAAATTTCAGTGGCTCCAGCCAGGGTCTTGGCTTCACAGGCACAACCGGAGCCTGGATGGGGGGCGGGGGCTTGGGGAGGACAGAGACCCAGCCGGGCAGACCCTCGGTGTGCACTCCCTTCCTGCCTTTTGTCAGGGGAAGTTTTTAATTAATGGTGTGTAATCTGATCTGGCCCTTCTCCCTGTGGAGTGCTGCCTTCAATCAGCGGAGCCATCTGCGACTGCAATTCATAATTCTCCCGAAAGGGAGGGGGGCCTGGGACGGGTGCCTTGGTGATTAATACAATTAGCCTTTTATGTTGATGATTGTCTTAGCAGGAGCAGATGATGCGAGCGCAGAGCCTAGGCTGTCGCATCCCCACTGGCTGGCAGACAGCCCCCTCTCCATTCCCCACCCCCATTGCCTCCCCCGGGTTTAAAGAGGACACAGGTCTAATCTGGGACCACGCTGCACAGTGGGGGGGCTCCACGGAGGGAGCTCCTGGGAGTGAGAGCAGAGGAACAAGACAACTATCCAGAAACGGTCACTTTCCAAAGAAAAACACTTGGACCTAAAGGATTCTGTGCATCAAGATTTTTGTTTTTGTTTCTTAAATAGTAAAGACCATATAAAGATATAATAGGGGTTGAAAGCGTTGAAAGTTTAAACGCGGGCTTAGCTGCAGGGACTCTGGCAAGTTATTTCAGGATCCTGAGCCTTAGTTTCCTCATTTGGAAAACAGGGTCTGTTCCTAAGGGGCTGGAAGAACCCAACAGGGCCTGACACACACAGCTCATTCAGTGGTGGTTTTCAGCATCATCGAGGTAGACTGCCATGCTCTCTGCCGAAAAGTTCAGCTGTTTCTCCTGCAGTTTTTAACATGACCAACTGACCAGGCTATTACTAAAGAAGGGATCACTTCCTTCCCATACACAAGGCTGAGCTTGAATAAAGGAGAGAGAGAGGGAGTGTGTGTGTGTGTGTGTGTGTGTTGGGGGACAATGGGGAGGCAGTGAGGAGGATCCCAGAAGAAAGAGGAGAGCCCACCTCAGAACACAGTGGTGAAGCATTTGGAGGGACTGTGGTTTGGGGGAGATTGAATGAAGCAAAGGAGGCTGGGTGGATATGAAGCGGTGAAAAGAGCAGGGCTTTGAGCACCTGGAATCTCAGATGAAAGTAAACAAAAGGGAAGCAGCTAACAGAGCTGAAGGTTTAAGAGGCAGCATAGATCAAAATCTATGATCTTTAATCTATAATGAGGTCAAGTGATCTGGAACAAGCTAATTGGGGTTTTGATGGGAGACTCGGCTGGGTCAGGAGAGGTGATCAGCTCAGCCCCTCTGGGCTCACAGCGCAGTTCTCCAGGACCTGGAACAGGAAGAGAGCTCCCAGCAAGAGGTGTTAACCGACAGCCAACGTCAGGCCCCTGGAATGTCAGGGGGAGGACGGGGAGGGACAGAGGGAGGGGAGAGGTTAGGGCTAATCAAGAGGAAGCTTCCGGCCAAGAGGTCACCACTTGGGCAGCTGGGGCAGGGGGTCTGCACAGCCAAGCTCTGTAATCACTTCTCAGGGGGGAGCAGCTACACTGAGGAGCAGTCACATATTTAGCAAAAGCTGCAGAGGGGAGGCATGGTTAGTGAAGGGGGGTTATGAGACTGGGGAGCCCAAAGGCACTAATTAATAGGCTGCAGTTAAAGGGCAGAAAAGCAGGGAATGGAAATTTTTCAGAGCTCTGATTAAGTCAGATAAAGAGTCAGTTTCTGCCTGAGCTGGGGGTGGAAGACGCCAGAGACAGAGACCAACAACTCCCCTGCACCCCCGCGGACAGATGGAACAAGGCTCAGGCAGGCCAGGGCCCAGCCCCAGGTCAGAAAAGAAAGCAGGACAGCAGTCCAGGACAGTGACCAGTTACAGAGCGCCAACCCAGAGGTCCTTCCCCAGCCCTGTTGATGCTTCCAGGCCTCTTGAGCTGCCAGGTTCATCCTGAGACCCAGCTTTCAAGCCATCAGCTCCGGGCGCTCTGAAGCCTCCAGCTCCTCCCTCCTCTAAAGTTCCACAGCACTCTGCACCCACCTCCGTCCTGGCACTGATCACATCTCTTCATAGTTTTGGGAACACCTCTCTCTACCCAAGCAAGAAGACTTTCTTAAGCAAAATTATATTTTTAGTCTCATCTCCAGGCAACAGGTTCCTTAACTTGACCATCTGTCCCCTTTTTTTGTCGGTGCCCATAACATGGCCTTCCAGTTTCCAGTAAGGAAAGTGAAAGTGTTAGTCGCTCAGTCATGTCCAACTCTTTACAACCAGGCTCCTCTGTCTATGGGATTCTCCAGGCAAGAATACTGGAGTGGGCTGCCATGTCCTTCTCCAGGGAATGTTCCCAGGGATCAACCCCAAATCTCCTGCATTGCAGGTGGATTCTTCACCGTCTGAGCCACCAAGGAAGCCCCACTTCTGCAAGGAGGAAAGACCTCTGGCATTCTAGATTTGGTGAGTCAACTGGACAAAGAATTGTGCAGATTATCTAACACCTCCATGTAAAGAACCTTGGATGTTTCAGTGCTGTACTGTGATTTCAGAACTCTATCAGGATGTGTTGTTATATCATGGCCAGAGCCTCATTGATCCACAATGCCTTCTTTTCCCCTTCTCCAACTCAGGGGTCACATGTAAGGGTTCTGGGGGTCATGACTGGGGCAGATTTTGATTCTCTTCTACACATTGCTTGTCTGCTTCTTCATATCAGTTGTCCTGGGGCTAAGCCTTGTTTTTCCTACACTGCAACTGCCCTCAGACCTGGGGAAACTCCTCGTTTTAATCTCTCTCTGATCACAGCTAAGTAGAAAGTTCCCTTGCCTCCACGTTGGGGCTAGCCAACATCCTACCTCTCATGAACAGCTAATATTTCCAAGCCAAACAATCTGGATGATAAGATGCACTGCTACTGTACAAGCCACTGAAGAAAAGCACTGTTATATACCACTGATTACGAGAACCTAATTCTCATTAAATTGTATTTTTAAGTGCATTTTACAGTCAAGGAAATGATTTCTCCTTCAAGTCTTGGCTCCTTAACTCAGATTTGGGAATGGAAGGCCCAGGTGGGACCGCATCGCAGGGCTCAAGTCTTCTTCCTTAGATAACACTCATTGCCCTCGTATGCACTCAACTCCTCCATGCATCTGTTGCTATTCCAGCTTTTAAATGCCCAGACTGCCCCTCACAGTGAGCATCTCTTCTCCTTCAGCACCAGGGAGTCCACTGAAGAGAACCCCACTTTTTTCACAGAGGCAAAACAAAACACAAACCCTGTCAAAGCCAGGACTGCCATTTTTGAGGAGATCATCACCTAGCACTCCGACACCAATTATCCAACCACTTCCCACCCTACAGGGCTACCTGCCCCCGAGCCTCCAGACCAGGGCCCTGAGAAGACGCCGAGATTAGTCATTTCCTCTGAAGCGGGCTAAGACGGCGCCATTAAGCTGCCGACTGCAGGCAGTTCCCGTTAAAGCAAAGCAGCTGGAAAGGGCTTAGCCCTTTAATGCTAGCAGCTGCATCTCCACAGTGTGGCTGCTCTGCTGAGGGGCTGGACTCTGTCCAGAAGCATCAAGCATTTAGCCCCAGTCGATGTATATTAACCTAGGAGGAGAGCAGCCAGCTCCCTGGGAAGAGGGGAGGTGGTTCAGTTAAGCACCTCCACCCTCAGGCTTTGCTTTCCAATGAGGAAGAAAAATCCCAGCCCCTTTGTAGGGCTCGCTCTACTAAAATCTGGACAAACGGTATCATCTCACAAGCAGAAAGAGCTTTTCTCACAGGTAGCAAGAACTCCATTTTTAAAACTCACCTAAGGACAGAGCCACTTGTTAGGTTTTTTGTTTTAACATTTGGCTACATTGGGTCTTAGTGGTGACTCGCGGGCTTAGTTGGCCCTGTGGCCTATGGGCTCTTAGTTCCCTGACTGGGAATCAAACCCACGCCCCTCTGCATTGGGAGAATGAAGGCTTAACCACTGGACCACCAGGGAAGTCCCTCCACTTGTTAGTTTTGACAAGACTTTAGGCCACTAACCAGGCACTCGTTCTCCTTTGACCTTATTTTTTTCCCTCTCAAGTCTCAAGTATTCTTTGGATTCCAGGTATGCATTTGTGTGAACACAACGAATGGGCTTCCTCTTTTCCAAGAGCCCCGGGCTCTGGGGGTGATGAGGGAGAAAGCTGAACAGTCCTCAGAAAGCTCTGGCACAGAGCTGGCTGCTGAAGAGAGATCACTCGAAGACTTCTTACTCAAAGCCAGATGGTGAACATGAGACGGGGTGAGAGCTAATGCCACTCAGGGGAAAGCCAATAAGCTAATCCGCTGACACGTCTCTAGAAGCGGGCTGATGGCTTTGGCTCAGAGACTTGCCTGATCTTAGCTCTGAGCTTTGGAGCACACAAGATGCACATGGGTGGCCTGGGAATAGACTCCCACCAGGACAACCTTAAGCTCATCCTCCACCAGCCCATCCTCTCTTTCCACACAAGACAGCACCAGACCACCAAGCCCAGGTCCTCTAACCTACCCAACAACCAACCCAACATTAAGGAATATTCTCCAGTCCCAATGCTTTTCTCAGTGGTCTGGGTCTTCCTGCTCTTTCTGGGTCATCTGTAGAGAGCGTACAGGCATGTCCACATACAGCCAGCCCTGAGTCGAATTATTTACATACTTAAAAATATATTATAGGCACCATGATGCTGAGGAAGTCTGAAGTAGCAAACACCACAGCTAACCTCCAGAGCAGGAGCTGTAATCTCCAGGTTCTAATCCCAGCTAAACTACAATTTATGAGAATTTGAGTCAAATTACTTCACTGAGTTTGTCATCAATTGGGATCACATCACCTATTCCACCACCACACATGGGTGTGGTGGGGTCAAATATGTTAAATGGAAGCACCCTGTATATTGTAAGTCACCACATTACATTTCCTAGAGGCTTTGTGGAGAATCAGTTCTTAATTCCATCTTCATTGATGACCAGAGAAGATATTAACTGGCAAGTGCTTTATTAGAAGTCTAAACATCCATTTACATGTGTCTAAGCCCAACACACATATGGTGTCCAACTGTGTGAGATGAAAGTGTAATGCTGTATAAAAACAGTGAGACTAAATGAAGCCTGGCAAGAGTTAGAGAGAGAGAAGGTATACAAAAGGGAAGATTCCTGCTTCCAACTCTGTGTCCCTGAAAAGTGGCCTCCTTTCCCATCCCACACGACTGCAGAGGACAAGGCTCCCACACACTGCAAGGTTATTCCTGGTGACGTCAAGCTGTCTTCAGCCTGACTTCGTGAACAGAAACCATCAACAAATATAGACTCCCAAAATAAGAATCTCACAAATCACCCAAGTTAAGGACCTCTTGGTCTGGGGCCTTTCACTTATTTACAAAATATACCAGCTACAGGGAGATTTTATTTTTTTTTAATTACTAAATTCTTAGGTGAAGTGGCCACTCTCCAAACCCTGTTTATACTAACAGCACAATGACTAACATGCCCTGACTCTGCAGGCTTAAAAGCTTTTCGCACCAGTGGCTGAAGCTTGAGTCACGACCGAGATTATCATTAAAGCACACGGACCAAGAACCTACTGTGTGAGCTGTGCCAACTTGAACTCTGCCTGCCACCCTTGCTTCTCAGGTATGGACACCAGAGCAGCTCTTTCCCCACTCCTGCCGAGAATCTAAGAAAAGGTGACACATGATCAAGCAGACTGCTCAGTATTCCAGGCACAGCCTTGGGTTGCCCCAACACTTCCCAATAGGAAACCACATACTGGATGTACATGCACATGTACATGTATAGGTGTGTCTGTCTACCTATCCAAAGGCTGAGGTGGGCAGAGAGGCCCTACTATAACCAAACGAAAACAGCAAGCCTGGGATCTCTGCTCTCAGCGCTCCTCGTCACTCTGTACCACTTGGTAACTGAAGCACGAATTTAGGAACTCAAGATCCCTTTCAATGCCACAGGGTCAGTTCATAGCCAAAAATTACTTTTTTCCCACAGTTAACTCAACTGGGCACCCTACAGTCTTCTGATGGAAACTCAAGATGCCATCTTGCCCTCTATTTCTGCAAGCAAAGAACTCACCTTCTTAAGGAAGAAAAAATAATCATTAAATATCCAGTAATAAACACCAACTGTTGCTCCTAAATCAAACCATGTAATGCTTGCCCAGTTAAATAAACATCAAACTCAGGAGCCTTACACAGATGGATGGAGATGAATGGATTTAAAGATGTAAATATTCTGGCTATTAGCAAGTGGGCTAATAAAGCCAAACTGCATGAAAACAGAGTAAGAGGCAACGTCAGAAAGGGTTAGGAGCAGGAGGTGGGGGTGACACCTTTTCCCAAGCCCCTGCCATAGATCTCACATCAAGGGAGTACAATTTAATTAAGAAAGCCCTCAAAAGTCAAGCTGTTCCACATGAAGCACTGTTAAAGAAGTTGAAGGTTGGTGCATATTTCCCTCTGCTAATATCAGAATTATTTTCATGGCTAAGGTCTCTTGGCCTAGCCCAGAAACCAAGCAACTGGATGCCAACATTTGACACACAGGACCATTTCCTTTTTCATTAATGGGCCATCAGTTCCTGCATAGGGTCTTCTTTTGCCTTCACTCACATTATACAATCCATTTGCTTCCTCCACATTAGTGACTTAAAATGTACCTGGGGAGATACTACAGAACAGCAAATATGGAGACAGGCCAACACTAAGCTTGCGGAGAAATAAGGAAGGAGACAGCATCTAGGACAAAGTTTTAAAAAAAATCCTAAAAGGCACACGTGTGTGTGTGTGTGTGTGTGTGTGTGTGTGTGTAAAGGGGGAAAGGGGATAAAAGGCACACGTGTGTGTGTGTGTGTGTGTGTGTGTGTGTAAAGGGGGAAAGGGGAGAGGGGACCCATCCTCTGTCAGTTTGCTGAGGCAGATGGGCCCTGCTGCGACAGCTACCACCTCCTGGGAAAAAAGCCAGTAGGTTGCCTCCTCTCTCCACGGTTACATATTAAGCCTGCAACTGTTTACGTTCAATCTCAGATACATTCTGTTCACCAGCTTCAGAGTTCCAAGGGCAGGTGCCCTCCGTTAATCATCCCAGCTCACTCCAGAGGCACTTCCAGCAGTGATGGGTGTTCCAGGCAGTCAGCCAGACAGTCATTTGGGTTTTTCTTTCTTTTCCCTGCACCTTTCTGGTCCTTAAAGACATGTTTAGAAAGTTTGGTTTTTGTTTAAAGTAGTTTCTTCAAATAAGGGGTTAAGAGTCAGGACAAACCCAGGACTTCAGTTTGGACAATGAAAGAGACTAAAACAGAAACAAACTCCTGGTGGTGGTGAAGCTGGGGGGGGGGGGGGGGGGGGGGCGGCGGAGAAATGAATGATAGACTTAGGACACTTCCGGGAAAATATATTTTCTTTAAAAAGGCATTGAAGGTTATCTTCCAGACAAGAAAATCAATCTCACATTCATTTTGAAAAAACTATTTACTTTTTTCCAAATATTATTCCAAATGTATGTTTTACAGGCCACTATGGGTCAGAAACATTCTATAGAAGGAAGCATTTTGATAGGCTTTGTAAATAATTTTAATAGAAGAAAAAGCTCCTATTTATCTAGACGTGGCTATGCTCCATAGGAAGATTTCAGCATCCAAAGTGCAAAGACAAAATGACTGTGGCTTTTCTTGCCACTCAAAATATTGACAATCTTCCCTTATAGCCTACTCTTGTTAGTTGGGTGTTAAACAGACGGTACACTGACCTTTAGAAGGAGAGCTCCAATGGACAAGGGGGTGGGGAGGTGTTAAGCATCAGAATGAATTCAACTTAAGAATAAACTGGCTTTGACCCCAACCAAACCCAATGTCCCGTCGGAGCCCCATTAGAAATAAATATAAATTGTAGTATAACTTTTACAAGGTTGTGCCACTTAACACTATTAAACCTAATCAAACCAAATTAAAGCCAAGCACACTCCCATTACTAGTTCAGTACTCCCCATATCCCAGTTCTATGAAGGCTCCATTGTTACAGCTCACCTCCTAACAGGGGAAGGGGAATTTCCAAGTTCTCGAAGAAGCCATCCTAAATTCTCTGCCCAAACCTTCTTTAACGCTGCTCCCCCATTTCCCACCCCAAGACAAGTCATTCTTACCAAAGAGGCAGGGGCTTCTACCACTAGTCTCATGGAAATTACACCACAGAAATGTCATTACATGAGGGAGTTTGGCTTTAAACCAAAGGGATGTACCTCCCAGCCTGCAAAAGAATCACAATGAATTTCATACCCCTGTAAAGATCTCCCATCTAAGAGCTCCCAAAGACAGCACAAGGTGTTGATATTACATTACTGAAGGAGAAGGAGAAGGAGATATATATAGTTTTCATAAAACCCCCATGCACAATTAAACTTGATTAAAAGCCTGGAGAATGCTAAAAGTAGTAATGAGGCTGCAGAGTAGAGTACAGGTGCGCTCTTCCTCACAGTCAATAAATGCTGTTAAGTAACAGGAGACACGACTTCACTTGAGCATTGGAGAAGCAAAAAAGTTGCCTTGTCGTCCTAGGTTGGTGGCAGACTTGCTTTTGCTCCCAAATCTAAAGAAAAAGAAAATGAACTGGAAAAGTACTCTATAAAAAATGATAAATAAACAACTATAACATTACTTGACAATCAACTAAAGTAGGAAACCCTCCGAGACTACTCTGTAAGCTGCTCTCTATCACCTGAGATGAGGGAGGGAAGTACTAAAGACCTTCAGACCCTTTCAAAAAGGGTATCCTTACAGCTTTTAATGTTGAGCTGCTAGCTAAGATCTAATTCAATTTTTCTTTCAATAAGCTTCAGCATGATGGGGAAAATGTCCAAGGAAGTGACCATTTCCTATTTCCTGAGTCAACCAATTCTACATACCTGGGAGTGTTCTTGGTGAGGGTGGAGCGGACTCTCTGCGACAGGGAGCTGGATGAAGGAGTCTTGAGGAGCTGATGCTCAGGAGTGGTCACAGGCCCCAGTAAACTCACTTCAATCAAAGGTAAGACATATTTTTAAAGGAGGCGGGGCGGGGAAGAATGCATTCTCATAAGGCAACTAGTATTAAGCTACAAATCCTGTGAGACACTTAAGAGCTAAGTCTGGAGACCTAGCAAAGTCCCGAGGGTCATTTTTGTCATAATTTTATAGCACACCAGTATATTTTTTTGAACTATGCAAGCGATGCTCAATGAGTAGCTAACATTCATTTTCTGACTTAAGCCATTCTCAAACTCCAAACTTCACAAATCTAGCATCTATTTGATTTGTCCTATACTAGAAAAAATAATATACTTCCTTAAAAAGCAACTTGTAATAATAAAAGAACAGGTCTCCAATGCCAGTGAAGTTGGAATGAAACTAGTCTCATATACTTTTGGTGGCAATACAAATTGGCAAAAGCCTTTAAGAAATCAAGTTGGTAAAGCATACCAAGAAACAGAAATGTTTAAAACCTTTATTTCAATTCAGTAATTCCCACTCCAAGAAATTTACCATTAGGAAAAATAAAAAGGCATATACATATGTTGATGGCATCAGTATATGTAATTATGAAAAACTGAAAAATAAAATCAGTACCAAATATAGCATATTTAAGTAGTTTACAACCATAAAAATGATAAATAAGATCATACAGTAACAGAGAAAGTTCTCACAAAATGCTAAATAAGAACTAATTATATCTATATTTATTTAAAATATCCAAAGGGTAAAGAAAGGAGAACATGGAAAAGTGAAAAAAAGTTAGGATGGTAGAACTGTATAGCTTTTTCTTTAATGTTAGAATTCTCAAAAATATTTTAATTTTACTAAAGAATATGTATTTCAAATGGCTCTAGCAAAGGGAAGGAGAGGGCACCCAGCCAAAAACCAGAGAGGGAGTCAGGCCCTTTAAGGAGCACGACTTAGGCCTTACCTTTAACGTCTGGGGTCTGTGGTGTTGAGAAGGCATTTGAGTTTTCAATGACATGCATGGGGTCAATGTTTTCTTGTTCTACCATCATGAACTGACTCCAGTATTCCAGGGGGAGTGAAAGCAGGCGCTCTACCACCTAAAAGCCACCCAACATGTTAGCAAACTATCAACGCTCAGGCCTTACCTCTCATCAATCTGTCCTGTTTTGTTGTATGAGTTCATGTAACGTAACATGCCTGCTTACCTTGGGCTGACGCTTGGTGTCCTGTAACATTGTCACTGGATCTGGATTGGGTACAGCATGGGCAACTATTGTAGGGCCAAAAACTTTAGCCAGATTGGCAACATCCATTTTAGTATTTGGGCTCTGAGCCACTCTATGTAAAAGAGCATTAAGTTAGAAGACTTGTCCTTCTGCTTAAAAGTAGACCAAAATATAAGATCTACAGAAAATAATTCACCCTTCACGTTCTTCCCTAACATCCAACCCCAATTCTCTTCCATGTAGCAAACTCTCCAGACTCAGAGACAAATCTCTGCTCTACTCACCTCTGCAAGTGAATCATGAGGAAAGCTAATGTGTCTCTGTTGGCTTGGGGCAGCTCACCAACAGCCTGGTACATGGCTGCTATGCTGTTGTCCTCATCTGTGATTTCTATAAATGAAAAGAAAGCACCAAGAGGCCTAGAATTCTTTCCCTTGACAAGAGGTTTTCAAGCTATTGACCACAAAGTCTCATCTATACAGTAAGCTTCTGAAACTTCTGATTAGGTTCATGACTGCATCAGTCTCTAGTTTCATTAACAAGTAGGATACTGGCCAACAGCTCAATATTAGAAATCAGAACTTAAAAAAAAAACAGCTCTTGCAGTTAGGGAGAGCAGCTGGAAACTCATGTTTCCAGGAAGGCAGACGTGTAACTGCAGTTTACATCTATTAAGAAGGTACTCGTTCACAAAACATGTTAAGAGCCTACCAGGTGCCAGGCACTGTTCTAAGTGCGCAGCATCAAGCAGAACTAAACAAAACCCCTTGCCCCATGCTCCTGGAGGAGTCACTCAGAAAGCAAATACCTATCAGGCAGTGATACATATAATAATAAGGCAGGCAAGAAACTAGAAAGTAATGGGAGCTGTTCTTTCTGACCAGCTGGTCAGGTGTTTCTGTGGACAAGCTATCCAACAAGAAACCTGAAAGAAACAAAGGAGCAAATCCTGCAACCATCACTCCAGGTTGAGACAAGTATGATGGCCTCTAATCGAGTTGGGAGTAAGCTCGGTTATGGTCTAGGAATTGCAAGAATTTCAGTGTAACTGGAAAAGAAAGAAGGCAGGCGTGTTGATGGAAATGATATTGGAGATATAACCAGGGCCAAATCATGTGGGGTCTTTGGGGCCTGTTAAGGACTGTGGATTTTATTCTGAGACTTATGAGAGGCTTCTGGGAGATACTGAAGAAAGAAGGGATATCATCCAATTTAAATTCTGAAAGGACCCCTCTAGCTACTGTGTGAAGGTTATACTGTAGAGGGCAAGAGTAGAAATAGGAAAACCAGTAGGGTCTTACAGCACTCCAGGATAAGAGAGGTCAAGACAGCAAAAGGAATTGACACAAATTTAAGATATATTTACAAGGCTTCTGCTGATGAGATGTGCCAATGGACTAAACGTAGGACGTGAGGTAAAGAAACCAAGGAAGGCTCCAAGTTTAAAAGGACAACCTAAAACTTGACCAAAAAAACAACAGAAAGCACAACAAAAAACCTGTTAGGGACCCTATACAGTTCAGACAGGAAGAGCACAGGGAACATGGAATAGTTATTCATCCATCAAAGTATCTGAGGCATCTACTGTGCTTCAGGCACTGTACCAGGCAAGGGACAAAACAGGAAACAGAAGAGTCAAAAACTCCTGCCCCTACGGGACTCACATTTAAGTATTAAGATCTGCCCCACCTGCTGCATCCATAAAGGTCTTGTTTAGCCGAAAGGTCAGAAGGGGTTCTTTGAGGTTTCGAAGGAAGTCTTTCAGGAGGCTACAGATAGCATGGATGTCATCCACTTTGCTGAGGAGGGGTACAGTTTTCACTCTGAGGAACTTTTCTTTCAGCTCTTTTACTGTCCGGTCACAGCCTGAGATCCGATACAAGCCTGTCTGTTATCAAGATGACACTTTCAGTTAAAAACCTCTTAATTACTGACGCAAATAACAAACTCACTCTCTCCAAGGGTAGACTCTTACCTCGGTCAGCCCTCTTTGCTCAATCTCATTGACACAGTGGACAACAATTGACGGGATCATTGGAGAAGTCTGGGACACATAATCTGCCAGCATTCCCTGAAAAAGGTGAGTTTAAAGTTATTATTTATACCACTTAGACTAGTAGATGAAGACCAACGGGAAGAGCCATCCCCAGACTAATACTGAGGCTGGGACATCATGCCTACTTTAAAATTCCTCTTCCCAAAGCATAAATAAGACTAGAGCCACTCAATTATTTTTCCTACGTCTACACCAGGACTGATTTATGGTCACATATACCACACTCTTGCATGAACAAGTATTAAGATCACTAGCTACAACTCCACCCCTGCTCCTCTTATAGTCAAGGGCATCAGAAAGAAAGCAATAATGAGATTACAGGTACGGAGTGTAATATAAACTAATTTATTACTCTAAAAAAATCTGTTCTATCCTGTAATTACTCTTAGTAAGAAAAATTATATAATACAACTCAGTTGACTATGATACACACCAATCTGTAGAAGAGAACTCCGTGACTCTATATTACAGAAAATCTGTAAAAAAATTACATGCATGGATAAAAACTCTTAAGATTATTAAAGAAGGACTTTCCTAGTAGTACAGTGGATAAGAATCCACCTCCAATGCAGGGGACATGGGTTCGATCCCTGGTCTGGGAAGATTCCACATGCCGCAGAGCAACTAAGCCCGTGCACCACAACTACTGAGACTGACGGGCCTCAAGTCTGTGCTTCACAACAAAAGAAGCCCATGTACCACAACAAAGAGTAGGCCCACTCACTGCCAACTAGAGGAAGCCCTCAAGTAGCAAGAAAAACCCAGCACAACCAGAAAAAAAATAAAGATTAAATGGGAATCATGCATTAAAGAAAAAAAAAAGATTACAGAAAAGTAATATTTGATTTGCTGGAGGCTGAGTAGCAGCTCAATCATTTTGTTTTGATTCTTGCTAATGTTGCTTCTAATAATAAGTTCTTAATGAATTGTATCAAATTTTAGACATGAATCTAATCTTAATAGCCTAGTATGGAATATCTCTAACATAAGAGAAAGAATATTCAAAGATGAAATTATATCATGGCTGGGATTTGCTTCAAAGTAATTCACTGAATAGGGTCAGGAGGAGGAGATGGGGGTATTAACAAATCAAGACTGGACATGAGTCAGAGATCATGAAAGTTGAAAGATAAGAACCAGAGTTAGTTATACTCATCTCTCTACTTTTGTATATGTTTGAAATTTTACAAAATTAGACGGGATGGGGATGGGAAGAAAGAGAAGAAAAGGAAGTGAAAGGAGGGAAAGGAGAAGGAAAAAGGAGGAAAATAAGGAAAGGAAGGGAAAGAGGAAGGGGAAGGGAGGGGAAGAAAAGGAAGAAGAATTTGGTTTAGAAAGGCTACTAATCAGACAGACAAACCCAAACAGGATTCTTCAAGTTAACATTTTATAATTTCTATTCACTATTTGAGAGAAGAAAGGTACATGGCATCATTAATTTTTGAAAAAAATGACCATAAGCTTTTAAACGGCTTCTCTGGTGGCTCAGAGGTAAAGAATCCACCTACGATGCAGGAGACGCAGGGTCTATCACTAGGTTGGGAAGATCGCCTGGAGGAGGGCATGGCAACCCACTCCAGTATTCTTCCCTGGAGAATCCCCACGGACAAAGGAACCTGGCAGACCACGGTCCATGGGGCCACAAGGGGTTGGACAGACTGAAGCGACTGAGCACAGAAGCTTTTAAAAGCTAACAAAGTCATAACACAGTGAGAACTCCCATAGGTCATACATACTTCTCCAATCTTGACAGGTGTCCCTATCAGGGTAGGAATACAGGGAAGCGGACAGCGGTCCCGACATTCTGGATGAGAGACCACACGACAGTCTCGACACTTCAGAGACATCTTGCCAAATTTTATTCGCTTTCCACATGGTACACATGATTCGGGTTTAATAACCTGAAGATGAAACAGGGAATGGTATGAATTAGAACATTTATGATCAATCAACATTTATTAAGCACTCAGCATGTGCCCAACAGCTTTCTCATCCCTTTACACACATTTTTTACTTGTGTAGTTCTCACAATAATCCTATAGGTTTTTTTTAGATAAGGAAACAAGCAAGAAGAGGCTAAGTAATTTGCATGAGGGCATCGAATTGGAAGGGATCACCATACACTAGTGGAAAGAATTTGTTGGCAAGGAGTCAGAAAACCTCTGTGTTAAACTTTGCTACTTACTGTCCTGTGGCTCAAACAAGTCAGTTAATGCCTCTGTGCCCCTGTCAGCTTGCTTGGATTTTTACCAGAAATCAAATGGGACAAAGTTAAGATGTGCCATATTCAAGCATGAACTGTAAATACACATCACGATAAAGCAAAAACTGCTTCTGAAAAGTTGCTTTCTTTTAATATCACTCACACAATGGAAAGATACACACCCTCTATAACCCTGGAGAGTGGGATGAGGAGGAGGAAGGAAATTTGACATTTAATTTTACAACACTAAATATTTAAATTTGTGATTAGCAAATATTATGCCCACCATTAAAAAATTAGATGTGTCCCAAAGCAGCAGCAACCCCAGTTTTACCGTCTTAGAGACGAAGTCGTGCAGGCGCATCCCCCCATTGCTTTGTGGAGTGCTGGAGCCGTCTGTTTCGGTTTTTGGCTCCGGCTGCCTGCTGCTCAATGTGGAGTCACTGTTCCAAGGCTGTAAAGTACCTAGAAAACAGACAACTTCAAGCTTTGTGTCTTAGCTATTTCGTTCCTTCTGAATTGTTTTTGCCGCACCTTGCGGCTTGTGAGATCTTAGTTCCTCAACCAGGGACGGATCCCAGGGTCCTTGGCAGTGACGGTGTAAAGTCCTAACCACTGGACCGCCAGGTAATTCTCCCTTCTGAATTTTAACTCCAATTCTGATATAACTGGTAGGGACTTTCCTGGCAGTCCAGTGATTAAGAATCTGCCTTCCAGTGCTGGGGGACATGGATAGGAAACATGTCTTCCATGTTGGGAAACATCCCACAAGTTGCAGGGGAACTAAACAGCCTGTGAGCCACAACCAAAATCCTGATTGCCGCAACAAAGATCCGACACAGCCAAATATACAGTATAACTAGTGGATAATCAGGAATCTATAACAACACCCAGAAGTGAACTATGCAAAACAGTTTCCAGAGAGACAAGTTACACACCTGTAGTGTAGGTCAGGCTAGCAAGCCAAAGCAGGGCATGACAAAAACAGAGCTCTGTCCCTCAGTAAGCAACAGTAAACTACCCAAAACATCCAGCCCCTGCCTCATGAGGGTTCTAAGAAACCAGTTCTCCCTGGATTTTACCAGCTGTTTTTACACAGGCAATTCAGCCACAAACCCAGCGGACCTGTTTTCCTTCGGCTCCGGGTCCAATATGGCACAGTTTCAATAGTGGACACAGCCTCAATGGGCCCGCCATCATTGGGAACAGTCACTGTAGTTTTTGCTACTATGGATTCATTTCCCTGAAACAAAGGCAGTAATGAGGGAAGGATAAATCTAATTTCCCTTCTACTATAGGTGGTTTGGAGTAGTTAAAAAATTCCTGGGTCTTAGCAAGGACTTAGGCCCACAGCCCTAAATACTCTTAAAGTTGAAATCTAATATTTTCAAATAAAAATACAGGTCACAGAGGTATACATACAAGTAACTGAGAACAAACATGAAGCTGAAGTTGTTTACTATTCTATTCATATGGATAATAAGGATCCTAGTACAGAAAAAAACTTTCCCCAAACATCTCTTTCAAAATAACACTGCAATGTTGACTTGGGATTTTTTATGCTTGGGGCCACTACACTTTGCTACGTTCAAGACCACAGTTCTCTCACCATAGTTATTCTTACCTGGTCTGCAGTGGAGCCAATGGAACGCGTTTTCTTTACAGGTCCAGGGGGACCGTCAACGAACTGTCGGCTATTCGAGCGCTAGAAATGGGGCAAAAACCAAGAGCTTTAGTGCCAGATAGGAGATGTGAAGCACAAAAAATAAAATTATTCGATTAGACAACTTGGATGCAAGTCCTAGGTACCAGGGCTGCAGGAAATAACAAATAATGTGCACTCTCTCACAGCGCATTTCCACAAAAAGGCCCTTGGTGCCCTAGAAGAACAAGCAAGCTTTGGAAAAATTTAGATGGCAGCACCAGAAAAAGTACAGTGTAATCCTATCTAAGGACATGAAGTCCTAGAAACATATTAAGGACCCTAAACAAGTACAGATAGATCTCTGTATATCCCATTATACACACATTTCATCTGAAACTTATATTAGAGCACAAAAATTCTGCATAAAAATTCATATGACATCTCAAAACAAACTTAAATAGATCCTTTTCCTCTCCATGAATGAACTGAAATCAGCTCAGAATAGTGAAACAGAGAGGACAGGATTCTGTCCTGAGTTTACTACCTCAGGGAACATCAATACTGCCCCTCCCCCCAATATAGATTCACTTGAAATATGTGTTTAACCCCAGCTAGAGCAACATGTCAGGAATGCAGCACAAAGGCAACATTTCCAGAGGAAACTCTTTTATTGCTACTAAGTAAAAACAGACACACACACACAAACCCAAAAGTAAACAAAACCATACATACCCTCTTTTCTCTCTTCTTCAGCTTAAAAGTCTTTACCAAAGAAGAATCCCAATCCTGTTGACAATTATACTGTATTAATTTCCTTCTTTGGTTAGGCCTCCCCTAAACCCTATGCAAATACATTTACAGACAATTTTATAAACCTCCTGAGTCAGAATATCTAACTCACAATTCTCAAATGTTATAGCCATAGTGCTGTGGTAAGTGAACATGCCTTCTTTCCAAAATTGAAGCTATTATAATAGAATCAGGAATCAATACCACAGAGGCAAGAAAAGGTTAAAGAATCAACTTCCGTCGTGATTATCTTCAGCACCTGGTCCTTTGTTTCTGATTATTTTTGTAATTAGTTTTAGAACTCAGAGAATGGTGGGCACTGTACTAATGGTTTAGATGTGATCCTTGCTCATAAGGGACTGCTACCATCTAATTCGATGTTCTGTACAATGCAGCCACTTTAAAAGTTATAGTTTAGGATTCACATCTCTCAATCATACCTCCTCCTTGGGCCCTAAAGAGTCATTCATTCGTCTTTCACTGTGGTCTAGTTTCACTTCACTCACTTTAACCATCTGCATTCATCTTTAGTAGCTACCTATGACCTCCTGACCCTGATAATCCCTGAAAACACAAAACCCCTAAACAGTTGTATATATTATAGCTTAGCTAAATAAATTTAACCTTTCCAATTTATGGTCAAGTAATTTAGCTACTGGTTGTTTGATTCAGCTTCAGTTACAACAGATATTACACCATAGGTTTAGCTCTAAAATCAGCTAGAAATATATCATAGTTTTATTACAAATCCCAAACTGTGTCATTCCTTATTCCAAAAAGGTAATACCTAATATTAATATCTACAAAAGAGCAATTACTGCCCTAGTCAAACTCTGAATTTGGACAGAAAACTCCTAGCCTATGTAACAAGTAGTTGTCATTTGTTTTGCTATCATCAAATGACCAACTACCAATAACCTTCTGATTTATTGTTTTGTTTGCTAGCTTTTCACCAAATAGGAAAGCTACACAAACCAAAAAGCTGCCAGTCCTCTGGAACAAAGACTGAATATCAGGGTATGACCTTTTATGCAGAAACACCACCATACATTACAAGAAGGGTGCTGCCCCACAACAGCAGGGTAACAAAGAGCTCAGACAGGTGGACCACTGCTCATCGAGGCATTACCTAGTACCTGGAAACTTTCATCAGCCTTTGGGCTGAAGTTCCAAGGCACTGGTTTCCTTCTAATTGTGAAGTATGACTAAGTTACCCTAAGAACCAATTTAATTTAGAAATAAGGCACACGTCTACTCTCGCCAAGAGCAGCAAATAAAGCCTGCCTGGATAAGAGTCTTGATAATTTTTTTGTCCTAGCTGGGGTTTTAAAAAGTCAAGATGTAATAATCAATTAGTACAGGCAGCTCACAGATTCGTTAAATAAATTTAACCTCATGCCAAATCCTAAATTCTATATTCTCACTTCCAAAGGCTAAATATATAAGCCAATCTCTTACAGGCTTGTGTGTCTTTATATTTTTAAAAGCTGGTTGGTATCTATAACATATCAACTAAGAAAATAGTAATAAGGGAATTTCAGAAGAGAGGACAGAAGAGAGATTCCTGAGGGATCAGGGTTAAGAAAAATAGATAATTCTCAGAAATCAAGTGTTCATTACCAGGGATTCATCGGTCTTGTCAAAGCTGATATCCGATAAAATGGAACCAGATTCATCAATGGTTGATAGTCTAGACGAGTGAAATAGTAGTTAGAAACAAGACTGTGGAAAATAAAATCCACCAACACCAGAAGAAGTCACACTGGTCAGGTAACATCAGCAATTTCACAGCAACATCTTCCCTGTGGAGATAACTACAAGCTCAACCCTAGCTGTGGTGGGCTGCTTTTTACGGTTTTCAAGGGCGACCATGTGTATGTGTGTTGGTGTGTGTGTGCACACACGAGCACACATGCAGCACAGTTGCTATTTCAGCAAAGGTCTCATAACAGCAGCTGAAAGCTACACTCAGGGGTATAGGTGCTATTTCCTGCTGAGTCTATACTACAGGCTGCTAAAGTCACAAGGCAGAAGAGAGAAGTTCAGTTTGATCCCAACTGTGGTTGTTTTCTACAAGAGAGAATTACCCAGCATTAGCTTTTTAAGAAATTAAGCCTGTACATCTTCTTAGTTCTAAAGATTCCCCATAAAACAACCAGACAACAAAATAAATAGCTCAAAGAGTGCTGACCTTTCCGTATGTATTGTATTGGGGGTGTTAATTCAAAGCTTGGTTGAGACTATTTTAAATAACAATGCAGTAGAACCAAAATTATTGTCTGGTCTTGGCTCACAGAGGGTCTTTCTAAACCAGAACTACGAGAGCTCTCTAGAGAGTAAACACTGAAGTATTGCTGAACTGCCACTTCCACCTTTAGGTTTCTTAGCAATGTGCAGGATTATTGATGTTGGTGCAATTGTGCACCAATGTCAAATTTTACCCTTAATGAAAAAACCTGAGATAAAAAAATAAAACGGGAAGCCCCTGCACCTTTATTTCCCACACACCCTTCCTCCAAAGTCTTTTTCTGTTTTATTTAGCACACATTACAAAAGCAGTATATTTAAGAGTTTAGATAATAAGAACTTCTGAGAGCCGTGTTCCTTGTGATCGGATAACAGACGCAGTTCCCCCACCTTTTGTTCCCAGCATTGCCGCTGGATGGTTGGCCTCTGTTGAGAAAAGCCAGAGCTGATTTTTGCTCCTCACTTAGTTGAATGCTGCCAGATGTGTCACACATGAGCATCTCTCGAATCAGCTGAATCTGTCTTTCCTACAGACCAAAGCAGAGTAAAACATCCTAACTAACCAGGGGAGAAAGCTTCACCTTAAATTTATGGGACAGGCAGACCAGAATACATTAAAATACAGCATTATGCAAATGAGCCTTCAGGAAGGCTGCTACACCAATAGCATATTAATTCACATCAAGCCCAGATTGCGTCTCTGATTTCTGACTGGTAAAATGAACTCTATCTAGAATAGTGAGGTTTCTGCTACAAGACTTTTGGATCAAACCGCTAATTCAAGAGAAGAGAAGACTCCCAAAATCAGAGTCCCAAAATAGATTTCACAGAGCAAAAACACGTTAGTGTCATCTTATCAGGACAATTATTGGCTTCTACAGATCAAAGCAGCCACCCACCTTTCTAAATAGTGGAGCGAAATGCATTAAAATGGATACAAAGCTGTGATGCACTGGAACCAGACGATTTGAGCTTACTGAGGCGTCTAACAGTACACCGAGATGGATTAGTCCCTCCTAGTAAGGGCTTCCTTTGTACCATGACCCACTCTGGTACATCAAAATGACAGTGCTCTATGTCCCAGTGTTCATATTGGTTGAACACAGCTAACCCTTTATCCTAAATTAAGAGCCGTAATGAAGACTTAAGAATTGTCCTGCCTATATCAATGACAAAGTACTAGCTATTACTATCTTACATGAGGATGTTCTAGGTAGCACTTATAATCAACAATAAGAAATAGATCAAATATGCAAGGATTTCCCTGCCTTTCCCCCTAACTCTTTAAATTCTCATTTGAAATCTGTATATTAAGTAAATGTTTAAGATCTAAAGGAGAAAAAATGTTAAAAATTTAAATTTCAACCTATGAAGAATAGTATTTCTGGTTGCAATTTCAGCTCCAATCATGGACAAACTGCTTTTAACTCTTTAATGAAGAAGAAACTGGGCACCCCCACTGTCACAGTGCTAGCATAAAAACAATACACACCAGCTTTTCACAGTCGGCCTCAGCTCGCTGTCTCCGTTTGATCTCTACATCCACCTGATTGCGTGCATGTTTCAGCTTAACATCCAGAGCACTACGCTCAGTCTCTGCTTTCATCAAAAGATCCTTGTATTTGCCCAGCTCGTGGTCTGTTCTCTGCCACTTTTTACGAAAATCTTCAAAGTCCTTTGCCAACTGGATAAATTCTAAGAAAAGGGGGAAACTTTAATAATTCAAGCACCAAACAGAGTATAAATGCTGTAATAAGTGAGTTCACCAGTTAGATTTACTCCAAGTGCATAATTAAGGGACCAGTTGAATTATGGGCAAATCCAGCTGAAAATAACCAGGAGCAGATCCTGGATATATCACTCTATGTCCCAGTATATATATATATATATATATACTGTATATATATATACAGTATATATATATAAACTCTGGTCAAGAGTTTTGTGGGGAGCAACGCCTATTCCAATAGGCCACTTACTTACTTTTGGCTTAGCCAGTGGCATCTGCTATGAAATAAGTAACTCATTAGTCACCTGGCTCCAGATGTAACACTAACAGTGAAAGCCCCTGAACAGAAGGCAATAAAAGGAGGAAACCTTCGGGGCAGCTGTCATGCACCAGGACAGTTAGGCCATAAAATAAAAAGAGCCTCCTTTAGAGTCACACGTTGCTGCACCAAAGAGGCATTAAACAGCAAATTCAAATGTAACTGCTGTAACATGCTCCAGTAGATGTAGATTAATATTACAGATGTCTAGGCCTGCAATCGCATTCAGCTGTATAATTATACAAATATTGATTTGAAAGTAAAGAGCCAATTTGCTTTTGCTGTTTAACACAGCCCTGAAGGGTATGTAAACATTCCAGTTGCAAAGACACAGGAGGAGAAGACCATACTAGCTTCGGATGACTCACTGATAAGAGGAATGTGGACTCTCTTCAAATGTCTGCAAAGGAAGCATCGCCTCCAGGGCAACAGCTCAAAGCATGACACCCTGGTGGTGCCCCTTCAATCACCTGCAGAGGCACCTCTGCAACGCCTTCCTACTCCAGCTAACCTCAGCGTCCCTCTAAGCCACCACTCCACCAGCACCTCGGAGGGACTTTCCTAGGTGTACATCTGCTGCTGGTCAAATTAACCCAGTTTACGGTGGAAACTGGGCCAAATTCACACAAAGCCAGTAAATTCTCTGGTAATAAGGGAGACTTTCCTATTCGAATTTAACATAAGAGCACAGAAATAATATAGTGCTTTTTTAAAGCAATTTTAACTATTTGACCAAATTTCAAACTTACAAATTAGGGTAACAATTCAATCTAGAGAAACTGATTCTGACAAACAAGGAAACAGGTTTTTAGTAAACAACAGATTCTAGCAAAATAGAATATTATGACCTAGTTATCTTAGATAATACAAATATCAAGGATCGCAAAAAGTAAAATATATTATCACAATTCAAGTAGTTGTAAATGATATACCGGTTCAGTTAACATCTTAGAACACATATACTAAGGGGTTTTTTTCCTCCTTAACTGAAAAAGAAAACAATATATCCTTTTGCAACTTTAAGTATTTCAAAATTATAGATTCACAAAGAAAAAATTTAAAAACAAGAGCTGGTTCTTAGTAACATTTTACTCTCACGATTCACCAAGAACTTATTGTTTGCATATTTTTCAATGTATGTAATACTTCCCTTTTTCAAAAATAAAGAACAGGAAACACACTTTCCATAGTCTAAAAACTTTCTAGTTCTACACTGTGGTCAATGTTTCTAAATACAGTGTTGCCTACACACTAAACTATTTCCTGAATTGAAAAATAATTTAAGAATGAAAAGATTTTCACTTGACCTAATTTGCTGGTTAGCTTGTGTTTTAGGATACTCCTTGAACAGTCTTATTTGGGGTTTAATTCCCATTCATTGTTAAATGGCATATGTTACCGATCTAACTGAATTGGACAACAGAACTGAAACCAAATAAAGTATCAGTTCATTTAAAGGAAGGCATTCCTATTTTAATACAAATGATCAAATACTTATTTATATTAGACCAAAACCAGAGCATTTGCATACATGACTAAGATACATAAGATACATGACTATACAAAAAAAGAGAAAGGAATGAAGTTACAATGATGAAAAGCGAGAGTAAGGAGCCAGGGGACACCTAGGCATGGGAAGAATTCCTAGGCTCTAAGATGACAGACTAAAGTGGTTGCAGAAGAGGAGATTGTAGAGTCTAGAAGACATTAAGTTATTTAAGGTCCTCAAAAGCCAACATTCCAAGTTAGGGATTCGAAAAGGGTACAAAATGTACCTCTACTTTGTAATAGAAATTAAGGAAAGATAGAAAGTTACTTATAAGATAAAGGTTCCTATAAGAATAAATATCTTGTATTTTTATGGCATATTTTTTCATAGGTATTTTCACAACCTAGTATCTCATTTATCTCCAAATCCTTGTGGCAAAATTCCTAACTCACGGGCAGAAATAACAGTTAAAAGCCAGCACTAGTTACTGAGATTCCAAACCTCAAATTCCTCCCTCTGCCCCCACATGCCATCAGCTGCCTCCTCCTAGTGATCTTATTATCACAGTCTCTTCCACCCATTTCCATGTTCACAATCATCACTCCAGTTAGTGCTCCCCACTGCCTCTTTCCTGAGCTAGGGTAACCACCTAATCAGCCTCCCAGCCTCCACCTCTAATGCAGCTGCCACCTCTGACAGGGTAACCTTCCAAAAGCATGGCTCTGATTAAGTCATTCCCCACTTACTCTTATTCACCTCACATCCCACACCCTCTTGCCTCCACTCGTCTCCCTTAATACTCAATGACCTCTTTTATCTCTGTCTGTTGGGATCCTACCCTATATCCAATTGAAGGCTCAAGTCAAACCCTAGTTTTTTCCATGAAGTCATTTCATCATCCCTTTCCCTCTACATGTGCTAGAAGCTGTGATAGGTTCTCACTGAATATGTGCTGAGTGAACCTGAATTTTAAGATCTCTTCCCCACTCCAAAACAATCTGTCTTCTGAGATGACGTGACCTCAAAGAAAAGCCTAATTAGTATGCCATCATGGTTACTGAGTTGGTACCAGATGACAGGGTCATGCAACAGTTATTAGAGAAAATAGAATATTGTTTTGAAAGGGCTGTAAGTAAATGAAAGCTATTAAAAGCATGAATCAAATTAAAGAAAGTATTGAATGGCACAAGCAACACACTACAGTAAGTACTATGAAGATTTTTAAGACTTAGTTCTTGCATTACTTTTATGAGACTGACTTAACAGCAACACCCACTGAATTAGGTATTCATGAAAATCTGAAATAGGAGAGGATGGTAACACAAAGAAAAGCTGGTAAAGAATCATCAGAGCTATCAGCTCCACCTTTCTTTGTCACTAATCTACTTCCCAGAAGACTATTCTATCACCACCTCCTTTGCCTCCCTAGCTCTCCACCCAACCTCAAACCTTTATTACTAAGCATCAAATATACGAAGTAGGTGAAAGCAGATGGATTGTCCTTCCTTTGAAAAGAAATTATGTCATTTTTCTCCTTTCCAATTGAAAATGTTTTATAGAACACAGGGAAAACCCCAGATAAAAAATGTACACGACTACTCCTCTAATGAAAAAAAGCAACATTCTTAGAAATTCAGTAGATTTTGCCCAGTTTGTTATACAAAAATGAAATTGGAAACTAATGCCAACTATTTAGTGAAAAGAGAACCTTAATAATGAAAAAATCTGGGTAAAACCCATTTAAAAATAACTACAGGGGAAAAAAAAGTGAACATTTAGAATCCGTGTCCATGAAGCTTTGACCACAAATAAGTGACCACTGTTTTTTTTTTTCGGTAACTCAAAATGAAAAGCAATTTTAGGGTTGGAACACACTTCGGCTATGTAGAAAGCCCATATCTGAAATCTTGTTTGTTCTCTTCTCTCAGGCCAGCTCAGAATGACTTACGGAGTTCATTTCCTTCACTGAGAATCTCCACGCGGCGTACAAGCTGCTCAAACAGATTCCGCATATTCAGCATCATAGTATCCATCTTTCTGCCAAGAAATCAAATATACATTAGGGGTCCTGCCATCTCCCCCAGACAAAGGATTCAGTAGCAAGCCAGTACAGTGATCAGTGACTAACATCTGGACTCATCCATGTGTAAGCTACCACTATGAGAGTCTCAAGTTAACAACTGATGTTTTCTGTAATCCTTCTTATGAAAACAAAGTTAGAATGTTTAAGACTCATTTGAAAATTACAAAAGCATTTCAGTCCCTGAATGTAACACCCCCTTCCTGCCTACTTCTTTCCCTCCACTCTGCAATCACTTTGAAGCTGAGAAGAAAGCAATTAGGGACAAGTATGTCAGTTGACTACTAGGTGATCAACCACTTAAGTTGAGCCTAATGATTAACAAAACATTTTTGCCACTTTAATCCTGTTGTACTTTGAAGACTTTCAATATATCTTAAAAGGTTTATTTTTAATTTCATTTTTAGCTAGTACCCATGTTGCAACTGCCTTTTAAAACGCAGGACATGGTCAGCACATTTCCTACCACTGGCACAGATGACGTCACACGAGTGATTAAGTGGGGAAATCGCCAGCTCAGCAGCACAAGAATTATTTCTGTAATGCAGGGCTCTCTGCTGGACTGCGTGCAGGGACTATGTCTAATAAATTTATACTAAGTATAGGCAAAGGATTATGTTGTACCACATTCTGGCATCAAGGAGACAATACACCACCTTCACAGCTAGAAGGGCAAAGGAAAAATCATTTGCTACTGTGTTCTGTAATAGTGAATTTCAAGCTTCATATTTCCCCCCCCAAGACTTGCTGATATTACATTAAAAATGGTGTCCTTACAGGCATTTCTATTCCAAGTAGACTTTAACTGGGAATACTTTGAGGAAATAAAATCTTCATTTAACAGTTGAGAAAGAAAGACATCAGTGTGATGTTATGAAAATTATCAAGGAAATGAAATTAAAAAATCAAATTTCATTTGAAAACTGAACGTCCTCCAAAACACCATTAAAGGATTCTTCTTATGTTCTCCTAATCATCCCTTGAACGTTCTAGTCCAGGTCCTCTTTCATGCATCTAAATAAAATTTTAAGAACTCTTTTATGAAGGATCAATGACTTTACAGTGTTTGTAACATTGTACTATATAAGCTATGAGCGCAAGAAAGGGGAGGGAAAACCAAAGAAAAAAGGAATATATAAACATTAAGATATTTTCTATTAAATGCTACAGAATTATCATTTGTACTTGTATGACGATTGCTCTAATAGCAAAAAAAAGCTTTAAATTCAAAGCTTGGATGCACTATATACCTGAATCAGGGCCGGAAACCAAGATTTTCAAATGGCAATGTATCTGTTCCAAGCTACATAATAATCACAGCAAGCTGCTAAGCAACCAGACTGACAAATTTATTACAAAGCTCTTTCTCTAAACTGAAAACAAAACTAAAAGACTAGTATTAAAACTGGTAGGAAAAGATATGGAAGTCACAGAGATGCCCATGGGTTCTAACAATATGACCAAAAAAGGCAAATACATCTCTGTGCTACAGGACAGAAAACAGGGACAGGGCATTCAGTAGCCTATTCAAATGATGAATTCCTTTGGCTCCCAATAAAAATCAAAGTCGGTGGTCAGTTTTAATATGGGATACTATTCATGTCTATCATCTCTTCCCTCATCTGTATAATCTGAGATTGTACAACAGTGAGCTCAGTACACAGAAAAACTTCTACTTCACTAGGAATGCAGAAAAGGTTCAATCCCTGGGTTGGGAAGATTCCCCTGGAGGAGGAAATAGCAATCCACATCAGTATTCTAGCCTGGAAAATCCCATGGACAGAGGAGTCTGGGGGGCTACAGTCCACGGGGTCGCAAAGAGTCAGACACGACTGAGCACACAAGCAGAAAAGGAGAATCTGACAGTGCAACTAGAGTACTGAAAACTGGTTATTTAAAAAAAAATTCAGAGGATTTTTACAACTTAAATGACAACAATCTGATTCTCTGTCCCCTTTAAGAGAAATTCTTTATTTTCTCAAGTTCCTCTATTCTTGTTTCCTATTTTCTTTGTGTACACCACTCCCTTGAGTGAGCACCGTGTGGAGGTACTTTCTTGAAAACACAACTTGATTCCTGAAAAGACTAAAAACACAGAGTACCTACTTGGGGACATCTCACCATAGTAACTGTGATCTCACACAACTACCTCAATCTACATTGTTCTCCTAACACGATGCCTAGCACCTAGGAGACAGCTGTCAAACTACCCCATCTGAGTCATTACATCGCTACAGACAACCCATTTCTTTCTCTGGCCCTCAGCTCCCCCCGCCACCCCCACCCCAATCCTATAGCTCTCAATTCGGGATGACCTGGATGCTGAGTTTGATTTTGAAAACATCGTTTCCTCACATATATTATCAACTACTCTACCCACTGACCCACCCTAGTTCTCCTCCTCCTCCTAACATCAAACTTTGATTTTCTTATTTTTATCATTCTCCTACTCAGTTTCAAACCCCAGAGTCACCTTAAGTTACTCCCTTTCCTACAAATATAGTCACCAAACTTTGTGGATTCTTCTCTCATGCATGTTACAGCCAGCCCCTCAACACTTGCAGGTCATTAACATTCACTTCAACTGACCTCTCTGGTCCCAATCTTTCCTCAACTGCTTTGCTCATGTGGCATATTCACCTTGTACTCTATTTTAACTTCACCATGTTTCTATCCTATGTCCCAGCTAGACTCTAACTTTGAAAGGAGAAACCTTACATTTGGCACTACTATATTGCAAAGACTCAGCATTAAAAACACACACTTGATAAACTGAAGTCAGAGAACAAACTCATGAATAAATACAGACACGTCCCCCACCATGATTTGATTGTCAAAAGCATTTCCATTCTACCTGAACATGTTTAGTATACATGAAAACAAAGAGAACAGTTAAATAAAGGTGATAGAAGCCCTAGGATAAACTTTTAGTTCTTTTATTTACCTGTTGTATAACCGTGGATAAGTCACTTAAAATTCTGAAACACATCTATAAATGGGAACAAAAACACTTGCCCTATTTGTCTCACAGAATACTACAAATTAATGGAGATAAAAGTTTTATACTGTATAAAGCAAACCTCACAGTAAGACTATAGGATATTAGAGTGGGTATAAATATTTTGGTTTTGTTTTTGTCCGATTGTTGTTATTTACATCCTAGAACAGTGATTAGCAAACCACAGCTGGACTTCAGATCAAAAAGGGAGCAGACAGTAAAATTTGACATGGTCTAGGCTCTTAAACAAGTTCTTCTACATGAACCTTATAGCATCTGAGTTAGTTTTTCCTCTAACATAGAATTACTCTGGGCAATCCAAAACAGCACCAGAAAATATAATCCTTTTCACTTTATATGCTGGGGAACTATGTATTTTTATTAATGTTCTATAGAAGTGACTCTCAGGAATTATTTATAGATGACGAAAATATCCTTCCGTATCAGTACTAACCCTGATACCTTGAAAAGCTAAAATTTACTCATTCTAGTCAATATCAACTGAAAATGGTCTTAATTGTCCTGCTGGGTCACATTTTCACCCTGATGAATACCTGTTTATTTCTGCCCCTTTATTACTTAGCTCATAGCTAGGAGATACACTAATGTGAAAGGAAACACAAACAAAGTCACATTGTAGTGCATTGCTGCGCAGCTGTAAAACAGCTGCTACTTTTTCACTACAGAGGCGGCTGTCTTCTGGGAAAGCTGAAACGATCCTTGTGTGTAGCAAGGAAATCAGTTTGTGGAGCACTTTAAACAAAAAGGTGCTAGAGAATCTCAGCTGTTATTGTTGAGAAGCCCCAGAGGTGGAGAAGTCACTATGTTACAGATTCCCAATCTGTGAGTATCCCTAAGGGAGCAATTTGGCATCACCAGGAAAGAGTCTCAGCTTGATGTGATTGCTTTGAGTCCCCAATTTAATTTCAATCACCCAGCCAAGAGAACAGACATCATCCTTCAGAATAACAGACTATTACAGATCTTACTGCAGAGTATCCTGGGAAAAGTCTCTATCCTCTTCTTCCTCCCCCTACAAACAACATTATTAAGAGACCTATATATCAGGTTTTAGATGCATCAAGGGTGTTAAATATTGTAAGACAAAGCAATGAGTTTTTCAGGAAAGGGTTTTGATGAAAAACATTCTCACAAACATTACTAAATCTGGAGATTCCCAAGAAATTAACAATACCAGTTCTCTGCTGCCAAGGAAAAACATCCCCTAAGACTGTCTCAATACTACAAAATGCTTTCATATAAAAGCATTTCAGAACAATTCTTTTTCCCAAATGTCCAGCTTCTGCTTCACCATATCAAAGCCTCTATTCAACTGGCAGGCAGAAGGAATATCTTGAAACCAAATGTTCTCATGAGCAAGTCAACTGCAGAAAGAGTAAACAGAACATCTTCGGTCCAACATGAATGAAGATTAAAATACGGAATAAGAGGGAATTCCCTGGCAGTCCAGCAGTTGAGGCTCTGCACGTTCACTGCAGAGGGCCCAGCTATCCTGGTGGAGGAACTAAGATCCCACAAGCCCATGCAGCATGGCCAAAAAAAAAAAAGCAGAATGAGACAAATTACTATTTTTCAGAAAATCATTACCAGCTCATTATACTAAGTTCTCCTTTTATTTTTTTCTTCTGTGAATTCTTTCCATTCCAAAGTGTTCCATTCTTCAAGGTCTAATATATGTCTTAACAACTTATGGAAAGCATTCCGTAATCATTTTAGTACAAAACAACCTCTTTATTATCTAAAACACTCATCTGGCAGATATAAAAACACTGCTTCATACTGTTAATCTTCTCTGTTCAGAAAAAAAGTAACATTTTTTTAATGGTGAAACTAAAACCTCACCACCCTGAACTATATGCACCTCCCTAAGTAATCTTTGCCCATTATGCATTCATATTTCATAGAACTGCAATAATAGATTTATATATATATTGCGTCTTACTTTTTTCTATCATGTTTCCATTAAGTTGCAAGAAGTTGAACATTTATTTAACTGTTCTCTTCCTTGAACATTTAGGTAACTCTGTTTTTCTATTACCTCTACTTAGACTCTTTCACGTGGTCACTCCCTCACTTTCTTCAGGTATTGATTCAAATGTCATTGCCTCATATGGATGGCCCATAAGCACATGAAAAGATGTTCAACATCACTAATTATTAGAGAAATGCATATCAAAATCACAATAAGGTACCACTTCATACAAGTCAGAATGGCCATCATTAAAAAGTCTGCAAATAACAAATGCTAGAGAGGGTATGGAGAAAAGGGAACTTTCCTATGCTGTTGGCAGGATTATAAATTGGAGCAGCCATTATGGAAAAAACAGTATGGAAGGTCCTGAAAAACTAAAAACAGACTTGTCATGTGATTTGGTAATCCCACTCCTGGGCATATATCCAGAAAAAAACTATGGCTTGAAAAATATATGCACCCCAAAGTTCACAGAAGCACTATTTACAATAGCCAAGACACGGAAACAACCTAAACGTCCATTAACAGATGAATGGATAAAGAAGGGGTGTGTGTGTGTGTGTGTGTGTGTGTGTATTATATTATATATGTGTGTATATTATATGTATTATATGTAATACATATATTATACACACACACACACATATATATACACACACCGAATACTACTCAGCCCTGAATGAAATAATGCCATTTGCAGCAACATGAATGGACCTAGAGATTAGCATACTAAGTGAAGTAAATCAGAAAGACAAAGACAAATACCATAGTACATTGCTTATATGTAGAATCTAAAACATAGCACAAATGAACTTATTTATGAAACAGAAACGGAAAACCAACTTATGGCAACCAAAAACGAAAGGGGGCGGGATAAATTAGGAGTTTGGGATTAACAGATACAAACTACTATACATAAAATAGACAAACAACAAGGTCCTACTGTATAGCAGGACCTGTAATAATCCATAATGGGGAAAATACATAATGGAGAAAAATATGAAAAAGAACATGAATCACTTTGCTGTAAACCAGAAACTAATATGACACTGTCAATCAACTATACTTCAATTAAAAAAAACACTGTCCCATTGTTAACCACTCTTTCAAATTGCATCCTTCCCCCCAAACTCCTGCTTTACTTTGCTCAAAAGCATTTATCTACATCTAACATATTTACATATTAACTTACTTATCTTGTTTATTGTCTGTCTCCCCAATAGTTTGACTTCCAAGAAGGCAGAGATTTTTGTTCACTGATGAGCTCCTGGTGCCTAGAACAATGCCTGACATTTGGCAAATGATGACAAAATATTCAATGAACGAATAAGATGAACATCACTGTGGACAATGTTTTTCTTCAAGTGGCCATGTTCCTTAAAAATGCATTTCCAAGGCTTGGAGTACCAAGTCAGACGGTAAAAAAAATCTCTTATGACTCTTGATAAATGGTGCCAAAATATTTTCTAAAAGGGCCGGACTAACGTACAGTATTCTCAACAGTGTAAAGGCCTACTAGATTCACCACAGTTATCTTTCTTAGTTCTATTAGCACAAATAAGTTGCAAGCTCCTTTAAAGCCAAGTGAGACTGTCTTGTACTTAATTTTGCACTGAATACCTGTTGAATGATTAACCTATAGGAAAGGCGACTTCTCTAAATACTTTCAATAACTCGAAAGTTCACCCACCACATTAAAGAGTTCGATGACGTTTCTTAAAAAAAAAAAAAAGCTTATCTTCCCACCCACCCCACAATCCTATACACTCCCTCCTACAGACTCTCTGCTGAGAGATGAACAGGGATGTATGTGAAAGGGTAAAGTAAGGCCTTGCTGTTTCTAAGGCTGAGATTTTAATGAGAAAGGCAAATGTCATCATTTACCGAGACTCTCACAGCCCACTAGAAAGAGGGGCTCCACTCTTCAACACCAGGGCTTTTCCCTTTGAAAAAGTTTTGTTCCTCCGAAAAGAACCCTCGAAAAAGTCTTGCTACCCCACCTACTTTCTGTCTTTAAGTGAGAACCATTTCTTTGGGGTAGCTTCTGCCCTGCTGAAGTCACCATCTCAAAATGACGCCCCCGGCTTTCCACAAAACATGGCACCACGAAAAGAAACCCCCCACTCCCTAAATAACCGCCGGCTCAGGCCTCCCGCGCCCCCGGCCGGAGGAGGGCCGCGGAGGAGCTGTAGGTGTCGGCCTCCCCCTACCCCGACCCCGTAGGGAGCCACAGCTCACCACCGGGGAATCCTCCCTCCCCCAACAAACCCAGCGCCAGAAGGACCCCAACACCCACCTTGTCGGGTCCGCCTGGCCCCACCCGGGCGGCCTTCTACTTCCCTCCGCGTCTCACCCAACGGCGGACCAGCACCGCGCCGCCAACCCAGGTTTGAAATCCCGCCCCAACCAATCACAGAGAAATTTATTCCTCCCGCGGTGTTTCCCCCCCCCCCCAACTACGCTCTGACGCTTACGCCAGGGCAACGGAGAAGGGCGGGGACAAGAATAGGCATGCGCATTCTGATAGAGCGACGCCAAAGGCAGCCATCTTGACTAAGGTCAACAGTTTTGGGGGGGTTCTCTCTCCCTTTCCCCCACTCCCTCCGGAGCCCTTTCTTGAAGGCATTCAAGATACCATGTTGACTAAGGACAAATGATACTTTTTGAGGGCAAATTATTCTGGGCCTGTTTTCTCCAGACCCAGAAATAGGACTTTTGGAAATTCTTAACTGATCAGTGGATCATCTCTCCATTGAATAGGAAGAATTCCAGAAGATTTACTGAGCTTTCAGTTCAGTTCAGTCCCTCAGTCGACTCTTTGTCACCTCCATGGACTGCAGCTCGCCAGGCCTCCCTGTCCATCACTAACTCCCGGAGTTTACTCAGACTCATGTCCATGGAGTCGGTGATGCCATCCAACCATCTCATCCTCTGTCGTCCCCTTCTCCCACCTTCAATCTTTCCCAGCATCAGGGTCTTTTCAAATGAGTCAGTTCGCATCAGGTGGCCAAAGTATTGGTGTTTCACCTTCACCATCAGTCGTTCCAATGAATATTCAGGACTGATTCCCTTTAGGATGGACTGGTTGGATCTCCTTGCAGTCCAAGGGATTCTCAAGAGTCTTCTCCAATACCACAATACAAAAGTATCCATTCTTCCGCGCTCAGCTTTCTTTATAGTTTCTCACATCCATTCCTGACTACTGGAAAAAACATAGCTTTGACTAGGCAGACCTTTGTTAGCAAAGTAATGTCTCTACTTTTTAATATGCTGTCTACGTTGGTCATAACTTTTCCTCCAAGGAGTAAGCATCTTGTAATTTCATGACTGCAGTCACCATCTGCAGTGATTTTGGAACCCCCCAAAATAAAGTCTGTCACTGTTTCCACTGTTTCCCCATCTATTTGCCATGAAGTGATGGGATGAGATGCCATGATCTTAGTTTTCTGAATGTTGAGTTTTAAGCCAACTTTTTCCACTCTCCTCTTTCACTTTCATCAAGAGGCTCTTTAGTTCTTCTTCACTTTCTGCCATGAGGGTGGTGTCATCTGCATATCTGAGATTATTGATATTTTTCCTGACAATCTTGATTCCAACTTGTGCTTCATCCAGCCCAGCGTTTCTCATGATGTACTCTGCATATAAGTTAAATAAGCAGGGTGACAATATACAGCCTTGACGTACTCCTTTCCTGATTTGGAACCAGTCTGTTGTTCCATGTCCAGTTTTAACTGTCACTTCCTGACCCGCATACAGGTTTCTCAAGAGGCAGGTCAGGTGGTCTGGTATTCCCATCTCTTCCAGAATTTTCCACAGTTTATTGTGATCCACAAGTCAAAGGCTTTGACATAGTCAATAAAGCAGAAGTAGATGTTTTTCTGGAACTCTCTTGCTTTTTCGATGATTCAGTAGATGTTGGCAATTTGATCTCTGGTTCCTCTGCCTTTTCTAAATCCAGCTTGAACATCTGGAAGTTCACAGTTCACATGCTGTTGAAGCCTGGCTTGGAGAATTTTGAGCATTACTTTGCTAGCATGTGAAATGAGTGCAATTGTGTGGTAGTTTGAGAATTCTTTGGCATTGCTTCCTTTGGGATTGGAATGAAACTGACCTTTCCCAGTCCTGTGGCCACAGCTGAGTTTTCCAGATTTGCTGGCATATTGAGTGCAGTACTTTCACAGCATCATCCTTTAGGATTTGAAATAGCTCAACTGGAATTCCATCACCTCCACTAGCTTTGTTTGTAGTGATGCCTCCTAAGGCCCACTTGACTTCACATTCCAGGATGTCTGGCTCTAGTTGAGTAATCACACCATCGTGATTATCGGGGTCATGAAGATATTTTTTGTATAGTTCTCCTGTGTATTGTTGCCACCTCTTCTTAATATCTTCAGCTTCTGTTAGGTCCATACCATTTCTGTCCTTTATTGTGCCCATCTTTGCATGAAATGTTCCCTTGATCTCTCTAATTTCCTTGAAGAGATCTCCAGTCTTTCCCATTATATTGTTTTCCTCTATTTCTTTGCACTGATCACTGAGGAAGGCTTTCTTATCTCTCCTTGCTATTCTTTGGAACTCTGCATTCAAATGGTTATATCTTTCCTTTTCTTCTTTTGCCTTTTGCTTCTCTTCTTTTCTCAGCTATTTGTAAGGCCTCCTGAGACAAGAGAGTTTACATTACAACCACATAGCACAGAGCTCTACTGATTCTTACTGCACATAATATTGTTGTTGTTGTTCAGTCGCTAAATCCTGTCCAACTCTTTGAGACCCCATGAATTGCAGCATGCCAGGCTTCTCTGTCCATCACTTTCTCCTTGAGTTTGCTCAAACTCGTGTCCATTGAGTGAGTGATGCCATCCAACCATCTCATCTTCTGCCATCCCCTTCTCCTCTTGCCCTCAACTTTTCCCAGCATCAGAGTTTTTTCCAGTGTCAGCTCTTCACATCAGGTAGCCAAAGTATTGGAGCTTCAGCTTCAGCTTCAGCATCAGTCCTTCCAATGAATATTCAGGGTTGATTTCCTTTAGGATCGACTAGTTTGATCTCCTTGCAGTCTAAGGGACTCTCAAGAGTCTTATCCAACACCACAGTTCAAAAGCATCAGTTCTTCGGCAGTCAGCTTTCTTTATAGTCCAACTCTCACATCCATACAGGACTACTGAAAAACCAATAGCTTTGACACATGTGATGTACTCTGAACTATTTTTTTCCTGTTCTTTTACCACCACCCCTGCATTAGCCTGGCCTCCTTACACCTATAACACAACACATACAAAGACAGAATTTGTGTAAAGAGCTTTAAAGCACAGATGAGGAATCAATTAATCTGAGTGGGAGTGTTAGAAAAGTCTACAGAGAGTTGATATCTGAGCTGGGACATAAAGTGTGAATAGGAATTTACCCAATAGAAGGGGGTGGCAAATTCCTGGCAATGGGAGGATCATGTGACATCTCAGAAATGAGCTACATGTGTATATATTTTAAATACACAAGCAAAGGATTTATGAAGGTTTAGTGCTGTGAAGGAATATTTACCTCACCATGCAGGTAATTTTGGGTGTTCAGTGGGTATGATGCCTCTTGCAGTTTCAGTCTAACGAGGGGAAGAAGACGTTAGCAAAGAATGACCAGACTAGGAAGGGATGGGACTTTATCCTATAATTGACACAATGAGGAGATACTAGAGCCTGGGTTGACTCTGATTATGCTTGCATTTTACATTGGTTGTATGCTCAAATGGGGGCTTCCCTGATGGCTCAGTAATAAGGAATCCACCTGCAATGCAGAAGACTGCCTGCAATGCAGGAAACCTGGGTTGGGAAGATCCCCTGAAAAAGGAAATAGAAACCCACTCCAGTATTCTTGCCCAGAAAATCTCATGGACAGAGGAACCTGGTAGGCTACAGTTCATAGGGTCGCAAGCGTTGGACATGACTTAGTAACTAAACCACGACCACCATGCTCAAATGGCATGGAGGATTTGGAGAGAGGCATGTTTAGAGAGAGGAATGTTTAAATGTTTAAATGTCTAAAAATGGCATGTTTAGAGAGAGGAAAATCTGAAGGTGGAAAGACTCTTGCTCCATTGTTAGGGAGAGGACCCAAGACAAGTGGCAGTGGGAATGGAAAGGAGGGGACAGGTTGCAAAGATATTCATGAAATGAAATGGATTTATTAAATGATTAGGGGTTGAGGGAGAGAAGGGGATGTAAAATGAATGAGTTCTCACCCTCTCCCCTTCAACCCTTATCCAATACTTAGAACAAGTCTTTTTTTCTTTTTTTTTTTTTTTAATATTCTTTTGTTTTTTTCTTTTATCATTTGGCTGCACTGGGTCTTAGTTGCTGGTGCGCAGGCTTCTCATTGTGGTGGCAGAGTGCAGGCTCCAGGGCAGGCAGGCTCAGTAGTTGCTGCTTGAGGGTTTTCTAGAGCACAGGGACTTCAGTAGCTGTAGCCTGTGAGATTCGTCACCCCATGGCATGTGGAATCTTCTCGGCCAGGGATCAAACCTGTGTCCCCTGCATTGGCAGGTGGATTCTTAAGCACTGGACTACCAGGAAGTCCTACTTTAGCACAGTTCTTAAGTATCTCTTTGTATGTATCCACTTCTTCCTATCTTCCCCACCTTAATCCCAACTCAATTGTCCAAGCCATCAGTGAATCTGGTTACCCTTCACTTGCATTTTTTACACCCTGAATGATCTTTTAAGAATCTAATTCTAATCATGCCTCTCTCTTGTTTAAAACCATTAATGACTTCAACTTCCTCCTCAATAAAGACCAAAATCCTTAACAAGGCTCTCCTAATCTGGCCCTGGCTTGCCCTTAGAGCTGCACTTCATGACCCTCTGGTATTTCCAGCTCCTCTTTCCCACCCCCACAACCTCTTCCCCTGGCTAAATTTTCCTAATCCTTTGCAGCAGCTGAGATGTTTTCTGCCTTGCTCAAGGTCTCTGAGGCCTAAAGCCATGCCTTTCCCTATAAGCTTCCCTAGCATGACTTCCTCCCACAAGTCAGCTCATCTTTTTCATCTTCCTGGTTCTTCTAGTCACCAGCTATATGGACTTGTAGAAGTCATCTGTGCCTTTGCTCACTTGTCTAGGAATGGAAATCATAATAATACTTATTTCATAGATAAGTGAGCCGTCCATGTAAAACACTTCGCACAGTTCCTGGCACACAGTGAGTGCCCACCAAATATTCCTGATTTTACCTACAAGACTATAAACTTCCAGAGAACAGAGATGGTACTCCTCTCATTTACTGCTATAATCTCTTGCTTTTGCAGCTCCAATAAATAGTCATGTGAGGGAGCTGAGGTGCATTCAATAGGACAGTGGAAGCATTCCACCCATCACCCAAACTCTGTGTCCCAAATGATGGATGAGGGTTGGTGATACTGACCCCCCCCACCCCGTTCCTCCCTTCACCCAAAGCACCACCACACCCTTCCCATTCCACTCAACCCCCTTCCCTGCCACACCAGCCCTTGAGAATGTGTGTGTGGGCGGGGGATAGGGGGGATTTTTAAACCCCTTTCTTATCAAACTGTAGTTCTCTGGGTAGGGAGGCATCCTGGAGCTGTGATGGGAAAAGCATGAGAACTGATGCCAGAAACCACGGATTCGATTCCCGGTCCTGCCACCTATTAGAGGCAAGATGTTGGCCTGGTTATTTAATCTCTCGCGTTGGGAGAGCCCCACGCACCGGGTGGTTCGGAGGAACCAGCGAGGTAATCGTTGTAACAGGGCCTCTGCCTGCTGGACCGCGCCGTCGAATGGTGCATTAGCTCCGTTACGCCCGCCCTCGCCGCTGCGCGAGGCAGAGCCCTCGTCTTACCCGCTCCCGCGGCCGCCGCGGCGCGCCGGAGCCGTTAATGGGATTTATGCTAATGGCAGGACGCGGGTGGCCGGTCGAGCGCGCTGCCCCGCCGCCCCCGCGCCCCACCTCGCGTCAGGCGGGCCGCCTGCCCAGAAGCCGCGACCGGGGAACCAGCACCGTCGGTCGCTGGGCAGTAGGGGGGTCAGGGGATGGGAAGGCCTGGATGGGCTGGAGGAGACGCGGCCCGAGCGGCGGGCCGTCTGGTTGCCGCCCAGTGTTTGTCTTCAACCTCTCTCCCCATTTCGGCTTTTATCTCCCAGTTCCTTCTCATTTGCTCTCCATCTCTACGGGTCTTACTCCCTACCTCCATTCCAGAATTACTGTTCCCTTTGTCAATTACACCAGCACGTGTGGAGCACTTCTGCGTTCCAGGCAGTGCGCTCGGCACGCGGGTGAGGTGGGGTAGGGTGCACGCCGCGCAGAGTACGGAGATGCTGAGTGTGTCCCCAGGGGTTCGGGGCGGGGGAGCAAGCCCTCTTCTGGCTGGGAATCACGGAGGAAGAGGCATGTGAGTTGAGCTGGAGGAATGGATAGGATCCCAACGGGGAGGGGAATGGGAAGTGAAGGAGTCAGAAGTGTTCAGAGAAGATGGAGAAATTAATCCAGCGTGGCGGAAGTGCAAGAATCTTGATAGGGGGTGGTAAAGGCTGGAGGGAATTTTGGTATCACAGAATAAGAGACCTTGAATACGAAGCCGTATAAAGTAAGTTTAATTCTCCAGGCACTAGTGAGCCATTGAAGGTTTTGTTGTTTGTTTGTTTGTTTTTTAAAGCAAATGGCAGGCGAGAACTTCTTCCTGTTCTCTAAGAGAGGCACCAAAGCTTATTGGTAAAATGCATGGGCTCAGGAGTTATACTGGCCCTGGTTTAAGGTCTACTTCTGTCACTTATGTGTTGTGTGATGGGCAGCTTGACTTGTCTGTACCTACGTTTCCGTATGTATTAAATGGGGGTGATAATTATAGTCTAAAGGGCTGTTGGGAAGATTAAATGAGAGAGGTTTGCAAAACTCTTAGCACAGTGCCTGGCATATAGTAAGGGCTCCTCCACTTAAGTATTAGTTCTTATTTCTTTGTGTCTCCCTGTCCTCTTTTGTTTTTACTTTCTTCTGATGACCTCCCTCTCACTGAAAACAAAACAAATCTTCCCAAACCCAAGTTTTTCCTTCCCCATGCCTAGGAATCACCCTCTCACAAGGAATAATGTGTTGAATTAAATCAGACTCTAATACAACCAAGTCCCTTTTAGAAACACATCTGTGCCTCTCCCAGGTGTCCAGGTTCCTTAGACCCTTGCCTAGGGGAAGAGATGCAGTTATTGAGGTCCTGAACTTCTTTCTGCTAAATTCCAACCTCCTTAAAAGCCAAGGCCACAGTGCTTCCACGTGCCTGACCTGCAGTAGGTTCCTCCTCTAGACCTAGGGGTTCTCATGTATGCATCAGAATCCCCTCAAGGGTTCTTGTTGAAACAGGTTGCTGGGCCCACGGTTAGAGTTTCTGGTCATTAAGTCTTTGGTAGGGCCTGAGGACTTGCTTTTCTAATGCATTTCCAAGTGATGCTGATGCTACTGATGGGGTAACTACACTGAGAACCCAGTGCTCTAGAATTGCTGTTGAATGGCTACCCCCAAGAAAGTAAAGTAGCCTCACCATCCCTTTCCTGCCCAGCTGGTTATGAGAATGCAAAATATGTGTCCAAGACCTAGAATCATGTAGAGTGAGACTAGGGAATTTTCTAAAAACTTCCCAAGTGATTCTGATGTGCAAACAAGTTTGAGACCCACTGGAAAATCCCATGGAAGGAGGAACCTGGTAGGCTACAGTCCATAGGGTCACAAAGAGTCAAATAGGACTGAGCGACTTCACTTTCACTTTTCACTTTTACCTTGTACTACCCCCACATCCCCCCTCCCACCAACACTAGTATACTCCCCTTCTCACTGTGCCCACCTCAGCTGACCCATCAAGCACTACTGCCTGCCCATACTTCACTCAGAGGATGCTCAGCTACTCTGAGTTCAAGGTGGCTGGAACTGTAGGGAGACAGGCTGAGAAAAGGAAGAGGAAAGTAGCTGGTTCTGAAACATGACCAGAGATTTATGTAAATTGTAACAGGTAATACCACTACTAATTCTTAACCCTGGAAGTTAAGTCAAGAGCCAGTTCTTGGAGTCAGGCCTGGAATCAGATCTGGGCTCTCTCTGTCTCTGTTCAACTTCTGCTATCTGTTGATTTGAGGTTTAAAAAGATCATAGATTCAAAGTTCTCTTCCCCAGCTGTTGCTATGTATCCAGAACTTTCACCCACATTTCATTAGATTCTCTCAACAGTCATATGGGACAAGCTAAGTATTATTCCCACAGGGAAGGGAAAGTTCAACTGCTAGTTCCCTCCCATTTTACAGATGTCAAAGGTGAGTCTCAGAGAAGTTAAATGACTTGTCTGAAGTCTGCGCAGTTTGGGTAAATAGGGCAAGTGCTGGAAGCAGAGCAGCCTGTCATCTCTACTTATTCTCTGCCTGTTCCTTTGCCTCGCCTTCCCCTGGGTCCCTTTTGCAACCCCTCTAGGCTTGTTTTACCTGCTCTGAATTCAAGGAAGATGGGATGCGCTCTCCGTACTTCTTGGGGATGGTTTTGCTCTCCTGCCCATCACCAACCCTCTGCCTGCAGCTTCCTGCCTAGTTAGGCCCCTATAGGACTGAAACTGGCAGTCCCTGGGGCAAATATCTACCCTGAATTCAAATTCTGGTGCAACTGCCTCTCGAGCTGTGTGAATTTAAACAGATCTCTTCTGCTCTCCAGTCTTGTCTCCGCATCAGTGACATAAGGAGTGGTTTGAGTCCATCGTTCCCAAATTTAGAGGCCTCGGAGTAATCACAGGAGATTTAGCCCCTGGCACCATAAAGACTATGAGTAACCCATCTGTGTGTAACTGATTGACTATGTGTAACTGTATGATTGCTGGGGGATGAATAAAATGCAAATGAGTTTTAATGATGAGATCCAGAACTCAGTCATTATGGTGCTTTCTCAATCAACGGATATCAAAAATACAACTGCTGGAATTCCCTGTCAGTCCAATGTTTAGGACTCAGCACTTTCACTGCCAAGGAACTGGGTTCAGCCCCCGTTGGAAATTAAAATCTCGCAAGCCGTGCAGCGTGAACCCTCCCCAAAAGCAAAACAAAACAACACTAATAACATGTCAGGGTCTTGGAAGTTTTTTAGAATGAAAAAGTTTGGAAATCCTTTGGAGGCCCTTTGAAGGGCCATCCTGCAAAGCTACAAAAGGGAAGTGATTTTAGGCCACTAGGGGGCGCTGCAGCCTGGTGCGATGTGGAAACGGCGTGAGAGAGCTGTTCCAAACTGGGAGAGGATACCATCCAGGTTCCTGTCCTGGGTCTAGAAACAATAACGAAGACATGTTACACACACATAAGGCTCTGTAAGGGAGGTGTAGCTCCAGATCTGAGGGAGGTAAGACCCAGAGGGGACCCAGCATAGTGCATACACCCGAGTCAGTCCCTTCTGGTTAGACCTGGAGTTCCAGTTCCTGGCCTGGCTCATAGGAAAGTTCTCACATTCCACTTCAGCTATCTTCAGACAAGGAAGGGAGGAGGAAAGAAAAGGTACCAGCAAGGCACAGATGGCCGTCCCGAGGGAGTGGTCTTGGCATGAACCTCCGGAGTGCGGGGAACAGAAGGAGATCTGGGGAGGCAGGGAATCCTTTCTGAAGGAGTTGGGGGGCAATCAGAGAGGAGCAGAAGGTCAGTTCAGGCAGAGATTCTGTCTGAAAAAGGAGTTATTATGAGAAGACCTTTGTTAAGATCTGGGCTGCCTCACCGGGCGGTAAGCAGCAGCAGCTCACTGCCAGAGGGGAGGACAGCAGAGGCCGGCACCCTCCTCTGCTTTCAGCCCCTCACCCGGCCCACCCCAACCCTACTGATCCCCAGGCAGAGCTCCGACCCAGCTCAGGCTCTCCAATCAGAAGTTTCTCCCTGGCAAGGGCCAGAGAACTTTGAAGAGAGAAGTGGATTTCCACACAATATAGCCCCAAGGGCTGAGGCCCTGTCACACTCATAGACTCTCAGGATCCAGAAAACTTTCCAGCTTAACCTGAAGGTGCACTCAGACAGACAGGTCCGTACCATGACATGACTGAGGAACTCTGCCCTGCCCTGGGACAGACAGACAGACACACACAGACACACAAGCTCAGGCTTGATTTAAGCCGAGCAAATGAAAGACCCAGGGCCAGAGCATTGCCTCACTCCCCCAACTTCTCCTCCCTGCCAAGCTCCATTCCCCAGCTGGTCCCTTCTCACGGCCCCCAAAGGCTCGGAGCAGCAGATTCCTTCCCATAGTCCCTCTGCCCTCCCCTCCCCCTCCCCCTCCACCTGGGCTCCAGACACCAGCCCTGACCCCCAGGCTGAGTGTCTCTCAAGAGCCGCTCCTCCTGCCCTCCCACACCCCCAGGCTTCCCACGAAGCCTTTTTGAGGTTGCCAAGCATGGTTGGAGGTCATCACCGATTCAATGGACATGAACTTGGGCAAACCCCAGGAGATTATGAAGGACAGGGAGGCGTGCTGCAGTCCTTGGGGTTGCAAAGTGACGGACATGACTTGGCAACTGAACAACAACAACAGGACCTGAGTGCTCATCTAAGCAGGGAAGACCAGAAAGAGAGGCAGCCAGGGGAGCATGGGGGCTTCTCACTGGCGAGGCTTCTTGGGCAGCGGAGTGGACAGAGGATGGACAGGGTGGGCCAGTCACTCTGGAGGGCGTGAGAAAACCCTGCCTTGCCCCATCTCGTCAGGACCATCTCCCAAGCTTACAGTTTTGGCTCCAACACACACACAAACACACACGCCCAGGCTTGTCTGCTCTGCAGAAGTCTGTTTCCCTGGGGCTCCAGGCCCAGGTTCTTCATTGCCCACCAAGCCTTTCCCATCTGCTTTTACAGGGGACCCTCCATCATGGGTCCCCCACAGAGATCTCCAAATTTTCTAGTCTTTTTCGACCTTCCAGAGACAAGGCATATCAAATCTGCGATCACTGCAACTGTTCCCTTACAGTCCAGCCCCAGCGCCTCCCATCTCAGTTCCTCCCTTCTGCCTCATGAAGGCTTCAAGGCTGGGAGGGAGGTCAGAATGGAGCCCATCCTGGCGAAATGAGAAAAGATTAGAGCAATACATTTGCTGTCAGTGGCAATAAGGCTGCCTGAACAGGGGAGGAGGAATATTTGATTTCAGGCTCTCCAGGGGTCTTGATGGAGGAACACTGGCAGCCTGCAGCCCCAGGCCTGATGGAGTGGGGAAGGCTGGTCCCAGCCCCAGCCAACGAGGGGCCCGGGTGCCCCAGCCCTCCCATCTCAGTATTGACCCCATCCTCCACAGTCACCTGCTGAGTTCCAGCTCCCTCCTCTCTCCCCAACCATCATTTCTCCTTTCCCACTGCCAAACTTGCTTCTCCACAGCAGTTTTTCTACTGGTGCAGGGTGATGGCGCAGAAAGAACACTGCTCTGGGGGCTGGAGAGGAGGCCTGGGTTCTAACCCCCCTACTGCATCCGTCCAAACTGAAAAACTCCCTGCGAGTTGCTAAGCATCCCTGAGCCTGGGAGCAGGGTGGGGCTGGAGGACAACATGACCTTTGACATCCTGAGGTCATTCAGCCATTCACTGCTTCAGTGGTGTTGGGTAACATCACTTAACCTCTTTGTGCATGTGTGCTAAGTCACTTCAGTCTGACTCTTTATGATCCCATGGTTGTAGCCCACCAGGCTCCTCTGTCCATGGGGATTTTCCAGGCAAGAATATTGGAGTGGCTTGCCATGTCCTCCTCCAGAGCATCTTCCCAACCCAGGGATTGACCTGCATCTCTTATGTCTCTTGCATTGGCAAGTGGGTTCTTTACCACTAGCGCCACCTAGGAAGCCCCTCACCTCTATGAGCTCCCATTTATTCATCTATAAAGTGAAAGTGAAGCAAATAACAAAACCTAGCTATGTCCTCACAGAAGGCAATGGCACCCCATTCCAGTATTCTTGCCTGGAAAATCCCATGGACGGAGGAACCTGGTGGGCTGCAGTCCATGGGGTCTCGAAGAGTCAGACACGACTGAGCGACTTCACTTTCACTTTTCACTTTCATGCATTGGAGAAGGAAATGGCAACCCACTCCATTGTTCTTGCCTGGAGAATCCCAGGGACGGGGGAGCCTGGTGGGCTGCTGTCTATGGGGTCACATAGAGTCGGACACGACTGAAGTGACTTAGCAGCAGCAGTAGCAGCAGCTATGTCCTGGGCTTGCCTGGTGGCTCAGGTGGTAAAGAATCCATCTATAATGCAGGAGACCTAGGCTCAATCCCTGGGTTGGGAAGATCCCCTGGAGGAGGGCATGGCAACCCACTCCAGTATTCTTGCCTGGAGAATCCCATGGACAGAGGGGCCTGGTGAGCTACGGTCCATCGGGTCACAAAGAGCTGGACAGGGCTGAGCAAATAAGCACAGCACAGCTATGTCCCAGGGCATTGGTGATATGAAATCTGTAAACAGTTGTGATGGTTGCATAATTTTGTTTACATGGAATTCAGGGTATGTTTCGTGGCTGAAGGATGGACCTGAGCTTCATCCAGAAGCTCTAGATGTTTCTTTCCTGCCCTAGAATCCTAGCTCTGGACCCTGCCCTCCCCAGTGGGTAGAGCGTGTAGTCTCTCTGGCAAAGTGACAGTGACAGTGAAAGTCGCTCACTCATGTCCGACTCTTTTTGACCCCACAGTCTATAGCCTACCAGGCTCCTCTGTCCATGGAATTCTCCAGGCCAGAATACTGGAGTGGGTGGCTGTTCCCTTCTCCAGGGGATTTTCCCAACCCAGGGATCAAATCTAGGTCTCCCGCAATGCAGGCGGATTCTTTATTGTCTGAGCCCCCAGGGAAGCCTTCTGGCAAGGTGGATCAGGGGATTTCCTGGTCAGACAGGCCTGAGCTGAGGAGTTGACTGTCCTGGACCAGTCCTGAAAGACACTCAGGATGAGGGAGATTTTATTTTATTTTAATTTTTTGGCTGTGCCGTGCAGTATGCGGGATCTTAGTTTTCCAGCTAGGGATCAAACCTGTGCCCCTGCAATGGAGGCTCAGAGTCTTAACCACTGGACTACCAGGGAAGTCCCAGGAGGGAGAGATTTTAGGAGCAGTTGGTCAATTGTATCTACTCCCTAAATCCTCCTATCCTTGTTTCCACATGCGAACAGTGCCCCCTGAAGTTGTGCAGTGTGGCAGGTCTCCCTGGAAGGGACTGACACAGCTGCTGTCCAATCTCCAGGTGATGGACATGGTGCGAGGCAGGGAGACTAGGGGATGGACTTAACATTTTATTTTTAGGCTGCCTGGAATCACATGCAGTGTTTTTCATGTGACGTCTGGTCTACACAACAGCCTGAGAGGCAGGCATAATTGCAGAGAATAACTTGCCTATTGTTAATCACTGGAAGGAACTGTGACTCAGGTTGACTGCGTCCCATCGCTCCACACTGCCTCCTGCTGGAAAAGAAGGCTGGAGGCTTCAGCCTCAGGCCTGCCTCCCCCTGGCTGAAGGTTGTTGGTTGTGTTGTGCTCAGTCGCAAGCCCATGGACTAACCCTAACCCTAACCCTAATTAGGTTACTAATCAGGCTACTCTGTCCATGGAATTCTCCAGGCAAGTATACTGGAGAAGGTTGTCACTTCCTCTTCCAGAGGATCTTTCCTACCCAGGGATCAAACCTGCATCTCTTACGTCGCCTTCATTGACAGGCAGATTCTTTACCACTGCACCACCTTGGAAGCCTGGAAACAGGGCACATTTTTAACAGCATGGCTCTTCTAAACCAACTTAGCACAAAGAATGCTTTGGAAAGTATAGAGGCCTGCACAAATGCATTAGAAATCCATGTGCTTCTTTTCTGGTTGCAACCTCTTTCCCCCCCACTCTTCCTCCTCTGCATGGTCTTCCCCTCTAGCCAGATCTCCTCACTTCATTTTCCACCTGACACATCAAGCTGATCCCCTTCTCCTTCCTCTCTGCCTATCCAGATCTTACCAACCTTTGAAGCTTCACTTAAGGGCCTCCTCCTCCATGAAGGCTTTCTTACCACCCAAAGTAGCAATAAGCATAGACTTCCTCGACTTACTAGTCTCTTTTTATGAATGTGTCCTGATTCCCCAAGAGAAACTCCAACAGATTCTCCGAAGACACAGACTATGTCTCCTACTTCTTTGTAATCTTGGGGCTTGCCTAGAGTCTGGTACATAGTGGGTGTTAGAAAGACTGTTGTAGCTGAAGGTGATGATTGTGTGAGAGTTCTCATGACAGAATTCACATTTGAGTTGAAAGTAGAAGTGGGAGAACTTCCCTGGAAGTCCACTGGTTAAGGCTCTTTGCTTCCACTGCAGGGAGAGTGGGTTCGATCCCTGTTCAGGGAACTTAAGATACTGCATGCCATGCAGTGTGGCCAAAAATTTTAAAAATTAATTAATAAAAAAAAATAGAGGTGGGGATGATGGTGACAGAGGTTATGACTGTGATGGCAGTCATCATGGTGAGTTTGAGAGCATGGTGGCATTGGGTGGTGATATTGATGTCATGAGTTTAATGATGATGGTAGTAATGGTGGTTAATGATGGTGACAGTGGCTGTACTAATTATCACTGTATAACAGATTACTCACAAACCCTAACAACTCAAACAACACACAATTATTATCTCATAGTTTCTGTGGATCAGGAATCTGAGCATGAGCTCAGTGCCTCTGGCTCTAAGTCTCTCACAAGAACACAATCAAGGTGTCAGCATGGGTTGCCATCTCATCTATGGTCTCCACTGGAGGAGAATCTACTTCCAAGCTCACTCAGAGGGTTGTTGGCAGTACTCAGTTTCTCCTGGGCTCTTGGATCTCACTGGGTGTCAGCCTGGCCGAGTGGTCCCTTGCCACGTGGGCCTCTCCAGAGGGTTGGTGGCTTTCCTCAGTGCAAGAAGGAAGCCATATCTTTTTGTAGCCTCATGTTGAAATAACATCCCATCACCCCTGCTGAGTCCTGTCCACTAGAAGTGAGTCATTAAATACAGCCCACACTTGAGGGGTTAGGATTACACAAAGGCATGAACACCAGGACGGAGGGGTTACTGGGAGTCACCTTAGGGGCTGCCTGCTATGATGGCCGTGGCGCGGATGATGACAGTGGCGGAGAGTGGCTGTTTCGATGATGGAGAATGTGAACGGACTGGGGATGGTAAGGTATCTGAGAGCAAAATCAATGTCCAGTCCATGTTAGGGTTGAAAAGAGGTTCCTCCAAACTAGACCTGGGGCTTCCCAGGTGGTGCTAGTGTTTAGAACCCGCCGGCCAATGCAGGAGACATGAGAGACTCAGGTTCAATCCCTGGGTCAGAAAGATCCCCTGGAGGAGGGTATGGCAACCCACTCTAGTATTCTTGCCTGGAGAATCCCATGGACAGAGGGGCCTGGTGGGCTACGGTTCATAGGGTTGCACAGAGTTGGACATGACTGAAGCGACTCAGGACGCATGCAAACTAGAGCTGAGCAGAGGAGTCCACTTGACTAGAGCTGGTTATACAAGGCTGCTCTCCTCCACCACACTGCAGTCCATTCTCGGTCCAAGTCCAGGCCCATCCCCCTAGAGTCCTCCTTCCCCATTACTTTCTTTGCCAATTTCCCCACCCTAGGCTGATGCTCTTCTTTAGGCAATTAATGAACTAAGTAATCGCCAAATGGAGAGCAATTACCACCAGCAATCGAAGGGAGGAGGGAAAAGAGAGTGGTCAGAGGTCCAAAGGAGACAGAGAGATTCTGCCAGTTTGGGGGCAGTTTGTGGTTCTTTAAAGCTGGGTAAAACGTCCACTCCATCCTGTACAGAGTCCTCATGTCCTCAGTCTCCAGTTCCTCTTCCCTCTAGGACACAGCCCACCACATCCACTACTACCGACCTCCCTTCTTGCAATCCTTCACATAGGCTTTCGCCCACAGCTTCACTGAGCCCAGGGCAACCCAGCCCCATGCCTCTATCACTTGCCTCTAATCTTCTCTCCCTACTTCTGACTACCTATTTCTTTCTTTTCTTTCTTTCTTTTAACCATGCTGTGCAGCATGCAGGATTTTAGTTCCACGACTAGGGATCAAACCCATGCCCCCTGCAGTGGAGGTACAGAGTCTCAACCACTGGATTGTCACGGAATTCCTTTACCTGCTATTTCTTAAAATCCCCCCAACACTACTCCTGCTTCAGAAGGAGCTTACCTTTTCTGATGCTTCATACCTTCAACGACCACCACCAAGCCTCCTAATCCAATGCCATAGTTTTCAGGTCTGGCAAGCTCAATAAAGCCTACTTCTCTGCAAAAGTCTTCTTAGGCAGCCAGATGATATTGGGTGTCAAGGGGCCAAGTTCTCTTGCAGTACATTTGCCAGGTTGAATGACAGGGATAAAATATATTAGCTTGAGAGGCAGGAGGCCAGGGCTCTAATCTCAGCTTTGTCATTCATTAATCATGCCACTTATATTCTCTGGCTTCAGTGTCCTCATCTGTTAAATGGTGGGAGTTGAAGGTGGGGGGTAGATTAGGTGATCTCTAAGACCCTGCCGGGGACTTCGCTGATGGTCCGATGACTAAGACTTCCAACTCCCAAGGCAGGGGGCCTGGGTTCAATCTCTTGTCAGGAAACTAGATCCCACATCCCAGGGTTTGATCCCTTGTCAGGGAACTAGATCTACATGCCACAGCTGAAAATTCAGTGTGCTACAACTGAAAGATCCCACATACCACAACTAAGACCTGGTACAGCCAAATAAACAATAAAATATTTTAAAAAGAAATGCATATTTTTTTAAATTGTCTTTAAAATTTTTTTTTTTTAAATAAAATAAAGACCTTGCTGGGGGACTTCCCTGGTGGTCCAGTGGTTAAGACTCCATGCTTCCACTGCAGGGGGCGTGGGTTCAATCCGTGGTTGGGGACTTAAGATCCCACATACTGCACAGTGCAGCCAAAAAGTAAAATTAAAAAAAAAAAAAAAAAAGATCTTGCTGGTTCTAAACTTTGATTCTGAGTCCCATGAGGAGGGCAGAGGGTGTGGGTGGAGGGTGCCAGCTATGTGCCCCTGGAATGCCAAGGGCCACATAGCTAAGAGAACAGTTTCTATTTGCAAAGGCTCATCAAACTTGGTCACCATGGGGAGCCTTCAACCAGTGCATTGTTGCCCAGGGTCACTCCGGCCTTCCTTTTCTGCATCTTCCCAGGCCCCCCAACCCCAGGTGCATGCCCTCAGCATCACCAGCTTCCCCTGTGGACCCTCTGCAGTATATCCAGGCAGTCATCATCTCCCAGCCCTGTCTCCATCACTCACTTCTTTTCCTTCCTTTCCCCCTCTTAGACACACCCATACTGTCCCCACCTCGCTCAGACCAGACCTTTGCCTATTCTCTTCTGAGTGTGCTAAGTCACTTCAGTCATGTCCAACTCTTTGCCACCCCATGGACTGTAGCCCACCAGGCTCCTCTGTCCATGGGATTCTGCAGGCAAGAATACTGGAGTGGGTTGCCATTCCCTTCTCCTGGGGATCTTCCTGACCCAGGGATCAAACCCACACCTCCTGTGGCTCCTGCATTACAGTTGGATTCTTTACCACTGAACCACCGGGCTTCCCCCAGACACCCCTACCTGTTCTACCCCCACCCCCTTAGTCTATGTGACCTCTCTCTCTCCCGGTTCTTCTCTTTGACAGCCTCAGTTCCCTTTGTCTTTCAGCCTCGTTTCCTGCCCCCGCTCCTCCTGTTCACCACTTAAACCTCTGTGAATTCCCGAAGGCTTTGTCCTTGGCCACCTTAAAATGACAACACAATAACAAAAGCAAAAACAACCACGATTTAATGGTGCTTATTCTGTACAAAAGAGCCTTCACATGTATTTTCATTTGATTCTTTGAGGTAAGCCATTCTCTCCTGTTTAATAGAAGTCAGTTCTGCCTTCATAGAGTCTCTGAAAACTGTCTTTTCTTTTTTATTTTCTTTGCCACTGCCCTAATTCAAGCCCTTAATGCCTCTTCTTAGACCCTTGCTTCAGCGCCTAGCTGACAATAGCGTGGGTCTTAGCAGCTGCTGAGAAGGAAAAGGACGTAGTTCCTAACCAATTGACCAGGGGCTTTAGACTTAACTGAACCAGACCGGGCCCCACTCAGAACACAGTGGGCTGTACGGTAAAGATAAGGCCGTCAGAACCAGAATCATTCTAGGGAAGATATTAGGGTCACACACGAAAATTCAGAATCTATGATTGGTCCAAGTGTCAAGAGGAGAGTTCCCGATGAAACAGGCCAAGGGCTGCATAATGAAGTCTCAGAGAATCTCCCTGGAAGCCCCACCTCACCAGGATCTTTGTGCCGGCCCCAAATCATCTCCAGTCAACCCAGTCTGCAGCCTTAGCCTGCTGAAAGCAGGTCAACTTGACTCTGTAGTGTAAGTTAGGAAAATCCTACCCCCGGAGGGGAAAAGAGTAAGAATAAAGAAAATAATCTTAGAAATACTAAACAAAGAAATTTAAATGCAGGATATTTTTTTCTTGTAATGAACTTTTGGGGGGCAATCATTGTAATACCATTTGTTTTGTCTGCTTTTAAAGATGTTTAAAGCTTTTAGGAGAACCTGATTTATCAAGAGTTTAATTGATTTCATTTGCAATCAAAGTTTAAATATTTGGGGGACTCTAATTTGCTAAATTCATAAGTTTTGGACATAGAGGTTGTATAAGTAGTATGAGAATATTTAGAGGGATGTTAATAATTGAATAAAGATTAATAAATCGGACATCAAAGTAGAAAAAATAATCAGTATTCCTCTCCATGCCCCAAAGTGCCTGAGACATTAAAGAACTTATCAGCCTAAACTTTCCATCAGTGATTTCTGCTGTCTTCAATTAATTTCCATCTATAACTAACACCTCTGTGACCCCATTTCCTCATCTATAAAATGGGATGATATCATTACCTACTAAAAGGATAGTTGTGAGGATTTAATGAGAGAATTCCTTCCACTGCACTTAGAACAACACCCAATATACAAACACTCAATAATGTTGGCTATCTTTATCTTCCCCTAGTACCACTTTGATCATGTCACCTCCTGCTCAAAGGCCTTTTTTAAAAAGTAATTTTATTTGTTTACTTTCGGCTGTGCTGGGTCTTCACTGCTGCATGGGCTTTTCTCTAGTTGCGGTGAGCGGTGGCTACTCTTTGTTGCAGTGCTCAGGCTTCTCACTGAAGTGGCTTCTCTTGTTGTAGAGCAAGGTTCTAAGGTGCACGGGCTTCCGTAGTTGTAGTGTTTGGGCTCAGTAGTTGTGGTAGCCAGGCTCTAGAGCACAGACTCAGTAGTTATGGCATGTGGGCTTAGTTGCTCCGCAGCACAGGGAATCTTCCCAGATCAGGGATCAAACCTGTATCTCCTGCATTGGCAGGCCGATTTCTTTACCACTGAGCCACAGGGAAGCCCTCAAAACCCCTTAATTGCTCCCCAATCACCCCAGACAAATGCAAGCTCCTCCACATGATGGCAGGACCCTCTCTGTCCTCACCTCTCTCTGCTTCCCAGCCTTGGCCCTCACTATTCCCCCTCACCCACCAGACAAAGTTACTATCTCTTTGCTTCACCCTGGTCCCTGTATCATCATTTCTCCTATACTCTTCCTCTTTCTGAAACGCCATGCCTCCCTTCCTGCCATTAGGGCCAATCTCAACTCCTACCCATCCTTCAAAACCTGTCTCAAATGCTACCTCCCACAAGATACCTTCCTGATTACCATCAACTCTCTCCCTCCATGGAGCACTTCATTAGTAGCTCTTTCCTGGCAAATAGCACATTCAATCTCCTGCATCAGAGCCAAGACTCACTTCTAATTGATCTCAGGGAACACACATCTACCCTGCCCCCAGCCTGGTATGTAATAGGTGCTCAACTAAGAGGCAGTGGCTTCCTCTAGCTCTGGGTATTTGTGTCAGCCAAGCAGAAGCAGCAGGGGCCAGCAGGCTCCCCAGGCCAGTGTCCCTCTGCTCGCTGGCCTCCCTGGACCACGAGTGCACATGGAAAGATGGCAGGCACATGGGGAGCTGTATCTGCTTAGCTCATCAGTGATTCCCCAGAGTTCAACCCCTCAACAGCTTTTTAGACTTCTCTGTGCCAGGCCCTGTGGGCCTGGCAAGACCACTGCCACTTTCTGAAGAGGTATGCCCTTGTGCCCCCAGCTCCCGTGTGTGCACATACACGTGCCCTCGTGTGCACCCCACTTGGCCTGAGTCCCTCTCACAACAAAGCCAGTGTTGTCGGCAAGCCCAGGCTGAGGGCCGGCTTTCCCCCAGTTTCCAAACAAATCCCCTGTCCGCGCCAGCGCCCACCGTCTGCTTGCCCCGTGCCTCCTCCTCCTTCTGTTGGGGCTGCCGCTGATGATGAAATTTGGCTTGCAACACCCTCTTCCTCCCTTTCCTGCAGGCCTGGGAGAGGATTAAGCCGCTGGAGTCTGAAATCGGAAAGATCCCAGCTTCTGCTCCCCAGCACCTCCCCACGCCCCCTCCCCTCCCCGCCCATGCAAAACCAGAAAATTAATCTCCCCTTCTGCCTGTGATATGGCGGGCTGCATTACAAGCTGGGCGTCGAGATAAAGCGAGGAGCTGCGGGACGGCGGCCCAGCACTGGGGCCCCGGGTGGGGCCGGCCTGGGAGATAAGGGCCTCCCAGCCCCATGAATTATTCACCCGCACGGCCTCCTCCGGCTCAGAGGCCGCCCGGGGCGCTGAGATTCCACCTTCCAGAGAGGCCTGGTGAAGGTGGGAGGAGGGTCCACCGGCAAGGTGTGGGCTGTAGAGGGGTCCCCAGTGGGAGCCAGAGGGGAGGACTGTCTTCAGCTGGGGAACAGCTCAGAGACACAAGCTCCTTGCAGGGCCAACTGATGCAGAGGAAGGAAAGTGTCCCCAGCCTAGGGGACCCCAGATCCAGCCATGACCCCCAGGCTGCACTGTTGAGTAGCTGCAAGGGCCAGGCTTGGCCCAGGTGCTGGTATTCTAGAGCTGGAGATGCAGACCACCCCACCCCCAAGGTGCCCAGGATCCCATACACCTACTGATGTGGGCGGAGCACGGCCACCCTCCCCTCCTCCGGAGGTCAAAATAGCCACTGCCCACTCTGGGGGAGCACCCTGCCTTGGGAAGGGGTTGTCAGGGGAGGACAGAGGACAGACCTACAGAGCAATCGGACGGAGCTCACAAGACAGACTAGGGCAGCTGGAGCAGGAGGAAACTGGAAGTCAGGCTGCCAGCATGCTAAGTTGCTCAGTCCTGTCTGACTCTTAGCAACCCTGTGGACTGTAGCCCGTCAGGATCCTCTGTCCACAGGATTCTCCAGGTCATTTCCCCCTCCAGGGGATCTTTCCTGCTGGATTGATGCCAGATTGAACCTGCTTTTCTTATGTCTCCTGCATTGGTAGGCCGATTCTTTACCACTAGCACCACCTGCGAAGCCAAGGAGGCCAGGGTTGGGTAAGGGATTAACCAGGGAAGTTTTTTGGAAAAAGAAAAGTTCCAGGTCCTCTACAGCTCTTTTGTTTCTCCTTTATTCACTCGTCTCAAAGACCCAGAATTTTAAAGCAGTGAGGGACCTTAGTGGTCTCTTCCCTATTTCCAAGTCTCCATTGCTCCATCTCTAGTTACCCTCTCTCTCTGTCTGTCTCTCTCCTCTACCTCCCTCCCCACATCTGCCCTTTCAATCCGCCTTGGCCCCAGTTTCTCCTCCTCTCTCTTGCTCTCTGTCTTTCTCTGTCTCCCAATTTATGTTTTCTCTTTAATCATCCCTTCCTTCTGAAGCTGTGACCCACCCCCACCAAATGACAGGATGACACACAGTCTGGGGCTTGTGATGAGAGAAAGGTGGCCATCTGCCAGGCCCCCAGGGAGGAAAAGAGGGGTCCAATGTGATCCTGGAAGTGCAGATGAACTGCCAAGACCCCAGGGGAGGCAGAAGGGGCAGTATGGGGAGCCTCCCAAAGGTATTCTGGTGCTGGAAAGAGACTGAGTTACCTAGAGTGCCAGGAGACAGAGGAGCTGGGAGCAGGTGAGCATCAGAGGAGACTCCTTCCAGGCTGCAGTGCTGGGGACCCCACCCAGGAGGCAACCTTGGACCCAATGATTCCTGTAGCAGATACAGTGCCCAGTGAACAAGGCTGTGTGTTCTGAGACCCACATTCATGTTGGAGGCAGAGGGGTGATGTGTGGAGAAGGGGAGGAGCAGGGAGTGAAAAGGGACCAGAATGAGATGTGACCATGGAAAGGAAAAAAGGGTGAGCCCTGCAAAGATGGAGAAAGCAGTGATTTGGGTGGGAAACAGAGGAAAAGCTAAGTGGGGCAGGGGAGAGATTAGAGAGAGAAATGAAGAAGGAGAAAAGACAGGATAGGATTGGGGTGGGGGGGTGGTAAGCGGGGAGGAGTAAAGGGCAAGGGTAGCAGAGAAATGAGGGAGGAGGTAAGAGGAGCATTTGGACCAGAAAAGAGAATGAAGTGGGAGAAGATGAAGGTCAAGGGACAAAGTGGAGTCTGGAGGGGTGGAGGAGAGGTGTGTTGATGGGGCTTGTCTGCCTCAGGTCCACAGCCCCTTCCCACTGTCTGCTAATTAACTCCTTAATTGTCTCCACATTTGCTGAGCTGGCAGATGAAGTGGTTGCAGACAGATTGGGGCGCGTGTGATTTCACGCACTGGGGAGCGGAGAAGAGCTGCCGGGAGTCCCAGGAGGCCTTGCCCTCCCCCTTCTCCCCCATGTCTCCCCCTTCTCCCCCCTGTCTCCAAGAGCTGGAGGGTGCTTCTGCACCTAGAGCAGATGGGGCCATCTGCAAGGGAAGTGTCCGTGGGGAATTTGCCCCATCAACCTCTCAGGGATGAAAATAATACTTGCCGCTGTTGATGGAACACCTACTGTTTACCAGGCAGACATTTTTTTCATCCCTGTGGGCATTAGCCAGATTTTATGGTTTGTGGAGAAAAGGAGGCTCAGATGAGTTAAGGAACTTGTCCAGGATCACACAGCACTGGTGTGACAGAGGTGGGATTTGAATTCAGGTCAGTATGATGCCAAAGCCTTGGGTAGGTCCTAGCCAGATGCCTTGTGCAGGGAAGAGAGGGATACCTACAGGCCTATTTCTCTCAGTCCCAGGAGAGAAAGGATATCGAGGTCAAGGGACTGCAGGCACCAGAAAGGAGGAAAATGTGGACAAGAAACCGGGAGGAAGCTAAAGGAGCTAGGATCTGTCAAGGTCTGAATAAGAGGTAGGTGGGCCCAGAGAAACAGAAAGAAGAAATGTGACACTAATCACAGTCCTCAGAGCCCTCAAATGTCATCTTACCAAAGCCAGCTTCCCTTTTCTCTCATTCCTGCACCACAAGCCCTTGTCATAGGACTTGCCCTTCTGCCTCTTGATGCTGGTCCATCCTTCAATTTCACTCTTGGTTTTTGCTAGACTGGAGTCAGTTGTCAGCCTGTTCATCTCTCCTTTGACACTGAGAGAATTTGGCCCATAACTCCAGGGCCAGTCCTGGGGCTGGACACAAGAAAAGCCACAGTGGAAGTTTGCCAAAATGTACAAGGATCCATCTCACCTCAGATGAAGAGGAAACAATAGCATAAGGGACTCAGGCTGTACATAAGAAAGAAATTCTAAAGCCAGGGCCTCATATACAGGAATAAATAACTGAAGCTTTGATCCAGACCTGTGGATTATGAAGATCTAGATTTCTCAAGACTGACTGCTATATATCACAGGTCTTGAGAAGTTGGGAAATCTGGACCCCACCTCCAGAGATTCTGATTTAATAGGTCTAAAGCGGGGCCACGGCAGCAGAATTTGAAAAAGCTACCCAGGTGACTCAAATGCGTAGCCTGGGCTGAGAACCACTGTCAGATTCTGCCCTGATGTGGCTGCACTGGTGGTTTTATTACTGGATTCAAACAATAATGCTAATAACAAGTTATTACTTATTGAGGATTTACTGAGTACAAGCTAATGTGCTGAGCTGTTTCTATGCATTAGTTCATGTAATTCTCAGAATCTCCTGTGAAATAAACATTATCCCCATCTTACAGATGAGGAAACTGAGCTCAGAGAGGTCAAGGACCTGCTCATGCTAATGAATGGCAGAGCCACGTCTGGGGTGTGAGATTGCCCGATTCACACTCTTACCTTCCCCCAGACTCCTCCTGAGGCTGCTCCTTGGCCTCAATCAGTCCTTGCCTGCCTCCACCTCACCTCATCACCTTCCTTCCACCCCCGCTGCTCCCTCAGTAACATCCCAGGTGACTGAAGCAATTTGCAGCCATTTGAAGAAGCTCCATGTGTCACTCAGCCTGCGAGGGTGGGGAGCTAGGGGAATTACAGATGCTTCAAAATGGTCCACCCCTCCTCCTGAAGTCATTTGGAATTCAGGAATCAGACTCTGCCCAAGATTTCCTCAGATCCCTGCTTGGGGCCCTCCCAGGCTGAAATCCCACTCCCAAATGCCCCCTTTCGTTGATTCTAAGTATCTGGGAGGGTGCTGCCACCCAGCGGCTGCCCGGGCACATGGCGGCTCTCTGGAACAGCCTGGTGCTGCTGGACAGCTCCCCAATTCAAGAGGAGAATCTAAGATCCTCCGTTCCCCTTGGTAGCACCTTGACCAAGAATCTAGTAATTGGATCCCAGTCTCCCTCCTCCGCAGCCCTAACTCTACACTCCCTCCTGGGATCTTCAGCTCCCTCCCCTGTCTTTCCATGTGCCCCCGGTCCCCAACACCTCACAACTTCTCGTCCAACTTCTTTTCTCCGTGCCAGCCCCTTGCCATTATAGGTTCTCATTCTGACTTAAAGCCCAGGGAACACACCCCTCACCTCCCTCTCCCAGAGCTGCACCAGCCCACAAGTGGAATGAAGGAGGGGCTAGAGATAGAATTCTTGTCCCCCACACCCCCCTCCTCATCATCTGACACCATCAGACCTCAATAGCCTTCGTGCTAAGAGCCCCTAATGAGAATCAGCAAATTAACAACTTCCCTTTGATTGCTCCTACTCTGTTAATTGGATAGGGAGGGCCCCCCAAGGCCTCTTAGAGAGGAGAAGGGAGGAAGAGAAGGAGAGAGATGACAGCTACAGGAGAAGACACCCCCCCCCCCACCAGACCTGGTCTCTGTGGCTCAGAATTTAGCTCCAAACCTGAGTACAGCTTCGCCTTCCATCCCTTCCTCTCCTGTCCACCTCCCCCCAACCCCACAACCTCCCACCTCTCCCCATTCCCTTCTCTTTCCCTGTTTCTTGACTTCTGTCCAAATTCCCTTGACCTCTGGCTATTTCTTCTTCCTTCTCTGCTCCTTCTTTAGAGGTTTGGCAAGGAGACGCTGCGAACCTGCCGCCGCCCCACACCCCCAAGGCAAGGCCAGTGTTTCCAGGATGGGGCTTCGGTGGCCAAGGCTCTGCGTTTGTTTACATGTGTACATGTGTGTGCTTGTCACCTGTAGGTGGGGAGCCAGGATACGAGCAGGTGAATACTTGTAAGCTCCTGCGTTCCTTCTCTGTGGGCCAGGCCTCTGGGGTGTGTGGGTGTCTGTGGGGGGTGCATGTAGCTGTGAGTGGCGTAATGTGACTCTGGTCTGTATATGTGTCTATGCCTCCACACGGGCAAGTGCTTGAATCAGTCAAGTGTGACTCGGAGCTTGCGTGTGTGTGTGTGTGTGTGTGTACGCGCGCGCGCGCGCACGCGCTTGTGTGCCACCAGAGGAAGCAGCAGCAAGAGGCAGGAGCATCGATCCGAAGGAGACAGCGCGGGGAGGGGGACGCTGGGGGCAGACACCTTCCCTTCCGTGCGCGCGCGCGCGCGCGCGCACTCATACACACACACACAACACACACACACACCACAGTAAGACACAAGCCACAGGGCCTCGCAAGCAGGGAGACGGCTCCGGGACCCGAGGGAGGCAGCGCCGCCGAGCGCGGCCAGGAGGAGGGGGCGAGGCAACGGGGGGAACCCTCGATCCCGCTCCCCGGTCCGGGGTCCCCGCGCACACACCGGCCCAGAGACACCCTCGCAGACACTCGTAGGCGCGCACGCGCACCCTCTCCCCTCCCCCGCCGCCTCCCCTCCCGCCGCCTCCCGGCCGGACGATGGATCCCTGCAGATCCCGGGGCTGAGAGCACCGCGCACCGCGCCGAGCCCAGGCGGACCGAGCCGAGGCGAGCGAGGGAGCGCGCGCGGCGGGCGGGCAGACGGAGCCGAGCCGAGCCGGGCCGGGCGGGCCGCTCCCTGCAGGGCTCTGCGCGGCGTGCCGCGGCGGCCGCCGGCTCCCGCTCCGGGCCATGAGCCCCTCCGCGGCTCGGCGCTGAGCCCGCGTCCGGCCCCGCGCCCCAGGACCCGCCGCCGGCTGCCGGGTTCCCGAAACCCCCTCAGGTGGGTCTCCGATTCCCCCGCCTTTGGCTGCGGGACTCCCCAGCGCCCGGAAGCCGGGACTTTCCTCCCCTGTCGCTCTCCCCAGCTTCTCGGGCGCCTCAGTGGCTGGGGAGGGGGGCGGGGGCCGAGCAGGGCATCTGGCTGCGTCGAGAAGCTAGACTGGGGGGGGGGGGGTGTTGCGTCCGGGGCGGGGACAGCTCGCTGTCATAGGGAACCGCGCCCCCCCATTTCTGTGCAGCCACCTCGGGCTGCCCTCTACCCCCCACCCCCCACCCCAAACATGCACACATACAGCCTGCGCCGTTCTGAGAACTGGAGACGCCTGCAGGTGTGGACGCAGGCTGGGCCCCTCTCTGCCTCCCTGAGGGTTTCTGACCCAGGTTTAGCTCGTGGGGTCGGGGTCGGGGGTGAAAACCCAGTCCTGGGGACACCCTTGACCAGGAACTCCTGAAGCCGGGTTCAGCCCATTTGGGGGAGTTTCCATCTCCAGGATGGGGTGGACATTCCTGTCCCAGAGTGACCCCGCATCTGGAGGGAACTCCTGTGCCTGCCTGTGAAAATATGGGGACTTCCCTCTCGTCTTCGGATGACCACATTTGGGGTCTCCCCTGGCCCAGGAGGCTTCCCTGGGAGGGCATTCTTTTGGCCTAAACTGACCCCCACGTCCCTGCATTGGCAGGAACCTTCTTCTGGTAGGGTGTCCACGGGGCAGCCACCTTTGGGCTTGCCCACCAGAGAAGTCTTCTGCCCCCAGAGGCAGTGACCTCTGGAGGTGGGGACTCCGGATGGACCCAGTTGGAGGGACGCCATGTGTACTCTCAACCCAGGGCAGTGACTGACTCCCCTCCCTTCTGCCCCCAGATCCCCTCGGCCAGGATGGAACTGAAGGCTGAGGAGGAGGAGGTGGGTGGCCTCCAGCCGGTGAGCATCCAGGCCTTCGCCAGCAGCTCCACCCTGCACGGCCTGGCCCACATCTTCTCCTACGAGCGGCTGTCTCTGAAGCGGGCGCTCTGGGCCCTCTGCTTCCTGGGTTCCCTGGCTGTACTGCTGTGTGTGTGCACCGAGCGTGTGCAGTACTACTTCCACTACCACCACGTCACCAAACTCGACGAGGTGGCTGCCTCCCAGCTCACCTTCCCTGCCGTCACGCTGTGCAACCTCAACGAGTTCCGCTTTAGCCAAGTCTCCAAGAATGACCTGTACCATGCCGGGGAGCTGCTGGCCCTGCTCAACAACAGGTGGGGGGCTCCCACCCATCCCCACTCCCAGACACCCTATCAGGGTGCTTCCTCTCTAGCCCACCATACAGCGTAGACAGCCCTGCCCTCCAGCGTCCCAAACCTGCCACTCACAGAAAAGGAATTGGGGTACTGCCAAGCATCCAGTTAAGGGCACCCAATCTCTGATCCCAGTGTGGTTCAAAACAGCTCTGCCCTTATCCAGCCTGAGCTATGTGACATGGTCATACTCTCTGGAATGACCTCTGCCCATCCTTTTGCTACTACGTCTCAATTTTCTCCTCTCTTGAGAAATCTGGGCATACTGTCTTTAAAGTGTAGAAACCATGCTATGAAAGCCATAGTTCCTGCCTTGAGGTCTCTGCCCACCCACCTTTACCCCTGTGCTCAGATGCCCGACCCCTGGGCAGCCAGTGCAGATCCTCTGTCTTCTCAGACCCCAGGGGGCAGATCCTCTAGACACGCCCAGCTCTTCTTTTGGGCCTCTGCCCAGGGCTGGATGCTGCCCTCCCCCCAGAGTTGGCCATGGGACACTGGAGGCAGAATGGAGGCAGGAACTGAAGATCCTGCCAATCCATGCACTGCTCACCCTGGGCTCCAGGTATGAGATACCAGACACGCAGATGGCAGATGAGAAGCAGCTGGAGATACTGCAGGACAAGGCCAACTTTCGCAGCTTCAAGCCCAAGCCCTTCAACATGCGCGAGTTCTACGACCGCGCAGGGCACGACATCCGAGACATGCTGCTTTCCTGCCACTTCCGGGGGGAGGTCTGCAGCGCCGAGGACTTCAAGGTGGTGAGTGAGTCCCCTGGCTGGCGGGGGCGTGAGTCAGCCAGACCCCTGAGGAGGAGGAGACTAGGAGCCAGAGGGCCTCTGGGGTGGGTGTTGTATGTTCCTAGGGCTCACTTCTGGCAGAAGGGGGACTTTGTTTAGTTCGGGGGGGCATTTGCTGTTAGTGAGAGCCTCAGCCTTATGTCTGTGATGGCAGGAGAGAGAGCCTGCAGTGCATAGATGTGTGTGTGTGTATGCGCACACACACACACACATGCAGCCTAGCAGAGCCCCCCACCCCATCAAGTTTACCTTCTGGGTCACAGGTGTCAGAGTTGGGGGTGGCAGTGGGTAAGCTGCAGCCTTGTTACTCAAAATGAGGTCCAAGGACCACTACCTGTGAGCTTGAACAAAAGGTAGGACTTTGCCACCCCATTTCTCAGACCTACTGAGTCAGAATCTGCAGTTTAACAAAATCCTCAGGTGGTTTGAGTTAAAGTCTGAGCTGCAGCATGAAACATGGGAAGTAAGGGAAACTTTCTTTTAAAAAATTGGACAGATAATTCTCTCTGTGCCACCCCTGCCCCTGGCCACTACACACACACACACACACACACACACACACTGTCTGGTTGGGTTCCCCCCTTGCCAGCCCATAGTCAGGGTCTGAGGAAGGAGAGATGATTTGGGGCTCACAGCATGGCTGAACTGGAGATTCCTTTTGCTTCTTGAAGTAGAGATGCCCCACAAATACTCATACCCCCCACCCACCGCCACAGATGGGGCTGCCTCAAAGCCAGCACCCATATGGAGAGGGGTAGGGGAACTGACTGGCATCTCATGTGCCAGGTGATTGTGAATAAGTCATACAGGTTGCTGGAGGGTTAAAATCAGACAGAGTGTGGAAAGTGACCAGAGGAACTGGAGCCTTGTGTGAATAAGAGTACCAAACGTGAGGATGAAGCCTGGAACTCTTCCGAACACTCTCTAGGCTCTCCTTCAATCCCCTGGATGAATAGCCATATTTATCTCTATTGAACGAGTGCATAAGCTGAGACAGAGAGGTGGAATGAGTCACCCAGCTCACGGAGCTGGTTAGTGAGACTCAGGATTAGAACCCGTGTCTCATTCAGTCCTGATGCAGTGTGCTCTTTGCATTAACATTGCTGACCCTGGAATCACCATATTCACTTCCAATTCTGGCCATTACTCTTGAAAGCCCAGTCTCCTTAGGACTCTTTTTCTCTCTATGTGTATGTGTGTTAGCCACTCAGTCGTGTCCGACTCTTTGCAACCCCACGGACTGTAGCCCCGCCAGGCTCCTCTGTCCATGGGATTTCCCCCGAAAGAATTCTGGGTGGGTTGCCAGTCCCTTCTCCAGTTTTCTCTCAATACCTGCCGCTAGTTCTCCACTCTCAGATCCTCCCCTTTTCTCCCTGCCCATTTTCTCCCATACTTGCTTGCTTCCTTCTTAGCGTTAGAGGAGCATGAGCTGCATTTGTGTAGAAAGGTTAGAACCATGGTCATGCTTGTTTTTTTCTCTGAAGTTATACAAGACTTCCCTCTTGTAAGCCTTGCCCTGAGACCAGTTTCATGGGCCTTTGTCAATCCTGCTGGACAAAGTTTACATGACCACAGTCCTTGCTGAGCCAAGCTCATAGGGAGCTTAGTGTGATGCAAGAACCAGTTCCTTCCCACTTTTTCTTCCTCAAAGCAGGTGAGTGCTCGATTCCCCAGAGCCCAAGACCAAAGGGCTCCCAGACTTGCCAACTATATTTCCAAGGGTAGTGGAACTGTAGATGAAGGTGGAAATGAAAGCCAGAACCCTCCTCCTCTGCAGCATATCCAACACAAGCAAAAGGGACCATCAAGAAAGACAGAGGGATGACCCTGGGGGATGGGATGGGGAGGGACGTGGGAGGGGGTTCTGGATGGGGAACACATGTGCACCCGTGGCTGATTCATGTTGATGTATGGCAAAAAACCACTACAATATTGTAAAGTAATTAGCCTCCAATTAAAATAAATTAATAAAAAAAAAAGAGGGAACTTCTCTAGTGGTCCAGTGGTTAGGACTCCACACTTCCACTGGTTGGGGGTGCAGGTTCGGTCCCTGGTTGAGGAACTAAGATACCACATGCCACACAGCCAAAAAAAATTAAAAAAAAAAAAAAAAAGAAAGAAAGAGAAAACCCATTAGAGCGAATGGTTTGTAGTGTTTGGATAAGGACAGGGATTCGTTGGCTCGACCTGGGAAGGTGCTAAGGAAAAAGTAGGATTACAGTTAGGTCATAGAAAGTATACAGTTGAGGCTTCATTTGTCCTTTATGTCCAGGAAGATTCCAAGTGGTGATGCTAAGATATATTTTTTTCATGGAAATTGAGATACTGAAATGTGATTGGTCCATGTTGTCTGAGGGGACAGCCCTACACAGTCAGATGGAGATATGATTGGTCCACAGAGTTATGGAGCAATGAAAGTTCTTCCTCTTCCTGGGGAGAGATACCTGGCTAGAATCCCACAGCCCCAACACTGGCACTTCCTGGTCCTGGGATGTGAGGGAAGATTAGGTTTTTGCTGTTTCTAAGCCCATGTGAAAGACCTGACCCTGAATCCAGCTGTATCCAAACTTCTCAGACCTTCCTTCTACCCTCTCAGGTTGACCTCACTGCAGTTTCTTTCTACTCTGCCCAAAGGGAAGTCTCTACACGTGGGAATCTGGTTGTGAGTCCACGTTTGACATCTAGTGGAGAAGGGTGCTGGCATTCTCCTCCAGCTCTCTGGCCCTAAGGGGCACAAACGCTCAAACCTGATACACCACCTTCTTCCTTCTTAATTAACATCTGCCTCTCCATCCTTGCTGGTCTCTGCTAGGCCAAGAGGCATGTATCCAGCCCCTGGACAGGTGAAGCACTGACAGAAGACATCTGTCTGTCAGATCAGAACTTAGGGAGACCATCCTGGCATCTTTTGCTGCCTTGAGAATAGAGGTTCTTAACCAGGCATCCAAGGCCAGCTTAACGTGTTTGCAAAATAGAGCATGTGTGGACACATTTGAACTCTTTTGCAGGTTCCAAGGGCAACCTTCATCCAACAACAGGACCCTTGATTCTGGAGGACGGTGCAGGGGGCATAGGAAGGGCATCCTCTGCTCCACCAGCTCCCCCGGTGGGGTCTGCCGTCACAAGCATTTTCCCCAGATCTGCTTCTGAATCCTGCTCAACCTCAGGGGATGACCTGGTGATGGAAGAAGTGGCTTGGCCAGGTCTATCCCCCAGTGGTGGCAGAGTCAGCTCAGGAGAGTGAGGGGAACCTGGGCTAAATCTCGGAGAGGCTGGTTTGGAAACCTTTGGGGACTGAAAAGGCAGAGGCCCATGGGGAAGAGCTCCCCAGAGCAGCCCGGTTGGGTTGACCTCAATAGCTTTCTCCTGAGCTACCAAAGACCGACCCACAAGCCCCCTCTTCCCTGGCCTCCTCTTCTCCTTCTTGATGGGGTGTTGGTTGCCAGGGCAACAGGGTCTGAGACTCCGCTCACCCACCCCACCTTGAGGCCAGCCAGGTCAAGGCAGGGCAGGGGTTCCATGGAGGGGGCCGGGGGCGCAGCTGTCTGCTGGGGTCTGCGTGGGGGCCGGGGGGGAGCGAGCACAGTCGCAGCTGGTGCCGGCCTCCAGCTGCATCTTATCTGTCCCTGGCAGTGGGAGCGCCGATGTGGCTGGAATGCTGAACAGTTCCAAGGGGAGGGGGCTGGCAGATGGTGGCCTAGTGTGCCCTATGCCACCCCCCTTCTCCAGCTGAGACCCAGAGCCTTCGCCTGGGGGAGAGAGAAGTGGGAATTCATCTCTGAACCCTGCAAGAGATGGAAGGGGAGGGCAGAGAATGGAAATCCTGGGGTGGGTGTGCAGGGGGGATAGCCTTCTGTCAGGAGGGGGTGGAATTGGGGACAAGGGATGGGGGACAAGAATCCCTGGGGGACCCTGGAGTGGCGGCAGAAGCCTCTCAGAGGAGAGGTAGAGTGAGGAGGTGGACAAATAAATCCCCCCAAGGCTCTGGACCTGGACAGGAAGCTTCTGGAGCACCTAGGCGAGGTGAGATGCTGATATGACAGGGGCGATCCTGGGGCCCAGAGCGTGGTGGCAGAGGTCATCTTAAAGCGAGCAAAGCCAGGCATGGTCGGTCCCAGGGAGAGCCAGGACTAGCAATGAGAGCTTCCTTATCTCCAGGGCTGGCTCTGCCAGTTCACTGACACCCCTCACTCCACACGACCCCACAGCAGCTCAGACCTTGGGGCCCTGGGGAGGGCCTGACCTCACTCCCTGGGTCGGTTCCCTCCAGCTGGGCAGGGAGTGGAGGGGCTGCTGGTGGGGGGCTGCTCAGACTGCTACTCTCAGGGAGAGAAAGGAGGGTCATTGGGCTACGGTGTCCAGAAGCCTGGTGGTCTTTGTCTGTTGGGGGAAGCGGGGGCGGATGGGGGAGCGTGCAGGGATTGCGGAGGGACAAGAGGAGCTGGCCGGCGGGGGTTAGCTTTGGGGAAGGGGCACCCCTCCCTTGGACGTTCTTGGGTGCCTCCTTCAGCCTTACCCTTCCCATCTCTCCCTCCCCCTCTCAGAAGTGTCTGAGGTTGGAGGGGAGGCGACTGAATAGAGCCTACTGCAAAAATCCAGGGGACCCTGCATTGGGGTCTCTCTCATCACACACACACACACACACACACACACACACACAAAACCCTTGAGTGACTCAGTTTCCTCTCTCACCTCCTCCCTCTCCTCCTCCCTCATCCCTTGCTGTTTCTGACTCCGCCCCTCTCCCAGACTGCTGTCAGCTAAGAGGTTACTCTAAGTTAATTGATCTCTGGCTGTTGGCTAAAGTAATAGGGAGTTGATGTAAGTAAGTGCCTCTGGGGGCAGAGCTGGACAGGGAGGGGTGTGGAGGAGCCACTTGGGCTTTCTTCTGCCCCAGCCAGCGAAGAGCTACCTCCAAGGCAGGGCCGCCTTGGCACCTGGTGTGCTTCCAGGAAGCAAAGGGGAGGTCTGCTGAGAGGTGTGCATGTCTCTGCTGGCAAACTCTTGAGGTGGCTCGGAGCATTCCTCAACTTCGTGGAAGGCAATCTGAATTCCTGGGGATGGTGAGGGAGACTGGATGTTAGGCACAAGGGCTGGAGTTGGGAGAGTCAAGCTTTGCTGAATTCCTTCCTGTAACCCTCTGAGCCCCTTAGAGGTGCCAAGCCCCGTGCTGGGCACCAGGGGGCAGAGGTGAGCAGGCAGCCGGTGTCCCTGCCCTCAGGGAGCTTAGAGCCGCGTGCTGTGACCCCAGGAGGCACGGAGGGCAGGGAGGTGCCAAGGGAAGTCTAAGGGTTTCAGAGCAGAGAATCACGTGCCAAGCATGAGAGGCCCCTCATCACCTGGGTGGGGTCCTTCCGATCTCCCCAGCCCAGCTCAGCTATTCCTAAACTCAGGTCTACGGAAAGTATGATGTCTCCCCACCCTAGCCTCCTCCCGCTGATGACCAGTCTAGTTCTCTCCCTCAAGGGTCCTTGTCTTTGGTCAGGCTCCGGAGGCAGGAGCTGTCCCTCACTGTCCGTCTGAAGTGGCTCCAGGGTCTGTGCCCTCCGGCTGAGAAGCTTAGGGTCAGAACTCTGGCGAGGGGCTCTGGGAGGCAAAGCAGGGAAGAAGACGGCTCGAAGAAGGGTGCTTGGTATGGGTGGAGGGTGCAGCTGAGCACTGGTGCTCCTGGGATCTCTTTCGGGCATAGTTTCATCTGGCTTCGTTTCTCAGTTTCCTGTGAGCCAAGGGGGCTCTGACTGGACTTTTAAATTTGCCAGGGGGCAGCTTCTCCTTCAACTTCTGGGACTCGCTGGCTAACCCCTGCTGGCCCACGGGTGGAATGAGTGTGCAGTACGTTTCCTGGATATATGCATCAGACATCTTTGTGGAAAATTTTGAAATGAACATGAAACTGCAGTGTAGTTTCAGTCACCTTGAGGGCAGGTTCCCTTAAGAAACTCTAAGGACAGAGACACTCACCCCAGGCTCTCCAACGCCTCTCCTGAAGGAGAGGGAGGGCAAGCTGTGTCTTTTCTGAGCTCCTGTGATTTCTTGGAAAGATAACCCTTTCCCGCTCCTCTCATCTGTCCCCTCCATGTGGCCGACAGCTCGAAGCCTGGGCTGTACGGCCGTATCGAGTGTCTCTGGTATGTCGGCTCTTTTGTGCCTGGTTGGGAACATCCCTGGGGAGAGAAAATGCTGCAGTGGCCTTGACCCTGGACAGCAGCCAGCTCAGGCTTCCTCACCACACACCGCACATGTGCCCTAGGTGTACGAGAACCCATGTGCACCTCTCTATGTATGTCTGAGAGTGCGAGTGTGTGGATGTGGATTAGGGTGTGATATGGACAGGGATGGATGTGCATGGGGACACACGCAGCTCACTTCATGTGGCCGCGGGAGAGAGCGTGTGTGCCCGTGAACCTCGGCCCCATGCAGAGCACATACCAGCAAAATTAATCCTCTCTTTCATTCGCACTTTGCAGTTTACAATTTCCTTTTAAATCCTGTGATCCTTATAATTCTGGGAGGCAGGAAGATGTTAATATCTTCATTTGAAAGATAAGGAAACTGAGGTCCAGAAATGTTACATGACCTGCTTGAGGCCACAGAGCCAGTAAATGCCAGAGCGCAAGCTTGACTTCAGATCTTCTATGCCTGATTCTTCGTGGGTGACCACATGAGTGGAGATGTGTGTAGTGGAAGAGGGTGCCCAGCTCCCCATCTGTAAAGAGACAGTGGGGGTGAGACAGGAAGGGGAAAGAAAAGGATGTAAAAGGGAAGATCCTCAGCCTAAGGGTGACTGCACTGTCTTGTGGCTCCTGCTTCTTCGTTGCACCATTTGGCCAAGTCCCAACCTTAGAGGGGGCTTCCCAGGGCTCTAGTAGTAAAGAATTTGCCTGCCAATGCAGGACACATGGGTTTGATCCCTGGGTCAGGAAGATCCCTTGGAAGAGGGCATGGCGACCCACTCCAGTATTCTTGCCTGGAGAATCCCATGGACAGAGGAACCTGACGGGCTACAGTCCATGGAATTGCAGAGTCCGACATGATTGAAGTAACTTAGCATAGCATACACAGCACAACCTTAGATGGACCCACTATTGGCTTCCTCAGCCACTCTCTACCAGAGGAAGTCACATGACAGGCAGGCTCAGAATCACATTGTGTTCATGATCAACATCCTTATATGGGCCTGCAGTGCTGCCCTGCAACCCCACTGTGTTTTCCTGATCAACTTGCTCTCCCCGTGATTACTGTAAATTTCTCCATGCTTCTCAAAGCGCCACCCTTCCTAGTCCTGCTCTCACCCTCAGTAGATGACCTCGCCTCGCAGGGAAGATAGAAGCCTCAGACAAGATCTCTCTGCTTCTCTGGGTTCCTGCCCCCGGAGGGGAACATCCATCTTATCTAAGCTGAAATCTCAACCTATTCTTACCATCTGATCTCCTTCGACTTTTGTGGGAATTTTACCTTAAAGATCCTGCCTCTCCCTCCTTTATAGTCAGTATCTCCCTCTCCAGTGGAACCTCCCCATTGATAGTGAAACATACTTGAGGTTCTTCCGTCTTAAATGTATAGCTATAAGGACAGCTAATATTTATTGAGCACTTACTATGTACCAGGCCTTAGGTTAAAATAAAATAAAAACAAAACGAAACAAAAAATCTCTCAACTCTACTCCCCACCCGCCAGCTCCCACAGTCTCTCTCTGCTTTCTTTCACAGATAATATCCTTAAAATTGATGAATAGATCCCACTCCATTTTCTCCATTTTCTCATCTCGATCTCACTCTCTGATCCACTCAGACTACTTCTTTCCCCTGTCTTCAGCACTCCACCAAAATGGTTCTCGCTGAGGCCACTAGTGACCTCCATGTGTCCAAACTGCACAACCATTTTTTTATCCTTGATGTCTCAAGGATCATTCAAAATGGTTTACCACCACCTTTATTTTTTTTTTAAAGCAGGTTTGCTTTATTTACTTACTGTTACTATTTTTGGCTGTCTTGGGTCTTCATTGCGGCATATAGGCTCTTCATGGAGGTCTGCTGGCTTCCTCTAGTTGCAGTGCATGGGGGTTTCTCTCTAGTTGCAGCATGCAGGCTTAGTATTTCCCCAAAAGTGAAAATGAAAGTCACTCAGTTGGGGCCGACTCTTTGTGAGTACAGTCCATGGAATTCTCCAGGCCAGAATACTGGAGTGGGTAGCATTTCCCTTCGCCAGGGGATCTTCCCAACCCAGGAATTGAACCAGGGTCTCCTGTATTACAGTTAGATTCTTTACCAACTTGAGCTATCAGGGAAGCCCAGTATTTCCCCGACCAGGGCTCAAACCCTCCTCCCCTGCATTGGAAGGCAGATTCCTAACAATGAACCACCAGGGGAGTCGCCCACAACCTCTCTTTCACATGACTCTATTGCCTGATAACTGATAATTCTCTTGATTCCCCTGCTTTGCCTCAGTACCCCTGCGTCTTTGCCAGTTCACTCTCTTCCACTTGGCCATTAAATGTTGGCACTACCCAAGTCTCAATCCGAAGCTTTCCTCTTCTTCTAAATCATGATTTAATGGTACAGCTTGATGAATTTTTCATTCGTATATTTTTACACTGGCGTATTTATGTAATATTTTATATATTACATCAGTGTCTACTTATATTGATATAAAATTGTAAAACATGTCTAGAGTCCCAGAAAGTTCCTTCAGACCCTTTCCTAGTCAATCCTACCCCACAAGAGTTAACCACTGTCCTGGCTCCTGTCAGTAGAGGTAAGGTTCACTAGTTCTTTTTTTTTTTAGTTAGAGGACAATTACTTTACAATACTGTGATGGTTTCCCCAGTTCTTGGACTTCCTAGACCATGTAACCTTAATGTAATACATACATGTTTGTGTTGTTCTTCTTTTGCTCATGACTATGTCTGGAAGATTCAGTCTCTGAATTAATATATAATTCTTTTTCAATGCTGTGTAGTACCTCATTATGTAAATAGCATAAAATTTATCTATTCTACTCTTGCTAGACATGTGGGTTGTTACTAGTTTTTGGCTATTATACATAAATTTACTGTCAACATGCTGTTCATGTCTTTAGGTTGCCATATGCACGCATTTTTCTTGGGTATGTGACTAGGAGGGCTTCCCTGGAGGCTCAGTCAGTAAAGAATCTGCTTGCAGTACAGGAGACTCAGGTTCGATCCCTGGGTTGAGAAGTTTCCCTGGAAAGGGACATGGCAACCCACTCCGGTCTTCTTGCCTGGAGAATCCCATGGACTGAGAAGCCTGGCAGGCTACACAGCCCATAGGGTTGCAAAGACATGACTGAAGTGACTGAGCATGCATGCACAGTGACTAGGAGCTGTGGTTAAATCAGAAGTTAAGATTCTGTTTAGCTTGAATGGATACGACCAAATCAGGCCATTTTTCTGTCTTTTCTAAAAAACTTTATATTCTATTCCTGAGCGGTCTCATCTTTACTCGTGACTTCAATTACCATGTACACACTGACAACTGCCAAATGTATGTCTCAGCCCAGTTCTCTCCTCTTAGCATCAGCTCCAGTGGCCAATTTTTCACTTAACATCTCCACTTGGATCTCCCCAAGGCTCCAAGAACCCAGCATATGCAAAGCCAAATTCATCATCTTAGCTCCCAAACTTGTCCTGTACTTGTGTTGCTGATCTAGTGAGCTATTCACCCACTTATGCAAACTAGAAACCATCCCGGGCACTCCATCTCCCTCTCCTCCCTAACCAGGTCTCCTAGAGATGCCTCCTGAACACTGCATCCCCGTGTTCGAGGCCACCCCATGGCTCCATGTCTCACCTAGACTGCTCCAATGATTTCCTAACAGAACTTGTAGAACCCCTCAGGCTCTTCCAGAGTGGTCTCTTTAAAACACTGCTCTGATTGCTTGAAATCCTTCCATGGGGAAATGGGACCAGAATCCTTACCCTGCCTTCAAGGCCCTGAGGAGTCTGGTCCTGTCTGCTCTCTGGCTACATCCTCCTCCTCTCAGCTCTCTCCTCTCGGTACTTTGCAGTGACTCTGTGCTCTGGAATTTCACCCCCACCCCCACCAACACATACATAGCAGACCTTTACCTAATTACTCCTCCTTATTCTGTAAGTATTTACCTGGCTGTGTTGGGTCTTAGTTGCGGCATTTGGGACCTTTCATGTGGCGCATGGATTCTCTAGTTGTGGCATGCAGACTCAGTAGTTGAGGCGCGTAGGCATAGTTGCTCTGTGGCATGTGAGATTAGTTCCCCAACCAGGGATCAAGCCCCTGTCTCCTGCATTACAAGGTGGATTCTTAACCACTGGACCACTAGGGAAGTCGTCCTCCTTAATCTTTTGATTTCAGTCCAAACGTCACTTTCACAGAGAAACCTTCATCAATTTCTAGTCTGGGTCAGATTCCCCTGTCATTCACTTCCATGGAACCATATTATTTTTTTCATAGCATCTATCATAGTTTGCAATTAAGTATTTATTTTTGCAATTAAAAAAAAAACCTGTCTCCCCCACTAGATGATAAGCTCCATAAGGGCCCAGCCCTTTATCTTTTCCCCATAGTGCTCAGCACATGAACACTCAGGAAAGAGTTGATGAGTAAATGCAAAAATGGAGAAGGAAGGGATTTAGTGAGGAATGACCTACTTATAGTGTCAAGCCCACTGCTTGCTCTCCATGAGACTTGAATGGGTCATTGTGCCTCAGTTTCCCCATTTATCAAATGGGGAGAAATTACTCAAACTTGCTTATTTTGCTGCCTTTTATATATGAATCCCCTGAGGCATCAACTGAAAAGCAGGAAATATTTCCATAGATGTGAGGGGCAGGTGGAGTTCAGAAAGAGATGTAGAGAAAGTCAGAGAGCCCTGGGTGGCCACGCTTGGCTTGAGAGAGGTCCTGGGAAGGCAGTCATGTGGGGAGGAGTTGCATCTTTGGACGGAGGGTGCAGAATTGAGTGTTGTTCCCAGAGTGTGTGCTGCTTGGGCACTTCTCCTGGGGTCCCCTGCGTATGCTGGCGGGGGAGTCTGTGTGTTCGGCTTAATCCTTTCCTCATCTCCCTGTTACTGTGACAAATGTGGATTATCTACCTACTGGAACAAGATGAGGAGGAGAGAATGTTAGAGGATGGAGGAGGGAAGAAGAGCAGTTGGGGTGTGCGTGTGTGTGTGTGTGTGTGTGTGTGTGTGTGTGTGTGTTCCTTGTCCACAAGAGGGCTGAGTGCAGGTGCAGGTGTGGGTCTTTGTGTCCGAGTGGGGGAAGAAGTGTCCAGCCACAGCAGATGTGCTGCTATCAGAAGCTGCTCCGTGTGTGCTTGCCCTGCTCTCTGGGGAGGCCCAGCGCAGGGAACTTCCCTGCCTCAGTTTCTTCCCTCTGGAAGTCCAATCTACCTCCTCTTCCAGGGAGGCTGCAGGAGGGGAACGATGCCCTCTAGTGGGCCTGGGGCGCAAGGGCACCTGCAGCTTCCCCCGCCCAAGCCTCAATTTAGGCTGGCCCACCCCCACCCCGTCTGGAACTCACCTCTGACAAAACAACATTCTGGGCATGCACAAAGGACTCCAAGAGCTGAGGTCTGGTAAGCAGGAAGAAAACGCACATGGGACAGGAAACAGAAAAAGAACCCATAAATTCATACGGGAGAAGCCTGAGGACAACAGCTAAATGCGGGAGGTCTCGCCTCATCTCTACAGTGACTTAGCTCTGCTTGGCCTGGGTGTTCCTGGTCTTTTCCGTCCTGTTTCTCCACGTGGCCCCTGGGTCCTGCTCTTTCATTCTTACGGCCCCTTTCCTTAAGGAGCTACTGATGACTGTGCATGCCCGAAGGGACTTGAACATCCCTTCAGTACTGTTCTGAGTGGGTACTCACTATGCCCTGGAATCAGGGGAGGCTTCTCGGAGGAGGTAGCATGTGAGTAGGGTCTTGAAAAATGAGTAGAAAGTTTCCAGAGAGTCCAGGGAAGGCATGATACTGTGGATGAGCCTGGTGTGTCTGTGGAATGAAAGAGGACATGGTGGCTGGACGCTGGTTGCTGAACTGGGTAGGGTGGGGAGGTGAGGCTGGAGGATAAATTGCCAAGACCTTGTAGGTTTCGGGGTGTGGGGTAGGGGTTCAGGGGTGGGGGGTTGAATTTTACCAAGAGGCCCTGGGGAGTGAGAGAAGGTCTTGAAGCAGAAGAATGGTCAGAATTACATAGCGTGGACTAAAGGTGGGGAGAAACTGCAGGGAGGCGGGGAGTGAGGGAGACCAGCTGGGAGGCATTTGTTTAGGGGAAAGGGGAGGTGGCCAGTCTGAGGGCAGTGGCTTAAGGAGAGGGACCAGATCTCCAAGGCTGCTCTTCTTCTGGGGCCTCTGTGTCCCTGGCAGCAAAGCTGAGGCCACAGGTCCCACATCGGTCAGTTCTGCTGGAAGCTGGCACCCTGCCTCCCATCCTTGACACTCTAGGGTCTCTACATACAGCTGGAGGAGGACAGATGTGTGGGAGCAGGGAGGGGCAAGGAGGAAAAGGAGGGGAAGGGGCCTGGGGCTGTGGGATGGTTACGGACTAGAAAGGCCCAAGTAGACTTGCCTGACCCCACTGTCCCTCCTCTGGCCCTGCGGAGGAAGGGTTGATTCGTTTCCCCTCCCTCCCCCTCTCCTCCCCTCAGGTTACCTTCTAGGCCCTGGAGACTTGGCTGGTGGCTCAAGTTCCTCAACCAGTGGCCCTGAGTAATCAGAGCACATTGAGGGGCCAGGGGCCTGGGAGTGGGGCCTGATGAGCTGAGAGCAAGAGGAGCATCAGCAATGCAGGGGCTGGGGGTACCTGCGAGGCTGAGGATTTGGGGGTACCCCAGGTTGGTTCCCAGCACTCTCTACCTGACCCAAGACCCTGTGTCAGTGTCACAGAAGGGAAGTCCTGCAACTGTTGGGGGTGGGCAAGCTGGGAGGGGGAGTGGTGATCTGCCAGGAAGCTTTTCAGCTTCAAGAGACAGGGTCCCTCCCCCCAGTGCCGGGAAATAGCCATAAATGAGTCTGTGGTCAGTGAGAGACCTCTGCTAATGGAACCTGGGCTGCCCCCCAAGCCACAGCAGGGAGTGCAGCTCAATGTGTGTGTGCGGGGGATGCTGACTGAAGCAGAGCAGGGGCCAGGGGAGGGAGGGGAGGATCCAGGGTGTCAAGGATGGCTAGAAGGGACCGGAGGCGGAGGGGGCGATTAGGGGTTCAAGGAGTAACCGATGGTAAACTGTGGTCAGCTCAGTGATGAGAAGGCAGCTAGCTGAGAGTCAGGGGGAAAGGTAGAGGGGACCTGGGGTGTGCGAGTGTATGGGGAGAAGTGGGGATAAATGAGTAATTGGGGAGATTACAAATCAGGGGGAGTTAGAGAAGAATTAGAGCTTAATCAGAGGTACCGACTGGTTATGCGGGCTCACATAACTCAGAGGAAAGGCCAGATCAGGTGAGGCTGAGGGTGAGAAGGCTGAGGGGTGTCTGGAGGGTGAGAGGGAGCCTGAGGGGATGTGTGTGTCTGGGAGGAGGGGCAGAGACTGTTACTGGCTGAAGTCACGCAGGGAGAGCAGAGCGAGGACTCTGCTAGGTCTCATCTCACCTGGAGAGGTGGGTACCAGGAGCCCCAGGGCTTCTCCAGGGTTTCCACTCTGTCCTTGACCCTGTCAGTCCTGCTGGAGCTGGCGACAGGAAAGGGGCTCCAGCCCCGCTCCCCTCCATCAGCCTCCCTTTCCCACGCCATCAATTATTCATGGGCTCAGACACCCGCCCTCCCTGGCAGGGCAGGCTGGTCCTTCTCTCCACGCCCCGCCCCATCTCAGCCACGCTGCCACGGAGGTCCTGGCGAGAGGGGGGACGGCCAGCCGGGCGGCAGAGCCCAGGTCAGAGGACCGGAGGACCCTGCCTAGGGCCACAGCCCTGTCCCCGCTCTCTCACCAACCTCCCGGGGCCAGGAAGCCCCCGGAGAAGATGCCCATCCAGATCTTCTGCTCCGTGTCGTTCTCCTCTGGAGAGGAGGCCCCTGGGCCCTTGGGAGATGTATGGGGTCCCCGTCAGCGCCAACAGCGGGACAGCACAGACTCAGAAGAGGAGGAAGAAGAGAAGGAAAAGGAGGCAGAGAGGAAGGAGGCCAGAGCGGGGGACTCACCGATGGACCTGGTGGCCTTCGCCAACCGCTGTACCCTCCACGGCGCCAACCACATCTTCGTGGAGGGGGGTCCCGGGCCGCGGCAGGCCCTGTGGGCAGTGGCCTTTGTCCTGGCACTGGGCGCCTTCCTGTGCCAGGTAGGGGATCGAGTTGCCTATTACCTCAGCTACCCACATGTGACTCTGCTAGACGAAGTGGCCACCACGGAGCTGGCCTTCCCGGCGGTCACCCTCTGCAACACCAATGCCGTGAGGCTGTCCCAGCTCAGCTACCCCGACCTGCTGTACCTGGCCCCCATGCTGGGGCTGGACGAAAGCGACGACCCGGGGGTGCCGCTCGCACCCCCAGGGCCCGAGGCCTTCTCGGGGGAGCCCTTTAACCTGCACCGCTTCTACAATCGCTCCTGTCACCGGCTGGAAGACATGCTGCTCTACTGCTCCTACTGCGGGGGCCCCTGTGGCCCTCACAACTTCTCGGTGGTGAGTGGAGCCCACGGTGTCTGCCGGGTGCGCGCTGACTGTGAGCGTGGCGACCATGCTGGTGACCGTCCTGCCCCTCCTCCTGGGCCACCCAGCTTCTGTGAGATGCCTCGGAGAGCCCTCACCCGGGAGCCCCAGGGTCTGCAGCTGGGCTCTATTTCCAGGGCTGTGCCAGGACTGCCCTCCCTGTTAGAATCCTGAACACACAGCTGGAAACTAGTTGCTGCCCCAAAGCCTCCAGCATGTCCAGCCCTTTCCCAAACCTCCCTGTGGTCCAGCCGAGATCACAGGACCTGACTCTCACTGAGGTCAGCCTTCGATCTCGTGGCCGGTGCCTATGTTTGGCCTTAACGATTTTGACTGCCACCCCCGGACTGGAGCTGGGACCAGTGCCAGCTGGTCTCTGGAGGTGCAGAGGGGTACCCCCTCCACCCCAGCACCCCCTTCAGCAGCATCCTCACGTGGTCTTCTTGTGCTCCTCCTACCACATGTGCATGTGTGTGTGTGCGCATGCCTGTATGTGTACGCGTGTGTGCGTGCACGTGTGTCTGAGGGAGAATAACAGGTCTCCTCCAAATCCTCCCCCTTTCCCCTTCCAGTTCAAAGTGGCCAGGGACCCGATTCCCAGGGGAAGCCTAGGAGTGTCTAGGGCCTTCCCTGGTGAGGGGCCAAGTGACACCACATCCTCTTCCCCAGCTTAGCTTCCAGTTTCATCTGGTCTGATAGATGCCCTCCTGTCCCCTACAAGTGCCAGATGCCAGGCCTCTCCTCCCCATACACCCATCTCTCAGCCCCCCACCTCTTCCCTAGTGCGGGGGCCAGTGGGTGCCATCGTCTTGGTGCATCGTGGACTGAATAGACAGACAAAGACCTGAGGTTTCGGGCTCTGGACCTCAGACAGGCAGGGAGTTAGAGGAACGGGAGCCAAGAAAGGGGTCAACCTGGTTTCTGGGTGGGATCTAAGGGTAGAGGAGGCACTTCTCATGCATAACCACCAGGTGGCAGCAGAGTCCACTGGTCCTCAGCACAGCCCTCGAAGCCAGCGCTAGGGCTGCAGCTCCCAGCCCATCTCAGCCACCAGGAGTTCCTCACATCCCCAGATGGAGGGTAGGTAGGGGTGCGTGTCCAGCCTGGACTCTGTGGCTCAATGCCACAAAGCCTGGTAGTGGGGCTGGGGGATTATGAGTTCCCTCCCTCATCTCTGGACCTCACCCACAAAATGGGGGAGGGCTCTTGTTTTTTTTTTTCCAGAGGGGAGAGGAGGAGGCTGTTGTAGGAAGGGGGCAAAGACTCTACTGCTTAGCAACCCGCACCCCCTCCCCACCCCAGTCCAGCCTGACACCATGTCTCTCTTTCTCTGGGCTGTGTCTGCACTCACCTTGTGACTTGCTCTGTGGACCCTGTCACCATCTCACAGGAGTAAAAGCACACTCGCCTGACGTGTGGGAACTTGGGGGCATTCTGGGAGGCTGTGGGGAAAGGGCCACAAAGAACTGGTTCGCTTTTCTCTCTGTGGCTGTGTAATCAGAGCTGCAGTAGGGGCTGCTCTGTGGCATGGAATTGGGGGGGGGGGGGGGGTCCTGCCCCCAGGCCTGAGATCTCTTCTGCAGCCCTCACTATTCTGCAGCAGCATTAGCGAATATGCCAGGTCCTGGATAATTCTGGTGATAATGGGACAATGATGGACATGAGGGTCTAATGGCAGAGGAAAGTAGCACGCTTAGCATGGTCTCAGGCAGAGCAGGGCTTCAAATGCCTGGGGTGAAATCTAGAAGAGAAGATATGTGTCAGGAGGCCCTGGGCCTGGGGAGAAGGTCCCAGGAGTGACCAGCGGTGTGGCAGGGATGGGGTCAGATGGAGCTATATATGCAGGGGCCCTGCAGGAAAAGGGTCACCCCTTGGATGGTTTAGTTGAAAAGACTAACAAAGGGACTGTTTACAGAGGTGCAGGAGAATAAAGAAAAACAATGAGGGGGCCCGAGGCACCAGAAATAGTGGGAAATTGTCAGAGTCAAGCTAAAGGAACACACAGAGGCAACAGTGCTAGGCAGGGAGCCCGCCCCCACCCCCCCACCCCCCGCCCCAGCAGGATTTGTAGTCCGGAAGGGTCTAAGCCACCTTCGGAACCCTCGCAGATAAATGGCCTGGTCTTTCCCTCCTGTCCTGGTAGACTACAGTCCATGGGGTGGCAAAGAGTCAGACAGGACTGAGCATGCGTCATGCAGCAGCTCCCTCCTCCCATCCTCTGATCCCTCACTGATACCTCTCATCGGTAGAACCCAACCTGAAGCCAGTCTGGATGGCAAAGGTTCACAGGCAGTGCACCCTGTGGGGATTGGCCTTCCAGGGCACTCAGCCAGCCAGAGAAGGATGAAGGGAGTGGGAAGGAGGACAGATGGGGAATGGGCTGCTCAGGAGGGGTCATTCCTGAAGGGCTGAGACTCCACCAGCTGGAGGGTCCGGAGACAGTCCCTGGTGGGCAGAGGGTATTGGCAGGACTCTCAGGCTCTCCACTCTGCCCCCGCCAGGTCTTCACGCGGTATGGAAAGTGCTACACGTTCAACTCTGGCCGAGATGGGCGCCCGCGGCTGAAGACCATGAAGGGTGGGACGGGCAACGGGCTGGAGATCATGCTGGACATTCAGCAGGACGAGTACCTGCCTGTGTGGGGGGAAACCGGTATGTCGCCTCTCTCGGGGGAGCCCCCTCCCTGTGGCTCCAGGCCTCAGCCTCTGGCAGGGGCTCTGAGGCAGGGTGTGGGCTCTCTTCCCTTCCTCCCAGCATCTCCAGCTCCCACTCTACCTGACGGCCACACTCACATTTCCCTGGCTCCCCTTTCCTGGCTCAGTTACTCTCCAAGGTAACCAGCCATCGCTTTCCACCCGTGGCTGCCACTCACTCTATAAATAACTCTGTCTCTTCTTGGGCTGCCTGCCGTCTGTCTGGTCTCAGGGGCCTTGGGACAGAGAGATATGGGGGGGAAGGGAGAAAAGGAGGGGGGAGCAATGGAGAGCCTCTGAGACAGTGAGAAATAATCTGAAACAATGAGATACATAACCGAAGCCAAGTAAGAGAAGAAGAAGTGTGTAGGATGCAGGGGTTACCAGGGCAGCATGGGGCTGGTGAATCCAGAAGGAGACTGGGGAAGGGCCAGGGCTCCCTGGACTGACTATCTTCCCCTAGTCTCATTGTGGTCATCTCAAGAGAGGGAGGAGGCCCCCAGCTCTGCAGAAGGTTAGGGAGGAAGAAGAAGCCCTCCCAACACACACCCCTCTCATTCCCATAGATGAGACGTCCTTCGAAGCAGGCATCAAAGTGCAGATCCACAGTCAGGATGAACCTCCCTTCATCGACCAGCTGGGCTTTGGCGTAGCCCCAGGATTCCAGACCTTTGTGGCCTGCCAAGAGCAGCGGGTGAGAGGGCCACAGGAAGCTAGTCCCAAGGGTGGGGCCTGGGGGCTCAAGATAGAGGTGGAGTGGTGGGCAATCAATAATGGGAAGGACAGGTGAGTTAGAGCCTGGGTAGCCATCTGACTAGTCAGGAGCATGAATGGTCTAACGAATGGGATGCTCCATAAACTCTGAGACCCTCAGAGGCTGCAGAGGGAGAGGGGGCAGGACTCCTGAGTTCTGCATCGTGTCAGAGGAGTCCATCAAGGTGACTCGGGGAGAAGTCCCCACACCCCCCAGCTCCCCGGCTCTCCCAGCAGCTCATCTACCTGCCCCCGCCCTGGGGCACCTGCAAAGCTGTTACCATGGACTTGGATTTCTTCGACTCCTACAGCATTACGGCCTGCCGCATCGACTGTGAGACACGCTACCTGGTGGAGAACTGTAACTGCCGCATGGTGCACATGCCAGGTCAGGCCCCAGATTTCCAAACACAGTCCCAGGCCCCCCAGACCACAGCGCCCTGCACCAGCTCCCCGTGCACGTCAACCTCCTGCCAACATGCAAGCAAGACCAACTGGCTTCTCCTCATCCCAGTTCCAGCACCAGTCTATCCCATATGGTTCTTGCCTCTCTGACCTCAGTTCCTGGCTGGACCCATAGGGATTGGTGAGAAGGGTCCAGAAGAGATGGACTATAGGGTGGGTCACCTCCAGTACAGACTGCTGCTGCTGCTGCTAAGTCGCTTCAGTCATGTCCGACTCTGTGCGACTCCATAGTCAGCAGCCTGCCAGGCTCCTCCATCCATGGGATTTTCCAGGCAAGAGTACTGGAGTGGGTTGCCATTGCCTTCTCCGCCACTACAGACTAGGCACCGACTATTCCTACTCTCCCACCCTCTCCCAGCTTCCAGTATTTAGGCCTCTGCTACCACCAGTCACAAGACCCCTTTCATCTCCATCCTGTACTGCTGTCTCTTCTCCTCTCCAGGGGACGCCCCATACTGCACTCCAGAGCAGTACAAGGAGTGTGCAGATCCTGCTCTGGGTGAGTGCCCCTGGCCCAAGGAAGTCGGGGGAGGGAAGGAGGTGCTGCCGGCTGTCTGCATAGGGGTTTCAGAGCAAGCTCTCAGAAGCTTCTAATAACTCTTGGATCAGGCTTCGCGTGCACCCTCCTGTGCCTGACTCTGGCAAGGCTGGGCATAGCATCTCTAGAGGCTCTGTGAAAAATGAACAGGAGTCACCTGGGACGGGTGGCCCTCACCTGCTCTCATCAGCACCTCGGCTGATTGACCCCGGAGGGCCCTGAGAGAAGGAGATATGGGGATTAAGAAATATCCATGGGGAGCCGCTGGGCATAGGGCTATAATGAAGGACAAGTCAGAAAAAGAGAAGGGGGCTCAGGCTTCCTTTGGGCAGAGTCAGGCTGTGGGTGTTGGGAAGGTGCTAGCAGAAGGGCACCACTCAACTGGCACCTCTCACCTGGCTGGCACAGACTTCCTGGTGGAGAAGGACCAGGAGTACTGTGTGTGTGAAATGCCCTGCAACCTGACCCGCTATGGCAAGGAGCTGTCCATGGTCAAGATCCCCAGCAAAGCATCAGCCAAATACTTGGCCAAGAAGTTCAACAAGTCTGAGCAGTACATAGGGTAAGGGCTCTGGCTGTGAAGGGTAAGGGACGGGCCCTGTTGGGGTTGGCAGACAGGAGGAAACTGAGAACATAGGGAAGGCCACCAAAGAGTCTCAGGTGCGCATGAAGGGATGATCAAGTCAGAACACGTTAAGGAGGCACCCCTTTCTCATTCCTCCTCTCTCTTCATCCTCATGGCTGTAACTGGGATCGCCTCACAATTGCCGGTGTGTGGAGCGACTTTTCAATTACCCCATCATATTTAATCCTCACAACACCTCTAAAAGGCAGGCAGGTAGCCACATCACATCTAGTTTTGTAGATACGGAGACTGAGATTCGGTGAGGATAGCTTGCTGGGGTCACCCAGCTAGTAGGGGACAGAAATGCAACTTGAACCGAGGTCTCCTCTCCCACCCCCTCTGCAGGGAGAACATCCTGGTGCTGGACATTTTCTTTGAAGTCCTCAACTATGAGACCATCGAGCAGAAGAAGGCCTATGAGATTGCAGGGCTCCTGGGTGAGCTGCTGGTAGCACCTGTCCCCTTCCTATGACATGGGCATAGTGTGACACCCTACCACCAGAAGCAGGCTGCTCGCCTCTGTCCCACAAGGCCTCCTCCCCGGCCCCAGGGGCCTTCTCCTGTCCCAGTGAGCTCCGAAGCTCCCACTGTGTCCTGACTCCCCTGACCTCCCTCTGGGCCCCCTGCAGGTGACATTGGAGGCCAAATGGGGCTGTTCATCGGGGCCAGCATCCTCACTGTGCTGGAACTCTTTGACTATGCCTATGAGGTGAGTGGGGGGGGTGGCGGTGCTGGGGTGGGGCCATGGGGGGGCGGGGTTCCAGATGCCCACCCACCCGCCGCCCCACTTTCATCCCAGGTCATAAAACACAAGCTGTGCAGAAGGGGGAAGTGCCAGAAGGAGGCCAAAAGGAGCAGCGCCGACAAGGGCGTGGCCCTCAGCCTGGATGACGTCAAAAGACACGTGAGGGAGCGAGAGAGGCGCGCCCTCCAGCCCCATCCCTTCCCCGACCACCCCAGGCCCACCCCCCTTGCCACCTCTTCTCCTTTGCCTCCCCCACGCCCCGGGGGCACCTGTGGCCCTTCCCATAACCGGTCCCTGTCCTGTGCCCTTCCCCAGAACCCGTGCGAGAGCCTCCGGGGCCATCCTGCCGGGATGACGTATGCGGCCAACATCCTACCTCACCATCCGGCCCGAGGCACTTTTGAGGACTTTACCTGCTGAGCCCCGAAGGCCACTGTACCAAAGGCCTAGATGGGGAGGGCTAGGAGAGCAAAGGGGCCCCCAGCTGCCCCCCACATCTGCCCTGGGGACTCACTCCCCTCTCCCAAGGCATCCCCCCACTCCTGGGCGGTCCTTTCCTTTTGAATGTGGTGAGGAAGGAGTCTCGAACCACAGAGTCCTCTCCCCGCCTCCATCCCTTTCCTTTTCTTTCTTTCTTTTTTTTTTTTAACAAAACTAATCTAAAACAGAAACTAAAAGAGAGATTGGGGCAAGTGACCTCAGGCTGCCCCTCTCTGCTCCATGCTGCCTCCCACAGCTCCCAGCCTGAATTCTGTCTGTCCGGCTATCTGTCATCTGAGTGTCCACCTACATTTTGCTGCCACCAGTCACCAAAGCCCCCTTCCAATGGGGGGCGGAGGGGATCCTCGGGGTCTGGAGTTTGGCCCCAAACCAGAGAATGTACCTTGAAGGGGAGGGCTACTAGGGGGGGGCTACCCCAGCCTTAAGAGACCCTCTGAACCCAGTGACCCCCCCCAACCCCAAGTCTCCAGGCAGGAACCCTAGTCGTGTCTGTTCTCCCCCCACCACCTAGTGACCTGTGAAGTGTCTAGGAAGGTGGGGGTGGAGGATCCCCTGAAGAAGTGGAGCTGGGACACGATGTGGCCCTGGTGCTGTAGGCCATATCCTGATACCTGCAAGTTCACCCCCCACCCCAGAGCTGCTGGAGAGAAATCCCAAGAGGCAGCCCTCCTCTGCCATCCCATAAGAGATCCAGCTGGTTGCCTTCCAGCTCAGGGAGCCGGGCACTGGTGCCTAACCTCACTGGTCCCTCTCCCCCAGGCCCCTGCAGAGGGCCACATCCATAAATTTTCTTATGGAATTCTCCCAAGTCCTCTTCTGAAACATTTGCTTCTCTCAACAACTTCATCTGCATTTTCTATTTCTATACGATACAGACTCTATATTGCTATATCTCTGTATATACTTTCCCCGACTCTGTCTCTACTTCATCCCCTTGTGTCTCTAAGAACAACCCTCTCCACCCCTTCTACAAGTTCCCCTTCTGTGTTTCCACCCCTTCCCTGGTCTCTGAATGCCTTCGCCTGTATAAAGAGTTGGACTCTCCCCTGGTGTCTGTACTGTGTACACACATCCCTCTAAGAAGCACAAGGAGACGACACGCGCATTGTAACCTTCGCACTGTCTCGGTGGCGACATAAAGGAAGCTGTGAATTACAAGCTCTGCCTCTTTCTGGCCTCACCCTGTCCCCCCAGCCTGGGTTTCCTTCGCCTTCCCTACAGCCTTAAAATTCCCTCCCCTGCTCCACCCACCCTACTGTCCTTTGCCTGGCTGACTGCGGCCTCCCCAGGGAAGGGGTTGCTACAGTGAGAGCCCCCACCCATGGGATGGAGATCTGCTCTGCGCACTAAGCCAAGGGTGGCAGAGACTGAGGGAGCTGTGAGCTGATGACTGTGCAGCGGAAGCAGCAGGGTGTGGACCCGCAGAGGCTGAGGTCTTCAGTCAGTGGCCTTTGCCTCCTTCTGGATGCCCAGGCCTCTTTGCTCACCTAATACCCAAGCCCACCCCTTATAGTTTCTGGTGAGGTACCGTTTGATAGTGGGACGAAAGAGACAGGCCTAGAGGGGACGTTGAAAGCTCTGGTATTCTGTTCCTCCTTTCCTCCCTTAATGAGAAACCAGCGAGGTAGAGGACCTGCCATGCCCCCTCCACCAGGCACTCCTCCCAGGCCAGAGCCCTGCCCCTTCCCAGGCCTTCTCTGCCCAGCTGCCTCTCGGCCTCCAACCCCAGAACAAGACCTGTGGCAGGTCATCTGTGCATTGGCCTGGAGCTGGAGAGGCCATAGGATCTTTGGCAACTCTTGGTTCCCAGGAGTTCCTTAGAGATCAGACCTCTCCAGAGGGAAGCAGGAGCAAGGCCAAAGGGTGTGCAGTGGATGGGAATAGCAGGCAGGGCTATGGGTGACGCATGTCTCTGGTCTAATAAACTGGGTTTTAACCATCTCCTCTTCAGTGTCGTTCATCTCTTATCTGATTAGTATTTAGGCCTTCCCACTAAGTGCCTAGAGCTGAGCTTGGCTTTGGGGCCACACAATCAGGGGAGGAGTGAGGAGGCGGGAGCAGGGGTACTCTGGTCCTCCTGGGATGGGACAGGCTGACCATCATCAAACCAGGAATGGTTTGAACCACTGGGCAGGGAAAGAGGAAGAGGTCAAAGGCAACAAAGAGCCCCAAAAGAAGCCCTAGCAGAAAGGATTCTTTGGCGAGGAGGAAGGGCCACACTTCGTGATAAACCTAAAATCTGGTAGCAGTTTAGGTTAAAGGTCAGGGGGAAAGTTGGGTTGAAGTTCCTGTAGTTATTGAGGCGCTTTAGGGAATGAGCCCCGGACTATGAACCGGAAGATCTGGATTCTAGGTTTCGACTTTACTGCTAACTTGGTTGACTTCACCAAGTTATTTATTGAGTTCACCTCACCTGTTTGTAAAGTGGAATAAACAGTGCGTTCTCTTCAGTGTGCTGGGCTTAGAGCCGGAAGAGAAGGAAAGGAAAAACAAGGGCTTTGGAAATTTAAACGCACTGCGCCAAGATAAAGCATTTACTCCATCACCCTCGCGTAGGGATGGTGCAGTGGTCCCCCTTTCCAGGTCCTTGTCTCCCTCCGTCGGCCTGGGGGCGCCCTTTCGCATGGCCTCTCTATCCCAGAGCTCTTCTCGATGGTTTTCCCTCCCGGACCGTGAAGGCTGGAGGGAGTGGTCACACGCCTTTTCCGCTAGTCGCCCCCCTCTAGCCCACAGTCTCGCTGCCCTGAGCCTCCCGTGCCGGCGGGCCGGCCGGGCGGACAGGAGGGCGCGCGGGGGGCGCGCGGGGGGGCGGGGGGAGTTCCGGTTCCGGTTCTTTGTGCAGCTGCAGCAGCGGCTCCGGGAAAGATGGCGGCCCGGGCGGGTTTCCAGTCTGTGGCTCCGAGTGGCGGCGCCGGAGCCTCAGGAGGGGCGGGCGCGGCGGCTGCCCTGGGCCCGGGCGGGACACCGGGGCCTCCGGTGCGAATGGGCCCGGCGCCGGGTCAAGGGCTATACCGCTCCCCGATGCCTGGAGCGGCCTATCCGGTGAGTGGGGCAGGAGGAGGGGCGCGCGGGCCGGGGGCGGGGCCGAGCGGGGGCCTGGGAGTGACAGGGGTGGGGGGAGGAGGAGGAGGGACGCGCCTGAGAGGGATTCGGGCGCCGAGTTGTGGTAGGGGGAGACGGTGCGGGGAAGGGAAGGGAGGCTGTTAGCATCCCCACCCGCTCCTAGAGGCATTGTTTTCTTGGGGAGTCAGGATGCAAAACCGGGGTGGACGAAGTGAGGCCAAACGTGGGCCTGTGAGACCTTGAGTGCAAATGGCCCAGGCAGCTCCAGTGCCCAGAGGAACACAGGTGTAGCTGGCAAATTGAGGTCGGCTTCTGAGGAGATAGTGCCTGACAGTACTCTCTGAGTAAATGTGGGACTAGAAGAGATGTCCAGGGTGCCAGATACAAACTAGGGGAGAATTTGAGTATAGTCTGGCTGTCTTTGCTTTGGGGCTATATTCTGTGGAATCAGGGCTGGAGCAGAGGAAGTTCCAATTACTTGGATGTCAGAGAGGTAGAGGGCTCTCCTCCCGCCCCACCATTGTGCTCCACCCCACCCCCCTGCCTTGTTTCATTCAAAGAACTCAGGCCTCCCCCACTTTCCCTTTCTTGGTGGGATTTGCAGGGGAAGCCATGACATCTCTAGGTCCTCTCCCCTCTGTAGAGACCAGGTATGCTACCAGGCAGCCGAATGACACCTCAGGGACCTTCCATGGGACCCCCTGGCTATGGGGGGAACCCTTCAGTCCGACCTGGCCTGGCCCAGTCAGGGATGGACCAGTCCCGCAAGAGACCTGCGCCTCAGCAGATCCAGCAGGTCCAGCAGCAGGCGGTCCAAAATCGGAACCACAAGTAAGATGATCCCAGGGTGGAGGGAGGGAGGGAGGAGGCCTGTGAGGACGCAGGTGCTGGGAGTACCTGAGCAGAGAAGTGGCAGTGCTGTGTCAGCAGACAGTGCTCATTCTTGAAATAATTGCTTCGTGTTTGTTAGGGGCGCGGGTGTCTTTGATTTGAGACAAGCTTTGCAGTTCCTTCACTTTACTATAAATGGAGGTGCTGACAGCCTGTCTTCATGTTCTGGCTAGTCCCATCCCAACCTGATAACAGTATTTATTCCAAACAGTGCAAAAAAAAAGAAGATGGCTGACAAAATTCTACCTCAAAGGGTGAGTCCAGGCTATAGGCCTTCTTGAGGGTGTGATGAGTTTGAGAGTAGAGATGGTCAGCCTTAGATCCCAATGATATCTTTCTGTTCCTAAGATTCGTGAACTGGTACCAGAATCCCAGGCCTATATGGATCTCTTGGCTTTTGAAAGGAAACTGGACCAGACTATCATGAGGAAACGGCTAGATATCCAGGAGGCCTTGAAACGTCCCATCAAGGTAACACAGGAGTGTACTAGGCAGAGAGCCAAAGGAGAGGACTCGGGAACCTTCAGCAGGCTCAGGATGAGAAATCAAAGGCATAGCACAGCTTTCCTTGGCATTTAAATTACATCTCTTCCGCCTACGAACTGAGAATTACATTAGAAGCGTAAGAACAGACCAGCAAAGGGGGAGGGGCTTTTGATATTTCTTGCACCAGAAATATACCCTGTTGGTGTTTTTGCTATAACTGCTCAGCCACCTTGGGAACCTGGCATCTTGCATGACTGTCTTCCTGACATCCTGGTGAACGCATTTGCACTCAGGCCAGTGGCTTGTGCTCCTCTTCTCTTTGGAATCTCCATCCAACCACCCCAGGGGCTGCGTAGACAGTAAGCCAGTCTGTTAGGAGTCGTTGTCGGGTTTGGGGAGACCCTTGTCTTCAACATCAAACCACTGAAGCCCCACTGTCAATCCTGTTTCTGCCTTCCTCAGCAAAAACGGAAGCTGCGAATTTTCATTTCTAACACTTTCAATCCGGCTAAGTCAGATGCTGAGGATGGGGAAGGGACGGTGGCTTCCTGGGAACTTCGGGTAGAAGGACGGCTCCTGGAGGATGTGAGTTCAAGGTCCACTGTGGTTGGCATCTAGGGTGGGAGCTTCTGGGAACAAGCAGTATTGTCTGGTTGGCAGGAAGCCTGACTGGTGCTTACGGCTCCTGTTGGGAACAGCAGGGAGAGGGTCACTGTGTTCCCCGCACTAACAGACAATGGATCTTTGTGTCTGGCTCCCACAGCTTGGCCCTCCCTGTGGTATCACTTCGAGAACCTTATTGTCCTGGGATTTGATTTGTTGTTTACCTCTCCCCTGATGCTGCTAGCCATTGGACTTGGCAGTATCAGCAGATTTTTCAGTTATTTATTTTCTTTTAAACCAAGTGAATTTGCACTTAACATTTGGGCCATGCTTTCTTCCCTGAGTCCTTGAGGTCCTTAGATTTCTGCTGTGGCCTCTCCGTCTTCCCAGCTCCTATTGGAAACAGCTTGCAGTTTATGTGGGATTGATTTCTCTGGCAGGCTCTTTGTTGCTTCATGGGGAACGTCAGCTTCCACATGATAGCCCCCAAACTTCCCACTCCAGAAGCTCCTTGGAGAAGCTCACCTGCCATTTCCTTATACTCTCTGGCTCTCTATTTTTAGCTGTTCACAGGCAAGCCAGTATGAAAGCATTTTTCAGGAGAACCAGGGGTCAATGTCAGAGCCTCTGTTTTCTCTATATAGGTCCAGTCCATCTGCCAGTGGTGTCATGTCATCCAAATAAAGCTGTTTTTGTTCTGGTTGCTTATTACCTGATTCATTTCCCCTCTAGAGTCAGAATTTTTTCTGTCCAGACTTGATTTATTATGTGTAAAGGTTTGGCTTAACGCATCATTTCCCTTGGGAAAAAGAGGTGGGCAAAGCAATGACCCTATACATGTTATAGGCTGCTTCTTCAGGGTCCTGTTGCTACTGCAAAATAGACACCTACCTTGCCATCTCCTAAGATACACTCAGAAGACATTTTTGAGTTTTTTTCCCATTGCTTTTGTGGGTTCCTTGTTCACGTGACTTTGTTTTGGGGAATTCTGGCTTTTTCTAACACGACGTCTCATCTCTCTTTTCTAGTCAGCTTTGTCCAAATATGATGCCACTAAACAAAAGAGGAAGTTTTCTTCTTTTTTTAAATCCTTGGTGATCGAACTGGACAAAGACCTGTATGGACCAGACAATCATCTGGTAGAAGTGAGTAGTACTGTCCTCTAGACCTTGACTTTATCAGTAGAGGATGATGGACTTGGGAGCTAAACTTTAATGTCTAGGGAGAGGGGGGTCGTGTTCCTCCAGTGCAGTTTGTACATTGGCCTCCAGGTGGCACTAGCTGTTTGGTTTTGGTGCTGTTTGGACCCAAGAATTCTTAGTCTGACTTGTCCCACCTTTTAAATTTAATTATCTTGATTGCTGCTCCCACTCTCAAGAGAAAGTCTAATGGAGGCTTTTTATACATGCCAGGAATGGTGAGATGTAGCTATCCACACGCCGTTCATCTTTTTTCCTGGTAACAAGTGCTGTGTTTAAGGGGGTTCATTAATAGGATTTAGTCCTTACCAAGGCCACTTTTACAGATCTGCTCCTTGCTTTTGGTTCCTGCTTTGTTTAGATTCACATTCCAAATCATCAAAAATTCTTTATTATAATGCCTGATAACATGGTGTTCTAAAGACCATGTTAGCAACAGTGTTCTTTGTGATACAGTCAAAACCAGAATGAGGTGGTCCAGCACTCCAAGTGAACTTAACCTGCTCCTTTCTTTGCCAGTGTAGCCGCAGCCCCTTAACCTCAACCACTAAGAAACATGGGAAGGTCTTTACCATCTAATAAGGGAAGTAAGTCACAGAATCAATAGAAATTTGTAAACATATTTAACTTAACTTTATAGCAGTAGAGCATAGTGCCTAAGAATGTGGACTGTGGAATCCAACACCCCAGAGCTCAGATAACAGCTCCACCACTTATTGGCTGTTGACCTTGAGCAGCTTGCTTCATTCTTTTAAGCATTAGTTTTCTCATCTGTAAAATAGGTTAAATCATGCCTTTCTCATATGAATGTTGTGGGGATTCAATGCGATAATCCAAGTACATGTCCTAGAATACTCTGGCACATAGTAAGTACTCAGTAGATGATAGCTATGTTATTTTACTGTACACATGTATATTATCCATTTTGTGGATAAAATCACTGAAAATACAGGCTAATTTAAATGTGACCCTGAGCAATCAGAATTAAAATGTACGTCTACTTATAGACAAGAATCTCAAAGTCATATGCAGTTTTTTAAAATGTCTCATGCTGTTGCTCTTCTCCAGCAGCCTCATTAATCAAAGTTGAAAATTCAGTCATTACAGAAGCTCTTCCCTCCCACCCCAGCTCTTCCTCTGGGAGAGCACCCCCTGACATCTTCCTCTCTGTAGTGGCACAGGACCGCCACTACCCAGGAGACGGATGGCTTCCAGGTGAAGCGGCCGGGAGATGTGAATGTACGATGTACTGTCCTGCTGATGCTGGATTACCAGGTACGCTGTGCTGCCGTGCAGAGGCCCAGCCTTCAGCCCCACCCATCAGCAGTCTGACATGTAAAGGCAGTTTAAGTCTAGTTGCAGGTAATTTGCCATCAGACTGTTAGCTCCCTAAATATCTTTAAGGGGTAGGGTCTTAGTCATTTCTGAGTTCCCCTTAGTGTTTTTCTGCTCCAGAGAAAGCACAACATGAATGCCTGTTGAATGGCATGAATGTATGGCCACACCAAGTGCCCCATAATAGCACATAGACTCAGCTCACTGGCTTCATCCCTATATCCTCGTTCTCTCCAGCCTCCTCAGTTTAAATTAGACCCTCGTCTGGCTCGTCTCCTGGGCATTCACACCCAGACCCGTCCGGTGATCATTCAAGCACTGTGGCAATATATTAAGACACACAAGCTCCAAGACCCACATGAGCGGGAGTTTGTCATTTGTGACAAGTACCTCCAGCAGGTAAGAAAAGTTTCCATTCTTTTCTCAAGTCCATTGCAGCACTAGTTGTACTCTTAGCTGCTTCTCCTCTTTCCCATAGATCTTTGAGTCTCAGCGTATGAAGTTTTCAGAGATTCCCCAACGGCTCCATGCCTTGCTTATGCCACCTGAGCCCATTATCATTAATCATGTCATCAGGTAAGCATGTGTATGCGAGGCAGTGGTGTGCTGGAGCTGGCTTGTACCACCTGCACAAGTCAGTTCTCAGAATTTTTAGAAAACTTATAAGCAGGTTGTTAAACAGAGTCATTATTTAGGATTATATAAACTTGCGATTAAATACATTATATAAAAAATAAGTGTAAATGTACTCAAAAAGTCATCATTTCTGAGTTATTATATTGGTTTACTGGTGTTTGGGCTTCCCTGGTGGTTCAGATGGTAAAGAATCTGCCTGCAGTGCAGGAGACCCAGGTTCAATCCCTGAGTCAGGAAAATCACCTGGAGAAGAGAATGGCAACCCACTCCAGTATTCTTGCCTGGAGAATTCCATGGACAGAGGATCCGGGCCGGTTACAGTCCATGGAGTCTCAAAGAGTCAGACACGACTGAGCAACTGACACATACTGGGGTTTGTGTTTTCGAAGTTACTGCTGTCTATTGTGTCTGTGTGGTGGAAATGCTATCTAATGATGTGTTACTGCACATCCCTTCCCAATTCCTTGATCAGTGATAAAATGTTGGCATCTTGAAATCAACCATGTTGAGAATATTTAAAACACAGAAATTAGCAAATGCTCCAAGTCAGGGCTTTTTCTTATTGTTGTTCTTTTTCTCTTTTGGAGAATCAGTTGTTAGAATTTACCAGCTCATCACTTATGAACTCCTGTCTTTTCTCTGGGTGGTAGGACATTCCAGTCTAAGACTCCAACTCCATTACCTCTATCTGCTTTTCTGTTCAGAAGATGGATGAACAAGGCATGTCTAGGCAGATACAGAGTGAAAGAAGGCACTTTCTCCTCAAAGCACCATGTCTTCTGGCTCTATGTAGTCTTTGCCCTCTTTCCCTTATTCCATGTTAACTCCAGTAAAGCTTTTCTTTCACTAGACCCTGAATCGTCATCACTCAGCTGATAGTAATTCCTACAACCTATACACTGGGTCAGTGAAAGCTAGTTTGTCCTATATTCATGTGATTAAATTTAGGCCACATTTTATTGTGTGTGGTGTGTATTTATTTGAATGTATTTTCAGAGTCAATTTAAGTTTAATAAGTGAAAAGATACTGTAGCAATGGTTTCTTTGTGGGGAGGGAGAAGCTTACTTTTCATTGGATATCTTTTGTACCATTTGGCTTTTTACCATTATTACTGAGGCTTATATGCAATATATTATACCCATTTAAAATCTGATGATTTTTGGCAAATGTGCACATCCTATACCTACCACCACAGGAAGAGTACAGAGCATTTCTGTCACACCAACAAGGTCTCTGGTACCCTTTTGCAGTCAACCCCTTGACCTTCAGTCTAAGACTTGTGTGATTAGGTCTTAGGGAACAAGCTCTTTACCAGGCCCCCTTGATTTCCTCCTCAGTGTTGACCCGAATGATCAGAAAAAGACAGCTTGTTATGACATTGATGTGGAAGTGGATGATACCTTGAAGACCCAGATGAATTCTTTTCTGCTGTCTACTGCCAGCCAGCAGGAGATTGCTACTCTAGACAACAAGGTAGGGACCGTGGCCTGGATAGTTGGGTGTCGCTAGCCCTCTATCACAGCTTCTTAGCTTCTTTGATTTTTGATATTCGTTCAAAATGTATTGACACCCAGTATATGCTAGGCACTTTGTTTGGTGCTGGTTGGAGCCAGACACACATAAGTTCTGATTCTTAACTATACCTCTTAATAGTTTTGAGCCTCAGTTTCTGATTTGTGAAATAGAGACCATAATGCCTATTTTTCTAAAGTTGTTATGAGGATTAAATGAGACAATGTATGTGAAGACATGACCTTGTATCTGGCACATAAAGGCAAATGGTGGCTGTTGCTTCTATTGTTATTACCATGAACATTATTAGACATAGTCCAGGCAAGTAAAGCCAGAAAGGCTCTGGGAACACAAAGGAAAACAGGAAGGCTTTCTTGGAAGAGGTGATGCCCCAACCTAATCTTGAAGGACATGGGAGTCAACATGGGAGTTGGACTATAAAGAAAGCTGAGCACAGAAGAATGGATGCTTTTGAACTGTAGTATTGGTGAAGACTCTTGAAAGTCCCTTGGACTGCAAGGAGATCAAACCAGTCAATCCTAAAGGAAATCAGTCCTGAATATTCATTGGAAGGACTGATGGTGAAGCTGAAACTCCCAATACTTTGGCCACCTGATGCAAAGAACCAACTCATTGGAAAAGACCCTGATGCAGGGAAAGATTGAAGGCAGAAGAAGGGGATGACAGAGGATGAGATGGTTGGATGGCATCACCGACTCAATGGACATGAATTTGAGCAAGCTCCTGGAGTTGCTGATGGACAGGAAGGCCTGGTGTGCTGTAGCCCATGGGGTCACAAAGAGTCAGACATGACTGAGCAACTGAACTGAACTGATGGGAGTCAACAAAAGGGGAGAAAGGATGATGGTACTTAAGAGCGTGGGGGCAGAGGACATTCCAGAAAGAGGGAGCAGGGTATATGAAGGCCCAAAGATGAGCAGAGAACCTGGCATGTTGAAGAAATACAAGCTCTTCACTGTGTTAGATAAAGCTCGGGGTGCCGGGGAGAAGAAACTGGAGAGGGAAGCAGGAACCTAGTCCTAAAACCACTTTGAGGCAGGGTAAACTGGTTTGTACTTTGTCCTGAGAATGGGAGGGCCTGGTGCTGTTTGTATTTAGAACGCTCACTGGCAGGACGGTGGGAAGTGAACTGTAAGGGGGGCAGATCTGCGGGAAGGAAACCCAGGTGGGGGATGGTGCAGTAATGCACATGACATATGTTAAGGGCCTAACCTTACGGTACTGATCGTGAGGACAGACGTGAGTAGGTAGGTTTGGAAGGTGTTGAGGTGGAATTGTAGGGATCTAGACACTAGATGCAGATGGTGGGGTGAGGTGTGAGGGAGAAGAGGTGTTATGAAGACCTCCAGGTTTTCAGCTGGAATGTGCAGTTGTAGTCATTCAGATTGGGAGCAGGAGAAGCAAGTCTTGGGAGAAGGTAGTGATTTTGTTTTGGGGAGTTTAAGGTGCCTTGAGGTGTCAAGCAGATACATTGGTAGGAGTTTAGAAAATGGACTGTGATCTGCAGCCTGGGGACTCATTACCCTGTCAGTGGTGCTGGAAAACATACAAGTAGATGAAATTGCCAGGAAGAGCAGGGAGTATCAGCCAACAAAACACAAAACCCACGGACCATAGCTACAGAGACAGCCCTGTGTACCACTCCTTTTCTACCTGAGAGTTTCCAGACCCATTTGTGCTGTGGATTAAAAATTTCCCATGTAGCGTCATCTACAGTGGACATGGTGCAGACTGTAAGGAAAACTTCACTCATGGACGATAGACAGAGACACAGTGCCAAGTGCCAGAGCAGGTGGGGGCCCTGGGCAGCAGGGCCATTTTGGGACTGCATTCTGTTCCTTGGTTGGGAGTGGCACAAGGAGAAGTCATATACTGCCTGCCACTTAACTTTGCATTTCCCCAACGTGGAAATGTCATGAGGTTCCTTTCCTTCTTCCTTTCAGATCCACGAGACAATAGAAACTATCAATCAGCTGAAGACCCAGCGGGAGTTCATGCTGAGCTTTGCCAGAGACCCTCAGGGTTTCATCAATGACTGGCTTCAGTCCCAGTGCCGGGACCTCAAGGTAGAGAACCTGGGACAGGTGCAAAGAGACTTGGGTCCATGAGGCACGTGTTTACTGTATGTCTGTAGCATGTGGTGGAGAGCCAGGGAGAAGTAAGGGGCCAGACTTTCTTTAGTGTGTTCTAGTAGGGAAATGGAGATGAAACCATCAAGTGTTTATCTAGTATTTACTGTGTGCTGTCACTGTGCGCCATGTTGTAGGGGATACAGAGTGGAAAACTCTGTCTCTGCTTTCAAAGTAGCATATATTCTGTTTGAGAAACCAGACTAATGGGATTTTAAAAGTAGTAAATCATGTACGACATTATCAGAATTTCACCAGAACCAATAAGATAAAACAAAAGAGAAGGGAGATTGGTGAGGCTAGGATAGCTTGGAAAGGCTTTCTGGAGAATTTGGGATTTGAGAGAGAGAGGGGTGCTCTCTGAGAAGTGCTCCCAGAGAGGAGCATCGCAAGCTCAGGCAGGAAGGTAGGAATGAGCACAGTATGTGAGACGTGCCCTCAGTTCTCGCCTGTCCTGTGGTGACTGCAGTCAGCCTGACCAGAGGAGCAGGGGACGGGGGTGCCAGGAAGGATCCCTGAACAAGGCAGGGACTTGTCCACAGGGTGGGTGACTTGGAGTGCTGTTTTAGTGGTTTGCTAGGGCTGCCGTAGTAGAGTACCACAGCCCCAGTGGCTTAAACAAGGGAAATGGATGGTCTCACAGTTCTGGAGGCTAGAGCCTGAAGTCACGGTGTCAGCAGGGTTTGGTTCCTTCCGAGGGTGGGGAGGGAGAGTCTGTTCCAGGCCTCTCTCCTGGCTTTTAGTCGCCTCAGGTATTCCTTGGTTTGTAGATGGTGTTCTCCATGTGTGTTCACGTTGTCTTTCCTCTGTACCTGTCTGTCTTGTGTCTGAGTTTCCCCTTTTTATAAAGATACCCATCATTGGATTAGGCCCACCCTAAGGACCTTATCCTAACTTGATCATCTGCAGAGACCCTATTTCCAAAGAAGGTCACATTCACAGGTACTGGGGGATTAGGATTTCAGTATCTTTTAGGGAACACTGTTCAGTCCACAGCAGATGACAAGGAAGGAAACAACCCTGTTCTCTCTCTCCTGCTTCCCATTCTCTCTCAGACCATGACTGATGTGGTGGGTAACCCAGAGGAGGAACGCCGAGCAGAGTTCTACTTCCAGCCTTGGGCCCAGGAGGCTGTGTGTCGATATTTCTACTCCAAGGTAGGCACCTAGGGTGCAGAGGAGAAACTGACAAAAAGGCAAGGGGTCTGCACCCTGGTGGGGGTCAGTGGTATCAAGAACAACTTCTGGTTTGTCTCATCCTCCATTCCCTCCACTATTTTCTCCTTAGGTGCAGCAGAGACGACAAGAATTAGAGCAAGCCCTGGGAATCCGAAATACATAGGGCTTCTCCCACAGCCCTGATGTGGCTGCACCGATTTCTTTATTTGGGCCCTGTGCTGCCTGCCTCAGAGCACCTGCCTTGGTCTTGCTTAGGGCTTTCCAGGGGATGCTGTCGGTTCTAGGACAACACCAGAATGAAGAGGGTCTCGCGTGACACCGGCTAGCCTCTTCTCCCACCCCACCCCTTCCTATCCCCAGCTTCCCTTTGCCCCACAAAGTTTCCGTGTGCCTCTCCCCTCCCCTGGTCTGCATAGGACCTCTAGATAGTATTAGAGAGAGAACCTGTAGTGGTAATCAGTGCATTGAATGGATTGGGCCTAAGGCCAAGTGGTCTTCAAGGGGACCAGCTACACTGATCCTGCCCTTCAGAGACCCGGGAGTTGGGAGCGGTAGCCCCTTCTCCACGACTCAGGCCTGGGGGCACTCTATAAGCTAGTTGATCTTGGCTGTCCTGATAACAGAATCCAGTTTCTTTCCTTCCCTCCACAGGTTTGGAGCAAACTCTCCCTTCACTTGTTGCCCTCTAGCACTAAAGGAACCCTGGCTCTCGGGCTCCACTGAGCCCCAGGTCAGTCTGCAGCCCTCCAGATGGGCCTGCTGTCTCAGTGCTTCTCCCCTCTCTCACAGGGGGTCCACATCAGTATTAGAGTTTGTTCTCGTAGTATTGCTCCCTCCCAGCACACTCCTTGTAGCTGCTGTTGAGGATTCCCTCCTGTCTGTCCTGACCAAGGGCATTCGGGTGGGGGAATCTTGCCTTTCCCTGTCAGAGCCCCAGGGACCTCACCTAGGGTGCCGTCATTGCCAGCGGAGGCTGTTCCTTTCTGCTGTAGCGTGGAGGTGTGATTCATTCATTCACTCCGCCCTCCCTCCCCCATCCTTTCATGGAGAAACAGGCCTGCAATCAAACGGGTAAAAGCCCTGGGCCATCCTGTCTTCCTGTACCCTGTCTGCCCAGTTGACACCCGCTGGTGACTGCTGGGGCACTGAGGAGTGAACGCGCCTGGGGCTGCAGAGAGCTCTGACTTGAGTTTGTGACTCCTCCCTCTCCCTGCCTCACAGGATTGTGACTCCCCAGCCCCCGCCCTCAAAGCTTCAGACCCCTCAGGTAGCAGCAGGACCTTGTTGTGCGATCTTGGCCCCTTGGAACTGAGATGGTTTTGCTTCTTTCCAGGAGAGCCTCAAATTCTTCCAGGTTGTATCACCCCCGAGTTAGCATATCCCAGGCTCGCAGACTCAACACAGCAGGGTGGGAGACAGCTGGGCACAGAGGGGGAATTCCGTTCAGCATGGGCTGTAAACCTGCAGAACTGACAAAGCCCCTGCTTCCCCACCCCCTCCTCAGGCTCCTGCGAGCACACCCCCCAGCCCTGTATCCCTGCCTGTTCCACACTGGGGACAGCAGGATTCTCTCCCCATCTTCTCCTTCCAGTCGTTAATTACCCCCCTCCCTGAAAGGTTCTCCCCACAGTGACACTGGACAACCTCTGTCCCTGGGGCTGGAACCATGAGAAGGAAGCTCAGCACTCCTACAGTGTCCCTGTTGAAGATAACTCTTTTTATTAACTGAACTATTATGTTTTTTTTCATGGACCAAAATTTTTTTTGTACTGCCCCCTTATCAATGTCACCCAGTTTTAATAAAAGAATCTTCTGAAGAATGGGTCCCCCTCTGTACTGATGGAGAGCTCTTCCCTGAGTGTTCTCCAATGCCGTTAGCCATGCTCATGGTGTTTGTTCATTTGACAAGTGTTTATTGAGCACCTGCTGTGTGCCATCTGCGGTTCTAGGCACTGGGGATATGGTGAAAAACAAGGTTTCTACCGTATGGGTCTCAAAGTTTTACCTTAGAGCTTGTTCTGTCAGCCCCAGTGGTCCAAGCAGGGCAGATGCTGGCTGAGATTAGCAGGCTTCATCACTACATCTGAGTCCTATCCTCAGTTCCTGTTAAGGAAGGTTCTGACAAGACAGTGGCACTGCCATCCTTTCCCTTGCCCTCTGCGCTCCCCAGGGCACCCACTGGCTCAAATGCACTGTCCTTGAGCACCTGTGATCCCATACACTCGATGAACCTGAGCCTCTAGAGTTCTCAGGGCTTCCAACTGCACACGGGCCAGGGCTGGAGACATTTGTCTTCTCTGTGCCTGTCACTCTTTAAGGTTCCACTTTCTCAACCATGAGTAAGATTTTAGTTCTTAAGACTGGCGTGGATGTGCTCTGCTATCATCCTTGTACTGTAGATGGCTAACCCCTCACTGGCAGAGTTAACACTCTCAGGATTTGTTCCCAGTAGCAGAAGCAGGAAATTCTGCCTTTGTTGCCGTCATAATAGGCTTGAGTCCCACTGGGTGACTCTTTCCTTTCCTCCTCTGTGCCATTATCTAGCTTGGTTCTACCCAAGAAGGGGATTTAGGACACCAGACGAAGGCAACCATATTTCAAAACTGTAACTAAAAAGTTAACCTTTGCCTCTGTGGTTGTGAATACTCAAGTATTGCCTATGTGCAATCAAATCCAACAAGGATAACAACCACGGTTCCCAGTCTGGAATGTGGGGGTTTATCAGATGTGTGTAGGGAAAGCAGAGAGAAGTGTGTGTGGGTGATAACTTGGAGTGGAAAAAATTGATGTCAAGGACATTGAAATGGCATCTGTTTTCACCCAGGCTAATTACATGTGTAATGAATGGCTGATGAACCATTATTAATTTCAAGCAAATAATCTACAGTTTGCTCTTGGGAAAAGAACTCTTGTGTAACAGATAAGTTCCTGTGACAAGCCAATTCTGAATCTCTGCACATTTCATTCCTATATAAATTAACAAATTCTTTGTCTCCATACTACTAAAAATGATGGTAGGGACAAAATGAGAGATGGAAGCATTTAGGCAAAGACAGGAGGTTATTTTATGCATAAACATCCATTCTTTGGGGTTCTCATCCTATGTGCCAGGGACAGAAGCATTCTTTCTCTTCATCACCCATAATCGGAGCGCCCAGCTGGCAGCCTGGCACTGGTGCCTTTTTCTCAATGCCAGTGCAATAACAGTAATCTGCAGGAAGCTGGCTCTGTAGTAGGCTTAATTTTGTTCCTAAGAGAAAGAATCAGCTACTGGTTTCATTTATGTCCCTGTAAGGGAACTCCCTGGCCATGGGAGCAGAGTATGGTGGGCTTTTCCAGGGCAGTCCCTAGAACTTAGAAAACCATTTCTCCCCAGTCTTGATCTCAGGGGCACTGACCCTGATTCAGTGGTTACACACAGACTCCCCTCTGGCCCAGTGCTTACCACAGTTTGCAGCCAGCAAGAGCCCAGGGGGACGAAAACACCCACTCAGCAGTTGGCCAAGCCAGGAGGTCAGCACGTGAGCACACAGTGGTGTCTGCCTTCCAGGCCAAGGTGCACAGACAGCTGGAGCGTTAGGGGCCTTTGCCCCGCTCTCCACATCAGCCTAGAAACAGAAGCTCCCTGCTTAAACATTGCTGTGGGCAACGCAGAGCCTTGAGCTACTCAATGTGTCTTCCATTCTCCCTCCTCCCAAAAGCACACACCCCACTGAGTCTCAGTTACAGCATCTGAGACCACAAGGCTCACAGAGGTCACAGCTGCCCCATGTCCTGCCTCCCTTCCCTTTCTGGCTTCTGCAAACTAGCCACTAACCTGAAGGAGCCCCTGGCGTGTTAGCAGCTAGGAAACCCAAGAGAGAAGTGAAGGAAGCTCAGTGCCTCTCAAGGCTAGTGAACACTTGGGCTGCCTGCCTTCTGTCCTCCTCAAGCCCAGAGTCTGCAAAAGACTTATGGACCACTTTGCGTCCAACTTTTAACGTTTCCTACCCTCCTTTCTGGAAGGCATTCAGGTGAGGAGAGGCCCACTGGTGGGTTCTGTTTCTCAGGCTAGTGGGGTCTTATCCTCTGGCTGCCCCCAAAGCAGCCCCTCCCCTCCCCTTCTATGGGGTCCTACCTTACATAAAAGGGCTCACACCCACCCACCTCACTCATGCACAGCCCTGCAGTGGAGCTAGAGTGGGACCTGTGACACGTGACCCATCACTGCCAGAGGTTAAAACCTGCAGCGCAGTTTTGGGGGTCCTGGGAGATCACATGGGGCAATTCCTACATTGGAAAAGCAAGCATGCCTGTATCTGCTGCTGGGACTGAATACAGTTTATTCCAGGGCTAGGGGACAGAAGGGAGCGCAGGCGACTGGTCACTTGTTCCTTATCTGGGCTTGCTCTTGGCAGACCTCAAGATGAGCCCATTGCAGGGAGGGAGGGGGGTGAGGACCTGGGCTGGAGCCAAGGGAAGAAGCTTGCCAGCACTGTCAGCTGGCAAACCTAAAAGGAAAAGCGGGCCTGGTCTGTGCCCCATTCCTGTTCCCCACCTGTCTCTCTCCCCTTTTCCCCCCTTTCCCTGGCCCTGCCAGACTCTCTGTCTCCCTCGGTGCCCGCCTCCCCTCCCCTGGAGGGTGGGGCTTGGCTGCACCCACGTGTGTTGGAGTTATATGCTCCCAGCCGGCAGGGGAGCTGGGGAGAGTGGCACCCAGCTGGCGGCTCAGGCAGAGAAGCAGCACCATGACCGGCAAGAAAGTCTGCATTGTAGGCTCTGGCAACTGGTAAGCAGCTCTGTCAAGGAGTGTGTTGGGGGGCAGGGGGGGGCTCCCTCAAGTCTGCGGAAGTCAGGGACGGAGGCTTGGTGAGCAGGAAGTGCTCCGGCTCCCGCTGACCCCACTAGGACAGAGGGCGCCCCGACCCCTCCCGGCCCTTGCCTCTCGGCAGTGGCACCTATTCCCCACAGGAAGGGAGCCTCCAGAGTGCTCCCTGCCTGAAAAGCTGCGTGGGCAGAGGTGGGGCGCAGTGTTGGGAGATCAGAAAGCTGGCCCCCTTCAGCAGCAGTGTCAGGGAGACAGACTGAGTCTCCTTTCTATTGCCTGCTCATTAGAGAGACAGTGTCACAGGAGAGGGGGTGACGAGGGAGGTGGCAAGTAAACAGTCAGGTGGACACTGTGATATCCCGAGGTGGAGCACTGCCCCCTCCCCGCCACTGTTCCCCCCTCACTCCTCCACTTTCTGCACTCCCCCTCCCGCCAGGGGCTCAGCCATCGCCAAGATTGTGGGTGGCAATGCAGCCCAGCTGGCACACTTTGACCCACGGGTGACCATGTGGGTGTTTGAGGAAGACATCGGGGGCAGAAAGCTGACAGAGATCATCAACACAGAGCACGAGAATGTCAAATACCTGCCAGGGCACAAGCTGCCCCCCAATGTGGTGAGCCCCAACACCCTGGGGAGAGGGAGAGGGAAGTGAGGGGGCCTTTTCATGCGCCACTGGACCTAAGAAGCATCTCAGGAGGGCTCCTCCAGGCACAGGGGGTCCTCGTGCACAGCTCCCAGAGCACTTCCTGGGACTGAGGACAACCTGAATGCATACCCCTGCATCTCCACCTTGCCCCATGGGCTCCCAGGAGGAAAGGGAGGGGGAGAAGATGAGGAAGTTGGTCTCCATGACAACCAAAGGCAGGTTCTCTGGTTCCCAGACTTGGGGTTCAGGTAGTGCCTGCCTCGGGCTCTAATCCTGTTACTCATTCACTGAGTGATTAGCAGACATGGAGACTGCTCCTTGGACTTAAGGTCTTTGGTCAAATCCATGTGGCTTACTCCCATGTGGCTCTCCATTCCCAGCTGGGGGCCCTAAGGAGCAGGGTGATGAAATCTTACTTGTCCTCTTCCTCCTGCCAAGACCAGACTTCACTGTCCCACAGCCAAGGGCTAGGAGACAGCTGGGAGGAGGTTTCCAGGAGTTCTCAAGAGTCCAGGACAGCTGAAGCATAGAAGAAATGATGGCGAGGGGGAGAGAATAGAGTGTCTTGCTCCTCCAGGTTCAGCCCTTCCAGATTCAACCCCAAAACTACCCTTCCTTCTTCCCCACCAGCCTCACTCTAGCTCCTAGATCTCCAGAATGGGGCTCCACAGGGGCTAGAAGAAGTCTGTCAGGCCCATGAGCACTGGTCACCCCCACAGGTGGCTGTCCCTGATGTGGTCCAGGCTGCAGCGGATGCCGACATCCTGATCTTTGTGGTGCCCCATCAGTTCATCGGCAAGATCTGTGATCAGCTCAAGGGCCACCTGAAGGCCAACACCATTGGCGTGTCTCTTATTAAGGTGCCAGAGACACCGTCTTGTGGAAGGGGGTACAGCCACCTGCTGTGGGGCTCAGGGTTGGTGAAGTGAGACACACAGAAAACCGCACAAGTAGGCCAGGAATTTTCTGAAGAGAGGAGAAGAGTTGGCTTTGGGGAGGCTTGAGAAACAGATGCTGGGGGCCATTGGGAAGAGGAAGTTGGTTGGGGAGTAGATAAGGTGTCAGTTTGGAGGCAGATGTCTTAGGGAATTTAGATGTATGAGGGATGCTTAGGGGATATGAGAAGCAGGCTGGTTTGAGGAGCTGGGTTTGAGGACCTGAGAAGGGCAGCTGGTTTGGAGCAGTGGCTAGGATGGAAGTTGGTTTGGAGTACTCAGGGGTGGGGTGTTCAGGGGTGTGGCGGGATACATTACCTTGGAGAAGTAGGTTGTGGGAGAATTTTCGGATGGTTTCATTTTCACAGGCTATCCGCTCTCCTCACAGCAAGCTCTGGCTGTGCTGGACTAGGGGAGGACCTTTGGGGAGGGACACTTGACGAACACTGAATTTGGAAGGGGCAGGATTTCTGGGTGGGAAGCCCTCAGCTGGGGTAAAAGGCACCTGTGCTGAGCTCCATCCTGTGCCCAGGGGGTAGACGAGGGCCCCAAGGGGCTGAAGCTCATCTCTGAAGTGATTGGGGAGCACCTTGGCATCCCCATGAGCGTGCTGATGGGGGCCAACATTGCCAACGAGGTGGCTGAGGAGAAGTTCTGTGAGACAACCATCGGTGAGACCCCACCCACCCACATACATGGCGCAACTCCAGTTATACCCGCTCCCCGTGCTCTATTCCCCGCCCACCTGGCCCTCGTCTCCCCATAAGGCAGGGGAAGGAAGAAGACCCCGGCATTAGAGATGAGGGGGGTTGGACGCCCCTACAGAAACAGTTGGAGGTCCTGATTCGGGCAGGTGTGGGAAGAAGAACCAAGAGCCCCTTCTTAAAGCCTTACCCCCTCCCCAATTTAGGTAGCAAGAACCTGGCCCACGGACAGCTCCTGAAAGAGTTGATGCAGACACCCAATTTCCGCGTCACGGTGGTGCAGGAGGTGGACACAGTAGAGATCTGTGGGGCCTTAAAGGTGAGAGGGGCACGAGGCAGTGTGGGTGGGGAGCAGGTCCTGAAAGAAAGCCTAGCTTAGCTGCACAATGTTGCTGGGACTCCAGGTGCTCACCCCCGTCCTCCCTGAGTACAGTACACATGGGAAGCACTGCAGAGGCAAAGCCAGGATCACTCAGGCCTGCAGGCGCTTACCTTCAGACTCTGGGCTCCCTTCTTTCTTTCCTCTGTAGCCCCTTGTGGGACACCCTATCCCTGGCTCAAAGGGCTGGTCTGGCGGGGAAGAGGAGATGCCCTGGTGGAGCACCCAGGGTAACGGGAGATGAGATGTCCAGGACACCTAGACAGACTGATGACCAGAACTCTGGCTCCTGGACAGAGCTATGGATGGCTATCAGGGACATAAAACAGCCATGGATGTGTGGGCGAGGTAGACTAGTTTTCAGGGAAAGTCCTCAAGGATGAAGTATAACACAGGGCTGGGGAGCCAGGAAGCACAAGTCCAGGCTAAAAGAAGGGAGTGCAGCTAAAAGAAGGGAGTGCAGCCAGTGGGGAAACCAAGAGTGGAAGGAGTTGAGGAGCCCACACATCTTCCTTCGTTATGAAGGAAGTGGGCATGTCATGGCTGGTGGAAGAAGCACGAGGCAGGTGCTGAGGGTCCCAAGTGGGGCCTGCGGGAGGGATCCTTTCTCACCCATGACTCCACTCTTCAAAGAATATAGTGGCTGTGGGGGCTGGCTTCTGTGATGGCCTGGGCTTTGGCGACAACACCAAGGCGGCTGTGATCCGACTGGGACTCATGGAGATGATCGCCTTCGCCAAGCTCTTCTGCAGCGGCTCCGTGTCCTCTGCCACCTTCTTGGAGAGCTGCGGTGTTGCTGACCTCATCACTACCTGCTATGGAGGGCGGAACCGAAAGGTGGCCGAGGCCTTCGCCCGCACAGGAAAGGTGGGCCCTGGGGAGAATGGAGCAGGGAGGTTGGGCCCTGTAGGTGTTAAGGCAGAGGAACCTGGCTTGTGGCATCTCTTGAGTACAAACATTAAGATTGTTGTGAACATTCCCATTTCTTTCCTCTTAAGACCCACCTCCTGCCGGAGCCTCCGTCTCTCCATCTCACACTGACAACTCCCCTCTCCCATTTCCATCTGCCCGTCCTATTTTCTTCACAGTCCATTGAGCAGTTGGAGAAAGAGATGCTGAATGGACAGAAGCTGCAGGGGCCCCAGACAGCCCGGGAGCTGCACAGTATCCTCCAGCACAAAGGCGTGGTGGATAAGTAAGTGTCTGCCCCCGCCCCACTCGTGAGGGAACCGCGGCCAGCAGTGCTCTCCCCGTTCATCATCTTCCTGAACCCTCCTCACTGCCCACCTTGAAGTGGGCAGAGAGGGAAAGGTTGTCTTATGTTTACAGACAGAGCCAAGAGCCTGGAGAGGGTCTGGTGGGCCCACTGTCCCCAGCTAGTGCATTGTCTTTGAATTCTTTCCAGTCTAGTGCTCTTTATGCCACATTGCTAGGACGCGTCACATGGCCTCCCGCTGTCCTCTGCTGTGTGGGTGGACAGGAATCAGCTTCTGTGACTGTCCGGCCTCTCTGTCCGTCACCCTCAGTCTAAGCCACTTCTTTGAGGCCACCGCTTCTGTCCCTGAATACTGTCCTGGGCGGTGAGGTGTGAAGACAAGGACAGTCTTCTTTTCAGGGAGCACAAAGACAGTGATTAGAGCAGAGCTCTGTTGATTTGAGAAAGAATCATAGAGCAAGAGAGTTCGAAGCAAGCTCAGAAGATCAGTTCACGACTGGTCAGGTAAAGCTTCTTGTAAAAGGAGCAGCCTGGGAAGAAGGAAATTGGCATTTACTGAGCACCTTCACATAACTCATAATCACTTCTTCACTACTTTGTTATACTGACTCCCTTTTACAGCTGATGATAGTGAGGCTCAGAGGGGTTAAGTGGCTTGCCCAGTTGGAACAGAAAGTTGATGCTAGGAAATCACGCAGGCAAGTTCAATATGATAGAGAGAAGGGCAATAAGAACCTGACCCTAAAACCCAGGGCTAGGAAATTCAAATTCTTAGCAGTTGGAAATTGAGAACCAGGGTCTGCTTGAGCTTGAAGGCGGGAGAGCAGGGAGTAGAGGGTTACGGGCTGGAGGACTGGGAGCTTGTCTGGAGGCCAAGCTGGCTCTGTCCTTCCCCATTCTAGGTTCCCTCTGTTCACAGCTGTGTACAAGATATGCTACGAGAACCTGCCAGTGACGGAGTTCATCCGCTGCCTGCAGAATCATCCAGAACATGTGTGAGCAGGCCTGAGGCCCAGGCCAGGCAGCCTCTTTATCCCAGTGGAGACAGGCAGAAGCTTGGGTTGCCTGGCCCCCAGGATCTCCGGGACTCCCCACAGAGCAACGTCTTCTCAACTTTTCACTGAGTGACAGGAAGCTGAGGGCCCAGGTTCCTGCCTGGAGATCCTGAAGCAGCCCACCACCTCTCGGCCATCATATCTCACCAGAAATGGAGTTGCCTAGTCCCTCTCCAAACGGGGAGCTTTCTCCCTGTCCTGTGAGAGGGGCAGAATCAGCCCCAGAGTGGCCGGCTTTGGGCCTGTGGGGGGAGGAGGGGAGGGAAACGGAGGAAAGGCAAGGGCTTCGTGCTGCCTCACACAGACCAGAATTCTTGTCCCCATGCCTCAGCTACAAGAGGGTGAGGCAAGGGCTGCAGGGAGGGGTCTGGGCGTTTGAGCTGATGTGGGCTCCAGGGACCCCTTTGCTCTGACCTCTGCCAGGCCCCACAGGGCATCAATGGATCTCTCAGTGTTTGTTCACAAAATACAAAGATCTCAAACAACCGCCTTCTAGCTTCTCCTAGCAACATCTGCGTCCTCAGAAACCTCTGGTCATCTCCCCTTTCCCCCTCCCCCAGGCTACCCTGGCACCAGAGTTGCTGCCACGCTGGCATCTCTGGCCATGGGGCTTGTCATTCTCCCTCGGGACTTCCCGGTTCCTAGTTCTTTGCCAGCTCCTCCCCACCATGCGTGACCTTTCCAAGCCTCTCTCACCCTCCCTGCCAGTACCCTCTTTGGGGAGCAGGAACTTAATCTGCTGACAGAGCTACACCTTTTCATAGCAAACTCAGATCACCCTGCTCCCTGTGACCTTTGTAACTGCTCTGCCTCCCTCCTTGGGAGCTCTAGTGGGGGGAGGTGTCAGTTGGGTCCCTCCTGCTGCTGTCTCCCCAAGACATCTTGGATCCTTACCTCCTCCTAAACCCTATACCCAATTCTCAGCTACCTGTAGAGCAGCCAGGGCAGCTAACCAGCACCTGTACCTGGAGGCCCAGGGGCCAGAGAGTGGGTAAGGGAGGACCCCATCTTGGTCCTGACACTCCAAGGTCAGTTCTCCTTTGTCACCTGAAGGCCTTCTCATGTGGTATTGACTTCTCCAGCACCTCAGGAGCTGGGAAACTCATGGAGGAGGAAAAACAGTCAAACCACAGTACCCCCTGGGGTGAGAGGAGGAGGGAGAGGTCTGTGCTTTGCCGTGGCCTTGCTCCAGGCTGGAATGGCAGCCGGGGAATGTCCCAGGTCAGCAGCTTGAGCCCCAGCTATAAATAGAGCCCGAGGGCTCCTGTCACTACAGCAGAGGGTCTCAGCTTCCTGTGTGGCCGTGCCTGGCACACTGTGGCTCTGGCCAGCATGAAGTTAATCTTCCCTTACTTCTGGACGAACCAGGCGGGTGCTTGAGAAGGAGTCAGCCTCACCAATGAAGGGCCGAGCTTCCTGGGTCAGGCAGTGAAGCTGGGCCCAGGTCGGGCGCTGACTGCATCCAGAAACTGCCTCTCCAGGAGGTCAGAGTCAGGACAAAATGACAGCTCCTTCCCTAGGCTGCAGCTGCGACCCTCTTGGAGAGTCAGAAACCTTTGGTTATTTTTGTTCACTCCACCATTAACTGAATCTGAGGCTTCTGAATCAGGCCTCCTTGCCTATCAAAAAATTTTTTTGCCTATCCAAAAGCCGATTTGGTTTTTCCAGAAACAAGTTGGACAAGGACGCTTAACTGCACGTGGCGGTGCATGTGCAGTGGTGCATCACTACATGCGTATGTTTTCACACATGCCACAGGAAAAAGGAAAAAAGAAATCTTTCCTCGATTGTCCCGGCCACTCCCGGCCCCTTGCTGGGGTGCCCACGCAGTCCCGCTTTCCCCAAGTGGCATCCCCCCAATCCTTTCCGGGCGCTTCTTTGGGGCTATATCACGCCGCCTGCAAGCGGGGAGGTCACACACGGGGCAGAAACATTACGGAAATGCGACCCTTGCGCCCACACCAATGGCCACACCTGCCGCAGTCCTGGGCGGCCCAAGCCTCGCGGTGCGGGTCGGATTCCTACCTGAGCTGGGCTTAAGGGCCGGCGGCGGGGAAGAGGGCAGCTCCAATCTGTAGGGGGCGCACAGTCCCCTCCAGAGGGTTGACTCCGAGAGAACCTACCTAGCTACCGGAGACGTCACTGCGCGACAGGCTGAGGATTGGCTGGTTTCCTCAAAGTCGGAGAGAAAATCGCCTTTTCTCTGGTGACTGAGTATCCTAAAAGTTCTGGTTCCAGAACTTGGGTCGCCAAAGACCCTGTCTTAGAGAAGAATGACTACAACCCCCAGAAATCAACGGGCCTCTCCGAGAGGAAGACTAGTCTGAGGATGCGTAGTAAAGGCGCCTGACCCGGAAGTCGGACGTTCAAAGGCGGCAACCAATCAGAGCTGCGACCGGCGCGGGCTCCCGCCTTCCTGTGCGGGGTTTTGCTGCGTCTGACGCGCCCGGCTCTACCCTCGTCGGGAGCCAAATTCTAGAGGGTAAGCGGGGCGAGGGGGAGGGAGAAAGGGCGGTGTTCGGCACCAATAGCGCCTCAGCGTTCAGTGTTGTTCCTGGGTCACTATCCTTACTAGTCTGGTCCCGGGTGCCGCTTTCGGCTACGCTCGGAGGTCGCGCAGGCTGGAGGCCTCGGTCGGACGGGAGGGAGCGGCAGCATCCAGGTACGCCCTGTATCAGGCCGAAGCCCGGGCCGCTGGTGTGCTGAGGCGCGCTCGCTGGGGCCGGCCTTTGCTTACCGCAGCCTCGCATGCCCAGTCTTCGGTGTCCTTGAGGTTTCCCGCGTGTCGTGCGTTGCTTCCTGCCCAGCATCCTCCTCGCGGCCGTAGGTTTCTGTCAGGCCTTGACTCCACCGCGCGTTTTGTCCTCCACGCTCTGACTTTAGTAACTCTGACCCTTTCTCATCTTGTAGTCCGCTGTTGCCTGAAATGCAGCTTTCCGGGGCACCCGTTCCTGTTTATCGATTAATTGACTCCACTCCTTTGTTGCTTTCAATTCCTGGGATGGTCTCCCCCTCCCTCTTCACTGACGTAAATCCTCCCAGTCCTTCTAACGACTGTTGCTCGCCCGTCTCCACCTTTCTGCTAACTTTTCTTCAGCCCTCACTTTGTGTCTGAAGTCTCAAAGTGCCTCTTCTGGTTACCGCTGTCTTCTACTTTGTCTAACAGAATTTGGGATGCACAGCTTATCCCCATCAAACCATAAACTCCTTTGGGACTGAAGCCACCTTCTCTGCAGCCTTCATACGTAGCCCGAGTGAAAGGTAGATAAGTGAGTAAATCTAAGCTGACGTGGATGGACCCATTTGAGGAAATGAGTTTTCCAGAGGAGAGAGATCTGAGCTTTGAGGTTCTCCCAAGTTCAGGGGGTCAGAAAAAGAAAAAAGAGCCACAATTTGAAAAGGTTTTTAATAGATAGATTACACCCCTGTGTCATTTTTTATTATAGTTCTTCTTCTTTTTTTTTTTTTTTTTCCTGAAACCAGTCTAACCCTGTAACAGACCCTTAACTTTATTGAGAAAGCTGATGCCCCATAGATGAGAAGGTTCTCCTGCTAACCTCAAAAATTTTCATTTTCAGGGTTAATCCTTCTACTTGAATTTCTAATTTCCTCTTTCTCTGGGCCATCCTAGACCTTATTCCATCCCACCCACCTCACTCAGTTTAGTGAGAAACTCACTCAGTTTCTTCTTTTCTTCTCTGGGAGTTGGTGATGGACAGGGAAGGCTGGCGTGCTGCAGTCTGTAGGGTTGCAAAGCTTAGGACCCGACTGAGTGACTGAATTGAACTTCTTCTCTGAAAACATTCAAATCTCCTTATCAATAAGCAAAACAAAACTAGAATTTACTTGACCTTGTGTTACCTTCACAAGCTGCTACTGTCATTACTATTCCCTTAACCAGCAAATCACAATATCGGTTCCTATCTTTGGGGTGAAAGGCGGTTATGATCCTTCTAATCATCTGTTTCTTTCTATCCTAGAAAAATGCATAGACATGTTGGGGTTCATGGGCCTTTTTCATTCTGGCCCAGTACACCCGAAAGATAAAGCATACCTCTGTTAGTGGCAGTGACTTGATCGAGCAGTGATTTTCAACCATCGTCGTGGTTAAATGAAAGAGCATTCCACATGTTTCTGGAATTTCCTGTTTTCCTTCCCTAATTGTTTTCTTTCTTCAAACTGGTGTTCCCTAGACTTCACTCTCTTTGGTTTTATCCTCTTAATTTGGTGTCACTTGATATTTCCATATGTATCTGTAGCCTAGCCTCTTTCCCAGGATTTGTTCCATATTTGCATATCCATGTGCCTGACAGACATCATCACGTGAATTTTGCATTAAGCATCTTAACTTGAACATGTCCAATTCATGATCTTGGCTGACTCTTCCTGCCACCAGCACCATACCCATACACACATATAGACACACCTGTTTCTTCTCTTATCTATTAACAGTATCCCACTCCATAAAGTTTCTTCAGTTGTTAACTTGCAGATACATCAATTTTGCCCTAGCCCATCCAGTTAATAAGCCTTGTTCTACTTCCAAAATAAACTCTGCATTGTGTTCTCCTTTTCTAAAAACTGCCCTGCTTTAGCACAGGGTCTGAAAAGAGTTTTTGTTAATTTGAAAATAGAAATCTCAGGTTAGATCAGACAGGAGAAGAGATTCTAGAAAATTCATCAGTAGATCTTCTATCACTCTTCTAGGCAAGATATAGCATCCTGTTTCCAGCCTTCTTCCTCCAGCTCTGAGAAGAGGTGGTCCTATAAGTGGTTAGCGTCTGGCCAGGGTAATGGGGGATAGGATGAGAAAGAATAAGTTAGGCGGAGCCTGAAGGCTGCCAAGTCTCTCTGCTGGGAGCTTATGACCTTAGTGTCCTGCTGTGTGTGTGTTTCTGTCTCACAGCTTGGAGGCCTTTCAAACTTCAAATAACCTGAAAACAGCCCTTTCTTATCTTGCCCCTGTGCCATTTGGTTTTCTTCCTCTGACCTTATTTAATGTTACTTTCAATAGCCACTTGGAATTATGATTCAAGGAAGCTGTGCCTCAGCTCAGTACTGGGATCCACCCTCAAGGACTGGCTCAGAGGCAGTGTTCAACTCATGGGACTGACTTTGAAAAGTAATTAGACATCTTGCCCTACTCGAGATCCCCTCAACCAGCTAATTCTGAACTTCTCTCCTTTCAAATTCTTTACTTTTAAGAAATCCATTCTCACTAACTGCAGTCAGATTTTTAATTCTCAAGCAGAGTCCCAGATTGAGGAACATTTCGTTCAAGATGAGAGATTCTCATTCTAAACTTTCTCTTGTTCCCTAGCTCAGAATATCCAGGGAACACTTAAATTAGAAGTAATTTATTTCAAGCAAATGTGAGTTAACAATTTACTGGGGCTTCAGTAAGTTTATTTTTAGCCCTTGGGATAGGTCCTTGGTTTTATGTTTGAGACTTAGAATTAATGCTGTAGAAGGTTTTGTCTAATTGAAACAATATAAACATACTATTGGCACTGTTTCAAGTATACTGTGGTTTAAACAGATGCTTGAAGACCAACCTGGGAACCTGAGCCATAAATAAGATGATTTTATGGGAAAACAAATTTTATATTGCCCAGAAGGCTCCTATTTGATCCTCCTTGAGAGAATAATACACTGCTAACATTTAATCTCTGGCTATTTCCATTAATTCCTTACTGGCCAGAAAAACTGATGTGTGCCTAAAGTAATGCACCAGTTAAGAACATTTCTAGGTGGTCTATACCAGTCACTTCATTCCATAAACATGGAGGGTCAAGTGTTAGCTGTGGTGTCATTCATATGCACCTGGTTGGAGCTGTGTTTCTGTACCTTCTATGCAGACTTCATTTGCCCTTTTGATTCTTAAGAGTTCCCGACAATATACTGAGTATGTGCTGTGCTTAGTCGCTCAGTCGTATCCGACTCTTTGTGACCCCATGGACTGTAACCCGTCAGGTTCCGCTGTCCATGGGGATTCTGCAGACAAGGATACTGCAGTGGACTGTCATGCCCTCCTCCACGGGATCTTCCCAACCCAGGGATTGAACCCAGGTCTCGAACCCAGGTCTCCCGCATTGCAGGCAGATTCTTTACCAGCTGAGCCACCAGGGAAGCCCAAGAAAACTGGAGTGAGTAGCCTATCCCTTCTCCAGGGGATCTTCCCAACCCAGGAATTGAACTGGGGTCTCCTGCATTGCAGGTGGATTCTTTACCAGCTACCACTCTGCATGTGAGTAGGAGCTATTCAGAATAGAGTGCTGCCAGATAAGCAGGGGAGGGGGCTGGGCAGATGAGGCCTTATCCTTGGGTCTAAATCCAGTCTGTCTTTATAGGGGACAACATGCCAACTGCTAAGCAACTAGCTGACATTGGCTACAAGACCTTCTCCACCTCCATGATGCTCCTCACTGTGTACGGGGGCTACCTCTGCAGTGTCCGAGCCTACCACTATTTCCAGCGGCGCAGCTCCCAGCGCCAGGCTGCAGAAGAACAGAAGACCTCAGGAGCCCTATAGAACTGGGGGCTTTTTTCCTTGAGCAGAGAGGCCTGAGGCATGCTGTGGAAAGACTGCATCTGCAATCATTTCTGAGTCAAGAGGACCAGGGCCTTAACTGGCTTTCAAACTCTGGAAAATGTCCATGTTTTCTCTGGTACAGCCAGTTTGGAGAGGCTATGGAATCAAAACAGGAATGGGAGGGTGAGGCACACCTATAGACATAAAATACTTTGCCATATCTGTGTCTTGGTGCTTTTGTTTACTTGAATAGGGTGTAGACCACAGAGGTGGGGCCTTGACTACCCATTTTCTAGTCACAGACTAGAGTTCCATATCTTGGGCTCTGCCTATTAAGTAGTTCTTGGAGTAGTAATCTCCTCTCATAACCTCAATGAAAAGACTGCCCCAGCACCTGTATAAATCCCCTGAGAAGACTCTGTAAAGACAAAGCTCTTTTTTGGTCAGGGGCCATTTCTGGACCACTTATTATGTCCAAGTAATGGGGTTCTCTGGTCAGCATGGCCACACGTGTCAAAGGAGGCAGAGGCCCTTGTTTAGTAGCTGTATCAAAATTGCATGAAGTAGAAGAGGGATAGTTCTTAAAATGTGAAGGGCTTTGGGCAGCCTGTAGTAATGCAGTCTATCTCCTTAGGGACAGCAGGTGTAAGCATCAGGGTTGATTTCTCTTCTTGCAAAGAGGATATGAAAGAACAGCATTTGAGGTAAAACCCAACTATGAAGAGAGACCATTTCATTTTGAGCTTTGAGGCTGGCTTGTTCATGTCATTCTCGGTAATTGCCCAAATAACTTCTGTGGATACCTGTCTTCTCTTTTGCTCTCGTGTACACACTGCTCTGACCTTTGTCTCCCTATTCCTAAACCTTTCACCTTAAAGCCCTGTTCCAGGATGTAAAAACTCAGCTTTCCTATATGTTTAGCCCCCTTCCTCTCATCCTCTCTTGACATGCTAATGCAGGACTCCACCACCTTCTCACTTGTTGTGCAGTAGGATCACAGTTCTCTTGGCTCCCCAGTGCCGTTTCCAAATAGTCCTTTCTGTGGAGCTTTCTTATATCCTCATTTTCACTGTTTTAAAACTTGAAGACTTTAACTCTTTGGAGTCCTCCTCTTTTCTTCCCTTCTGTTCTTTTTGGCCAAATCGGCTTCCCTGTTCAGCCTGTACCCACCCAATCCTCTTAATAGCGCCCCCGCCTCCAGCCTTACCCTCAGCCCCAGACCTTGTCCCATTAGTTACCTAGTTCACCCTCATCCTCCTTCTCAGTAGATAGCTTGCTTAAGTGGTAGTTCCTAATTTAAAAGACTGGTTTGATTGAATGGATGATTGAATATTAGTAATCATATTAATACTCTGGTACATGACAGTAAGTGTCAGCTATTCACACCTGCTGCTGACCTCCACACCTGCATTTTCCAGGCTGACCTTTTGAGCTTCAGATACAACCAGTTGCTTGCCATATCCACTCAAATCTATAGTCCTCTCTTACGTGACATGTCCACAACTAAGCATTCCTTCGTATCTCTAGGACCTACTCGTGTTTTTTCCCCCTTATTTTCACTATCATCTACGTCAGGAATATAGGGCTCTTGTTACATTATCCCCTGTATCCTACTGCCAACCAAGTAATTGTCTTACTAATTTTTTCCATTTAAACATCCATTTGGTCAGTTCTACCCTTGTCATTTCTTGCTTACACTTTTGCAGAAGACTTAGTTCACAGTTCCAATCTTGACCTCATCAGATTTGCTGCATTGTTATCTGATAATTAGATCTATACTGGCAACAAAGGGAGATCATGGCATTCTCCTGCTTCAGATCCCCTCTGAAGCTCAACCATAGACATCTGGTTAAGAATCGCTGACCTAGGGACTTCCCTGGTGGTCCAGTAGCTAAGACTCCATGCTCCCAATGCAGGGGGCCCAGGTTCAATCCCTGGTCAGGAAACTAGATCCTTTATGCTGCAACTAAAAATCCCACATGCTGCAACGGAGATTGAAGATCTTGCATGCCACAACTGAGACCCAGCGCAGCCAAGTGAGTGAAAGAATCCCTCACCTATATGGTCAAGTCCAAACTCCTTAGTATGGTGCATCCTCAAGTCCTTCAGATTTGACCCACCTTTATGTTCCTACCTCACCCTTTGTGTTCTAGCAACATCAACCCTCTTGTGTGGTTGCACGTTGTTTCTTGTCTCCATGCTTGTTCATGCTTTCTCTCTAAATGGAACCTCCTCTCCATCTTACTGTATCCTTTGTACAAAAGGTTTCTCTGACCCTTCACTCCCCCAGGCTGGGCCAAATATATATAGAAGACACCACTTTTTCTCTGAAAAAAAAAATCTTTAAAAGTATGGATAGCTAACACAATTTTGAAAAGAAACAAAGAAGATGGGTTGGGGCTACCAGATACCAAGACACTATAGAAAGCTAACAGTAATTAAGTGTTGTGGTATTGGTACAGGAGCAGACAAATAGACCAATGGCATAGAAAAATAAACTCATATATATGTGTGTGTGTGTGTGTGTGTATATATATATGAGAAATTGAATATGAGAGGATATATCACAAACCCTTGGGGAAACCCATAGTCTCTGTTATGGATACAAATATGGTTGTAAAAGTATAAAAAATGGATTGCGAGCACAATAGTAGTCATTATATTGGGGATGAGGTCCTGTGGAACAGGGTAGAGGCTGAAGGAGCCCTTATATATGGAAATTGTTTCCTCTATTCACAAAACTTTGAACACCAGATACATTTTTCCCACACCAATCAATGTTCCAACTCACCAGACACTGTCCTTAGTTCAATTCTGCCACTAAATTACCTGGAGTTAACACAGACACCACAGGTTAAGGACCTCAATCCCAGAAAACTACCCCCAACTTGAGATATTCACAAGTAGTGGGTCTCCAGATTACCCACTTTTGCCCGACAGCTATAGATCCATTCCCATGACTCCTGCTCAGGCTTGACAGTTTGCTATGATGGCTTATATAACTGAACTCAGAGAAACTATTATTACCAGTTTATTATAAAAGATACCACTCAGGAACAGGCAAATGGAAGAGATGCCTAGGGCACAGCACCCTATCAGGACCTCAGTGTGTTCAGTCCAGGAGCTCTCTGAACCCCACCATTAAAGAGTTTTAATGGAGGTTCCATTATATAAGCATGATTGAATCATTAGTCATCTAATGATTAAACTCTAGCAGCTCTCCCCTCCCAGGAGATCAGAAGAGTAGGGTTGAAAGTTCCAGCCTTCTAATCTGTCTTTGTTTCCTCTGGCAACCAGCTTCCATCCTGAAATGATTGAGGGGCTCACCACGAGTAATCTCAGCAAATAAAGACACATCACTTTGCAGATTCCCAAAGGTCTTAGAGGCTCTGTGCCAAGAACCTGGGACTAAGATTATATATTATATCACATCACAGGTCTCTTAATTTTTTCTTTTACAAATAAGATTTGAAGTAAGGCAAAATGTTAGAGGTATTAATTCTGGGAATTGGAAATATGAGAGCATGTAATATTATGTTTTTTTATTCCAGTTTCTCAAAAAGTTGAGGAGAGAAAAATACTTTTGATAGCTTCCTATTATTTACTACAGAGGTTCTCAGCAGAAGTGGCACCCGCCTCCCCCCAACACACACACACACACACACACACGACGAAGGTGAAAGTGTTCACACACGCACACGACAAAGGTGAAAGTGTTTTGACTGTTGCAGTGGTTGGAAAGCATCTCTGGCATTTGGTAGGTGGAGGCCAAGGATACTATACTTCTTACAGTGCCTGGGATAGTCTTGCACAAGAAACTGTCCCAAGTCCTACACAGCTATCAAATGTCCCCATAAATATTTAAATGAAAAAACAATTTATAATTAGCTGAGCATATAACCTCACACAAAGTATTTTTGGTACAGTTTTTGGTATATTCTGAATTCTCTAGGTATGCAACTACTGTATAAATGAAGGGGAGATTGTACAGTATTTGTTTTATTTAGAACTTTTGTTCACCATTTAAAAAAAGCATTTCACTGATGGCACAGCCTGTTCCTGGCATTTGGCTCTCTGACAAAACACAGCAGTATCAGTCTCCATTTGTAGCCCTTGTATTCATGGTGAATGTACAAAAGTGCAAGCATCTGAGTGCTAGTATAACTATGCCCAGTATTTATGTATGGAAATAATTTTATTATAAATTCTTTTTAAAAAGTATCCTTTATATTACTATAGGATATTATTCTGATTTTTAAAAATTTCATGTGCAGTAAGTTAAATGTTAACTGCATTTAAGGATAGTAAAGTGAGTGTTACAAATATTTGTTATACAAAGTAGATGGTTTAGAAATAATCCATTCATATTTGGTCGATATTTGCTATGGTACTGCAATAATGGTTCAATTTGTTTCAACTTGGCTAGGCTGGGGTGCCTAGTTGTTTTGTCAAACATCAATCTGGATGTTGCCATGAAGGTATTTTTTAGATGCAATGAACATATCAGCTGACTTGGAGTAAAGCACATTGTCCTCCATAATCTGGATGGGGCTCACCCAATCAGCTGAGGCCCTAAGAGCAAGGACAGAGTTCCTAAAGAAGGAATTCTGCATCAAGTCTGTAAGATATAAACCTTACCTGAGTTTCCAGCCTGTGGACCTTACCTCACCCAATCAGCTGAGGCCCTAGGAGCAAGGACAGAGTTCTTAAGAAGGAATTCTGCATCAAGTTTGTAGGATATACACCCTACTTGAGTTTCCAGCCTGTGGATCTTAGAATGTAACATCAACTCTCACCTGCATTTTCAGCCTGCTGGCCTGCTCTACAAATTTCAGGCTTACCAGTCCCTACAACTGTATTAGCCAGTTCCTTGAAATAAATCTTACTCTCCCTCTTATTCTCTCTCTAATGTATTAGTTTTGTTTCTCTGGAGAATTCTAATAGAGTAGCAATATATAGTATTTCAATATATATCTGTCCAGTCTGAGTTCCTGCCTAGGTTCAGTCCTCTCCGACCTCATTTTCACTTGGAGTACCTACTGTCTTTTCAAATACAGCTTGTCAAAACCTAAATTCAAGCAATTGTTTGGTATTTACTGAGCATGAACTGTATGTATTTAATGAAAAAGAATAAAAAAATAGACATATGCTGTCAAATTAAGATGAAGGAATATAATTAAGTTCATTGGTTATTACACTAAGTATCAATGGACTGAATTCTCTCATTTATAGACAAAAATCTAATAGATTTGGGCTAAAAAGGCAAATCCAAAATATATACAGTTTTCAATAAACATACTAGTAAAGAGAAGTTGAAAACAGATGGGTAAGACGTATCAGACAAATGCAAACCAAGGTAAAGCAATAGTGGTAAAATTAAGAAAAGTTAAAAAACACTAAATGGAATAAATAGATCATTTGGTAATATAAAAAGACATAAATTATAAAGGGATAGTTATCATAAAGTTGAAACTAAGAAACTAAAGGAAAAATTCTCAGGAATACAGGGAGAACAGGATAAAAATACAATTATAGTGAGAGTCTGTATTATACTTTGTTCAGAACTGAACAGCACTAGAGGAATAAAAACAGAAGAAATGAATAATACAAACAACACACCTGACACACAAGTAGGTGTATACATAATAAATATCGAATAGATTATTTTCTGTATCTATAGAATATTTATAAACAGTGATTATTTAACTACTCAAAATTTTTTAAAACAAATTTAAAAGTAGGAATTTTACAGATCGTGTTCTATCACATCCAATAAAATTATAAATAAATGATGACCTCAACTACTTGGAAATGAAATATTCCTGGGAAACCTTCAAATCAAAGAGAAAAAACAAAACTGAAGATTTTTACCTTCTTTAAAAGCAATAAAACAATATTTCATACAAAACTGTAGGATACAGCCCAAGGTCATGTCAGGAAACATGCCCTTAAATGCCTTTGCAAGGGGAAAAAAAAAAAAAAGGTAATGGGCTTTAAAAATAGAGACGAAAACCACTGGCTGCTAGGTCAAGGTCAGATTCCCTATCATGATATTTAAGACCTCTTTTGGGAAAAAAAAAAACCTCTTTTCACTCCCAAGCAACCAACCCTTTCACAGCACTTTTAATATTTAAATAATACAAGGAAATCTTTTGTTAATGGCAATACGAGTTTGTATACTCTTTTCCTATCAAAAATTTCAAGTGTCTATATCCTCTTACCTAGTTATTTCTGTGCTAGGACTCTAGCCACACAACTGTTTGATATATTCATTCAAAGGTATTATCTGCAGTATTATGCTAATAGTAAAGAAACTTAAATAAGCTCAGGAATTAGTTAACAAATAATGGTATACTCATAAAATGGAATGTTATCAGTCAAAACCAGCAGAATATGTATGATATCATCTCTCATTTTTGTTTTAAAAGAAACACATTTGTATACATTTGGTTATCTGATAAGTGGTACCAGAAGACTATATACCAAACTGTTAATAATGATTAGGGTGAATGGAGAGGTCAGGTACTTAATTAGTTGCACTATTTACAATGAGCATATCTGATTTCTATAATAAAAATATTTTTTGAGTTATAAACATATGAATAAAGCTGAGGGAACTTAGAAATAACACTTATATACTTATTTCCTCAGTTTTAACTGATTTGCACATTTTGCCACACTTGCTTCAACAGGTTTTTTGTTTTTTGTTTAAGGGGGAAAAAAGTGTTCATTTGCATCATATCTACTAGTTTTTAAGTTTCTTAAGGTCAGGACTCAAAACATGAATATATCCTCAATGTAAAATATTTTCAGATATAGACAAATAATTGTCCCTCTGTCCGCTACCCACAACACCCCTTCCTATTTCCCTACTCAGAAATTACCTGTGTTAACAGTTTGTTCTTATTACCATTTTCAATGTGTTTACATGTACATAAGAAATATATGTTGATTGAATTATCTTTTCTCTGGTCTCTTCAACTATTCAGAGGCCAAAGCCTCAGGAAAGAAGGACAATGGGCAGAGCTTGGGACCGCATAGCTCTCCCCACTCTGTTAGTCAGGATCAGCTTTGGGAGCAGAGCTACAGCTTGTCCTGGGAACCCTACTGTAGGGAGAGAACAGCCAGACTACTAGGAGCCACAAGGAATACATCCATACCTGTGCGAGCCACAATTCCTTACAATAAATTATTACTAGCAAAGAAAGTCATGTTATTGCTAGATATTGTTTCCTAAACATCTTTCATAGAAGCCAGCTGAGTGAAGGCAGATTCCAAATCTACTCTTATAGGCTTAGGGCTTGTGGCTAAACTCTTCCTGATGAGGCCTGCCCTACAAGAGACCTTACTGAGCTAAAAGGAAAAACAGAATTGTATGCTGATGGCTGAGGTGAAGGTGGTACAGATAACCTTACTATGTACAGACCTATGCCAGTTCATAGGCCCCCTTTTAAAAAAAACTGTTTCCTTAAAAAAGCCTTTTAAGGTCAGGTCCTAAGTCCTGGGATAGGACTTAGGATAGGACTTATGTGTGTAGTATTATACACACATACACACAGCCTCTCTACGACTTGTTTTAGAAAACTTCTTGCTGCTTAAAACTTTGGGCCTCCCATGATCTACCAGCTAAAATTTAACTCTAGCCTGATAGTAAGGGTTCTTCACAATCTGGCCCCAAGCCACCTTCTTATTCTCATCTCTTGCTACTTTCGTCCAAGTCCAACAGATCAGAGTTTCCTGAAAATGCCACATACTTGTTTTTACATTGGAAAAGCTTTTTTAAATCATGAATTATTCCAAACTTATTGAAGACCACCAAAAATAAAATTTCATATGAAATCCATACTCTTCCTCCATAAAGATAAGCAGTATCCATTCTTATATATTTCTGAATGTTTATTACAGAAATACCCTAAATATATTTTTGGGTTAAACAAGTAATGTTACTTTGCATCAGATGGGACATATATATATATATATATATATATATATATATATATATATATTTTTTTTTTTTTTTTTTTTTTTTTTTTTTTTTTTCCCCACCCAGCTTGCCTTTTTCACTCAACATTATGCTTCTGATATTTATCCTTTGCAAAGATTAATTTCATGTGTTGAGTTGGCCACAGAAGACCCAGCCAGTTGGTTAGAGTATTCCTGGTGCATCTGAGAGGGTGTTTCTGGATGACATTGAGTCTGTAGACTGAATAAAGCAATTGCCCTCCCCAATGTGGTTGGGTCTTATCCAATCCATTGACAGCCTATATAGAAAAGGTAAAGTAAGCTCATAAAAGGCTTCCCTGGTGGCTCAGTGGTCAAGAATCTGCCTGCCAGTGCAGGAGACAAGGTTTGATCCCCAGTCCGGGAAGAAGGAAATGGCAATTCACTCCAGTATTCTTGCCTGGAGAATCCCATGGACAGGAGAGCTTGGCAGGCTACAGTCCATGGGGTCACACAGAGTCAGACACAACTTAGCAACTGAACAACAGCTCATACGACTCCACATAAAAAACCAGCCCGAGGGACAGAAGACCTGAACAGGGATTTTTCCAGAGGAGATACACAGATGCCCAAAAGGCTCAACACTGCTAATCATCAGGGAAATGCAAATCAAAACTACAATGAGATATCACCTCACACCTACCAGAATGGCTACTGTCAAAAGACCACAAATAAATGTTGGCCAGGACGTGGAGAAAAGGGAACCCCAGTACACTGTTGGTGGGAATGCAGCTATTATGGAAAACAGTACTGGAGGTTCCTTGATAAACTAAAAATGGAACTACCATATCATCCAGTGATTCCACTCTTCGGTATAAACCTGAGAAAAATGAAAACACTAATTTGAAAAGATAATATGCACCCCAATGCTCATAGCAGCATTATTTATAATAGGCAAGATATGGAAGCAATTAATGTGTCCATCAACAGATGAATACATAAAGAAGATGTATTATACACACAAACACACACACACAAAATGGATTACTCAGCCAAAGAGAAGAATGAAAATTTGCCATTTGCAACAGCACAGATGGACTTGAGGGTATTATGCTTAGTGAAATAAGACAAATACTCTATGTTATCACTTATATGTGGAATCTTTTAAAAAATATATATGTCAAACTATTATAAATCAATAATACTTTAATCTTTTTAATTAAAAAATATTTATTTGACTGACCAGGTCTTAGTTACAGCATGTGGGATCTTCAATCTTTAGTTGTGACATGTGGGATCTAGTTCCCTGACCAGGGATCAAACCCAGGTCCCCTGCATTAAGAGTGCAGTCTTGGCCACTGGATCACCAGGGAAGTTCCTTTAACTTTTTTAAAACGTAGAGTAAGAGGGCAGCCTTTCTACTTGACTGTCTTTGAGCTGGAACATTTGTCATCCCCTGCCTATGGACTTGGACTGCAGCTTTCACTACTGGCTTTCCTAGTTTTCAGGCTTTTGGACTCAAATTGGAATTATACCATCAAGTATAGCCTTCTTGGATCTCTAGCTTGCTGACTATAGGTCCTGAGATTTCTCAGACTCCAAAACCACATGAAACAATTCCCTATAACATTTTTTGAAAATTCATACATAAATATATATATGTCCTACTGGTTTGGACTACACATCCATATTAACAGGAAAACTTAGCTCTTCATTTTAGTTGTTGTAAAATATTCCAATTACATGAGTAGATTAATTTATTCCATTTCTCTAGTGGAAAGATCACTGATCTTTTCCCACTTTTTCCCCACTTATAAACAGCAATGCAATTAGTTTCCTTGTTCTAGTTTCTACAAAAGATACTTAGCTTTACTAGTTATTAAGTTGCTTTTCCAAAAGTTATGTCAGTGTTACTCACACTGGCAACATTTCCTCATTGTTGGTATAAAGTGGATTCTATTTATTTTATATATCATTGATTTCTAGTAAGGTTGATCACCTTTTTATTGATTATCCATTGGCATATTCACTCTCTAGGAATTACCTATTCATATCCTTTGTTCCCTCCCCTCTCTCCTTTTCTTCCTATTGGGTTGTCCTTGTCATTTCTTTAATTATATACATTCTGGATACTTGTATTTTGTTAAGTTATATGTGCTGCAGGCTTGAGATAATCTTTTGGAACTTTTCTATTTGGTGGGGGGTGTTGGTGGTAGTGTATTAGTAAGAACCCCAACATTGTCCGCATCTTCATGTACAGGTCTTCCCAAAACAGGCCCAGAGATAATTAATCTGAGATCAATTTTCCTGCAAGTTCTTACCTGGGGATGGGGTTGGGGGTTGTGATATGTTTCCCAGACCACATAGGAAGTACGCATTTAGGTTCTCAAATTCATATCAAGTATGAACCCAGAATTTGAGGAGATTCGCAAGAGCATCCTGACCTCACAAGCCCAAGCATTCAAACATCTTTGCTTTCTCCTTTTGCCAACTGTGTGGATTTTTCATAGTTCCCTCCTTTTGCTGTTGCTTTAACTCGAGGTCTCAGTTCAGCTTCCTGCATGGGGCCACAGCCTTGTCTCTTGTCAGCATTAAAACCCCAGTCTTTATTCCTTCAGTAACTGCATCAAAGGTTTTGCCTTCTGCTCTAGTTTTCAACTGCTTTGCATCTCTTGTGTCCCTTTCTTAGAAGCTCAGCTGTGCATTAAAGGGAAGAAAAACAAAAACCACCTCAAGTTTATCCACCATTTCTAGATGTTTGTCTCAAGTTATTTCATATCAACCAGAACTGATATCTTTCATATACTCCCATCTCTCCTAAACATACCTTCCTATTCCTGTTTTCCTGGCAAAGCTCTACTCATCTTTAATGGTCCAGCTCCACTTTCAAGTTTTCTCTCACCTTGCCAAGAACAATTTAGAACAGTTGCTATCACATTGTATCATCCCCCTCCCCCCCCCTTTCCTTACTGGTGTCTGAGCTCTTTGAAAGTAGAAACCAGATCTTGTTCATCTTTGTGTCTCTAGCTTCTCTGCCACAATGCCTATCATGAAGTAGGCACTTGATAAATATTTCATTGAAGTGAAAGTATCTTCCTGCAGGCATATTGGATCTAAAGTCTGAAGAACTTCCTTTAAAATAAGCATACTACCACCCACTAACTAAACTCATATGATTATTTTTAGGATTGTGAAAGCTCATGATATATAACAGGCATCTAAGATGTTTGTGTTTTTTGAACAACTTCTGAGACTGTTTTTTCACTGTGGCAGACTGAATTTTTCAAAAGTGAATGCAACCATTCTCCATGCTCTTTTTAAAACAATTTTTGTCTGCACTGGGTCTTCATTTTTGGCACATGGGCTTGCTCTAGTTATGGTGTGCAAGGGGCTTCTCCTGTTGTGGAATATGAGCTCAGAGGAAGTGGGCTCTTTACTTGTGGCACATGGGCTTAGCTGACCTGCAGCATGTGGGCTGTTAGGTCCCCAACCGGGGATTGAACCCACATTCCCTGCATTAGAAGATGGATTTTTAACCACTGAACCACCAGGGAAGTCCTTCCCCATGCTCTTCTGCAATGACCTCACCAATCCTTCATTAAGAGGTAGAATGTACCTCAGCACTCCCTGGTATCTAGGTGGTCCCTGTGACTACTTCAATCAATAGGATACAGTGGAAGTAATGTGTGCCAGTTCCAGTCAACATTCTTTTTTTTGGCCACACTGCAAGGCTTGTGGGATCTTAATTCCCCAACCAGGGATTGAACCTGGACCACCACAGTGAAAGCACCAAGTCCTAACCATTGGACCGCCAGGGAATTCCCTCAATCAATACTAACTGGCCTAGTGACTTCTGCTTCCCACATTATGCAGTGCAACCATTTGAGCAAAGCCCAAGGCATGGAAAGATATGTTTAGGTATATTAGTTGACAGCCCCGGCAGTTCCTAGGGAATGGCCAGCATTAACTTCTAGCCAGACTAGTAAATCATCTTCGACATCCAGCTCAGTTGAGTCTCTAACTACTACATTCCCAGCTGCCATCTTACTGTAACCACATGAGGTATTTCCAACTGGGCTCATTCAGCCAACCAAACTCTGAGAAATAATAAACTGTTGTTTTACACCATTATATATATTTTTAGGTGGACACAGTGAAAGTCGCTCTGTTGTGTCCAACTCTTTGTGACCCCATGGACTATACAGTCCATGGAATCCTCCAGGCCAGAATACTGGAGTGGGTAGCCTTTTCCTTCTCCAGGGGATCTTCCCAACCCAGGGATCAAACTCAGGTTTCGCTCATTGCAGGTGGATTCATTACTAGCTGAGCCACAAGGGAAGCCCAAGAATACTGGAGTGGGTAGCCTATCCCTTCTCCAGTGGATCTTCCCGACCCAGGAATTGAACCAGGGTCTCCTGCATTTCAGGAGGATTCTTTACCAACTGAGCTATCAGGGAAGCCCTGGTATGGCTTCCCAATTTATAGCAGCTTCCCACTTAGGGTCAAGGTACAATCCGAACACTCATTTATAGAATGTGGGTAATAATCCCTACCTTTACCAAGTGTTCTGAAGTTCGCTGAAGTTGTGAAATCATCTTCAAAGCAGTTAAGCACTATACAAACGTGTTGTCTTTTCTGTAAATAATAAAGTTAAAACTTCATATGGGATCTAGTTCCCTGACTAGGGATAGAACCCACACCCCCTATAGTGGAAATGTGGAGTTTAATGGCTGGACCTCCAGGGGTCTCTCAAATTCTTTTATATTCAAAAAAGGAGAGGTAATGCCTGGCTTCTCTTATAAATATTCCTAGTTCTCAGGTAGGGATGATGTGTTTGCATCTAACCTGCTCTCAGGCATGAAACCTTCCAAGGCCATCTATAAATCTGACCTCACAAGTCTTGCCGTCCCAGTTAACATGATTATCTTCCAGTTCTGGATTCAAACCCTCTAGCACTCTCACTTCCCTCCAATTCCAACTATATGCTCAGAACAAGCCCTGTTCCTATGACTGACTCTAATCTCAATTCAGTCATCCAAAGTTAACTCTAATCAGTCTATGCCTCTGACTAGAAGTTTCTTCAACAACTATTCTTCCTTATGTGAAGTCTTGAGAAGTGTTACAGTATAGTGATTAAGAATAGAGACTCTGATTTTGATTCTTTACTAGGTGTTTGAGTTTAGCGAAGTTAGCCTGTTTTGCTCTATTTTAGTCCTCTATAAAGTGCTTGATACTGTACCTGGTACGTAATAAAGAGCTATGTGTTAGCTATTATTATTTTAATTACACCACATGTCAGATTAACTGGGCCAACTAATTCAATCGTATTTACAAAGCAATTGTTCAAACTTCAAAAGGCATACATACTTTAGTCTTTTAGTCTTCCTGACTAGTTCTGACTAAATAACTACGTAAAATTTTTTGGAACTTAATTTGCCCTTGTGCTATATATAGTAAGTCTTTTTTAAAATCCAGTCACTCGGTAAGATAAATTTAGTAGGGTCAATATCCCAGTAATGTCAATGAACATCAAATGAGTGTCTGATTCTTAGAACAATAACCTACAATAACCTATTTCTTTCCATTTTTATCTGTCTCCTTAACATTGTTAAGGAAGCACTCCATATGTCTTAATGTACACAAGAGCATCTGGAAATATTTTGATAATCTGAATATTCACTAAATGGAAAATATTCTAAGAGATAAATACTACTATTAGTAATTTTGCCTTAAACCTCAACTGTAGAAAAATTTAGACTAGGAAAATTGATTCTCCATGGGCTAAAAGAGAAACCAGAATTAAAAGAGAAAACATTGGTTTAGACTCACTTATTGCCATCTTAGGATGTTAACTGGCAGTCTCTGTAGTCAATAAAATGGGAAATACAGGAAATACTCAGGTGTCTTAGCTCTTCAACCAGTCTTTGCTGCTTAGGCAATATACATGCTTTTATTTGCTCAGTATTTTTTCTTATGAACACTACACATGTTTATTTTTTCTTAAAATATAAAGCCTTAAAATGCAGGTACTCTCTCTCTAACATATGCCCAGAAAGGAAAAACTTGGTGTCCAATGGCCTCTAGAATCAGACCTAAAAAAGTTATTAATCAGACTATGGGTTCAGAGAACTGGGGACAGAGTCACTGAAGAGGTTGAGACAGCAGATGAGGGTTGAAGCACTTTTAATCACAGAAGAGTAAACAATAGTATAAACCGTTAACAGCTCACCCAGTGGCTGTTGTCCTCCAGCCCTCAGCTCACCGGCTCCCCCCCACCCCCCACTTCCTGCGTACCATTTGAATAAAGAGCAGGGTATCAGCAGTTGTCTTGTCCCTGTCACTACCAGGTGGCAGGAAGGGGATCTAGCTACAGGCCGCAGCAATCCTGGCCACCCATTACATGGCTGTCTGTTTGCATACAGCTTCATGCGAAATATTCCAGCTCCAAACAAGAAACAGTGCAGAAACGTGGAGCTAAACTCAGCTGCTCCATTCAGATGGTCAGGGCTCAAGAGCCATGGGCAACCAGGGAGGGGACACTCTGGAAACAGCATAATTCAAGATGCAGCCAAATCTGGGACTGAGGTGGGTTCAGAGGAGACCAGGCAAGGCCTAACGGCCCTAGTCCAGAAATGTGCCCCAACCTAGGCAACGAGACTCACGCATATGCACAAATGCACATGCACAGGCGCGCACGCGCACACACACACACACACGCACGCGCGCACACAGAGCAAATAACATCACCGAAAACCTGGAGGCTATTAAATACGAAATGGCAGAGTTTTTTTTTTTTAAGTGAAAATATTTGCTTCTTTGATTCTCCTCAGTGCCCTGCACACCCCCTAGTCCCAGGAATGTAGATGTGGGGAGGACCAAGAGGAGTAGGTGGCCAGTGGCCCTACAAGTCTGTCTATGCTGAAGTCCCCATACCAACCGCCTTACTCTTCAGCCCAGTAGCTGCCTCCCATGTGACCATTCACCCGATTGGCACCATTGCTGGAGCTGCGGCCACAGGGGCCTTTTGTGCTGGTGGTTATATCTTCTTCCTCTGAGCTGCTCTCCACATCACTGCGATCATCTTTAGACACCTGGGAGGGATGGGGCCAAAGGTAGGAAAGGTAAGGACAGAACTCTTCTAGAATCATAAGACACAGCCCACAGAGCCTGTAGTTGGGCAATGTCTCCAATCTGGCCTACTTTCTGGCGGCACCTGGCTCAAAACACCTTCGGGACGCAGAGGCTCACGAATGCCTGCCTGCTCTCTGTGTTTCTCGCATCATCTCCAATTCTGTTCTCGAGGAAGGAAGGAGCTGTCTTGGTAGAAGAGTTTACCTTTCAGGACCAGCCTAAAAGAGCTAAAAACATTCACATACCCTTTCTCTTCTACCTCAAAAAAAAAGGCCAACACAACAATACAGGGCTGTTGTCATCACTTCCACTGCAGTTTTGGTTATCTAGAGTTGGATAAGGCAATGGTACCCCACTCCAATACTCTTGCCTGGAAAATCCCATGGACGGAGGAGCCTGGTAGGCTGTGGTCCATGGGGTCGCTAAGAGTCTGACACGACTGAGCGACTTCACTTTCACTTTTCACTTTCACACATTGGAGAAGGAAATGGCAACCCACTCCAGTGTTCTTGCCTGGAGAATCCCAGGGACAGGGGAGCCTGGTGGGCTGCCATCTATGGGATCACACAGAGTCGGACACAACTGAAGTGACTTAGCAGCAGCAGCAGAGTTTTGCTATATCCCCAAAGCTGATCCACAATTGGGCCTTTTCAGCTGTTCTACTCTTCCTGGGTTCAAATGTTAACATCCTATGATGCTTGTTTCTTCAATTTTTTCCCTTTTCTCATAACAGGATTACCTCTCTAGTATCCTGAAGATACACAACATGGTGAAAAGAAAAGCAGACTGGCAGTCAGCGAGACAAGAATCCCAGGCCCAATCATGCTGTTCTCTATGAATCTTCACCTTTCAAATTCAGCTTTTTATTCTGTATCTTCAAGTGAAGGATTTGGATTAAAGCAGTGTTTTCTGATCTAAACTATCCTGCATACCAAGCAAAGTATTTCAAATTTTCTAGCATGGACCATAAAAGTAAAAAGGAGAGACACCCAGTGAGACCTCGGTCAGACTTTTGCCCTCCAGAACTGAAGGTTAATAAACGTGTGTTTTTTTTTTTTAAAGTAAATAAGAGAAGGAGGTGATAAGGAAACAATACTACAATTGCTGTTACCAGTGGGTGGGGTACTTGCTTTGGTTAGCTCTAAGATTCTATGGTTTATTACAGCTATTGACCTCTGAACCCAGATCACAAGTTGATTATCTGATCTTCAGGAAATTTCCACCAGAGGGCAGTGTGTTAGATTTGAGCGAAAGGGAAGCTCAAAAAGGACGGACGGGGGCGGGAAGGGAAAAACAGAAATGGAAAAAAAAACAGAGCAGACTCTACTCTTGCCTCAATTTAGGAAAAAGAATCTGGCAACTTGAGCTCCATTCAACAATGCCCCACAAGGTCAGGAGAGAAGGCATGCTCCATACAATGCAGGGAAACAGAAAGGAAAGCAGGAAGGAAGAGAAACACATTCAGATAGACATGCTTCACTGAACACTAGAAGCACAGATACACTTACATGCAAGAGATGAAACTGTCCAGCTCCCACCAGGCATAGAAAAAAGGAAGGAGGTGAGAAAAGAGTGGAGAGTACAGAGTCTGGGTCTAATCCTTCCTGGATAGGTCACCTGGTCAGGGAAGAAAAGCAGGGGAAAAGAGAGATGTCCAATAGCTACACCAAGATGCACAGGCACACTAAGCAAGTTCTGAAACCAATTGAAGCCTTAAGTAACAGTGTCACAAGAGACCATACATTCCTGGGAACATCCCATCCCTTGTCCTAGAGTCTGTATCCTCCACCAGAGCCCCTCCCCTTGGGATTGTATGCTACTGAAGGCGGAATCCCTCAGGCTAATCACAGTTTGACTGACTGCTTCAGAATTTGCAAAATTCAGTTATGAGTTTTATCACAGAATAACGCCTTTCTTTGTGCTTTTGGGATCTTGACGTAAAGTGGGTATTTGAAGCCCTAAAAACCTATCTCACTTAAGACCCTGCCTCATGCAACAGTAAGTGAGGCTGGTACTTAATTCCTTATATAAACTGTATCTTGAACACCACAGTGTGGCCATCTTGGGGTGGCTTGTGAATTACCATACCACTCCTAGGCAATCTAACATCTTGGCTTCTATACAGTTTACATCTTGGAACTCTGCATATGATTTCCTTACATCTTGCAGCTCTGCATATGATTTCCTTTGAAAAAAGGCTTCCATGCTAAAAATAAAAATATGAAATCCATGATGTAGGTAAGTAAGGGGTAGATAATGGTTGAAATGGTCTCCAAAACCTAATCCTGTTTATTATTTAACAAAAGTCATTCCTATGGGACAGGAAGAAGGCAGATCCTGCCTCTGACATCTAAGTCATGTCTTAGATGGCTAAACACTCATACTTAAAGAAAAGATGAAAACCTTAGAGCCCTAGGCTTTTTGCTTGGTAATACCTGAAAGAAAGAAGCCATCTTTCACCCTTACCTTTCCTCGGATCAAGGCTTTGAAAGCAATTCGTGCAATTAGGTAGGACCAGATGACATGCAGAACCTGTAGGACCAGGAGAAGGCTGTTGAAAAGCCACCAGGAAGGATAGGGCCCAATCATCTCCCAACTCTCAAAGAGGGTTGTGTTCAGGATCCTATAAGAGGAAGGTCAATGGTCAGATTCTAGAGTCAAAGCCAGACACATAGGGATGAAGTTGAATTTCCTGGAAAGCAGAACCTTGTGATTTTACCCCATACCTTCTATCAGTTGAAGTTCCAGGGATATTCATGCACAGTGAGAAGACAGTAAAGAAAGGGGCCCATGGAATTTTCTATCTTTAGGGATAGTGGAAGATATAGCATTCTTAGCAACTGACAGAATAAATCAGATTACTAATCACTTCAAATAAGTCACATTACTAATCCAAACATGCAGAGTATCACAAATTTGGGACAACAATTTTAACAATAACCCTAGGAATAATTCAGATCCTCACGCACATATAGGACAGCTGATGGCCAGTTCCCTCAGACTAAGGAAAATCTCCAACCCAGAGAGTCAATCAATGACTTGTCATATAAAGTCATGAGTATAGAAGTGAGAGTGGTTTGGGAGTGGGAGTGGTCAGGGTGGGAGACAGTATAGAGCAGGAAAATAAGCAAAAGCCCGAGACGTCCGTAATCGGTGCAAAAGAAGGCAAAGGAGTTACTTAGGCATAAGATGAGGACTAATCCTCAGAGATGCATCAGGAGAGCCATAGCTAAGTGAGTTGGATGCTCTCGGTCTACATCATACTGCATTAGAAATACTGTACAAGGGAAATGAGGTCCTTCAAGAATCCATAAAAGGTCAGGTAAGTCAAGCAAAAAGCAGAACAATATATAAGGTTAAGGAACCTTGGTGTCTGTTCCCTAAACTGGTGACCAGTTTATTATTACATATTTACCACAGCTCCACAGCCCTAACACTTACCAGAATGGATAGATTCCTAGGCGAGTCACCACAAAAACAGCACTGAAGATCACAAAAAGGGTGTCACAGAGACGCTGGTACTTGGCATAATTGGCTAGCTTGGCTGCCTAGAGAAAGAAAGATAAGAATTGAATTGGGGAGAAAGCCAGTTCTCAAATAGGAAGAAAAGTAAAGAGGACTAGTGAGGAAAGAGTCGTTGAGGGGTCTTACCTCCAGCAAGAAGTCTGAGACATCATGTAGACACAAGACCAGCGTTCCCACTCGAACCATGTTGTTGATGTAGGAGAAGGTAATAAGTCCAATGGTGGCCAGGTGATGCACAAACATGATCAGAAAGTCCTAGGAAGGAATGCAAATAGAAGAGGCAGGTAAAGGCAAGGCCACAGAGCTGCTACACAACTCAGTGCCCTGCACTGTTCTTGGAGAATCTCATCCCACCCCTTAAAAGTTTCATCTTGTTTAAATTCTCCCCTAGGGAACTGCCTAACATTTCACCCAAAACTCTCTACATCAGTGGCTGACCCATAATCTACACTCAATCTATAGCTCAAAACACAGAAAAGAGCAATTTTCTTTGGTAGCTGCAGAACATGTAGACTTCAGATGCTTAGCTGATACCTGGAGATAATTTCCCAGGTGGTAGTCAGGCATACAAGCCTTAGATATCTCAGATTCCTTGAGCATCTGAGACTCTTCTGCATTGATGAAGGCAATTTCAACCAAAGGGACCTAAGAGAAAGGGGAGGTTTGTGGAGGGGAGAAGCTATTCCAAAACATTTCAGAGAAATGCTAAATAGTCCATCTTACAACAAGCACTTCCTGCTCTCAGATTTAAAGCTCTAACTTCCTCTTGGGTTCAAATAACAAGGTTAGACCCTAAGAAATCTCTAAATACCTGAGCTATTACACACATCTAATAAATACTTCTCAGCCCAGTGAGGGATAGAGGGTGGGAGGAGGCAGGTAAATTGCATCAGAGAAGCAAGGATATAAAGTCTATGCTCTCCATATGGATGGATACAATCATATGTTCTAGCTCTTGAGTTGGGATGAGTTCACAAGTACACATTCTAGAATGTTTTAAAACCTACATACATATTATAAACCTTTTTATATGTGTCATGTATTAAAATGAAATTTTAATAAGGAGACCTATGTCTCCATAGGAGGGTGTGTAACCGTCCTGAGTAACCAAAGGAAGGTGAGAGGCATTTAAATTATATATCACGCTTCTAGGTTATACAACAACTAATAACCCAGATTAATGTCTGGGTTCTACAATCAGGTAACCTTGATTTTCCTTACCAAAGATAACTATGAGTTAGTGACAGATTAGTGTTAGAGCTGTTGGAATTGCATTGACAGGTGGATGCCAATAAAAGGTGAAGATTCTGCCCTTTCTGTATACTTACAAAAAACTTAAGTCATTTCCAACTTTGCCATTCTGTAGGCAAGTCAACTCACTTCTCTGAATCTGTTTCCTAAATAACAGCAAGAAAAGGGTAAACTAAAATATCTAAAACCCCTCCCAACTGACATTCTTTTAAGTAAGTGGGGTCACCAAGAAGACAGAACAGAGAGGGAACAAGGGTCACTAATGGCAAAGTTCTTCTGGAATCGAAGCTTTTCCTGGATCAGGCCTTGCTATCCCTAAGTTTTGACTAGTTTCTTGAGCTTTATATGTGTAAGAACCTTGGAGAAAAACAGAAAAGGGTAGTCTTCTTAGATGGCTAACTGTTTTCATCCTGGCCTGCCTTGAATGACTCAAATATACTTCACTAGTCAGGTCTCACTTCTGAGAACACTACAAACAGCTAAAAGTCCCATTGAACCTACTTTCAGCCTCTTCTGTGGTCCTAATCAGGACAGAGAATCCATCACAATGACAATAATGGTAGCTGCTGGAAAGGAGGGTGTCATAAATCAGGGTGTTAAGGGAGCCAATGTCCTTACCTTTCTTTTAATGTCTGTAAACTGAGAAAACATGAGAGACCAATAGAAAGCCAATTCCATGATATAATAGTAATAAAGCCCACTTGTGAGAGGCTGGAAGAGAAAAAGTAGTAGTGAGGATACCAGTTAGTCAAAGACTCATTCCATGTCCCCAACTTTCTTTGTGCCAGCGAACTCATACCCCCGATTATTAAATATTCTTCCTCTCCATCATCTTCCAAGATGTGCAATAGTTAACAGACTTTGGATTGGTGTTGACGCTTAAAACTCTTCCCTTCCACATATACATCTTTGTGTGCTAAATCACTTCAGTCATGTCCAGCTCTTTGCAACCCTATGCACTATAGCTTGCCGGGCTCCTCTGTCCATGGGATTCTCCAGGCAAGGATACTGGAGTGAGTTGCCATGCCCTCCTCCAGGGGATCGTCCCGACCCAGGGATAGAACCCACGTCTCTTATATCTTCTGCATTAGCAGGTGGGTTCTTTACCACTAGCGCCACCTGGGAAGCCCATAAGCATCTTTGGCTCATCTTTTAGAGATCAGATAGGCTTTACTGGTAGCTCAGCTGGTAAAGAATCTGCCTGCAATGCAGGAGACCCCAGTTTGATTCCTGGGTTGGGAAGATCTGCTGGAGAAGGGATAGGCTACTCACTCCAGTCTTCTTCCGGCTGGTAAAGAATCCACCTGCAATGTGGGAGACCTGGGTTTGATCCCTGAGTTGGGAAGATTCCCTGGAGAAAGGAACGGCTACCCACTTCAGTATTCTGGCCTGGAGAATTCCGTGGACTGTATAGTCCATAGGGTCGTAAAGAGTCAGACATGACTGAGTAACTTTCACTTTCACAGTTAACAAAGACATGACTGAGCAACTAAGCACGCGCGCGCGCGCACACACACACACACCACAATCAAATCAGTGTATCTGGGCAATTTAGAATTCTGGGTAATTTTCAGGGGATTAAATACACTGAGGCCTTTCCTTCTTCCACCCTGTTAGCAACCCCCCGACATTTTTCTACTTTAGACTACAACCAAGATGCTCTTATGGGATTCAAAAGGGACACCTGAACCAGAAAGCACCTTATTAAGTGCCAGGAAACTGCTTTTCTTTCCAGCCCAATTAGGGTGAATATCTGGAACAAACAGATCCCTGGACTTCACTGCTGTTGGGGACCCCAAAAATACACACTGTGAACATATGACTCAAAGAGACTCAGTCCCTAATCCCTTAAGAATCTCAAGGGAATGTGCCATCTGCCCTGGGACTGGTGATGCACTCTCCCCAACTCCATCCCACATACACACACACACACGCACATAAGGCCCCTGTCTTGAAGGGCTCAGATCTTACCTGATAAGGGTAACTGTGCCAGCACTGTCGGGTGTCCCAGAACCAAGGTGACTAAGAGAAAATAAACAATCCAAGTCAATTTTCAGAATTCCCCCCTGGCCCATCTACACCTTTCTCTCTATACTTTGGGTAAAGAGATGGGAAAGAAAATGGAATCCCTCTAGACAGAATTTAGGGATCCTTAAAGGCTAACTAAACAATTATACTTTTTTCCTAGAAGAAGAAAGTGCTACTACGAAGAGAGAAACCATACACAAGAGCAAAGAGAGTGCTAGGATAGCTTTTGGAAACATCACAACCTGGAATATATAGGAAATTGGGAGGCAGGAAGACAATGATTTCATTTAATAATCAAAGGAGATCTCTCTGTGCCAAAGATTCAAAAGTCAAAAGTAATCATCTCCAATGGAGTTTCAATTATGTCCTTTAAAAGGGTTATCCATTTCATCTAAATTGTTGAATTTATTACTATTAAACTGTTCATAATGTGGTCTTACTATTCTTTCAATGTCTATAGGACCTATAGTGATAGCCTCTTTTTCTCCCTAATACTGATAATTTGTTTTCTTGTTTTTTTCTAAAGGTTTATCAATTTTAATTAAAACTTTCAAAGAACCAACCTTTGGCTTTAGTAATTTTCTCCATTATTTTCTAATGCCTATTTCACCAATTTTTGCTTTTCTTCTTTTTTTTCTTTCTTTCCTTTAACTTACTTTGGGTTTACTTTTGCTCTTCTTTTTCTGGATCTTAAAATGAAAACTTAAATCATTGATTTTAAAGTTTTCTTCTTTTCTAATATAAACAATTAAAGTTATAAATTTCCTCAAAAGTATGCTTTAGCTGCATACCACAAACTTTGGTATGTTGTATTTTCAGCATCATTCAATTAAAACTATTTTCTAATTCCCTTGTGATTTCTTATTTGATCTCGGGGTTATTCAGGAGAGTTGTTTAACTTACGAATATTTTCTAGATGTCTTATTATTATTTATTTGATTCCTGTTTTAATTCCATTATGGTCAGAGAACATATTTTATAAGATTTCAAAATTTTAAAATTTGCGGAGACTAATTTTATGGCCTAGCATATGGTCTATCTTAGTTGATCTTTTACATAGACTTGAAAATAATATATATCCTTCAAAAAAAATAAAAATAAAAAAAAACAATATATATCCTTCAGCTGCTGGTGTGGTGTCCTATAAATGTCAATTAAGCCAAACTGGTTGGACTGTTATTTAAACCTTCTACATCCTCAGTGATTTTTTTTTTTTTTTTGTCTAGTGATTTAGTCAATTATTAAAAGCATTAAAATCTCCAAATAGGATTGTGTAATTGTCTATTCCCTTCCTTCAGTTCTGCTTCCTTATGTTTCACATATTTTGAAACTTCAATTATGCATTTAGAGGAAAATACTGTGGTACAGTAGGGAAAAAAAAAAGACTCATGAATCAAAAAGCCTGAAATTCTTCTTTGACTCTGATAATCAATTGCAAAGCAGGAATAATATCTACTTCAATGATTTACTGACTTCATTTCTGTAACTGTCTCCTCCTTGCAAGAATAGGACTTTTGTCAAATGCCTTGTAAGCCATTATGTACTATGTTGATTTAATTAATACTATTATTATTAGCATTACTTAAGGAGAAACAGAGTCATGAGGTTACTGATGTCAGGCCCCAGACAGAAGACAATCTATTTAGCTTATAAACCTGGGCTCTAGGCATCACAAAGAAAAAACAAAAGAGAGTAGAGGACAAAGCTATAAAGGTATTTAACTCTTATCTCTAGGGATGCACGAATGATTAGAACCCAACAGAGAACCAGAGAAAGTTCAGACTCACCGACCAGAGAAATCTAATTCCGTAGCAGAATATACATAAATAAAAAGTGAATCTCCACCTAGATGGGTGAAGAGTAGAAGTTAGACAAACATTTACTCAAAAGAAAGTCTTTGAGCTAAAGAATTCAAGATAGCACATTTGGAGATAACACAGTTACTCATAAGAAACTGATGATATAATGTTACCCAAAAAGCCAAAGACATAAAAATCTTCCAGCCTCTGTTTAAAAATAAGATTTCTACAAGTATATACTGGTTTCAGTGAACTTTTCTTCTATATCAGACTCCCTGATGATAGTGCCTATGTTTGGGTTTTTTTTGCATGACAATGAGAAATAGTGCTTGGTGTCCAGAGGATAATCAGTAAAAACCCAGTGAAATGAACTACAGCATGTCCAGAAAAGGGATGCTTCCTATTAAAATGTCAATCTATAGCAAGCTGGAACTATCTCTACCAAGGTATACAAGGGTGTGCATATCTACCTATGTAAGCGAAAGCAGAGGAATTCCCAATTTCTTTGGGAAAGGTGAACAAAATGCAACTACAGCTAGCTTAGCGGCAAGCATGTCTAAGAAACTAAGGGTGACCAGGCTTTCAGTTCTCTTCTTTCCAGCCTATAACAGAGTTAGCCTTCTGCATCCATTGACTGTTATCCTAACAGGAGAAGTGATTTCCAAAAAGAAAACCTTAGTCCAGTCATACCCCACCCTTCTCGCTCCCCACCTCCTTCCGTACACCTACATGCTTTCACAAAATTTAGTGAGCGTTGGGGGCTTGTCCTGATTCCTCCGATGGCGAAACCAGCATTGGATTTTTCGGACATCCCAGTCTAGTTGCTTTGACAGGCCCTCCAGCCTTTTCTCATCAGGATACTGTAGACGTATGACCAGAGTCAGAACATTGCTTTTTCTTCAAACCTCTCTCATTAAAGCCCTTTGACAAGCTGAGTGCAGAGGGGTAATAACTACAGTGACTTAAGTGAGGTTTTTCTTTCCAGGTTTCATCCCCAAAGTCATTTTTATGTAAGAAGTACTATTTTACACATCAAGGACCTTCACCTATACACATACCTATTTGGTTTTCTCCCTCCAGCCCAAGTGAGTAAAAAAAAAAAAAAATTAAAAACCCAACCTGGGAGGGAGGTTTAAGAGGGAAGGGACATATGTATACCTATGGCTGATTCATGTTGATATTTGGCAGAAACCAACACAATTATGTACAGTATTTATCCTTCAATTAAAAAAACCCAAAAATCCAACCTGCAAAGGCTATCAGTAAGTAACATCTCTATCTTCATTATGCAACTAGGTAATGACAAGAGCTGAAGCAGGGAAAAACAAAATCAAAATATGATATGTGTCTGGGGGAGGGGAGTAGGGGTGGTGGTGACTGCTAGGCCTAAATCTCCAATGTATGTAATCCTGACTTATTTAAGGTATCCTAGCCCAAAGGTATTTCCTTGAGTGGATAAAGTTCTCCTAATAGCTCTATGGACTATCCAAACTTGAAAGATAATCCCATCCTATCCTTAGCCTTGGAAATACTTACTCTCTATCCTCCCATGCCCTATGGGATGAACCCTAACAAAAATCTTCCTTTTTTTTTTTTTTGCCCACTTACCTTGGTAATAGACATGAACACCTTTTCAAGGATAGCATTAGGTTGTGCCTGATAAGGACCACTGTCCTGGATGCCAACATGGAGTGCACAGGGTTTGGCAATAAACCTGTAATGGAGAAAACCCAAAAGCCAATTCTAAAAATTGTTTGCTTAGGCATTAAGCAAAAATCCTGATTAGGGGACTGATAAAAAGAAAAGGGGGAAACACTTGGCAGGGAGCCAGAACTTTTTGATTTAATCCTGAATTCTGCCATTGATTCACTTGAGAAGTGACCTGTTTAAGAAATATTGGAACACAAGCTCTCTTTCCATTTTTCCCTGGTTCCCCTTATCACATTTTGAGCTTTAGAGTAAGAAAGACCTAGATCAAATCATTAGTCTACCATTTACTGCCTGTATGAACCTGGGCAACTTATTTAGTCTTGCTAAAACTCAGTTTTTTTTCATTTGTAAGAAAAAAAATAATATCAACATTCTTGCTACTAAAATCAACATTCATTCTTATGAACATAAGGTCAACAGATAAATAGCATTACTGACTTTTCCTAGAAGCTTTTTAGAAGTGCAGGATCTCAAACCCCATCTCAGACCAGCAAAATTAGAATCTGTACTAACAAGATTCCCAGGGAATTCATTCATATTCCCATTAGAAGCGGGCTAGAAGCAGGTCTACTTTACTTGAATCTTGTAGGTACAATGATATAACGTATATGAAGACTCTGACGCAAGAAAGTGCTTAATAAATGATAATTTTCCTTATATCAAACCATCAAGATCATAACTGGAGGGAAAAGTAGAACTGAGACTGAGCTCTTCCTAAACAAATATCCTTGGTCATGGTCACCTTCCTGCCTAATCAAAAGACTATGGAAGTAATTAGAACTTTAGAAGCTCTGAAGAAAAAAAACCCAGAAATTACAAAGAGTTCCAGATCTACCAATAATAAGACACATAAACTTGGTCAAGTCACTTAATTATTGAGTTTTGGTTTTGCCATCTAAAGGAGATGATGTGTAAGATTTTTTCTAAGATTCCATGATGATATAATTGATTATAATTAATTTATAACTTTTAGATTTGAAAATTGAGGAATTATTCCTAGGCTCTTTAAGAAAGATCTCCCTCTTTTCCACAACCAAATATTTCTATGAGCCTCAGTTCTAAGAAAAGCTTTATGTAATCACTTTCAGAATAAGTCAAAATCAGTTCTAGCTCTCTTAGCATCTTAGGGAGTTGTATGATGAAATAATAACTGGGAGGTGTAAGATGGAGTGCTCTTGACCTATTTTATTTATCTGCATTCAAATCCAGAATTTATCTCTAAGGGAGGGACTGAAAATAAGAAGCTCTGTTTATTATCTTTCTCTGCGAAAAGTTCTTTTACCTTTATCACCAAAGTTCCCAAGACATGGGGAAACACTGATTCAGAGCACAAAGTAATCCACATCTGTAACCCATTCTTCTATTTTACACAAGTAGTATAAAACTTTCATTCAAATACCAATGCTAATAGAAACATTAGTTTATATTTCCTGGTATATAATTCTGTGTACAAATATTTTAAACTCCTACCTGTTCATTAAAAGGCAGCTATTATTATTTTTACTAGAAACAGTTTGGTCTGGGTACTCCCTGATGGTACCTTGAACAAAGTGAGAAGAGCAGGAAATCCTCTTTCACACAACAGGGACAGGTTTCTACCCTGACCACTTGGGTGAAGCCAAGATAACTGCTTTATTATCTAGACCTTGAAGCAGACTTAATATCCTAGAGCTGTCATAAGCTCACATCCTGTCCTCATTAGTTCAGAGTTCAATGAAAGACACAGCTACTGGCATCAAGTCAGTGACAGCTGGACAGACCTTAAGAAAATCTGCTTATTTGACGAAATATTTATTGGGCACTGATATTGTACCAAAGCATGAAGCACAAAACCCACAATAAGGAATTATGATTGAAAAAGAACTTTTCCCGTGTTAAAAAAATTCAAAACAGGGGACTTCCCTGGCAGTCCGGTGGTCAAAACTCTACACTTTCACTGCAGAGAGCACGGGTTTGACCTCTGGCTGGGGAACTAAGATCCCACATGCTATGTGGCACAGCCAAAAACAAACAAACAAACAAAAAACATTTCAAACCCGAAATCTGAACAAAACAAATACTAGTCATGCATTCATTCCGTATCACTTACCTGGCATTTAGAATAACAGAAAATAGGTATCTAGGTTGTTCTAATTCCAAAGAGCCTAGAATTATCATTCATCATTTCTGCTAGATCAGCACTTCTCAAAGTGTGCCTGGAGACTTGCGACATTTTTCAGGAGCTCTGCTCTGCAAGGTCAAAATTATTCTCATAATAATTCTATAGTTTCATTAACAGTTCATTTCTCGCTCATTCTCTCATAAGTGTACAGTGAAAATTTCCACAGCTTACATGACACACAGCCAAGAGACTGAAGGCAGAACTGATGAGAATACAGCTGCTAAATGCCAGAGACTCAAAAACATAAAATAATACTATTTTCACATTTTTTTTTGTTTTGGGAAACTGCTAAGTTTTCATAAAGCATTAGTTAACATTACCAATACAATATATTGTTATTTATAAGCAAATGAGTAAATACTTTAAAAAATTGTTTAATTTCTAAAACGGTACATATTGATAGTTATTATCCATATAAATAAAAACTCTCTAGGGTTCTTGATCATTTTTAATAGTGTAAAGGAGTCCTGATGTCCTAGTTGAAAACTACTGTCCTGGATAACATAGAGAACTCAACTTATCTTGTGATTTTCTGTTCAGTCCAGGATCAATCTGTTGCCCAAGTTTTAAATAATTTAAAGACCAGACTGCCCTTTGCCTAAAGATCTGAGTAAGCAGGCATTCAGTGGTCTATAGTGGCAAACTACTCCTTTCCATCTGCCACACCAGGAACATTAGTCTAGTGATCCAAACCCTGATTGTAATATATCTATCCTGCTCCATAGAGATCATTTCATTCTGCCCCTTTCTTGCCCTCCAGATACATGGTAGCAGCTGACCTAAGCCTGGGTTAATTTAAGATGAAATTACTCACCACTTTGCTCTTACATACTAAAGACAAGAGCTAGACCAACAATTCTTTGTGACCCACTGCAACATCATTGACGAATATGAACTATATACAAATATATTTGAAAGTCTAGATTGAGTTTCTCAACTAATGTATCATGGCAGATAACACAGATGGGCCATATTTTTTTTCTTTTTTAAGGCTCATTTACTTTTAAAAATATTTATTTATTTATTTATAGCTGTGCTGGGTCTTTGTTGCTGCTTGGGCTTTTCTCTAGTTGTGGTGAGTGGGGGCTACTCTTTGTTGCAGTGATCAGGCTTCTCATTGCGGTGGCTTCTCTTGTTGCAGAGCATGGATTCTAGAGTGCATGGGCTTCAGTAGTTGCAGCGAGTGGGCTCAAGAGTTGTGGTTTCTGGGCTCTAGACCACAGGCTCAATACTTGTGCCGCATGGGCTCAGCTGCTCCTCGGCATGTGGGGTCCTCCCAGATCAGAGATCCAACCTGTGCCTCCTGCACTGGCAAGCAGATTCTTTACCAATGAGCCACCAGGGAAGCCCCTAGATGGGCTATGCTTATGTCGAGATGTTGCTTAGCTCTCAGGGTGGTCCACGGGGTGGACGGTAGCTAGAAACCCTGTCTGTAGCCTCTGGTCTCACGTACCCATTGTGCATGCACATATTACTTTCTATGTGTGCAGCAACGTGATTGAATTGGGAAGCACTGGCTTAGATCAATTCTGGAAACATACAAAAATGTAAAAACCGATATATAAAAAAGAAAAATAACCATCAAAGAAACGGAAATAGACAAAAAGATGAAGACAGGAAAAATACAATAAAAAGAGAAAGGTCTTATACAGACTGATGAAGATGGTATATCATTAAATGAAGAGTACTGAGTAACTAAATATTTTGAACCTGAATGCTCCACCCATTCATCTTACACACACACACACACACACACACACGGAGAGATGAAAGCTGAGATATTTAAAGGTAAATGTGGAGTCCCATAGAAAACAAATTCAGAAAGTCCTTTCCCTTTACAACTGAATTCTTTTTCCTTCCTTCCATCTTTCCTTCCTCTCTTTCTGGCCACGCCACTTGGTTTGTGGGATCAAGGACTGAACCCAAACTCTTGGCAGTGAAAGTGCAGAGTTCTAACCGCTGGACTGCCAGGGAATTCCCTACAATTGAATTCTTAATAAACCAATCACATAAAAAATTTGAGCAGTTTCTGTAGAGTTGAAAGGGAAGGAGAAAGTAAAAAAGATACTGAGGCAGAGGGAACAGCATGTGCTAAAGAAGAGATAAGAAAGGGCTTAGAGAACTATGCAATGTACAAATTGGGAGTGGGGGTGGTGACAGTGATAGGAGAAAAAACTACACAAGTAGTTAGGGGCCAGATCACAGGTGCCTTGCATGTTATGTTAAGCTTGAACTTCATCCCACAGTTGATGGAGTGTCACTGAAAAGATTTTAGGCTATTGTAAAAAATCCATGCTAGATGTCATAAAGCACTGAACTAAGGCTACAGAAATGGAAAGGCAAGGTTGGATTCAACCTAACATATGGCAAGAAAGTGAAACTGATAGAACTTGGTGACTGGGTAGATATAAGAACCAAAAGAAAAAGAACCAATGAAAAATCAAGGGTGCCTTCTATGTTTCCAGATTGGAAAACTAAGTTGATTATGGTGCCTCAACCAAGTAGAGAATAAGATAAGAAAAGCAAATTTAGGAGTGAAAGATGAGTGGTCTGTATACTGATTTTGAAGTACTTGTGGAACATTGAAATTCAACAGTCTAGTAAGGCAAATAAACCTGGAAAAGGGGCTTAAGATAACATATACACAAAGATATGAGAAAGAAGAGAGAGAATGAGAATATAGGTAGTAGCTAAAATTATGAGGGTGGATTGACTGCATAAGAAAGGAATATAAACTAAAAAGAGAACAAAGGTAAGGATACTAGGAAACACAACATAAAATGTGAATTTAGTGGGTGGGAAGGTCAGAGGTGGAGTCGTATCATACGAGGCAGAGATCAAGTAAGACAAGGACTTCAGTATCCACTGGATTTGGCAATTTAGAGACCAGTGATAACCTTCACCAAATAAATTCCAGTGAAATGGAGACTCTAAAGGACAGTAGTGAGTTAGAGCAGTAAAAATATAAAGAGGAGAAAAAAAGAAGTGGAAATAGCTAGGGCTCTCTCAAGAATCTTGACTAAGAAGAGAAAGGAGCATCTTCACCTAGTGCATCAGAACCACTTTATCTAAAACTAATATCCCTGTGCTTTAGATCTATTCTCTTCCCGATCAGAAATTTCATTCTATTTAGTCCTCGTTTTTTCCTATTATTTTCAGCTTTGTTCTCTACTTGTTTCTCCTCGGACCTTGAATATGCTCAAGTTTTCCCATCCTAAAACAGCTCTTCCTGTTCCTCACACCCTTTGGCTCTCACCATCTCACAAGGAAAGTTCTTGAAAAAGTTCTCTCCTCATGACTTCTCTTCTAACTCCTACTCATTCCTGAACCCTCTTGTGTCTCTCATCTGGCTTTGGTCCATATTCTCCACTGAAGCTGCTCTTGCCAAAGTCGTTAATGATCTTACTGTGAAATCAAATGGATATTTTTCAGGCCCCTATCTTACTTGACAACTCAGTGCCATTTGACATTTTGAGCATGCTTTCCCCCTTGAAATGCTCTTTTCTCTTAGCTTCCTTTCTGTCACACTTTCCCCAGTAGAACTAGATTTTTTAGTATGCACTGCTAGTTTGGACAATGTGCTATGTACTTTGGACAAGTTACTTACTTTTCTGGTTGTTTCAGTTTTTTCATCTGTAAATGAGGAATAACTACAGTATCTACCTACTTCATAAAGTTACTATGAAGATTTAATGTTCAGTATTAGAATGGTGGCTGGGACAAAGTGAGTACTTAGTAAATGCTAACTACTGATATTTTCAGGGGCTTCCCAGGTGGCTAGGTGGTAAAGAACCCACCTGCCAATGCAGACAAGTCGCCTCACCTTGCTGGTTCCTCACCACCTGCATCTGGGCGGCTGCCCCTCTTCCCAGGAGGTGATGCCCGCATGTGCACACTGATATGATCAAACACTGTATGGCTATCATACCTCTTATCTTCTTTTGGGTTTCTTCTTCCTTTCTGTTATTGTTTTTCAGTCACTAAAGGTAGCTCGTGCTCAGCTGTGTCCAACTCTTTGTGACTCACAGACTGTAGCCCGCTAGGCTGCTCTGTCCATGGGATTTTTTTCCAGGCAAGAATATTGGAGTGTTCCTCTTCCAGAGGATCTTCCCAACCCAGGGATCGAACTTACATCTGCTTGGCACATGAATTTTTTACCGCTGAGCCATAAAGGAAGCCCTTAGTTGCTAAGTCCTATCCAATTCTTCTACAACCCCATGAACTGTAGCTGGCCAGGCTCCTCTGTCTACAGGATTTCCCAAGCAAGAATACTGGAGTGGGTTGCCACTTCCTTCTCCAGGCAATCTTCCTGACCCAGGGATTGAAGCTGCGTCTCCTGCTTGGCAGACAGATACTTTATCACACTGAGCCACCTGAGAAGCCTACCTTTTCCAAAAACAGTTTCCTCAGGGTTCTATGCAGATTCTTACTTTATCCTATACACTCATCCTGGGTGATCTAAGTCAACTATGGCAGAGTCTGAATGGTCCACAGACCCCAGAGCACCCCTGAGATACACTCTGGGGGTCCATAAATCAAAACTGTTTTCATAATACTATTAAGACATTCTTTGCCTTTGTTATGGTGTTGACATTTGGAATGATCATGCGAAAAGAGCAATGGTGGATACACTTACAGAACCTGAGCACAAATCAAAGCAGTGGCACCCAATTGTAGGGGTAGTTACTATATTCTTTCTTGCTATAGCCCGTTGGTTAACAACAATGACGCCACTTTCACTAAAGCATGCCCTTGATGAAGCAATACAAATGATTAATTTTATTAAATGCCTACTCTTGGGACTTCCCTGGTGGTTCGGTGGCTAAGACTCTATGTTCCCAATGCATGCGGTCCAGGTTCAATCCCTGGTCAGGGGACTAGATCCCACATGCCCCATGGGATTTTTTGCATGCCACAAGGAAGATCAAAGACTGCACATACCACAACTAAAACTCAGAGCAGCCAAATAAATAAACAAATATTTTTTTAAAAAGCCAAGCCTTGGGTACATTTTTTAAAAAGTAGTCTGCAGTAAGACGGGAAGGACACAGAAAGCACTCCCACGGCATGCCAAGGGGCACGGCTGTCTCAGCGAAAGGCACTCGTTTGACTGAGCTGTATATGTTCGACTAAATCATTTTCTTCGAAGAACACCATTTTTACCCACAAGAATGACTGACAGAAAAACTAAGGTTATTCAGGACCTGTGTACTTAAGATACATTTTCTTAAAAATTAATGAAAAAGCCTGTTACTTTAAAAAAACAAACATTCTTTCCGTTGATAAAATTCAAGCTTTAAAGTGACAATGTGAATTTCAGAGAACTCATATCTGCCTTTGAGCTCAACAACTTCCCAATACATACTTCAAGGCTTTTCTAATGAGACTGTTACAATGAGCTAAACTATATGATTTTTTAAGTACCATATTATGAAATGTACATTTAAAAGATCTGTATAACTTAGGGAACCAGTATTTTTTCAAGTGACCAGTACATGACATCCATTCAAAGTATATAACAGACTGGTGGATTTTAACCTGATGAAAAGCTCATTGATATGGTTTCAGATTCCACAATGCAACCAACCTTTCTTGTGTTTTGGCATAATAACAAAGATAAAATACCTTCCCCTTCCAATAACATATCTGTGTAAAGTCAGCTTTTACTTATATACTTCAACCAAACCAGCATATTACAAGGGATTGAATGTAGAAGCCAGAGAGGAAAATCCAGCTATCTTCTACTAAGCTAGACATCAAAGAGATTTGCAAAAATATAAAATCAATGTTCTTCTCAATGAGTATTTTTTGTCTGGAAAATTATCTTTCAAATATGTTATTTATGTTAATGTAATAGGCTCATTTTTGTTATTTTTAGTGAAATAATAAGTATATCTCTTAAATTTCTCAATTTTGATTTCAAATACGAAAACACTGATAGGTATATGTAACCCACATTTACAAAACCTTTTTGGGATCCTCAACAGTTTTTAAGAGCGAAAAAAATAATGCTGAGAACAGAAGATTTACAAACTTCTAAATTATACTATTTACTCATTTACATGCAGCTGACTCCCAGCCATATATTATTTTGTATATTCCCTAAACATATGCACCCGTATCAGTGTATTTTTCTGAGTAATTTTTGAGAGGACAGGATTTGCTATGTACAGGCAAATGTGTTCTACACATCTGTTGTACATATATATGCTATGTGTGCTTGCTGTGCACAAAATACTGCACTTCTCAGGGACACCTAAACCACCAAATCCAAAACTTCTTGCATGGTCCATGCATAAGTAATCTTTGCAGGTTTTTTAAGGACTATTTTTTTTTTTTAATTGGCCAATTTGCTCTTAAAACAAAGCAGAAACAAACTACAAAAAAGAAAACCTTTATGACATATACTATCCTAAGCCACCACAAGGCATACACTGGATTATACCAGACTATTCTTCACTCCCATTCCCATCAGTTAGCTTCACTTAGATCTATAAGAATTAAGATGATTAACAACTGTGCAATTGGATGAATCTACTTGGTACTGACATGAGAAAAAAAGGATCAACATTCTACTTACACCTTAACTTTATTATGAAGGAAATAAGTCTCGAGATTAAGAATTACTTATATATTAAAATGTATCACTAACACAAACCAATTTAAGACTAAGTGGTAGTTTTATTATAGAGTAGCTAATGAATATTTTTGGAGAGCAGCAGTTCTCAAAATATTGCTGGAGAACAGCTGTGTGTGAGTGAGTGTGCTCTTGCTCAGTTGTGTCTGACTCTGCAACCCCCATGGACTGTAGCCCACAAGGCTACTCTGTCCATGGGATTCTCCAGGCAAGAATACTGGAGTGGGCTGTCATTTCCTTCTCGAGGGGATTTGCCCGACCCAGGGATCAAACCCACGTCTCCCGCATTAGCAGGTGGATTCTTTACCACTGCGCCATCTGAAGAACAGCTGCAGTTCCCTAAGACTCTCACTGTTTCATAACTCTTCCTTTTCCAACTATGTACATACGTTTTTTTTCATTAAACATATTTACCTTTTTACATTTTTATTTCATTAAACATATTTACCTTTTTTAAGTGGATGAGTAATTATACTACTTAATACATTTGCTTAAACCAGAAACACAAACGCATGTCAAATAAGAGACAGATTAAACAGTTAACAAAAAGCTCTCTCTTAAGAAGTTTTTACCATCCTTCATAATTCAAGAAAAAAGTGCTTGTTAGTGGGACATTAAGCCTGTATTTCAGTTAATAATGTTAAAAAAAAAAAAACCAAATCTACCTCTTCCAAACTCCCATGACTTAACCCTGTGCACACACTCATTACTCTATTTTATTTATTTATTTTTTCCATTACTCTATTTTAACCACTGTTTTTCTTGTTTTCTTCCTGCAGGCAGGCACCATGACTTACTTTTTCACTCTTGGCACACAGTTTGATATCTGGTATACACTAAGTTCTCAATACATAATCATTGAAGAATGAACAGGTGAACAAATGGGTAAAAACTTAATTCTCAACTAAAAAGATAAAGTGTTTCAAGGAAATGTGCCACCTGTCCTCCTGAGTCATAAGATAACCTACCAGCTCCATGTCAGAGGTCACTTATTTCTGGAGAATCAGTAGAAATTGAAATTAACTTATTTCATTCTATAACTGGAGACTTTCCCCAAGAATTATTAAAAACAACTACAACAATATGATTTAGTTTGAAACCCTCTGTGCCTATAATTAAGACTTGTTACAAATGCTGACACTAACCCAGAGCTACAAACTATAAGTAATACCATTTTTAAGAAGCTCCACAGTTTTGAGAATATAATAGTGTCATTACTCTTATTGCCTTATCAAGGCTGTTTAGCACTTCATGTACTTGACAAACTTGTTTGTTTACAGATTATTAACTACTCCAACTGAGGTGATGTATACGTGAAAAAAAAAACAAACTCTAAAGCAATGCCTGGCTAGAATGCATGGTTAACCAACAATGACTCAAAACAGACTATACCTAGTTATTTAACTCACTCAGAAAAAGATTTACAGTAAAAAAAAGAAAATCCCATTATTACTATAATTTTTTTTTTTTTTAGAATGTCCCATTGTTTAAGCCTGACCCAATAAACTCAGCACAAATCACCTTCTGGTGCTAGAAAACTGAATCAAATGTCAATCTATATTAAAATTCTCTTCTCAGTTATTAATACTTGTTTGAATCACTATCATCAACACTGGTCAACAGAAATAATGTGAGCCACATACATAAATAATTTAAAATCTTCTAACAGCCACTTTTAAAAAAGTAAAAAGGAAACGGGTGAAATTAATTTTGAAAATATACTTTAACTCGATATATCCAAAATATGATGTCAATATGCAATCAGTGTTAAAAATTGAGATATATTTTACATTCTTTTTTTTTCCTGCACTAAATCTTCAAAATTTGGTGTGTATTTTACAATTAGATCACGTCTTAATGCTGACCAGTTGCATCTGAAAGGTCCCAAAGCTAGTAGCTATTGTACTAGCTGGTGGCTACTATACTGGAAACCACAGCAGTAGATAATTCACAGAGAATTCTTCATATCTAGGAAAACTGCCTTTGTATCTAGGAAAATTGGTTTCAGATTTTTTTTTTGTTAGTTAAAAGTGACTATGGTTAACTCCTTTTGCAGTAACATCCCAATTAACTTTCCCAAAGATAAAGTAGGAGTAGATTTAAGTACAAGAGCCCAAAACTCAGTGAATTCTTTAGAAGGCAGCTTTATCAGCCTAAAACTATCTCTGATGAGGAAGTCAAAATAGGTATATCTCCCTTTCCCACTCTAGAAGAAAGGTACAGACTTCCCTTGATGCCTCCTCTTCATTAATTTCTTCTTTACCCATTTGGAGACCCTAGTTTTCTGACTCACAAAGTGGCTAAAGCAAAAATATCTGACATGTTTCTTTTCTGAGGTACATATATTGTCGCCAGGAACCTGACCTTAGTCGTGAGAGTATTAAGGGTTGTCTGCAGAACTTCAACACCCACTGCACAGAAAGGGCTGGGGAAAGTCTTCCAAGAGAGAAAGGTCATGAGAGTATTAAGGGTTGTCTGCAGAACTTCAACACCCACTGCACAGAAAGGGCTGGGGAAAGTCTTCCAAGAGAGAAAGGTTTCTGATTATCTGGAGCTTAGTAAGAGGCGGATTCTCAGATAAGGGCAGAGTTACGTGGTTGGCTTTTTCAATCTCACTCTGCTGGATCTGCAAACCTGACTTAATTCTGTAATATACCTTTAGGGATGCAGTGGAAAGGGCAGTCTCCCTTACAACCTAGCTAGCAGCTGTATCCATTCTTCCCAAAGTACCTCTCCAGTCTGGAGGACCAACTAATTCTGTATCACAATGTTGGAACATGATATGGACCTAGGAGGAGGGCAGTTGGTCTGTCAGAAAGAGAAGAAATTCTTCCTCCACTCAAAGGAAGTGGGGAAGAATGGGGGGAAGAAAAAAAAAAGAAAAAAGGCAGCATGCAGCAGAGGTAGCCAGACTTACAAGAGGAAGGTGAAATGAGTGGTTAAGAAATGTGTACACACACGTGCACGCGCACACACATACACACGAGTCACTGCTTTTGTTTCTAGTTACAAGATAGGCCAATACGTGAGTCTGTTTAGTGCCCTATGCCAGAGAATGGTATTGAGAAAGCTCCTTAGATATGCCAGTGAGGTTGCTTTGGAGGTAATGACAGCAAAGGGGATTGGAATAATGAATGAGCAGCAAGGAGAGGTATAATCTATCTCCTGTATAATTTACAAAACAATTTTCTCCTGGCAACATAAAGCCAATACAATATTCAAAATAAATGAGCCTATGTAGCTCTGATGGTATCAATATATTAGGTCTCAAGCTCATATTTGATGCCAAGGAATAAGTGCTCAGGGGCTACGTAGACATTAAATTTCAAACAATTTTACTTTTAGGATCCAATTTAAGACACGCCAAACCTAGCTTGGACTATTCATTCTCTCAAGTCTCAGTCATTAACATAATATTATAGCAAGTTTTAAACAACAGGTGAAAGAGTTTCTTATCTCTCTTTAGATAGGATAAAAGTGTGGCATGAGTGTGTGCATGGGTAGTGGGGAGAAAAAAGAAACTGGAGAAAGGTGCACAACATGCAAACATAGTATGGTGAAATTTAACTAAGGAAATCATCTATTGCATGCTGAAGATCTGGATTCTGTTTACTCCTCTGGGTATTTGAGTAGGCAAGGGTGGATCCTTCTCAAACATTCAATCAGTATTTACTGACCACATGCCACATCTAAGGTATTTTGCAAGGTGCAAGCCACCACAATGCAACCACTCAGCAGAGGCCCACAAAGGAGAGCCTCTATTCTTGGGTAGGACATAATCTACCATCTGCAGTTCTTTAGTGAAATAGCTAGATACATTTATTTATGGTCAGGTGGCTTTCAAATCATCCCTATCAGATGACGTTGCAGCTCTCCAGGGAATGTGGGAACTTAAAAAAATAAATGCTCTGTGTGGCTGATGAGAAGAAAAAGTAAGAATAAAGTGTCAACTCTATTTATTCTTTAGGATATTCTTAAAACACAGAGATAACTTACCAAAGGGCATAGTGTAAGACATTAAAATATGCAGGACAATTTGAAGCAACAAATGCAAAGTTCAAGTCAAACACATCATATTAAGTAACCAAGAATAAGATGAACATGGATCTGTTCTCCAAATTCTAGAATACTAGGAACAGCAGTATTAAATTTTAATTCTTGAAGGGAAGTTTAAGGAATGGGAGAAGTGGCCATATCGTACAGTGGAAGGAGAACGGGGCTGAGGAAAACAATCTGTATCTTGGTTCTACCTCCTCCTTCAGGTGCGTATGCAACATGTGAAAAGCTGAAAATGTTTCTAAGCCTTAAGTTTACTGTTCATGTAAAAGGAAGCTGGAGTTCTAGCTCTTACAGCCTATGGTTATCATATGAATCATTTCTAGAAACTAAGTAGTTAGGACATAGGAGAAGGAAATGGCAGCCCACTCCAGTGTTCTTGTCTGGAGAATCCCGGGGACGGGGGAGCCTGGTGGGCTGCGGTCTGTGGGGTCGCACAGAGTCGGACAAGACTGAAGCGACTTAGCAGCAGCAGCAGTTAGGACTTGAGAAAGAAGAAAATGTAGGAAAGAGACTAACTGAATCAATATTTCAGCAGTGAATTCTACTGCTGACTAAAGTGGTTTGATCTTAAAGAGAAACAAAGTAGCAAGACTGCGACTAGGGTTAAACTTTCCTAAGATCAAACATGAGATGAACAAGGTACCTATTCTTACTATCCAAGAAATATCATCCTAGAATGCTTTCACATCAGTATTCCCACCCATCCCTTCTCCCCTGACGATGGAGCACCATAGAAACCTTCGGATAGAATTCCCGCAGGTAAAAAGGATCCTTTCCAAGTGGCTGTGCCAGGAGATATGTAAGTCTTCACAGTCACCTGGGGGAACTCTTTGGAAATCTGAAAATATATGCAAGTTTATATAAAATAAGTGTCTATAAGCAACAGGTTATCTCCTCTTACCACTATCCTGGGGAAACTTCCATATTGTTAAACATTTATATGAAAAGAAGAGAATCTTCTGCCTAGGATGACGAACTTTCTTTTTCTTTCCTGAACTGTGTATCTCCTTTTCAGTCGTTATCCTTTCTCTTTCTTTTAGTTCTCATACACAGATGCTAAGGTACCTGGACCTAGTTTACTCCTAAGAGGGACAGTGGTTTGTGCCTCCACCTCAGGAACACTTAATATAATGACTACACTTAAAGAACTGCAATGCTAAGTTCCCGAGGACCCACAAAAGGCATTTGGTTCTTTTGATTTCATTTGCTTCACTTAAAAGCATCTTTATTTTTACACTTGAACCTTTGGTAGAGCACTCTGATGAAAATACATAAACACTGTGAATAAATGGATGAATGGTGGGCAACACGTAACACATTTTTGTGTCAGAAATAGTGGGCAAAGAAGTAATCCAAAACAGATTACTATCAATTTTTCAGACAGTAACAGAGTAGTCTATCTGCAATATATGCCCATCCTCGAAAGGGCATTTTTGCTCTAGATACTGGCCAAAAGAAGGCAAGATGTCAAAGTTCCACCCTCATTACCCAAGACCTATGCAAAAAGAAGTCACCTTTCCAGGGGGGTGAGTAGACTTGGTCAAAATCACCCACTGCTACAAGTTCACACTGTAAAATCACCACCACATCAAGTCCTCAGTGAGTATCTTTATCTTAGCAGACAGGAGCCACTCACTCAAAGAAAAGTGAAAACACTTTTGTCAAGAACACATGGTCGCTGAGAAGCTGGCTCAACACAACAGTCTTATAAGCCCTAAGGCTGTCGTCTTTTCAGTAGGATCACTCCTCCTTTCATTTCAGGTCTCCAAGGCTCGTTCTGCAACTCATTTGACATCTTTTCGTGCTCTGGAAGCCTCAGGCTCCACCACACCCTGCCAGATTTCTACTCTTACGAGCTCTGGCACAACTTTACTGAAATACACACACACACACACGTCCATGAGTTGACGAACCAAGGCTTAGGGCCTAACTAATCCTGTGTCTCTCAACTCCCAGAAACTACAGTGCCTTACAAATCTTAGCTTCCCATGAACCTGCTCCTTTCAGCTAGGCTCTTGACGGCCCCAACTAGTTCTGGTTCTCTTAGCCCTTTCTTGTTTCCCGCCTCGGGTTCTCGGTCGCAGTTCACATTCAACCTGTTTCCTGGTCTGCAGAATCCTTGAAGGTTGGGGAGAGGCCTATGAGACACCCCTGCAACTGACCTCCGGGGTCTAAATCTGAATGGGTCCAGTGTCCCCTGCAACTCGCACTCTTTTAATGTCCAAGCCCCAAAGTCTTTACCTAGGCTCCACGACCACCACGGCCACCCTCCAAGCATCTCCCGCGCGGCCCGGACTCTCCCAGGCCCCTGCTTCCGGGCTTTCCCTGCAATTCGTCTTCCGGTCCCGGACCTCGGTCTTTCGCCCTGGACCGGCTTCACCAGCCCGCGCCCCCGGCTCTTTGCACCGCTCGCCCGCGGGATCTCACCGCTCGAAGAGCAGCCTCACGGAGAACACTCCCGCCGCCAGTGGGAACACCGAGAGGATGTGCCGGGCCCGCGGGTAGCCGTAATCGTCGCCCTGCCCCTCGAAGTCGGCCCAGCTCACGTTCTGGGGCAGCCAGAAGCGCTCGCTCCACAGCCAGCCCCACAACAGGCCCAGAGCTCCCGCCGCCGCTGTCGCCATCTTACGCCCGCCCCGCGGCCCCCGCCGCCACAGCTTTAGCTGCCGCCACAGCCAACGGAACCCGCGGGGAGGCGGCCCCGGGGCGGGGCCGGACCGGCGGCCACCCCCTTCCGGCCCCTTCTCATCCCCGGCACGTCTCAGCCCGCCTCCTCTGCGGGGCCGGGTCTCTTTACCGCCCATCCCGCCTCCCCGCCCACCTTCCTCCCTGCGGCTTCCCCCGCCGTCTCTTCTCGGGACTCCGCCCTCTGGTCCCAACCACGCCCCTCCCTCTCCCGCCCCGCCTCCACCCAGCCCTGGCCCCACCCCCGAGGCGCTCAACTCTGGTCTTTTTTTGCTACCGGTTTCGACCGAGCTTTTCCTCCTCCCTCACTCGCCCGTCCTGCTACGGCTACACCCCTTATTTCAGGCATGGCTCCTTTATGGGGACATTTTTCTGTCCAGCCAGCTTAAAACGATATCTGCTCCTTGGAAGGCCATGTCTCTCTCTCTTCCTCCCGCTCCCAGCCCCATTTCTCACTAGGTTTATCTCCATCTCAGCTGGTCCCGCCTATCAGCAGCGTTCTTCTTGCTTTCTGTCCCTTTTCTCTCCACACTCTCTCTCCCTTCTTGCCTCACCTCGATCTCAACCCACTTTCACTGTATATCGCTTAAAGTGGGCTTTCAAAAAAAAAAATCCTTTTATTCTCATGGGAAAAGGAAATAGAGGGTATCCAAAGTAAAATATAAAGGAAAAAGAAAGATGTTGATGACCAACGTTTAATGAAGTTTACTATATGCCAGGAACTGCACTAAACATTTTACACACAGTATTTAACTTCCTCATTCTATGAAGTGGGTGTTTTATTTACTGTTTTATGAATAAGTAAACTGAGGTCCAAACTTGCCCGAGGTTATATAAACAAGTGGTAGAGGTGAGCTTCTGAACTGGAAAGCCTTTAGACTCCAAAACCCTGTGGCTTTATCCTATAAACGTCGTTAATTCTAGATTTCCACATTGAACATTGACCTCTTTTGTGGATCTACATAAGCAGTGAGGGGAGCCATAAACAAGAAACCTTCAAAACACTGAACTCTAAATTGTTCCTCAACTGCTGGAGAACCTGAACCCTGGGTGCCACCCATTCAAACCTAGCTACAAGGTTAATTACCACAGGCTACCTAGAATGACCTGAAAAAAGATTAAAGAACTAATCTTGTTTAAAGACAGAGTATCTTTATTCCAGTAGGCATGCTTGCAGCAGAAGATAGAGTTTCAAAGAGAGCAGAAGAAGAGAAATAAAAGGAACCACCTTAAGGAACAGACTAAAAGATGTGCTTTAATTCCAGTGGTTCTCAAGCCTTAGTGTGCTACAGCTCAGACATTAGCTTGTTCCATCTCCTACATCCAGTTCCATCACTTCATGGCAAATAGATGGGGAAACAATGGGAACAGTGAGAGACTTTATATTTTGGGGCTCCAAAATCACCGCAAATGGTGACTGCAGCGATGAAATTAAAAGACACTTGCTCCTTGGAAGAAAAGCTATGACGAACCTAGATAGCATATTAAAAAGCAGAGTTATTACTTTGCCAACAGAGGTCCGTCTAGTCAAAGCTGTGGTTTTTCCAGTAGTCATGTATGGATGTGAGAGTTGGACTATAGAGAAAGATGAGCACCAAAGAATTGATGCTTTTGAACTGTGGTGTTGGAGAAGACTCTTGAGAGTCCCTTGGACTGCAAGGAGATCCAACCTGTCAATCCTAAAGGAAATCAGCCCGGAATATTCACTGGAAAGACTGATGCTGAAGCTGAAACTCCAATACTTTGGTCACCTGATGTGAACAACTGACTCATTTGAAAAGACCCTGATGCTGGGAAAGATTGAAGGCGGAAGGAGAAGGGGACAACAGAGGATGAGATAGTTGGATGGCATCACTGACATGATGGACCTAAGTTTGAATAAGCTCCAGGAGTTGGTGATGGACAGGGAAGCCTGGCTTGCTGCAGTCTATGGGTTCACAAAGAGTCAGACACGACTGAGCGACTGAACTGATCTCCTACATAGGGAATTTTCTAAAAGTTTGCTAAAAGTTTCCTGGGCTCCATCCAAAGTTTTGATTCAGGAAGTTCAGGATAGGCCCAGGAATGGGTATTTCTGACAAACTGAGAGGTCATACCACTGCTGCTGGTCTAAAACCATGCCTGAAGCCATTTTCATCCAAACTCAAATAGTTTTGATGGTAACTACCTTATAATCAAGACTAATTTCAAAAGAAGTAAATGCTTCTTGATCCCATGGGAATTCAAACCAGAGCCCCAGGAAACAAAGAACACGCTAACTTGGCCTACAGGAGCTTATACACCGTGATCTTGGTCTCAAGACCTATTCCCAGAAAAACACTTTTGTAACATTCCTCAGACTCTTGGTTGTAAGAAAACATATTGCTGATGAAATATGTGAGAGTAAACTTAGTACAGGTTTCACCTAGGCCTGGAGTAATTTGACCTGCAAGCCGGCAGAACTAAGTTGGCCCTTGTAGCAGTCATGAACAGTCTCCTTAATCATTTCAGATTCCAAAGCGGGCCTTTTCTTGCTTCACCAACAGAAAAACTCATGTCATTCCACTGTCAACCTTGACATAGTCCAAGAAGTTGCCTTCATTCAGAGAGCTGAGAGAATAAATGCTTTTTGTTTGGCTGTAGGTGCTTTTGTTTTCTAAGAATATTTAGTATTATCTGGTCATTCTCTTGTATAAGAATATCCTTTTATTGTATTGATTTTTTTTATTGTATTGATTATGGAACTAATTCTTATCGCTACTCTCTATACTTATATCTATCTTAGTCCTTGAAAGGCATGGAAAAGTTCTTCCCAGGATACTCGCAGTCCTCACATACCTGATACATGGTGACTTACTCAACTCAGTGGTAAAGAATTTGCCTGCAATGCAGGAGACACAGGAGATGCGGATTCAGTTCCTGGATAGCGAAGATCCACTGCAGGAGGAAATGGCAACCCATTCCAGTATTCTTGCTTGGAAAATTCCATGGATAGAGCAGCCTATTGAGCTACAGTATGTAGGGTTGCAGGGAGTTGGACACAACTGAGCAGGTACACACTCAACTGATACCCATAAAATGCCCACCCTAGGCACTCACTTTTTGTATAAGGTTAGTAGATGTGATGAGCACTATGTGGATGGGGTAGAGCAATAGTGAGTCACAAAGTAAAGGTAGCTAAACTCAAACCAGGATTGGATATTTTGTAAAAATCAGCAGGTGCTTCTGGATTAACTGTTCAGTGAACAGGGCTTTCAGGGCTTTCTAAATTACTTCAGCCTGTAGTGGAGTCAAGAGCAGATAGTAGTATCCAGCCATCCACTTTGAAGACCAGGCAAGAAACTGGAACACACAGCAACCCTGGAAAATGTTAACAGATGACTGAAAAAGCATTTTTATCTCCAAGGAAATCTGCACTCCCATTTAAAAAAAAAGCAAACAAACAAACAAACAAAAAAACCCCAGCACCTTACTAATCAGGGCAGTTGCCTCTGCAAACAAGGAAATGAAACGACAACAATACCTCTGCCCGGAGCAAAAAACAAGTCCATTTCAAGTCCAGCAGAGGCATTCAAAGATTCCATTTAGCATTTAGGCGTAATTATAAGGTGAAGTATACTTTACCTTATTAAGGTGTTTTTTGCTTTTTTGCTTTTTTCCTTCTTAAATGGGAGTGTAGATTTCCTTGGAGATAGAATTATTGACTACACTACAGCTTTGACTGTGGATCACAACAAACTGGAAAATTCTTAGAGAGATGGGAATACCAGATCACCTTAACTGCCTCCTGAGAAACCTGTATGCAGGATAAGAGGTAACAGTTAGAAATGGACGTGGAACAATTGACTGGTTCAAAATTGGGGAAGGAGTATGACAAGGCTGTATATTGTCAGCCTGCTTATTTAACTTAATTGCAGAGTACATCATGAGAAATGTTGGATTGGATGAATTACAAGGTGGAATCAAATTTGCCAGTTGAAAAGGCAACAACCTCAGATATGCAGATAATACGACTCTAATAGCAGAAAGTGAAGAGGAACTAAAGAGCTTCTTGACGAGGGTGAAAGAGGAGAGTGAAAAATCTGGTTTGAAACCTAACATTCAAAAAACTAAGATCATGGAATCCAGTCCCATCACTTGAGGCAAATAGAAAGGGAAAAAGTGGAAGCAGTGACAGATCTTCTTTCCTTGGGCTGCAAAATCACTGTGGATGGTGACTGCAGCCATGAAATTAAAAGACAACTGCTCTTTGGAAGGAAAGCTATGACAAACCTAGACAGCGTATTAAAAAGCAGAGACATCACTTTGCCGACAAAGGTCCATATAATTAAAGTTATGGTTTTTCCAGTAATTATGTACAGATGTGAGAGTTGGACCATTAAAGAAGGCTGAGCACTGAAGAACTGATGCTTTCAAATTGTGGTGCTGGAGAAGACTCTTGAGACTGGCAGGAAATCAAACCAGTCAACCCTAAAGGAACTCAACTCTAAATATTCATTGAAAAGACTGATGCTAAAGCTCCAATACTTTGGCCACCTGAGGCAGAGCCGACACATTGGAAAAGACCCTGATTCTTGGAAAGACTGAGGACAGGAGAAGGGGATAGCAGAGGATAAGATGGTTAGATAACATCACTGACTCAGTGGACAAGAATTTGAGCAAACTCTGGAAAATACTGGAGGACAGAGGAGCCTGGTGTACTACAATCCGTGAGGTTGGAAGTCGGACACTACTTAGCAACTGAACAATAATTAACTAATTAATAAAAACCACCACTGCATCTTGAATTGGTAAAACAAGCGTCTTGTTTTGAACGCACACAATAATTTTGTTGCCAGACTGCTTTCCATTTTGAAGAAAAATTTGTCTTCTAGGAGAATGAAAGCCTAAGACCAGCTCAACACCACCACCTAGTGGTGAGAGGTATACATAGTACTTCTCTCGAAACCCATCAGACGCACTTGCCTCTTCTACCCAAACTGCTGGGCAAAAAGTAAGTCCTGAGAGACAGTAACAATGCAAAATAATAATGGAAAAGGAACACTGAAAGTTCAAATGTCAGTTAAAAGCTTTATTGAATAAAAATGTTTCAGAGTAAGCAAGACTGTAAGAAAGCAGAATATTTTTATATCTCTAAAAAACATCAGAGCTAAATCTCAAAAAAAGCTGTATAAAGTAAAGCCTATAGCTTAAAATGCTTCTTTCCCCGCCAAAATACAATTTGGAATATCAATTATGTACAACAAATGTACTCAAGTTTATATTTTTCCAAAACCTTAATACTAGAAAATCATCTCTCAAGAAAGGCCTATAATTGGTTTAACTGCACCCTAGGAATACTGTCTGCCATAAAAATCTACACATTTCAGAAGTTATAAGTATTCAAAAACTAATGTCCCAGAAAGGGGATATCAGAAGTAGAATTATAGGGGTCGGGGGCGGGGGGGGGGGGGGCGGTCTGAGCTCAAGTTGTTTAAGGCATCTTTTTCTTTTTTGTTATTCCTCCTTTAAACTCATCACTTTGCTCTAATATGCAACATGGCAAATATAAAAGATCTTATAAAAAATATTGCAGCTTTCAGTAAATTATGAGAAACACAGAGACCACCAGAGAAGAAAGCAATCACTTGGGGTGTGGTCATACTCATTGGCAAATACCATAGCTTATTTGGGACACAATGAATCCCTCCAGGCACCAAGGGTGCTCAAAAGGTACTCTAAAAAGATGGTTGTGCTGTATCTCAGTACTCTAGGTTCAGGATGTGGTCTAGAAAGCAGGATGCAATAAACCCTCATATATATCAAAGTAAGCAATAAATCCCCCATATACATCAGAGTAAGAAAATTAAGCTAATTTTTTAAAAAAGACTAAATATTTAATCTCTTAGCAGAGGAATACTAAACAATAAATTGGTATTCATGTAAAAATATGCAAACTGTGCCCTTTATACTAAAGTGCATTCAGTTATAATGTTTAGGCCCCTAAATCCCTTCTGCTTATTCCATTGCACTACTAATCATCTCTCTATTTTCATATTGTCTTTCAGGAATACAGTGAAACCTGGACCTTATCAGTTGGAATATCCCCCCCCCCCCACTCTGCCATACACACTCCCGCCCCCAAAAAACCTTAAAGCAGTTGTGTATATCATCATTGCTAAAATAGAGGATTTAAGTGATGGTATCTCTAGCGTTTAGAATTGGTTCACTTAAGCTGCAGTATGGGATTTTTTTTTTTTTTTTGAAGCAGGAACTCTCTTCCAAAGTTACTTCCTCATAAATTTCAGTTCATGCTGAGACAGCTGTTTATGTGTATCACTTTGATAAGGGCAGTAACTCACTGACACTCACATAAATGTAAGGCCCAACATCATTGCAATCTGTTATTCTTCATCTTCATCCTCATCATAGTACCGATTTCTCTTTATCTGTTCCTCTACAGACAGCTCTTCGACTACTTCTTCCTCCCAGAATCCCACATCCTGGGATTTCTGATTTTGAGTAGTGAATTCTTTAGTGGAGGGGTTGTCTGTATAGCTAGACCAAGTTTTTGACTTGGGTTCTAGTTGAGACTGCTTTTTGAAGAGGTTTTTATCACTTTCATCTAAGTTTGCACCATTCTCTATAAGATTTTCACTCCCCATCTCAAAACTGTGAATCTCCTTACTTCTCCGCCCAGCCTCCCCTCCTTTAGATCCCTTGTTGGGCCAGGTTGCTTTCCCCACACTCTCATTCTTCTCAGAGGCGTTGGCATTTTCCATGTGTTTCCTTTCTGCTGCTACACCTCCTCCATACTCCTCATTTTGCTCTGACATGCTCCAGCCTTTCCTGATAGGTGGGGACAAGGCTTTTGGGCTCTTGACTGAAGAGGTTCGAAATGAAGCTGCTACGGTGAATGGGCGGCTTCTCTCCTTCAGAGAAGAAGATCGTCTTAGCTTCTTCAGATCCAGGTCTATATCCTCAGGAGCTTCAGGCTTGCTAATTTCATCCTCAGGCGGCCACTTAGGTTTCAACACTTTGATCCCTTCTTCCAAGGCACTTCCTGAACTGCCAAGCTCAGTGGGGGGTGGCCAGGCGATCCTCAGCTTCTTGGTTTCAGCTGGCTTGTCTTCCTTCTCCAGCGGGCAGGACGCCTTGGCTTCCATACTTGCAGTTAGCACACCCACTTTCTCAATGGGGGCATTTTCTACCCCTGGGCTCTGGAGGTTCTCCGCTGCATTTGGAAGCTGGGCTGGTCTCTCCAATGTCTCTTCGTTTTCATTTTTGCTTGCCCACAGATCCTTGTGTGGTCTGTGTCCAAAGCCTTCATCATAGTTACCTTTAGATTTAAAGAGTTGATTGAAGTGAGGCTTGCAATAGATTCTCCCATGTAAAGAGGCATATGTTCCTAGACTGTTGTTTAAAAAAAAAAAAGAAGCATAAAGTTAACAAATCTGTATACTTTTATTTATACCAGTAGTCTGAAACCTGGCAACTCCAGTATTTCCAGAAGATGCAAAGTGAGAAAAATATCTTCAAAAGCACTTCAGGGACTTCCCTGGTGGTCCAGTGGCTAAGACTCTGCACTCCAATGCAGGGGGCTCAGGTTCGATCCCTGGTCAGGGAACAAAATCTCACGTGCCACAACTAAAGACCTTATGTGCTGCAACTAAGACCCAGTGCAGCCAAATAAATAAATTTTTTTAAAAAGCACATCATCAGTCAACCGAGGATGCTCCATCCCCTTTTAAACATGATTGTTTTTATTATCCTTATTAAAAAATGCTCATTTCTAGGCCTGAAACTTCAGAAGACATTCTTCCACTTGGTGCATGCTCCCATTTCAACTGATTTCACTCCCTCCCCTCTATCAAAATTGTTAAAAAAAATTACTTCCAAGAAGTCTTCCCTAGGTAATTCCACCTAACTCTGATCATCTCCTATTTCCTAACTATTTATAACATGTAACTATTTTTAATGATATTCCTTTGTAAAAAGTGGAATCATTTTCCTCCTAGTTTCCCATTTGTGTTAGAATTTAAAAGCAGGAAGGGGTATAATGCTCTGCCAATGGCTGGCACTCAGTAGATGCCAGTGATGAATAAAAGAAAGCTATGGTTAATAGGAGAACAGCAAACAGCAGCCAGAAGTCGGTCTACCCTAACGTCAGTGCTGGACAGGTCTTTAGGACATCTGGTGTCTCTCAAAGGGTAACACATTTTATAGGAGGGGTAGAAAAACAACAGTTATTTCCACAGGAGAAACATAAAAATTCAAAAATTTAGAAGAATGTGCTCTGAAGAAAAGAATACAGTGGGTGGAAAAAGAACCACTGAGTGGAAGTTATAGATGCACATTTTGGCTCAACATAAGGGAAAGTTGTTGAGCTAGCGTTAACACCAGAACTAGCTGAAGTGGGGTATTAACCCACCCAGAAGTGCCACACGGGTGCCAGGACATCTTTCAACAGTATGGTGGAAGGGATGCCTGCTCTGGAAGGAAGGCTGGAAGAAATGCCATCCTGGTTACTTCCTCCTCCAATATGAATAAAATGAGCTCACATGGAATATTTCTACAATTTGCCACATTTATATCCATACTTTGAGTTACTAAGAAGAAATGATACATCATTATTTTCTCAGAAAATAAAACAAAGCAATATTACAGAAAACCTTGTGTTCTTCAGGATCTACTATTTTTGCTGTTTTTGCCATTTATACAGTACTTGGGATAACCTGAAGGGCTTCAACAAGTATCCTCTTGAGATTTCTTAAACATTCTGCTAAATTAGGTCACCAACAACCTGCATGATTTAAGCTTTAGTCCTAACGTGTAAATTAATGGCAATGTACCAAGAAGTTCTAAACACCATTATCATTTACTATAAAATGCTTGTAACTAAATACTACTTTTCGCCTTCTTCAAAGATCCTCAACAGCACACACAATCTTTTTTAATCACCCTCCCAACTTTATTAAAGAAAAAGCAATGATTGTAAATCTCTAGAACACAGTCAATTTTCTGGGATACTTCCCTCAAAAACATGACATCTCTAAACACATGTCAAAGCATACATGTGTTTAGAGTACATGTCAACTGTACTAAGTAGGTGAGAAGTTGAAATTCTAAAATTCTAAAATGTTCATCTTCCAACTTTATCAGTCTGTAGTCTACCTTTGGATCAGCAATAATCACCTGAACAGCTACTGTAACTTTATTAATTTTTGTCTGTAGCTCTCTGAGCTCTTCTAACAGCAGATACTATTAGCACCACAGATTTTAGTATTCTAAGTGTTCTAAAAACCAAAGACTCCCTCTGGAGGTCCAACTACCTCCAGAGATGTCTTGTTTGGTCTGGCTTACCTAAGCTTGCTGTTGCAATAGGAACAACGGAAGCAGCTGATATGAAACACCTGCTGGTTGGCCAAGAGACGCTCCATCGGGTAGACTGTTTTCTGACATTCCACGCAGGTCTCTCTTGCAGGTGCCTGAAACTTCTAGGAAAAGGTAAAGGACAACTTCAGCTAGTTAAGGCAGCAAGAAGTTAGTACTCTGCTGAGGTGGGCCCCGGGATTTACTTTGTTATCTATGGGCTCCCTTACTTGGGCTGTCAATTCTCAGAGGAACACTAAGCCTGCTATAATTCTATCATTTGACTCTTTAAAGCCATAGGCTCTCTTGAATTCCTTACCCAGACTGCCTGGCTATTCTAAGTGCAGCAGCCACTGAGGATGAGTGGATTTAGGGCCGGATTGCAGAGAAAGGCTTAGACCAACCACCACACACACACAAGTACACACAAAATGATTCTGCAGACAGGAAATTAGGAGAAAATGTCATCAGACACAGAAGAAAGACAATTGTTTAAGTGCCAAATAGAAGCAGGACAGGCTTTTCAAAGAACTGTTTCTGAAGGGGGTAACTTTCAAGGAGAGAAAGAGCATTTGGGTTTGGGAAGTAGGAAAAGATACTGGTTTTTAAAAATTTATTTACTTAAAATTTTTTTTTATTGAAGTGTACTTTATTTTATTTATTTATTTTTTTTGAAGTGTACTTTATTTACAACGTTGTGCCAATCTCTGCCATATAGCAAACTCAGTTATATACATATAAACATTCTTTTTTTGTATATATTTGGAAAAGATACTTGGATAAAGCAACTATCAGCCCCTTCTGCTTATAATCTTGACTTACTCAATCCACTAGACATAATATTTTTAAATAAAGCCAAATGGACACATAAAATGGAACACTTTAAAAGAGACACAAACAATTTTATTAGAACAACAGAAAAAAGCGCAGCCCAATAAAACTATAGGTTCTATAATCTTTTTAAAAAATCAAAAGGAAAATAAAACTAATATACTGGGGCAGGGTGGGAGGAGTCATAAAAGGGAATTCGTGAGCTGTTTATAGTTTGGAATATGGGCAGGGTGAGCAAAGTTACTGCTGGTAAAATTAATCCTAAACTACAAAAGGGCTTCCCAGGTGGCTCAGTGGGAAAGAATCCACTTGCCAAAGCAGGAGATGCGGGTTGGATCCCTTGGTTGGGAAGACCCCCTGGAGAAGGAAGTGGCAACCCACTATAGTATTCTTGCCTGGGAAATCCCATGGGCAGAGGAGCCTAGTAGGCTACAGTCCATGAGTCACAAAGAGTTGGACCCTAGTGAGGGACTGAACACACACAAACTACATACTGTATTCTAGCACTGATGAAAGCTAGAGTTCCAAAGCTGTAAGTTTTACACGATAAGAAGTAGTTACATGGCCACTAGGGTTGGGGGTAAGAAGTCTCTAGCTGTGTGTGATCCTTCACTTGTCCCAACAGAAGCACCTCAACTGTTAAGAGTAAAGGTAGGAGCAGTTTGGTTAAGGTGGTCTGGAAGCTCTCTCAGGCACGTTGGTGGCCCCTTTGCCACCAGAACCAGTATGGTGTCAAATAATACAATTCAGTCCCAAAGCTCAAGGCCTGAATGGTTAAGGTAAGCCTAAAATAAAACAGCTTATGGGTAAGATAGAATTTTAATTTAAAAAGTCTGAAAATAGACCCATAAAAAAAAATCAGACTGCTGGCTCACTTGCCACATGATTCACAAAGAAGTAAAGCAAAAATAGGAATGGTTGCCAAGCAGATTTTGACAGGAAATGAGAGCAGAAAATGGGCAGAGGAGTAAAGGTTAAGATCCATAAAAGGGAATTTAATAAAATTGGTGGTAAACTCCCAAATAGCACCAAAGGATTTAAAAATGGGGGGGGGGGGTTGCTGAGTGTTAAGAGCAGGCTCTCCATCCCTAGGGTTACAGTCAAAAAGAAAAACTTAAATCAAACACTATACCTACAACTCAATTTACCAAGCATAACTGAGGAATTTAAATATGATCAAATGTTACTGTACTGAATGCTGTTGGCAGATATTAGGGCATTATTTGGAGTTCGAAAATGTTTCCTTCTTTTTTTTTTTAAATTTTATTGAAGTATAGTTGATTTACAATGCTGTGTTAGTTTCTGGTATACAGCTTAGTGATTCAGTTATATATGTATATTCTTTTCATATTTTTTTCCATTATGGTTTACTACAGGATATTGAGCATAGTTCCCAGTGCTATATAGTAGAATCTTGATGTAGAATTGGTTTTTCTTTATTTCTTTCCTTTTTTTTTTTTTTTTGGCTGTGCCCTTGGCAGTGAGAACTCAGAGTCCTAACCACTGGACTGCTAGCAAATTCCCAAATCGTTTTTTCTTATATCGACATTTCTAAAAGATAGGGCCTAAGTGGAGATGTCCTTGCATAGTTTAATTAGGTTTCTCTAAAAGGACTAGGTCCTTGCCTAGCAAGCAGGAAATATTAAAAGAATAAAATTTGGTTATAATAGTACAATTAAAGCCTGTACAAATCACAATTCAGACAATGTAAAGTAATAGGCCCAAGGTATTTACTTATCAGTGAAAATCTTTTTCAGCTCTAGGATGAATGCTGTATTTTTAACACTTAGGAGAATACATTCATTCTGGTCAGTAATGGCAGAGCAGGAGACAGAACTTTCCCATGGCAGAGGAGGAGATGGGTATTATTCTGCTAAAGGGGATTGGAGGCCTACAGAGCACACCTCTGTTTAACACACACACACAGACACACACACACAGACACACACAGACACACACACACAGACACACACAGACACACACACACACACACACAGAAACACACTACTAGTAGAAGGGTGCAGCCCAGAATAGAAAGCTGTAAGTTGAGCTCACATTAGGAGAAAAGTGGAAGGCAGGAGCAAAAATTAGGTACCAGGAGCAGGAAGCAGAAGCTGGAAGAGACAAACAGGAACCTTCAGTGAATACAAAGCATTCGGTGTGCCCTGGAGCGCTTTTTACTGCAGCTGAGCTGAAGCTCAGATACAGACTCAGATCCAAGAATAAGACCTCGTTTTCTTTCTTTACCAAGTAATGCTGCTAATCGTGGTAACATCAGCTCACTCATACCCACCTGAGGTTAGATCAGAGTACCAACTCAGGAGAGAGAGTTTTCCAAGCCTTCACCCACACAAGGAGTGTCTCATGAACAATTCTTCACTGTCTTCCTACCTCCCACACCTGACCCACATTTGCTCTCTCTTGACTAGGGCCTTCACTCACAACAAGTGAAAAGGCATTCCTCTCCTTAACATCAAATTAATAAATTGCTAGCTCAAACATCTGACTAACCACAAGCTTCTAACTAGCCAGACCTACCAGATTCCTATTATTCCTATCCCTTTTTCACATACACCCTTTTCAATATTATTTAAGGGTTATGCGGCAGCTGCCTAAGGGCCCCTATAGTATTATAAAGACAAGAGGAGCCCAACATGGCAACATGCCAAGTCAGAGTGGCTGCGGCTGTGCCTTCCCTTTATTTCCTCTGTCCTGGGCTCTCAGCCACTTTTCTGTAATTGCCCCCGTGTCTATTCAGACAACAGGAAGCATAGTCAGTGCCCAAAAATCTCTACCATTATGGTAGGCCTGGCATACATCCTGCCCATGCCTTCATGGCATGCTCGAACTTGGCACAGCCACATTTAAAACACTGCCAGTAATAGAATGTTTAGACATTTTTAAATCTTTATATTTTTTGCAGTTCATGAGATGCTTTGTCATCTCCCCTCCCTCACCATTTTTCACACTAAAGCATCATGATATCAGGTGCCTTATCAAAGCTTGCAGTCAATAATAACAGAATTAAAATAAAAACTCAGAATTCTCAACTAACAAACTGAGACAGTATTTTCTAAATTGTCCTGGAATAAATTTCCATAACTAAAGGAAACTCTTTGGGGAAGAGAGCAGATGCTAACCCAATTGAAAATGATTTCACCACAGCATTTTGAATGAACAAGTCTTCACTTTGTTTCAAATTAAAATATGTAGATAATATCTCAGGGATAGTCAGGAATGAATGAGGTAATATATAAATAATTGATGTCCCTAAACACTCTCAGGTCTTTCCCATCTGAGGGATGTTACAGGCCTTCTGTTGATCAGCATCTACTTAAAGCTTTTTTTCCAATAAATTTTTATGACTTTATCTACTTCTTTTGCTCTCTTGTCTTACATATATTTTTTAGTTCGACAAACAGTTGGGGTATATGTCTGTGTGTGGGCAGCAGCTGGCCATAAGTGGTAAAGCAACTAGCCTTTAGACATAGTGAAATCAGAAGAAAATTCTGTACTAATGTCAGGCCTCCATGCCTCAGATAGAACACTATAAAAAGCCTTTCATTTCCTCCTTCCAATTTGTGCAAAATATCTGGGTAATTAAACTGAAACCCTCCCCACCATACAGTAAATGGCTGGGCTGGCTCTGGCCTCAACCCTTCTGCTGGCTTTTTGTGAAATTCTTTGTGAAAGCATTTTGGAGATATTCACACCTTACATAGGTTCTTCTACATGTAGAGGAAACGTTAGTGCTCCGAGAAAGCAGTAATGATGTAGGTAGTCAGAAAATAATCTAGGTGCCCTTCTAGCATAATTCTGATAGATTTGCAAAACAGCATAAAACTTCCTACCCTGTCCATGACAGGTACAAAGGGTACAGCCTCTCATTCAGGCTGCCGTGTTTTCTTTCCACATCCAACAGCAAGACAAGCCTAGCATCCTGGGGTGGGGTTATCCCAGACCAGTAGATGTTTCTAGGGCTAGTCCTCCTCCTTCCTTATCCTCCCTCCAGGAACATTTAGGGAATAACATTTTAGTGGGAGAACATAAAGCTTAAGAGACCTCTGGGTCTCTTGAGTTGAAAGGTCTGATCCTTCTCACAGGGTCTACTGAGCTCTAGACCCAGAACACCTATTTTGAGAAGGGAACCTGCTATTTAAACTTCTTTACTGCCAAGTCTCATCAACGGAACTGTCTGGCCAGTGTTCAAAATAGACAAAAACCTTACTTTTAAAGACTAATATCATCTGTGGAGTGGTTTTTTTGTTGTTTTTATTTTACCTTATTAAGTCTAGTCAAGGCTATGGTTTTTCCAGTGGTCATGTATGGATATGAGAGTTGGACGGTGAAGAAAGCTGAGCGCTGAAAAATTGATGCTTTTGAACTGTGATGTTGGAGAAGACTCTTGAGAGTCCCGTGGACTGCAAGGAGATCCAACCAGTCCATCCTAAAGGAGATCAGTCCTGGGTGTTCATTGGAAGAACTGATGCTGAAGCTGAAACTCCAATACTTTGGCCACCTCACGCGAAGAGTTGACTCACTGGAAAAGACGCTGATGCTTGGAGGGATTGGGGGCAGGAGGAGAAGGGGACAACAGAGGATGAGATGGCTGGATGGCATCACCGACTCGATGGACATGAGTTTGAATAAACTCCGGGAGTTGGTGATGGACAGGGAGGCCTGGCGTGCTGCGATTCGTGGGGTCGCAAAGAGTGGGACACGACTGAACTGAACTGAACTGAAGCTAAAATTTGAGATGAATTGAGTCTTCACCTTAGATGTCCTATTTTCAATAACAGGCACTACTAGGCAGCACATTTTCCGGGATGTGGGGGACCCAAAATCTATTCTGAGTGAACACATTTATTTTAGCTGTATGTAATTTCCCAGTGGAGAAAAAACTTCTGTTGCATGGTCTATAGCCACGAGACCAGTTATGTCAGCAGGTTTTCCTGGAAACGCTAAAGTATCTACATACTTGCCTGCAGAATGTAAAGGCAAACTCTGAGGAAGGGAAAATAAACAGTCCTTAAATAAAAGTGGAGATGTGATTGGGTACAACCCCGAGCTCTGTACAACACCATAACCATTTGAGCAAACACAGGCAGTCAGGCCAGTTTACTCCAGTCAAAACCTGAGGTGTATGTCTGCTGCAAGCAGGCTTATTCTAGGGCTGAGTGACCAGAGCCAAAGAGACAGGCATGGTACAGAGGGAGCTTTATCTCCATCTCCTCTCTCTGGTGTGCCAGGAAGACCTTAGTGAGGTGCATTTCTTTGCACATGGCTCATCAGCTCAGATACTGGAGTATGAATAAAGAGGGGTCCCAAAGGTCCAACCCAGGACCAGGAAGTCTGGTCTAGTAGCCAAGGGAGGGAAGCAAGACTGGATTGAGAATTCAGACACTTGAGAACAGATTTTAGTTCTTAGATCAGCCACAGAATCCCCCTAGTCCCTCAGGCGCACGGAATCCATAGCCAAGTCAGCTTTGCTGTTCTTGGTCCAGAACCACAACCCAAGGACTCACATCTGGGCAGAGTTGCTGCTGGAGAGGAAATTCACCCTGTGGCATTTGCTACTTTGTTGGACTCCAGATACTGGAAAAAGAAAAGTGCTGATGGCAGCATGAGCAGAGCTTCGAGGCCAGAAGAGAGGGTCACGCCAAGGACATGCAGATCCCATCATGCAGCTCAGTTCTTTCTTCCTAGTTCACTTGCTTTCTCGTGTTACTTTCTTCATTTTTTGTTCCTTTCAATAAATCTTATTCTCTCATGTCTCTGCTTCCTTTAAAATCTTTATGTTTACCATCTTCCCCCACCCCTGCCCCACTCTCTTTTTCAATCTAACCTCTAAATCCTGGATTCTCCTTACCTCCCTTTGTTTCAAACCCACATCTCTGTCTTCCTCTCTTCATCCTTTCTGTGCACTAGAACTTTCATCAAGAAACCAATCATGCCCACAGTTGAGAGACAGAAATGGTAGATGCATGCATGAAGTTGAGGCAGTACAAATCACCTTAAAATTAATTCTACCCACTGGGTTTCTCTCAAATGTTAAAACCTTTGAAACAAACCTTGACTACTTAAGAGAACACCACAGGAGGAAGACACTAAAGCAGTGTAGGTATGTTTGGTTATTAATGCAAGTGGGTAAATCAGCATGGTATTAGCAAAGCATTCAATTAAAACAAGCCAGGTGAACAGCCTAAAAGAGAGGCTGAATATATACTTTTTTACCTTTGTTTATTTTTATGGGAATATTTACTTGTTCATAGAAAGGGAAAGGCTGCTTTTAAAAATTAGTGAATCAAAGGAGACCATAGATTGAGTAGCCTAGTGAAATTTTCCTACGGTACAAAAATTTTGTATACTCCTTAATATCTAATATTATAACCAAGTATAAATGTTACTTGAATGCCCATTTGTAGAGCAAATGGACTGGCCAAACCCTGCTGAAATGTACACATTCTTTCTTTAAATGCACTGACTACAAATCATGTTTTCATTAAGTTCCTCAGACCAGGAAGCCGCTATCTTTAAGCTAACACTGTACATTCCCATCCAATGGGCTGATTTTAATTTAACAGATTTTTTGTATTGCTCATTTTACTCATTCATAGATTTATGAATTTGGACTTAACAAGAAAATAAGTCGGGTTATTTTCTTTCACTTTGGGTTTTCTTTCAGGAGCTTTCCAGATTCCACACAGAGCAATATTAACGAGCCTCATCACGCCTGGCTCAAATGCCTAAGAAAAAGTGGCAAGATTTTCGAGTAAATTGACTGGTTCAAGTGTGCTCTCATTTGGCATTTTCGTCCCCAGGAAAGCCAAAACAGGTTATAATGAACACAATGATAAAAGATGCAATGAGCTTTACTAGTAAACCAGTGTCTGCAGGCTCCAAGAGAAATCACCATCATACCTTCACTGCTTTGGGAGGAGAACTTTCAGAAAGGCTGGAGGCTCTGGCATCTGGACTTAGTGGCTTGGGATGCACAGGCTGCTGGCCCTCACTCTTGACCTGGGAGTTACCTGCTTGAGTTACAGAAGGAAGACATTTTATGGCATCTCAAGAGAAGTATCAGAAAAGGTTCTTCCCCAAAGCCAAGTTTAGGCACCTCCATTATCGACAGGTCCTTTCAACATCAGGAAAAACACTGCTTTTCCATTGAAGAATATTCTAATACTAAAAGCTATGCTATTAGATTCTCTCATAAATTGGGGTGTCAACGCAGAGGGTTTCTCATCTTTTGCCACTTGCAGCTGAACCCAAACCACCCTACAGAAGGAAACTTTTGCCCTGTAGCATTTGTCATTTTTAAAGGCTGCTTGTAGACTTTGATGGCTTTTTAGCAATTAGCACTCCCAATAACTCCTTCTGGGGTGTTCCAGTTGAACTTGGGAAAATGGGGGAATGTGTGGGCAGAAATTTCAAAACACATGCTTATGTGTATGTGTGTATATAATTTGACACCATCTTCTTGGTCAGCCCTACAGCAAATATCCATGGATGAAGATTATGGGAAAAGGCTCCATAAAATTTTTTTCACAGTCATTGACGTGTCACTTACATAAGTTAATTTCCTGCCAGTATATTCATTGTGTGGAAAACTCAGACGAGGCACAGAGAAGTCATTCACGCAGTTACTAAGGAACCATAAAAGAATTCCCTAAAATCTAGAGTTATGTCAACAAAGTATTGAAAGATTAATGCTTACTTTTCAAAATAATGTTTTGCAAACCCAGTCAAAACTCAGAAAAATTTCTAGTCCAAGCAAAATGATTGCAAATGGAATGTTCTTGGATTCAAGCAGCAAGAATTTTTCTGAAATTTTAAGGCAGGGTTTACTAGAGATCTGTTTAGCTAATACTTCTGCTTCTTGCTGAGTTTTCAATGTTTAGTGAGTTATTAACCTGAGGAAAAGCTAGAAATCTATATATATTAAAAAACTAATACACTGAACATTGGAATTAAAAGTGGACACAGTAAATTAAAAAACAAAGATTTTTGTCTTTGGGAAAAGAGGCTCAAAATGATTCCAAAATAGGATGAAAAGGTGATCAAATTCAGCACCAATAGGAACGATTTAGCTAGAGAGCAGATTATAGTACCTATTTATATAGATATAATAAGAAAAGGGTATTTTTAAAAGGTTAGTCAAATACCAATTCTTATCCCTGTAAATAAATAAAGTCCTTTTTGGCCAAACTTCTATTAAAATGAAACTTCAAAATTATAGTTTTTACAGCATTAACCCTGAAAAGGTTTGGTATAAAAGACAGGGTAAGTTCAATGAGAGAAGCATCAAAAATATTCAGTTTGCCCCAAGTTAATTATATATCATTTGATTTAACATCTCTCTTTGCCATGGGATGTGTGAAAGGTACCCAGTCATCAGTCATTAAAACCAAGTGAAAGATCTAATCAGCTGCATTACTGGATTTAATATGTTACATATTCTCAGAGCTGACAGAATTGGGGACAAGCCCCCCCACTCCCCGCCCCGCCCTCCGCAACCAAACAGGGGCAAGAGAAAAAGACCCTCACCCTCCAGACCTGAGAACGAACACTTACGGGAATCATCTTCAGCAGGGGTGGAATGGGTTGCCAGGCTATTCTCAGATGCAGAAACCTACAAAAAAAGGCGGGGGGATTAAGAATCACATTAAAAATAAAAGAGCAAACTGCTGTTAATGCCATAAAAACCTGCTGACTCCAGTCAGTCACCGGCTGCCTGCGGGGAAATAATGGGCCCCAGAACAGCTGAGCATTTAAACAAGAGGCAGCAAAATGTCTTTTACGAGGATATTAACATGCCTCTCAATTACAGAGTTACGTGAATAACAGACTGCAAGCAACTGCCAAAAGTGTGCATTATCTTCCTTTATAAAAGAACTTCTGAATATATCTTTCTACTCTCAAAAAAAAAAAAAAAAGAGGGAAAGTGGGGTGCGAAACAAAACCTTCTATCAGGGAGGGCAAAGCTCCTCATCAAAAACCACAACTCCTAACTGTAACTCACTCCAAGGCAAGATAAAGTCTTTACATACAGGAACTATTATTCTTTCATTTTCCTAACTCCTTATTGCCCAACCAGACACATTCCTCTGAAACAAGCTTGCTAGTACAGAAGACCTTCTGATAGCTATAAAACAAATTTATCTATAACAACCCTTTGGTATTATCTTCAAGGTTAGTTTCCCTTATTTAATTCCAGTCTCAAAATAGTAGTGTTTAACAAGATGGCAGATCTTAGGTGTAGGTGATTACTTTTCCCATTAGCCATCAAATTTAAACAAAAGAACTTTCTACCAGCTCACTCCTACGTTCTCCTGTCCCCTAGTCCTCCCGTATATCTTCTTCCACATTTGAAATCATGAAGGGTCATCAAACGACCCAACGTGCACTCCTCATGGAATATTCTTTCATTCAGATGTCAGGGATTTTATGGGTGATGCTGAGTGTTTACATCAGGATGTCTAATGTACCGAATAAATTTACAATGGAGATTAAGTTGTTAGCTGATTGCACGTGAATTTCAGCATGGTCCGTTTTTCCCCCTTTATTCTCCTTTTAAGGAGTTCTGACATGGTATAAAACAAACCAGTATGATAATAGTTAACACTGATGAAATGTTTACTATGTTCCAGGTATTGGAATGACTACTTTAAATGTGTTATTTCATTTAATGATATGAAGTAAATTTTCTGAAAGTAGTGCATGGCTACAAAAAGCTCTTCAATTCTTGCTTAATTAGTAGGGGCATCCATCCCAAGATGTCCTTTTTTCACCTCCAATTTGGACACCTTGAACCTACAGGGTAAGCTTAATGACAATCATGACATCACTGCACGTACCCAACTAGATGACTTCACTATAGAACAGCCAGGAGATAGCATGTGAGATTTTGCTCAAGCATTTCATTAAAGAAAAGTACAAATTCATTCACAAAAGGAGAAAGCGAAGACCAATACCTTAACAAAATACTCTATTTCAGGCAACTTGATCTTGGCATTAATGTCCTTTTGTAACAAACCAAAGTTCAAACAGCTCTTAGGTATTGGTTAACGAAAGCTAGGCAAATAGCCAAAAAGATAGCTGAGGCTTTGAAAAATTTTACAAATTTTAAGGCATCCAAGGGTTCATGAACCTACGGTATATGCTTGAAGGCTATGTACTATCTTTATTTCTTCTATGCCCCACCTATTCCCCAACTTGTGATTCAGTTGCACTGATGCCCTTTTAGACTGTAATTAAAATGTTCTGATCCTCCAGTTCAGCTCAGAGTTCCAGTTGCAAGTCAAGAAGACAATTAAGAGAAAAACATGAAATTAGAAATAGGGACAACTCAAGTACGATTATCCAGATGATTATTTTTCAAGTTATGCTCCAAGAATAGATGGGAGGATTTCAATGCAGGATTTCACTTCTTAAATGTCTTTTTTTAGAGTATATAAGAAAACTTTTTGTAAGACATAATCTCACACTTAAAAAAATGAGAAAACCAGGCAGACTGATGAGAGAACTCACTAAAAACATTACATGAGACATAGAAATAGTGCCTCAGCCCACTGTTGTAAGGATGTTTGTAATTTGATTATTTTATGATTATGAAAGAAGTACTTTGTCTAATTATTTCAAAATATATTTGAGATATGGTTTTATAAAATAAAGTGATTCAATTTTATAAAACAAAAACTCCTAAATTTTTTCCTGTTCTATTCTTTGAATCCATAAAGAAGGCAGAGCGCCAAAAAACTGATGCTTTTGAACTGTGGTGCTGGAGAAGACTCTTGAAAGTCCCTTGGACAGCAAGGAGATCAAACTAGTCAATCTTAAAGGAAATCAACCCTGAATACTCACTGGAAGAAGTGATGCTGAAGTTGAAGCTCCAATACTTTGACCACCTGATGCGAAGAGCTGACTCACTGGAAAAAACCCTGATGCTGGGAAAGACTGAAGGCATAATCAGAAGAGGGTAACAGAGGATGAGATGGCTGGATGGTATCACCAATGTAAAGCACATGAACTTGGGCAAATTCTGGGAGACGATGACAGGGAAGCCTGGTATGCAGCAGTTCATAGGGTTGCAGCCGGATATGACTTGGCGACTGAACAACAATTCTTTAAGTCAAATTTTGTGGCCATTAATCTGAGACCATTTTTCTGTATGCTTACTTTGGTCCAAGTATGTAGTATATCTCATGAGTTCCTGTTGGTATGCTGTCAGTGTGTGTGTGTGTGTGAGCTGCTCAGTCATGTCTGACTCTTTGTGACCCCATGGATTAGAGCCAGCTGGGCTCCTCTATCCAATGCTGTCAATACATCTATTTTAAAGACTTACAGTCAAAAAAGCTTGAGAACTATTGCTCTTAACCCATTTTAATCATCTCCTCACCTATTGTAGAATGGCCTCAAGGGTGTCAAAATGTGTAACAGAAACAATGATTATATGCCTATTAATCAATGTAGCAGATTTGAAAGCTCTTTTTCCTCATCTAACTTAACACTTGATCATCATATTGAATGAAAGGCCAAAGACACTGGGTAATGGATTGTCAGAGAAAATGATAAATTCACCTGACATCTATATTGTTGCTTACTCCAGCTAAGCCATGCATCTAACAATAAATGCATAAAACCTGATTTTCTCAAAATCTTCCCATGGCTTTCCTCTGCTACAGGACTACACCCATACTTTTAAGGGTTTTTCAAGACCAGCCCTGGCCCTCTCCCTTCATCTGTCTCTCGCCATTGCCTATGTGTACTTTAAGCTCTTGGTTGGGTTCTCTGGTTTCCAAACCTCTGTTGTGTCTGTCTGGAATACACTTGTTTTTTTTTTTTTTTCACTCAACTTTCCCCTTATTCACTTGGCCTGTTCATCCTTCAAGATCTAGCTCAGATATCACCTTCTTGAGAAAGTGAGGGTAAGTGTCCTTAGCCCAAGCTTCCATGGTCACACATAGCCCTTTCTAACACTTGTTTTGCTGTTTTATAATTGCCAACTTGTTACACATCTCCCTCCTACTCTATTAGCTTCCGTGCAGGTAAAGACCACATGGAATGGTTTATTCACATTTAGCTGTTAAGCTCTAACAACTTTAATGGCAGAAAGTGAAGAGGAACTAAAGAGCCTCTTGATGAATGTGAAAGAGGAGGGTGAAAAAGCTGGCTTAAAACTCAACATTCAAAAAATAAAGATCATGGCATCCAGTCCTACCACTTCATGGCAAACAGATGGGGAAAAAGTGGAAAGAGTGTCAGATTTCATTTTCTTGGGCTCCAAAATCAATGCGGACAGTGACTGCAACCACGAAATTAACAGATGCTTGCTCCCTGGAAGAAAAGCTATGACAAACCTAGACAGCGTATTAAAAAGCAGATATCACTTTGGTGACAAAGGTCCATATAGCCAAAGCTATGGTTTTTCCATTTGTTATGTACGGATGTGAGAGTTGGACCATAAAGAAGGCTGAGTGCCAAAGAATTGATGTTTTTGAACTGTGGTGCTGGAGAAGACTCTTGAGAGTCGCTTGGACAGCAAGGAGATCAAACCAGTCGATCCTAAAGGAAATCAATCCTGAATATTCATTGGAAGGACTGATGCTAAAGCTGAAGCTCCAATACTTTGGTCACCTGATGTGAAGAAATGACTCACTGGAAAAGACCCTGATGCTGGGAAAGACTGAGGGCAAGAGGATAAGGAGGTGACAGAGGATGAGATGGTTGGATGGCATCACTGACTCAATGGACACAAGTTCGAGCAAACTCTGGGAGGTGGTGAAGACAGGGAAGACTGGTGTGCTACAGCTCATGGGGTCACAAAGAGTCAGCCACGACTTAGTGACTGAAGAACAAGTTCAGCATTGCCTGTGCGTAAGTAGTGCCTAGCTTTCAAAATACTCTGAAGTGAAAGAATGACATTTACATACACAAACTGTGTTAAATTAATAATATACAAATAACTTTGAAGATGATATCTCTATTCAAAACAGGTTTTTTTAAAAATCACTTAAGCATTTGCTGAGCAAAAGAATTTTCCAATGAAGGTTCATTATTTGGTCAGCTATAAGTTGCACAGTTCCCCAACCAAAATTATGTGACCTGCAAAAAAGACAATCTGTCCTGGCAGCTGTTACCAAATTCCCAGACACTCTACAGCCTAGAGTTGTTTCTAATTTTAAGCAACTAATTTAGAACACATGCTTCCCTGGCAAATGGACATCAGGCTTTTCAACCCACCTTTTCTCCATCTGGATGGGAGATGCAGACCTCAGGACCTGGGGGCACATTCTCCTTTTGCTCCAATTTATGAGTTTTGATTTCACCACCACTGGCTCTCAACTCATTCTACAAAATAAAAATAGTCTGTGAATTTTAAAAAAAAGTCTCACAATTCTCTTCATAGCCATCTATTAAATAAACTTGGAATGCTAAAAAAGAAATTCTTTTCCAAGATTTCAAGTCAAATCAACCCCCTAAATCTCAGAAGCAAAACCCATTGACTTGTGAAATGACAAAAGCAGCTTTGTGGACACACACACCTCAGAGTTAAATATTTATACAACTAGTCCAAAACTTGATGCTCATTAGAACATAGACACATCAACACAGACACACACACCAACCCTCCCCGCTTCCACCCTGCCACCCCAGCATACAATATTCTCGTGATTCACTCTTCTAGCAGCACAGCTTGTGGGAATGCAAAGCTGGTGAGTTTTATCAGAAAAGACCATTCTGGAGCAGGGGAAAGGAGGTGCCAAGTGCCAATAATTAAGAAAAGATACTGACCATATATATAAATGCCCGGCCTGGAAAGAAAGACAGGGATGATGCATATATGTAAGAATTGAAATTATACTTAATGATACCGAAAAATAGCCTTTTGTTGTGAGACTTTCAAAAACATATTTTGGTGGGCTTTTTTTTTTTGCATAAAATTCATACAGTATACTAAAGACATATGTTATTCTAGTTCTCATAATAGAGCTTCAACTTAAAAAAGCAGACGTGAATCAGGAGGAGTGAGCATAATCATATTTGTTTTCCTTGCAAAGAACACTTGGGGCAAAATATTAAAACCAACTTTATTACTAGATCCAAAGTCAATACAGAGGTAGATGAATATGAACATTTCCTACCTTTAGACTACTAGTAATCTAATACCTTTCCTGTTCTTTGTGATTCTTCAGGTATAGGGAGAAAACAAGCCATTTATGGCCACAGGGCCAGTGAACGGAGTGTCAGTGGGACTGACAGTTTCAGGTGTGGAATTCCAGATTAAGGCCCACAGCTCTGGCAGCCAAAATTGCAGAACCAACCGTACAACAACCGGAAACGTATTCCTGATCTCGCCTCAAAGCCCAGCCCCCACCATCAAGAGTGTGTGCCTTGCTACAACCATGCTCCTCCCTATAGCGGCCTGAGAAATTCTTTTGGGATGAGATAAAATGTGCTTTTTACAAGAATTCCTTAAGGCTTTTCAACTCTTAAAATTTACAGAGCAGGAGAACCGCAATGTAGAAACTCTCATTAGGAGTTAAAAAAACAGTTACCAAACAGGTTTTTCCACTTAGAGAATCACCTGGCCGGAATGTTTATAGCAGGAAGGCACTAAGAAGCGGCAAAATCTTGCAACAAGAGGGAATTAAGCTCCACAGATCATGTTTGCTGTATTTCCTGACCTGCCTTTTAAGAGAAGTCTAAATTTGCTTGTTTTTTCACACTCCCAATGAATAAGAAGCCTGTGATGTTCTACTCCACTACTTATTTACACACACTATCTCTTCTGAAAACTATAGTGAAAAATCAAGATGAGATTATTCACCGCCCCAGAGACTTGGTCTACCAATAAATACTATTGGCAAAGGCATACTTCATCCTGTGGGGGAAAGAAGGGTCAATTCCGAGAATACACACTGTGATTTCTAACAGACACTGGTTCAGTCTGCTTGGGAACAAATACAAGCTAATACTATTCTTCCAATTTTATTAGAAAATAATAATCAAGAGATTAATAATTTGTCATTTGAAATCTTAGAAGGAACAAATGTTTGAAAGATACAAATGTATGTGTACATGTGTATATATGCGTGTGTACTTATGAATAAATGGCATTTAAAAGGTAACTTCAAATAAGCAGTTCTGTTGTGTCCTCCTGCCAGTTAAACCTAGGAAAGTGTAATAGAGAAAGATCCTCCATTGTGTTAGAACACCACATTTTTGTGCTTACAGAGTACCTCACCCTCCTATCATTTCTCCCTCTTTTTCTTATCCACTATTCTATTTCTTTAGAAAAGTATTACATCCTAAGAATTAAATATTAAGTAGATCATATGTTGTATGATTTCATTTACGTGAATTGTCCAGAACAAGAAAACCCATAAAAACAGACAGTGGATTAGGGGTTGCTAGGGGATAAGGAAAGTGTAGAATTGGGAGTCACTGAACAGGGATGGGTTTCTTTTGGTGGTGATGGAGAAGTTTTAGAGTTAGACAGTGGTGATGATTGCACAACCTTGTGAATATATTAAAAGTAACTGAATTGCATATTTTAAAATGGTGATTTTTATGTCAGGTGAATTATATATGAATTAAAATTGCAGGAAAATATCCCATCCCACATTAATGTTGAATATATTCAATATTTCTCTCCAGTATTCTCCCTTTCTTCTCTCAAAGACAAAAATAAGTGTTTATATTAAAACTAATAAAATACTACTTTTTTTTTTTGGCCACCATGCAGCTTGTGGGATCTTAGTTCCTGGACCAGGGACTGAACCTGGGTCCTTGGCAGTGAAAGCACTAAGTCTAACCACTGAACTGCTAGGGAATTCCTCAAATACTACTTCTTTAACAACAAGATTAAGTAGAAGAGACAGGAAAATTCTCAGTGGTATTACTAGATGGTAACATCACCAAAGAAAAGGTGGGTGGGAATAAGGCCTAGGAAAACAAAGTCAGAATTAGAACACGGTAAGGATTACAAATGAAACTAGGGTAGGATTTATGTGAAGAGAGAATGGCTGGACCCCAGGAAGGAACCAGGGCTCACAGGTCAGGGTCTGGGAGACATTTCTAGTTCCCATGCTCAGTGACCATTTGCTAGATGAGTGAATGAATGAATGATGCCGAACACATACTGTATAGTTCGCAGAACTGCTTTGCTTGGACACAGCTGCCTGGTACTTGGCCATTCGATCTTTTATGGAGGTTTCTGACAGGCGTGGGAATTCTAGATTTCGCCTACTCTCTCTTTTCTCTGAGTTGAGTGCTGAAGATGACAGCTGACCTGCAAGCATGCAAACAATATGTTTTATTAGAAGATAAATGCGATTTGAATGATTTCAAGATTCTAAATTTTAGGCTATTGTAGAGTCAACCTATTCTATTAAGAATACAAAGAAGGAAATCAGGATTATAACTGTTATTTACAAGGCAACACTCACTCACTTTGCCAACATTAAGAGGAGACTGCTTACCATCATTGAGTGTTACATATTTTTAAATTTTGGCTTTAATTAACATGTGAAAAAATTAGATCACAATGCCATTTTAATTTGTATTTCTTTGATTCCTAGGAGGCTGATGGTTTTCCTATATTAATTTATTTTATTTTATTTTTTTGTGAAATGCCTGTATATGCCCCCTTCAAAACATAATAATTCCTCTCTCAAGGTGTTATGTTAGCATCAGCAATATAGGATAATCAGCAATCTTGACAAGGGATAATGTCCATCCATGGAAGCCCTCAAGTCCCAGACAACCATGGCGAAAAAATTGTTGGTAACGGTGCTTTCCTTACAATCCTGCAAAATGACCCTCTGGTTAACACAGGTAACCACTGACAAAGACGAATTAAAAACACAGAGAAGCTATTTGGAGAGAGCAATCAGATTTGGGAATGACTTGTATATAACAGCCTTCCTTTTAATTTGTACTACTCTTCCTTTAAAAGCATCAGCTTTGAGGTCAAAGGGTATTGCTACTAATGAGTACTTCCTAGAAAACTTTCCACACGTGGTACTCTCTGCTTACCTGGGCCTATTTCCAAGTCATCCAGAGAATAGCTATTTTCAGACATCTTCCTTCCACCTGCACTTCGGCTTTGGCCCCGAGGAATCTGTTTGAAAAACAAAAACCAGCAATAAATTTTGCAGCAAGGATGGGAATTTTTTTTTTTTTTTTTTGAGGATGGGAAATCTTGATGCAATGCTAAAAACGGAGGACTGCAAATATGCTTTAGAAGTAAAACACAGAAGAGATTGGATTTTATATTAGTTTTTATATGCCACAGAATGTGTTTTAGTGTTATAAATATCAAGCACTACATATTTACAGGTGCCCAGGGGAAAATAAGTAACTCTATATAGGTAATGCATTCTGCAAAAGATTTCTGCCTAACCACCTTAACCAGAAAGCCTTGGAATTTAACAGTCACAGGAATGGAATCCTCATGTCTCAGATGAAAATGACATGTCTCTCCAAACTGTCAAGTCCTGATGGCAGTATCCATGGTTGGCTTTCTCCATCCCAGTTTATCCCTTGCTGTCTGGTTCATGTCTTCATCATCTTTTTCCTGGACTGCTGCCTGACCTTTCTTAACTGGTTCCTCTGCCTTCCAATGAAGTCTCTATGATGCTGCCATTATCCCAAGTAAAACAAAATAATCATCCCCAAACATAAATCTATGCTATTCTCTTATTCAAAATTCTTTAAGAATTCCTAATCACTCCGTGAATTAAATCTAAAGTGCTTAGTATGTCAGAGAAGATCAGTTCTAGATCTGGTCCCTTCTTACCCCCCGGGGATTCTCTTCCTCACCCTTTACTCTCCAGGAAAAGCAAACTGCTGGGAGGTCCCTGATATTGTAAATGAGTTCCCTCCACCTGGATTGTGCTTATCCTTCCATTGTCCAGCAATGCCTGTTCCTTCAAGACTCGGGGTAAGCTAAGCCAGTGGTCCCCAACCTTTTTGGCACCAGGGACTGATTTCATGGAAGACAATTTTTCCATGGACCAGGGGTTGGGGGGGATGGTTCAGGATGATTCAGGCGCATTACATTTATTGTGTACTTTATTTCTAATCTACTGTAGCCACTGATCTGATAGGTCCATGGCTCAGAGGTTGGTGACCCCTGAGTTGAACAAATTCCCTCTGATCTGATACCTCTCCTCCATAAATCTAAGTAGCCCTCCCTCTGTTCCCAAGGACATAGTCACACTCCCATTACAATGCTTATCAAATTGTTGCACATTCCTATACTGGACTGGAAGCTTACTGAGGGCACAGATAAGCTTTTATTTTTTCAATAGAAAAGTGAAAGGTACAGATCTGTTTAAGAATAAAGTATTCCTATGATTCCTATAAATTACTACATTTACATCTATCATATTTAGGGTAGGTCTATAATGAAAATTCCAAATTATACTTTTAAGACTGGAAAAGTAACTCAAGAGAAAGTCTGAGTGTCAAAGGATGTTCCTAGACATAATACACAGAGAGTATGTTATGTTTATTCAGCTTGCAATGAGAGCAGATTCCTATCATTGAAATCTCAATTTATTTCCAGATAACTTGATGTGGGAAAGATATCTGAAATCCAATATGACAGGAGACAAGAGTAAAACATTTAGCATCCTTTTGAATTCAACATTAGTAAATAATTATTAAACCTTTAAGTTCAGTGGACTAATCAAACAACAATAAAGTTTAAGACAGTGAACTACCCCTTTTTTAAGTCCCCCTGCTCTCCCTTGGTGGAGAAGGCAATGGCAACCCACTCCAGTACTCTTGCCTGCAAAATCCCATGGATGGAGGAGCCTGGTAGGCTGCAGTCCATGGGGTCGCTAAGAGTTGGACATGACTGAGCGACTTCGCTTTCACTTTTCACTTTCATGCATTGGAGAAGGAAATGGCAACCCACTCCGGTGTTCTTGCCTGGAGAATCCCAGGGACGGGAGAGCCTGGTGGGCTGCCGTCTATGGGGTCGCACAGTCAGACACGACTGAAGCGACTTAGCAGCAGCAGCAGCTCCACCTTGGAGATGGGAAGTAGGCCATGTCAGAAATCAGAGCCAAGGATTTGGTTTGCTTATGTCCTACCAATAAGACTATCTCTTTTTGGGACTTCCACAGTGGTCTAGTGGGTAAGAATCTGCCTACCAATTCAGGGGACATGGGTTCGATTCCTGGTCTGGAAAGATCCCACATGCCATGAAACAATTAAGCCTCATGAACCACAACTGAGCTCACACGCCTAGAACCTGTGCTCTGCAACCAGAGAAGCCAGCATGTGGCAAGGAAGAGTAGCCCCCGCTTGGTGGAACTAAAGAAAGCCATGGGTAGCGAGACCAGTGCAGCCAAAACTAAAATTAATTCATTATTTTAGAAAAAGAATATTGTTTCTTGCAAATTCAATATACATTTAATGTACTTCATCTCCAGTCAGCTTTGCCATGTACATTATTTGTTGAATCTATTTCTTTAAAAAAGGCAACAGCAACTCTAACCTTGCCACATCGTACTCAGGTAGCAGCACCATCAGTCACGTCCACATGACTCCTATGATGTAAACATTCTTGTTCTGGGAGCAGCCCACCATTTGGAAATGAAGGTCATCAGCCAAAGGGAAAAGATAAGTTTGGCAGAATACCCTTCATCCACATCTTTTTGTTTTTAAAACATTTTTCATTTGCAGAGAGTTAGAGTAAAGGAAATTTCAAAGATTTATTCCAAATGCTGCTGCACTGTAAGATGATCATTATAAAAACCAAAATTTTCAGGGCTAAAAAAGGGAGAGAGCTTGGAAATATACTTTAAAAAAAAAAAACAAAAACAAAAAGGAACAGGTTTTGCGTTCTTAACATTGGAGTGATATTTCAAATATTTGCATTCTGTCAAAGGTAAAGTTCAAGCCTAATTTCAAGAGTATGTGTTACATGTTGCAGCCTGCTAGGAGTTCAGTCTTCTGTCTGTGCTTGTAGCAATGTGGGAAGTTCTGACACTAGTGTTATTGAGAGCAAGACCATTTAGAACCAGCATACATGCTGGGTTAGGTTCTTTGGTTTTAGATGCATAAAATCTCCCATCTTTGCTACCTTTTTATTTAAATCTTTGGGTTAAATAAACTAAGAGCCTTTCTCCTCCCTCACCTGGTTCATGAGGATATCAATACTCTGAATTATTTTCTTTCAACTACTAAAAAAGTAAATATGCAAAGTCATTTGCTCTTAGAGAAAAATAGAAAAATGTCTCTGAAAATCAAAGTTATACTGACACCGGTTCTGAGGAGGAATACAGTTTGGAGATAAGATGGCTTTTTAAAATTAAAAAAAATTTTTTTGGCCACGCAGCATGTGGGATCTTAGTTCTCTGACCAGGGATTGAACCTGCACCCCCTGCCTTGGAAGCATGGAGTCTTAACCCCTGGAACAGGGAAGTCCAATGAGATGGCTTTTAATGAGCTCCTGGGTGAAGCACTAAGCATTTCTTTCAATATCTTTCCACCTCCAACCCACTCAGATATCAAGAATGACAAGATCTCTATATCTGAAATGAACACAATATTGCAAATCAACTACACTTAAAAACCCAAACCCCAAGATCTCAAGTGCATTTACTATTAACTTATGATCTTCATTTTACAAATGGTAGTCTGAGGTCCAGGAAGGAGGAGGAGTTTCCTCCAATACTTCTCAAGGAAAGTAGAGGAATTCTGATAGTGAAATTCTAATAGTGTGTTACTCTTCTGTAACACATTTTTATCACATTTCACTCTCTTTTATTCACATGCCTGAGGGAGCCTTAATTATCATACTCCGTTAAGAGAAGTGAGAAAAGGTAAAACACTTTAAGACTTTCTGGAATTTCCTCAGTCTTGGCCTCACCCCACCCTACAAGTCCTCCTTCCTGTCAGGTGACTGCAGTAACTCTCATTAGTGTGACCACCCCTTAAATATTTTCTTTGACTCTATAAACCAAATGCATCCACATTTACCAATAAGAAAATAAGAGTCTGGGGCTTTTAGCCAGTAGTCTGTAGAGTTTGTTTTCTCTGGAGTTTTCTTTAGAAATAAAGTAAGTTAGGTCCCAAATGTCAAATAAAAAGCAGGATTTCCTGTCCTGGGTACCCCTATTTTCAGGAAAAATTCTCTTTAAAAGTTGATTCTCAACACTTTATTGAGAGCTACTTCCTTCAACCTTTCAACTCTGACCTTCCTTCAGACTCTCTCATCCTTCCAAAGTCAACGATGGAAGATGGATGCCTTTTAGGGAAAAATGGGAACTATGCATGGAGATGATAGGGTGTAGATAAAACCTGGCCTTAATTTCTCAAAATACTGAGAGATAAACATTTCCTTCTTCAAGAGCTCTAGTAGGAAAAAAAAGCTCATTTAAGTAAAAGCTGGTGAGGAATTGAATATGTCCTTAGATTGTGTGAGCGCTGTTAAACAATATAATCTTTGATAATAAGCTAAAAATATGCAAGAAGAATGTTCAATGAATTATATCTTTTGACCATGATGACACCATTCAGTAATATAGCTCCCCTACCAGCTAAAAATAAAATATTTTTGCCAAGATGTTTAGAGCTTTTTAATTAGGCTGGAAAAGAATCTAATTACTGGGGAATGATGAAAATGTATGATGAAATAACCTATTACTGTAAAAGGATAACTACATGAACTCAGTTCAGTTCAGTCGCTCAGTCTTGTCCAACTGTTTGCGACCCCATGAATCGCAGCACGCCAGGCCTCTCTGTCCATCACCAACTCCCAGAGTTCACTCAAACTCATGCCCATCGAGTTGGTGATGCCATCCAGCCATCTCATCCTCTGTCGCCCCCTTCTCCTCCTGCCCCCAATCCCTCCCAGCATCAGGGTCTTTTCCAACCACATGAACTAGGAAGGTACAAAGTAAGGTGTATACAAAAAAGATCAAACCAAAGATAAAGAACACAGAGTACACGGTACCTAAAACTACGTAAAATCCAGTTATGCAATGATAAAGATATCACTGTGCACAACTGTGTGCACAATTGGTAAAGGCTACTCTTTTTCCAAGATATTTGACTTTTCCTGGTTTACCTTGAGTATGATTGTTCAGATGACTAATTTATACAAGAAAAACAAATCTACCAAACCCACAAGCTTCTAAGTCAGTCAAGAGTTTTAGTACAAATCTTTTACATTCCAATGTACTTCTCTTCATTGCCCTGATGTTTTTTATTCAGTAAAAAGACTATAAAATGTAAAAAGAGGGACTTCCCTGGTGGTCCAGTGGTTAAGAATTCACCTGCCAGTGCAGGGGACACAAGTTCCATTCCTGGTCCAGGAAGATTCCACACGCAGTGGAGCAAGAAAGCCCATGTGCCACAACTACTGAGCTGGTGTGCCTAGAGCCATGCTCTGCAACAAGAGGAGCCACTGCAATGAGAAGCCCACACAACACAAAGAGTAGACCCTGCTCACCACAACTAGAGAAAGTCTCCGCTCGGCAAAGGAGACCCAGGGCAGCCAAAAAGAATAAATAAATAAATAAACTGTTTTAAATGTAAAAAGGAGACAGATATGAGTTGAAGTCTTTGAGAACACAGCCATTAATATGTTTTAATTTTTTCCTGGTTTCCTTGGATTTCAAAACTATGTAAGGCCAGATGTTTTTATCCAATAAATAGCTACCATAACATCCATGAAGACAGTGTTTACGGCAGAAGTGGTACTACACTATTTCAGTTCTTGTTCTGACATTAAGTAGCTACATGATATTGGGTCATTAAAAAAAAAATCAGTTACTTTCTCTCATGTAAGCTGTTTCCATCTGTAAAACAGGAATTTTAACACCTTAACTGCCTGAGAACAATGAGCTGAATTAAATAACCTTTTACGATCACTTATATCAATAGTTCTAGGATTTATGTCAACAATCTTGATAGGGATTTCTCACTCACTGTAACTCGTCAATGAATTAGAAGACTAGAGGAAATGATTAATAAATTCATCTGGATACATACCTGTGTTACTTTATCCAAAAGTGAGTCCAATAGTACAAAGAAAAGGTGATTTTGGGGGGCACATGGTGTCTTTCTGGCCCCTCCAAACTCTAATGTAGCCAATATTGCTTAGAGAACGTTCCAGTCCTCTGATACTACTTTTCAACAATTTTATTTTAATGGAACTGAATAGAAACCAGTAAGTAGTTAACTGGCATCAAAGTAAGCAGAAAAGAAATGACTGGTCTCTAGTGGACACATCAAGGACAGCCACTTAGGATAACAAACAGATCAGAATTCCCTGACTGGCATGTCTACACCTGAATCTGTTACTATCTTACCACAAAAGACCAAAGATTTACTCAGAGGTACTCAGTTCAGTTCAGTTGCTCAGTCGTGTCCGACTCTTTGCAACCCCATGAACCGCGGCACCCCAGGCCTCTCTGTCCATCACTAATTCCCGGAGTCCACCCAAACCCATGTCCATCGAGTCGGTGATGCTATCCAACCATCTCATCCTCTGTCGTCACCTTCTCCCCCTGCCCTCAGTCTTTCCCAGCATCAGGGTCTTTTCCAATGAGTCAGCTCTTCGCATCAGGTGGCCAAAGTATTGGAGTTTCAACTTCAACATCAGTCCTTCCAATGAACACCCAAGACTAATCTCCTTCAGGATGGACTAGTTGGATCTCCTTGCAAGCCAAGGGACTCTCAAGAGTCTTCTCCAACACCACAGTTCAAAAGCATCAATTCTTCAGTGCTCAGCTTTCTTTATAGTCCAACTCTCACATCCATACATGACTAATGGAAAAACCATAGCCTTGACTAGACGGACCTTTGTTGGCAAAGTAATGTCTCTGCTTTTTAATATGCTGTCTAGGTTGGTCATAACTTTCCTTCCAAGGAGTAAGAGGTGCTAATTAAGGATAAATAAAATTTAATCTATGCTTAGTAGGAGGTCTTTACAAGAAACATACTTCTAAAAAAAAAAAGGAAAGGAGGAAATATAGTGCTATGCATGCTAAGCTGCTTCAGTCCTGTCTGACTCTGTGTAACCCTATGGACTGTAGCCTGCCAGGTTCCTCTGTCCCTGGGATTCTCGAGGCAAGGATACTGGAGTGGGTTGGCAGACCCACCTCCAAAGACCTTCCAGACCCAGTGATCAAACCTGCATCTCTTATGTCTCCTGAATTGGCAGGCAGATTCTTTACCATTAGTGCCACTTGGGAAAGCCTGATAGAGAGGTCAATCAAAATAACACTAAGAACTTAAATTGAATGGATGAAGGGATAAAAAAGATATGTTATATATACACAATGGAATACTACTCAGCCACAGAAAGAATAAAATTTTGCCATTTGCAGAAACATGGATGGACTTGAAAGGTATTATGTTAAGTGAAATACATCGGATGGGGAAAGATAAATATTGTATGATATTACTTATATGTAGAGTCTAAAAAATACAACAAACTAGTGAATATAACCAAAAAAAAAAAAGAAGCAGACACAGATATAGAGAGCAAACTAGTAGTTACTAGTGGTGAGAGGAAAGGGGGAAGGAGTAATAAAGGGCTAGGGGAATAAGAGGTACAAACTACTAGATATAAAATAATATACAAGGATGTATTGTACCACACAGGGAATATAGCCAATATTTTATAATAACTAAAAATGGAGTATTGGCTTCCCAGGTGGCAGTGGTGATAAAGAACCCACTTGCCAGTGTAGGAGATGTAAGAGACACAGGTTTGATCCCTGGGTCGGGAAGATGGAGAAGGGCATGGCAACCCACTCCAGTATTCTTGCTTGGAGAACCCCATGGACAGAGGAGCCTGGCAGGCTACAGTCCATTGGGTCACAAAGAGTCGAACATGACTGAAGCGACTTAGCATGCATAAATGGAGTATAACTTTTAAAACTTTTGAATCACTATATTGTACACCTGTAGCTTATGTTGTACTTGTATTGCTTCAATTTTTTTAAAAAAAATGTTATATCAAAGAAATAATATAGAGGGAAGAAAAATAGCACAGAGCAAAATCACATCTCAAAACTACACAGCTATAATCTGTAGGTGAATATAACAAATCAGGAAAAAAAAAAATCAGTTTTAATAGGATATATGAAACAGACAGTATTATAGGAAAACAAAGATAATTCTTGTATTTATTTAACAAAACCAGTTATCTATATTCAAAACACTAGCAATGTACTGCTGATAAGCAAAAGATATATTCCCCTACTCTAGGGTGACTATATTAGACCCCACAGTGATATTGAATTAGCTATTCAAATCCCTTTCCTCCCTAAACCCATCTTAAAATTATGACTTAACAATACTCAATTAATACCAATTACCAACATCCTCAGAATTGTATTCCTCTGGGAATATAATTCCAAACAATTTACTTAAGCCACTAAACAAAGCAGAAGAAAAACTTTATTAAGATAACATTAAGTAGATAAGAGAACACATGCAATTATTAGCCCAGAGAGGAGAAAATAAAACATTATGGATACTTTTTTACAACAATGCAGGGATTCCCTATGGACAACTATCCATTCTTTGAGAAAGCAAATATAAATTGTTTCTCTGATGTAGTTTACAGATCAGTTGACTCTGGATAAATAGTTGATGAACACAGATCAGACTTGAGTTTGGACGTTTTCTTTTCTAAAGAGGTCACTCCACTACATCAACACATAAACACTGCTATGTACTAGTGTTGCGTAAAACTAAACAAAACACAAGTGTCACTTCCAGGAACTTAGAAGAAGAGAAACCACAAAAATGTTGGACTGTTTGAAGAAAGATGGTTTTATTCTTACATTAAACAAGTGCAACTTTTGCTAGCATTTTGATGCCAGCCACACACAGAATAATCCTGGTGATTAGAAGGGCAGAAATTCTAAGGGAAGTTGAAGAGCTTAGGAGTCTAAGGAGAAAAACAGCAGAGTAGTGACAAGGTTTATGGGACATGGGAAACTTCCATTTATTGCGATATTTCTATTGTAGCTGTTTTGTCTTTGTACTATAAAACAATATAAGTAATTAACTGAAAGCATTAAAGTATACCATGAATAACAGGGGAAAAAGGATAAGAGAACAATTTTTGCCCTAATGATTTTAATTTTACTTATCATCACTTTCTCTCTCTTTTTGGGGGGGCGGGTGCTGTGCAGCATGTGGGCTCTCCAACTAGGGATTGAACCCCAGCCCCCTGCAGTGTAAGCATGGAATCTTAACCACTGGACCACCAGGGATTTCCTCACCATTATTTTCTCATTACTACCTCCTATCCTGGGTTAGCCCCCAAAGAGTGAATGCGTGAGTGTGTTTATGTGTTCTAGAAAATAGAGATTTTTGGTGAGGAGGCATTCTCTTTTTTTCCTCTTCTTTTCTTTACCTAACTCCTCTCCTAGAAGAGGGAAACACTGCAAGGATGAAGAAGTAGTCAGAACTTGTGTAGAAGAATCAAGAAATGTCCATATTCAAGCCTTATTTTCTTGCATCACAACTAATTGTTTTAATCTTGACCCAAGCAAAAGATAATATTATAATTAGGTTATGAAGGTAGAAATATACCTTCCAGTTATTTGGTCTTTATTCTCCTATCCAAGGATTTGTGTGAAACAAATAAGTTAGGAAGCAAATAGAAACAAGTGAGACTTAAGGAGCCTGTCACATGCTCCTTACATTGTTTGGTCATTTGAATAACTGCATCGTGACCTTTGAAGATTATGGATTCAAATGTCAACATGCTGATAACTGAATAACTGCTTGATCAGCTTTTTCATAAAAGGCTACCTAAAACCCAGATCAACATATACACGCAGTTAAAGATGCTAAGCCACATTTAGTGTATGCCTTTAGGGAGGGCTTCTCTTTCCTCATAATGATAGGTTACACTAATCCATCCACTGCTCATTTGCAGTAGGAATTAGAACTATCAGGTTCAACTAAACCACCTGACTTAACCTATCCACTAAAAGTAGAGGAAAAACGATCAGTTGTCATTATTTATAAGTTGAGATCTAAGCTTCTTTTCTTTTTATTAAATAAACACTAAGAGTCAAGCATTGGGTTGACCACTGGGAAATAAAGGCAACATTACTTTGAAAGAAGTATATAGACTGCTGCTGCTGCTGCTAAGTCACATCAGTCGTGTCCGACTCTGTGAGACCCCATAGACTGGGAAGTATACAAATTCAAACAGATTATTAAAGAAGCATGATAAAAATGGCCAAAGAGAAGTAAAAAGAAATTCTACAAGACGGTCAGGAGGGTGAAGGTAATTTCATATGGGAAAAAACTGAGGTAAGGTCTCATAGTATTAATAGACCTTGATGAGTAAGATTTCAAAAGGTAGAAATTAGGGGAAAGACATGACTAGTTTAAAATGAGAAGTAATCCAGGGTTTGAGTATTAGATTAGCTGTACGTGTGTGTGTTAGTTGCTCAGCCATGTCCGACTCTTTGCGACCCCATGGACTGTAGCCTGCCAGGCTCCTCTGTCTTTGGAATTCTCCAGGCAAGAATACTGAAGTGGATTGCCATTCCCTTCTCCAGCAGACCTTCCTGATCCAGGGATCGAACCTGGGTCTCCTGCGTTGTAGGCAGATTCTTTACCATCTGAGCTTAGCTAGGAGATTGGAAAGGTGGGTTTAGATCAGACTGTGGAAGACCCAAATATTAAACATGGATTTATTTGGAGCCATCAAAAGTTTCTGATCAAGGGAAAGGCATAATTTACAACTATGCTTAGAAAAATAAATAGCAACAGTGTGGAGGATGAAAGGAAAGAAAAAAATGAGAGGCCAATAGGCAAGGTTGCAGCAATACCACAAGGCAAGATATGATAAGGCTAAACCATAGAACTAGGTGTGGGATCTCTTGGAGAGAATGGCCCATATTGAGAGATATGTAGACTTATTTAGATGGCTTAGTAAATGACTGAGAAGAGGCAGGCAAAAAGAACTGATCCCAAACTTTACAGAACAGGAAATGTGGTGAATGGTGACGCACTAAGAGAGGGCAATAGGGGTTAGAGCAGGTTTTGGTTGGAAAGATAATGGATTCTTTTTTAGTTTTCTTGAAATTGAGTGCTTTAAGTTTTATTCACAAAGAGGTGTGCAATCTGGCAGGCCACCACAAAATTGGAGCTGAAGCTTGGGTTAAGAATTCAAGATGAGAATCTAGTTTTGGAATCCATCTTTTGGAGTCCTGGAGAGAAGACTACACAAGGGATAGAGAAATAAAGAAGGACTGCAGAGGAGAGATCAGGCAGAAAAGTGGACAGGAACCATCTCAGATAAATGGGAGCAAGAGGGACTAAGAAATGTGGAACTCAGGCAATTAACTTGGCCTCCTGTAAATAACTCTGATAAAAAAAGATTTAGGAGATAAAGAGATTTGGATCATGCATTTCCATTATCTATGTGCTCCCTGACCCTGCTCAACTAGTTAGCTGAGATTCAGTCCAGTTCTCTAAATTCAATTATGGAGACAAAGATTCACATGATTTGTACCTAATATAGTCACTTGTCTCAGAGACAATTTTTTAGCTCTGAGGTAATCATTCTTACTTCACTCTTGCTCCAGAAAAGATTGCTTAGTGTCTCTACCATATTTCTCAGAGCTTTCTTCCAAAGATCCAATTATGTGACTTCCTGATTAAAACCTTATCCATACTAAAGCTGAAATTATGTTAGCAATAACCATAACGTAGTTTCAAACTGATTAATCATTCCATAATCTAAAGTAGACAAAACTTGTCTTTTTTTTTTTTTTACCAGTTTTATTGAAATATTAGGCAAATATTTTTAAAGTAATCCAGGCTGTTGCTAACATGGGTAATGATGCTTACTTAGAAGCAGCTATAAAACCAAGGGCAGGGACATCCCTGGTGGTCCAATGGTTAAGACATTACACTTCCACTACAGGGACCACAGATTTGATCCCAGTCAGAGAGCTAAGATCCCATAACCCACTTGGGCGTGGCCAAAAAATAGAAAACAAAAACAATGGCAGTTGTGTTTTACTCTCCCTAAGCAGTCCATTAAAGAACAAATGACCATTTAATCAGGAAGTTTAAAAAACTTCCCCTCAAAAGGCCTGGTCAGTCTTAGAGCCCCTCCATCTTCCTAGACCCAGTAGCTATCAGGCTGAATGCCAGCCTGATCTGGTAGGATCTTCCTTTATATGAGAATTTTTTTTCTCCACTCTGACCAGTCACAAAAAGATAGGCTTGTTCTAACCCATCTCTCACCAGACATTTATGAGAAAAAAGTCTCTTACCAGATCTTTATACATAATCAGCATTTTGTTTGCTGCAGTCCCAGTCATTTCCAACCATAGGCCAGTTTTGACATGTACTAGCCTTCTGCACTGAATCTACATTGTGTATGATGCCATGACATCAGCCGTCCTGCCCCTAACAGGGTCTGAGAAGAGAGGACTTACAATGGCGCTTTGACACACAACAAAGCCCCTTCCTCTCTATTTAGGATTTCTGACATTTTTTCCTTCCATTTAAAATTCTTCTTCCCATTTACAGTTTTAAAAAAAATTTTTTAAAAATTAAGACCATAAAGGGGAAAAGGGGAGTTGGCAGGCCTAGAGGACTCAAAATTGAGAGGGAAGAGAGTTTAAGAGAAGTCATAAAACTGCTTTGTGGTTATATCTCTTACCAACTGGTTTGTGTTAAAATAGAGTTAAAATTCATGAAGAGAAAAGGGTTCTAGTTTTGCAAACCTTTAAAAATTCTTTCTACATCCTAAACTGATGATTGCCGAACACTAAAGAACTTTCCTAAGTAGAAAAGTGACAGGCACTGCAAGATACAAGAAGGGATGGCTAAATCGCATCAAACGTAACTGAGGAATTCTAGGATGAGTTATCTAATTTTTGTCTCAGAAGAAACACTTCCTACCATTACTTCACAAATGTAGACATTTGGACCAAATATTTAGCTGGAAAAAAAAAATCCACTTTCCCATCTAGATGTGATCTAGAGTAAATGACAGCTTTGCTCCCCATCAGATCTGTTTATTTCATTATGACTGTTGTAACAAACGAACCCCATGTACAAAGCCAGATATGCAGGAAAGTATGAGAAAACTGGAAAAACTGACCAGCTCTGCGGCCCCTGGATTGTGTTGTAAGTCACCAGCATATGTAACTCATTTTCTAGTTAAGTAATTCCCTCTGGGGACCTGGTCTGCACTCCACACTAAGGATCAAATTTCATTAGCAGTTGTAGGAAAATGCAACCCTGTGCATTTGCAAGTCAAAACTCCTGAAGTCTACAGCTAGTCTGGCTATTTTCATTGATTTTTCCTGGGATAGGATTTTAGCTGATAGAAAACATTTGTTGGAAGGCACAGATGAGGAAGTTAAGAAGAGAAAGGATTCAGCTAGCAAGAAGACAACTAAGCCTCAGTCTTAATGTTAAACTCTGGCCTTAACACTCAGCCTGCAGCTGTGTCCAGGCAGAGAGAAAGATTCAGCAGTAATTCCACCCCCCAAAGCTACAAATGACAAAAGGCACAGGAAGACAAATTAAAAGGGCAAGCGTAGGAAAACACATAACCCAGACGGCATCAAACTCTCTTCCTTTCTAGGTTATCGACCTGAATCCCAGTGTGCACTTAATTTCATGTGAAACTGGGTCACAGACCCACAAATCTTAGCATTTCTGTAAATAATTCATCTGAGACTTTTTATTAACTACTCGTCTAACTTGAATCAAAAGACATACTGATCACGTACTCGCCACCACTCAAACAGTCTACACTAGAAAAAAAGCTTTGTTTAGTTACTTGAATTGGCTTTTTTTCAAGTTTTAAACCCACCCGATCCTTACCTTGGTTTGAGTTGGTTCACCTTTCTCAAACATCATCTTCAGCCTGTTTAGCGGAACATTGTATTTCTCTATTTTGTTTGCAGTTTCTGCGTTTTCACTCATTTCGGGTTTTGCTACTTCATGTCTGGATTCTCCCAGACAATTTTCCATCTTTTTATTTTCTGTTGAGGGGTCTTTAAGATGCTCTCTGTCCTTGAGGCGGGGGTGCGGGTACTTAGTAGGAGCTTCAGGAGGCGATCTGATCTTAGGTCTGGGTTGGACTCGCTCCTCTTGGTCAGCCTGGACCCCAGAGGCAGAGCTGCCCACCACTTCAGCGGGAGGAGGGTCGTCTCTGTGCTTGACCTCTGCGCTGCTGTTTCGCACTGAGTCTGGGAGAGAGTCGGCTCCCAGCGCTGGGTTCTCCCACTTCTTCCTTAACGCAGTCAGGTTCCCCCTTCTAAAGTGCTGGGGGAGATTTTCAGTGTTCTAGAAGAACAAAAAGTGAATGCCAGTTACAACTTGCCTGCTGAAACCTTCAAACATGTTGTTCTTTGTAAAATGAAAGTTAAAACTCCAAGCTGCTCCTGCTCCACTGGCGTCTCGGACAGCTGTGAACAGTTACAGCCCTGCCACATGTAGAAAGCATCCACCCCAGGAGAGGGAGAGGGGAAGACAGAAAAAGTCAGGAGCTAAAGCAGGAAGTGATAAAACAGGATAGCCTTATAAGGACAAAATGAGAAGAAAGGAGAGCCCAGATCTAATGATAGTTACATTGGAGACAAGGAATTTTTTACCCAGAGATTAATGAGGAAAACAGAAAGAAAAAGCAAATTACCAGTTACTTTAAATCCTGTAAATATATACTAATAAAATTTCATTATTACATGCCACAAAATTACGTGGTGAATCCTGCTGGGTTTTTTTCTTTTAAATGAGACAAAGATGCGGTATAGCTTACACTACACAATACCAATAATTGTGGATAGTAGCATAAAGAATTGAAACTATTTGTGGAAATTTAAAGCAACCACCAGACTTTTACATGTATTTGCATAAGTGATATATCATCATGTGTAACATAATTTACATGAAAAAATTTTACTTTTACTTAATAACTGAATCTTCCCCGCCCCCCCGACCGCTGTTCTTCTCTACATGTTGGTCATGCACAAATTCTGTTAGACAATTCACTATTTTCCAGAACTTTTGGTTGCAAAATAGTCAGGTTTCATATGAAACGCCACTACTACCTCCCTCTCTTGATGGAAGGACACATATCTAAGACAGTTCTCTTTCGCCTGGGTTAAACTGCAATTAATTCATACATATAAGACATTGAAAACAATCTGGAAATTGTCCATGTTGTTCTGTAATAATTAGAGGAGACATGCTTGGTGAAGTAAAATTCAATGTCCCAGACTTAGAAAGCACTCCCAAATAAAGTAAGCAGCAGCACCTTTCCAACAAAGCACAAACTTCAATACCTTCTTGCCCTCCATTCCTGCAGTCTGAGACTCACCGGTCTTTCAACTAAGAAAGGACAAACCACCTAGGACTGAAAGACTCTGGGGAATTAAACAGGATTAGCAGCTATATTGGGAATTAAGTCTCTCACCTTATTACTCTTCTGAATACACCATGAGAGCCACTTCAAGTAACACCAAGACTTGAAAAAAGAAACTTTAGGGAAGAACAACTTTGCTTGATTTTTGTGTTTAAATCTTAGCTGTCAAAATGCTTCATTGGGGGAAGCATGTATGGGTCAGAAATAAAAGCAACATGAAAAGTTTCCTTGTTGGAAAAGAGAGAATTAAAAAACAGGTTGGGTTCTATTCTTATTGCCATTCTTCTCCATGCATATGCATGGCTGAGTCCCTTTGCTGTTTACCTGAAACCATCATAGCCTTGTTAATCAGCTCTACCCCACTACAAAATAAAAAGTTAAAACAAAACAAAAACAGGTCCAGGGGCTTCCCTGGTGGTCCAGTGGTTAGGAATCTGCCTTGCAATGCAAGGGACATGGGTTCAATCCCTGGTCCTGGAGGATCCCACATGCCTTGAAGCAACTAAGGCCATGCACCACAACTACTAGCCTACACACCACAACTACTAAAGACCGAGTGCCTAGAACCTGTGCTCCACAACAAGAGAAGCTGCCACAATGAGAGCTGTGTGCACCACTAGAGAGTTGCTCCTTCTTGTTGCAAATAGAGAAAGTCCAAGTGCAGCAACAAAGACCCACCACAAAAACCAAAAAATAAAATAAACAAATAAGTCTCAAAAAATAAAAACAGGTCTGGAAGCTGATGCTACCTTAATTGCCAGCAGCACTCTCAGCTCTGGGCTCCCTCCTGAGACACAATGGATGAGTCATCTGGGTCTCCAGCTTCACCTGCCCTGCCCTGCTCAAACAGAAGCCCTGAGAATCAAAGTGGCATTTTGCCTTGGTAACTGGACACTACTTTTCTCTGAGACATGTGGTTAAAGTATATTGATATGAAAAGATGCTCACAAGACACTTTTGAGTGAAAATAGCTAATTATAAGACAGCATGGGGAATTCCCTGATGATACAGTGGTTAGGGGCTTTCACTGCAGTAATCCCTGATAGGGGAACTTCCCTGGTAGATCAGCTGGTAAAAAATCTTCCTGCAATGCATAAGACCCCGGTTTGATTCCTGGGTCAGGAAGATCCACTGGAGAAGGGATAGGCTACCCACTCCAGTATTCTTGGGCTTCCCTGGTGGCTCAGCTGGTAAAGAATCCCCCTGCAATGCAGAAGACCTGGGCTCGATCCCTGGGTTGGGAAGATCCCATGGAGAAGAGAACAGCTACCCACTCCAGTATTCTGGCCTGGAGAATTCTGGCCTGGGTCACAAAGAGTTGGACACAACAGAGAGACTTTCACTTTGGGGCTTCCCTGGTGGCTCAGGTAAAGAATCTGCCTATAATACGGAAGACCTGGGTTTGAGCCCCAGTTGGGAAGATCCCCTGGAGGAGGGCATGGCAACCTACTCCAGTATTCTTGTCCTTGGAGAATCCCCAAGGACAGAGGAGCCTGGTGGGCTACAGTCCACAGGGTCAAAGAATCAGACACAACTAAGCAGAGGGGAACTAAGATCCTACAAGCCGTGTGGCAAGGCCAAAAAAACGAAGGAAAAAAAATGACAGCATGATTTCATGTTATAATACACATGTACTGTACTCAGTCACTCAGTTGTGTCTGACAGACTCTTTGCAACCCCATGGACAATAGCCCAGCAGGCTCCTCTGTCCATGGAATTCTTTAGCAAAGAATACTGGAGTGGGTTGCCATTTTCTCCTCCAGGGGATCTTCCCATTCCAGGTATCAAACCCACATCTCCTGCCTTTCCTGTATTGCAGGCGGAATCTTTGCTGCTAAGCTACTGGGGAAGTCCTATAATACACATATGTGTTTATAAATATAAACACAGAAAAGTAGTCTGGAAGAAAAGACATCACGGTGTTAACAGGTTGCCTCTGGGGATCATGGATTTATGGGTATTTGGATTATACTTTCTTCTTTTTTTTTAATAATAAATGTGCTTTCATTGTATAATAAAAATAAATACAAAAATAAAATTACACCTCATCTTCATGTCACATAAAACAAGCTTCAATGGAACAGAAAATAATTTTGATGTCACTTGTAAAGGTTTGAAAGTTGTCATTTCCACTTGACTTGTGATGACCTGAAAGAAATGGATTTGTGTAATGGAGTATCAGCAACATCCCAAACAAAGACCTGGGTAAAGGACATCCCTTAGGGGGGCATTTTAACAGAGGAGTAAATGTGCTCTTTTATTAAAAGAGTTCTTTTACAAGTTCAAAGTGCTGGGGTGGAAATAAATAGGGGAAGGGCAGGGCTGTGAGGTCTGATAGCACGGAAGGCCCCAGACCCTGTCATTATTCTTGGCAGCACCACCCAGGTCATGTTAGTTGTCCAGGACTTTAGAGCTTGGGGCAAGAAAAGATGGGGCAGAAGCAGTGGCTGTAGGCTTTCTGGGAATGAAAGAGAAGCAAAAAGGCTCAGGACAAAAGCAAGAACTGAAAGCAGATGGGGCAGCACAGTGAAAAGACTATGGGACGGAAGCAGCCTGGGTTATCGTTGGACAGTGGGCTACAGGCCAGGCAACCCATTCCAGTATTCTTGTTTGGGAAATCCAAAGGACAGAGGAGCCTGGCGCACTACAGTCCACCGTGTTGCGAAGACTTGGACACGACTGAGCAACTGAGCATGAGCACGAGAATATATTTTCTTCTCTTTATTTTCTTTTTCAATTGAAGTACAGTTGATTTACAATGTTGTTAGTTTCAGGTATATGGCAAAGTGATTCAGGGATTTTTTTTTCTTAGATTATATTCCATTATAGGTTATTACAAGATATTGAACATAATTTCCCATGTGCTGAGTCACTTCAGTCGTGTCCGACTCTTTGTGACCTTATGGGCTGTAGCCACCAGGCTCCTCTGTCCATGGGATTCTCCAGGCAAGAAAACTGGAGTGGGCTGCCATGCCCTCCTCCAGGGGATCTTCCCAACCAGGGGATCAAACCCATGTCTGCATTGGCAGGTGGGTTCTTTACCACTAGTGCCACCTGGGAAGTCCCATAATTCCCTATGCTATACAGCAAATCCCCATCACTTACCTCTTTTATGTATGGTATCTGTATTTCCTATAATGAGCATATAATGCTTATATAATCCAGCTTCATCCAGCCAAATGACCCTGGGCAAGTTTCCTAATTTCTGGAAACTACCATACAGGGCTATTGTGGAGAATAAACGCAACTATATAAAAGCACGTATGTTGCATTTGACCAATAGTGGTGACTATTATTAAATGGGTGGCCCTCTTCACTCCTCCAGCCACACCTCACAATCATGATCAACAAACAGTATCCAGTCATCTCTCAAATCCTGAACTGGGGATACAGTCTCTTACTGTTCTTTCTACTCTCTCTACAGTCTCTACTGTTTCAGAGTAAGGTGGTAGAGGAGGGGTACAGAATAAGGTGAAATTTTAGTCGATGTCATTTGCATCGAGGTTTTAACATTTTACCAAGTATTTTCCCAGAATAAGGCAGTGGGAAGTCAAGGAGGGTACAAGTCATCAAGGGCCCCACTGGTTGCAAGACAACCACAGCCTCCTTTCTTAAAGTGACATAAAGCATCCTACCCAGCAAGGCTGAGAATCTCTGTGGGTGCTGCCTCTGGATCATCATCAGCTGCCTAAAACAGGATCAGGCACACTCGGAACATGCAACAGTGTCCTTTCTGCAGGAACATTCGCCTTGGAAGAGGCCTTGGATAAATCCTTCCTCTCTTTGGGTCTGTTATATCACCCGCAAAATGAAGAGGTGGGGTCAAATGAGCTTTAATGTTTGAAATCTTGGCAGGGGAATCTTCATCTTAAAAGCAGGATGATGTCTGATAGGATATAGCAGTGGGCTAGAAATACAGACTACTTGGATGCACAGCTTCCAAGGAGGGGAAGACATTTCTAGGCTAAGAGCTACTCAAAAAAGTGGCAGCCAGTCATTATGGAGACAACTGTCCAAATAGCACAGACTTCAAGATGTGGCATATCCCAGGCTTGAAAGGAAACTGAAAATACAACTAGTGGTGGTATTGATCATCTGTGTTTCTGTATCCTAAATGCAAATGGAAGAGGAAGAGAAAAGAAGGGCTCAATATCTGGAAATCTAAGCTATCATGTAACCTGATCCCAGCATTTGCTAAAGAAACAGATTTACCCACTTACTCCTGAATGTGTCTCTATCTTGCTTTCCAAGAATATAAGTATTCTTTCACCTGGACAGCTGCCGCTATAAATTTATACATACATTCCACCCTGTTCTTCAGGAGACAAATTAGACCTCTTACAAGTCTGGTAGGTCTTAAATGCAACCATCTGTCATTAATGGAAAAACTGGTAAGATCTGAATAAAGTCTAGTTTAACTTATAGGGTTACACCAAAGTTAATTTCTTAGTTTTCATAAATGTACCACAGTTATAGAACATCCTAGCACTAGAGAAAGGTAAGCTGAGCTTTATGGGAGCTCTTTGTACTAAGTTAATAATTCTAACTATAAATCCAAAATCATTTCAAAATAAAACATTTTTGTTAAAAAAAAAAAAAGTAACCAATCTTCCATGTTGTTTTCTTCCAGCTAGTGCTGTCTCCCACATTTCACAGTTAAGGGTCTTGAAAGCACAGTCTTGTCTAGTTGCTATTCCTACCTGACTACTTTCTATTCCCTCTAATTCTACTACCAAAACACTTCTGAATTAGCACAAATCAGGATCACCAATTACTTCTTTATAATTTTCATTTCATTATTTTATTTTTAACTTATTACTTTTCTCAATTACAGAAGTATTTTTAAAAACTAATTGTGGGGGGGAGTCATAGTCAGTATAGGAATATATATATAAGCCTTGAATATATGCTTCAATTTTCTCTATTTGACTCCTCTGCTCCTCCTAACCAAGATATCCATTGTCAATAGTTTGCTGCGCATGCTCTCAACTTTTTCCTTATTTTTATACATTATCTTTTTTTCCTACAAAATCATACTATACTTACTATTCTGCACATAAATGCTTTAATCATTAATGTGCTTTTGATACCTTTCCATGTTACATAAAATCTTAACCATATGATACAATATCATACATATGATATATTATTATAATGGATGTAGATACCATGATTTACTATTTCCCCACTGATGAATATATGATTTCAAACATTTCAGTATTACAAAGAATCCTGCAATTAATATCATTTTACACTTACTTTATTTCACTTGTGTTTTTCAATGATCATTCCTACAAGCAGAATTGCAGGATCAATGGGTATTAAAAATATCCAAAATTTTAATAGGCATTGCCTAATAGACTTTATCAATTAAAAAAAATCTGCCTATTGTTTAGGTTACAATTTATATCTCACAGTTATTTAAATTTATATCTCATTGATTATTAATGAGGTAAAGCAATTTTTTTCTGTTTATTGTTTCTTCTTTAATCACCTGCTCACACCCTCTTACCTCAACTGCCAATTGCAATGGACACTTCTCCTTTATTTTATTCAATCTCTCTATAGCATCTGATGTTACTGACCACTCCCCCCTTTAAAAAATTTCCTTCCTTATATGGTTTCTGTGACATCCCTTTTTCCTAGATTTCTTCCCATTTTTTTCTAGACATTCTTCAGGTTTTTCTTTTTAAACAGGTTTCTCTTCCTTAGTTCCTCCCTTATATGGTGGGGTCCCTCAAGATTCTGCCTTTTTAGGTCATCCTCTTTAGTCACTTTACATATTTTTCTATAGTTGATGTCTTTCACCCACTTAGATGGATGATTCACACCCTATAACTCAAGCCAGATATCTCTCCTTACCTATCAGTTCTACCTGGAAATCCTACAGATATCTTAAACTCATCCTTGTCTAAAGCTGAATCCCCTCTCCTCCCTTCACTCCTCACTCTTTTCCTGAATTTTCCATCTTGGTGAATGGGACAACTATCTTTTCTACGGTCAGATGTGCCTGTTCTCTTATGCCTCCACACTGGGCACCTGCTGCTTCCTCTACCACTCCTTTGCCCTCTTTGTTTAGCTAATTCCTAGTCATCCTTCAGGCTCAGTCAGACACCACTTCTTTTGGGACGTCTTCTTTGACATGACATAGTCCAGGTTATGAGTCCTTCCTAAATTCTCCCTCAGCACCTTGCATATTTCTTTAATATGGTACTTACCACACTGAGATTCTAAATTCTACTTTCTGGGACTTCCCTGGTGGTCCAGTGGTTGGGAGTCCAACTGCGAATGCTGGGGACACAGGTTTGACCCCTGGTCCAAAGATTCCACATGCCAGGGAGCAACTAAGCCTGAAAGCCACAACTACTGAAGTCCATATGCCTAGAGCCTATGCCTCACAACAAGAGACGGCGCTGCAATGAGAAGCTTAAGTACTGCAACTAGAGAGTAGCCCCCACTTGCTGCAAATAGAGAAAAGCCCACACGCTGCAACAAAGATCCAGTACAGCCAAAAATAAAATAAATAAAGATGGAAAAAAAAAAGAATCCTATCTGATTTTAAAAATAAATAAAATAAATCCTACTTTCCAAACTCTAAGCAGTTCCTTGAAGGCAGGGAGCACATCTTGTTCCTCTTCTTGCTTTCAGGACCTGACACATAAAAGATGCTCCATAAATGTTCATCTCCACTTGTGGTATAAACTTTTGTTATCCGACTGTCTTGATTGGACAACCTAGTTCAATGAGGCCTTTAGCCCATCATTGCCAAACAGCACAAAGTGACCAATGATCTTCATGTTGCCAAATCTGATTGTCAATTCTTAGCCTATCTGTGTGTTTGACTGGATAATTTGCCTTTTGAAAACACCTTCTTCACTGGACATCTGGTACTCCATTCTTTTTTTTTTTTTCACTGCATCTCACGAGCTGCTCCTTCTTAGTCTCCTTTGCTGGTTCTTCCTTTTCTCTCCAACCTTTAAATGGCAAGGTGCCCCTAGCTCAGCACTCAGACCTCTTTTCTAGCTACACTCAATCCCCAGGTGATCTCATCCATTTCTTATCTTTACAAACTACTGATACTTTGATACACACACATCTCATCTTCAGGCTGGATCTCTTCCAATTCCAGATTTGTACATCCAAGCTCCTATTTGACATCTCTACTTGGAAGTCTTAATAAAGAATTACATTTAACGTGTCCAAAACTGAGCTTCTAAAAAATATTTTCCCTTCTCTAAACTTGTTTTTACTGCCACCTTCCTGATCTCAATGGCATTTTTCCTGGTGTTTGGGCCAAATGCATTGTTGCAATTCTTCCTCTCTACCTTCAGTATAAACCATGGCCACTTCTCATCACCTATATAGGTACTGTGTGCTCTGCTATGCTCAGTCACTTCAGTTGTGTCTGACTCTTTGCAACCCATGAACTGTGGCCCGCCAGGCTCTTCTGTCCTTGGGATTCTCCAGGCAAAAATACTGGAGTGAGTTGCCATGCCCTCCTCCAGGGGATCTTCCTGACTCAGGGACTAAACCCAGTCTCTTATGTCTCCTGCACTGCAGGTGGATTCTTTACCCATTGAGCCATGTGGGAAGCCCATATAGCTACTACTCCAGTCCAATATATTATCATCTTTTGCCTAAATCACTGCAACTGTCTTGTAATTGGTCTTCACGCTTCTGCTACTCTTCCTCTAACCTCTTCCTCCTCTTTTTAAAATTTCAGTCAGATCACATTACTCCTTTGTACAAACCCTTCAAAGGCCCCATTTAATCAGAATTAAGACCCATGTCCTCATAACAACTGGACATGACATTTCTCTTCCTATTCCTCAAATACATTTAGGATGTTCTTGCCTTGAGGCATTTTCATGTGCTCTTCTCTTCTGCCTGAGTTATTTTTCTCCCAAGCTCCTATCCTCAGACCTCTGCTCAAATGTCTCCCTGACCACTACACTCATCCCCCTTACCCGCTTCACTTTGTTTTATACCTGCTACATCTTTATTGTCTGTCTCTCCCACCAGAATATAAATTCCATGGTGGCAGAGATGTAGCCTGCATTAGTGCCTAAAGCAGTGCTGGGCATATAGTGGGCACTCTGAATACTTGCTAAAATGAATGAGTGAAAGGAAAAAAGGAATGAAGAAAAGAGAAAGGGGGAAAATAACAAGCAAGAGAGAGAGTAGGAAAGAAAAGAAAACCAGTAGTCAAGTGAAATGATGGTAAGTTTTCTTACAGTGCACCAGAAGGGCTCCATTCTCGAATTACAGGAAAATTGTGAAGGACCCAGTCAGCATTGCCCCCTTAGAGAAGACAAAGTGAGAGAGGCATGCTTTGCACTCATTTAAATAGGTTAGGTGCTGAAAACTGCCAGGAGGATATTTTCGTAATGCCAGACAAATGAAGAATTCTTGCCCAAATATGTGAGGCTTTTCCCCTCATATGAAGAAATCAAGAAATATTTCAAAAGAAATACACTACCCAGCCCAACTGGAAGTTAGCCAGCAGGAAAGTACAAATGTACAGATGGGTATGAGCTGGTTCTGAGGTTTTCGCCTTTGGTGGATCCTGCTGCTAAGAAATTTGCTAACTAGACTGGGTCAAGAAGTTTGCTTTAAACAAAGAACCCAGGGGAATGACAACAGCTGCACAGCTGCTACCATTTAAATGCAGAGAGACATTCTGGTTGTTTGATTTGGAAAAAAAGAAATGGCCTAGGAAGCCCTGTCTCCTGATTTGAGCAGAAGCAGTAACCCATTTTATACCCACAAGCAAAGTACTTGGCCTTCTGTCTTTCACTCCACTCGGAAAGAAAAAGTGGCTCAAAGGAGAACCTCAGGGAAAAAAATAAGATTCTCTGCACCTGAGCCAAGTTCTCCTGAGCAAATGGTTCACCAATGAGACCAGCTGGCACAAAGGCCCGGCTCAGCTGACACAGAACCCAGGGTCCCGCAGAGGCCGCAGGTGGCCAGGCCACATGAGCTGTGACCACGAAGCTCCACATGTCCCAGGGCTTCCAGATACTTACACTTCTCTTCTTGTCCATGTTTGCTTCTTCCGCTGCTTTCTGGTACCTTAGAGAAGACAGGGGGAAAAGAGAATGTCCTCAAATTAAACTTAAATTTTTACACTTTCAAACTTCAAGAAAACCACTTCTGCACACCTATCTCTGCCAAGGATTATCACCAGTCACCTCTATCACAAGCAGAGAATCAGGGCAGCCCTCACTTCCGGCACCGTTGCAGTCAACTGCTCTAAGAGAAAGAGCCAAGACAGTGAGGTCAAATGCTGGGAAAACGGAGACAGCAGAAAGCCTGGGGTTCCTAAGTGTCAGTTTCATCACTTACTGTGATCTGGGGCAAGTCAACCTCTCCATACCTAGAAAACGATCTACTATAATGCTGGGAAGAATAAATGATGTATAAAAATGTATAAAAAGCCATGTATATAAATGCTTTGGAATTAGTCAAAGGATACAGTATTACATTAACTCTAGGTTGCACTTTCCCCACTCATTAATGCCTCTAAAATCTTACAATTCTTGTTGGCCAAATGATCGAGAAGTAGTCATATGGCCTGTATGTGTGTAAATTTAGCCTAAGCTATTGGTACTGTCACTTTTGCTCACTTAATATGTTTGAAGGTATTATACATGCTTTAAATGCCACTGAAATCTCTTTAATGAGAATACACTTCGATTTGCCATTTAAAGAAAAATTGCTTTCCTTTTTTAAATTTATGTGTAAGAGAGATTTGTGGAAAAAGCATCTATGCTAAGCAAGTATTAGTCCTTTTAATTAACAGTATTTTTTCTTTAGTGATGCATAAAATAATGGCCCAGCCTACAGTCAATGGCATCTTAGAGTTGCTAAACAGGCTTCTATACTTTTATTCCTTTAATTTTATTATTACTTTCAATCATTTTATTTTATCATTTTTACTATTTGCTCAGAAGATTCGTGAGGAACAACTGAAGTCCCAGGGCTTTTCAGAGGTGATCAGGTTTCCTCCATTTGAAGGCAAAAAAGGCTTGGGACGTCCAGGCCACAGCAAATCTCCAGACCACTCAGAACTGTCTTAACCGGGCTTCCTCAGAGCCTGAGTCAAACACTGAGGCAGCACTATCTCTAGAAGAATCCCCACCATGTGGGGCCTGCATGCCTGGAACTTACAGATTTGATTTCTTGGGCCTGCAGGCCTTGAACTCACCAACCTAACCCTCAACCCGAGAAAAGGTCTTGGTCAATGGGTCACTTGTTCCTGCCTTAAGGCAGACTTTCAGAATTTACAAGGCATTTGGGCAGGGAAAAGGAGATGAGACAAGAAGATAAAGAACAACATGGAAAAGGGTCCATTCCCTAACCAAAACTAACTTTCAACTCATAAATACCTTCACAAGCTCAGAACTTCCTTAGTGTGTGTGTTAAATAGAACAACCCAACCCAAAATGGAAGCCAGAGGAAACTCCTAGATCACTGCTTTCCTACTACGTAACCTGGGTTATATAACTTGTTTGGGCCTCATCCACAAAATTAAGTGATCGTGAGGGGATTTCTAAGGTCTCCTCTAGTTCCTACTGTCACTTAAAGTTTAACAATCAGGTAGCATTGTCTCATGGAGAAGGTAATGGCACCCCACTCCAGTACTCTTGCCTGGAAAATCCCATGGATGGAGGAGCCTTGGTGGGCTGCAGTCCATGGGGTTGCTAAGAGTCGGACACGACTGAGCGACTTCCCTTTCACTTTTCACTTTCATGCATTGGAGAAGGAAATGGCAATCCACTCCAGTGTTCTTGCCTGGAGAATCCCAAGGACGGGGGAGCCTGGTGGGCTGCCGTCTATGGGGTCGCACAGAGTCGGACCCGACTGAAGCGACTTAGCAGCAGCAGCAGTGTCTCATTCACTAGACTGAGTAATACTCTGAAACTGAGCGGAGTTTTCTTAAAGGGTAGGGTGAAAGAACTTCCAAAAACAATTGGGATTTCACTGACCACAGCTTATGAAAAAAAATGGGATTAAAACTGCTGTAAGTCAAATAACAAGCTAGAGAGATATTTGAAACATATTATAGACAAAAGGCTAATTTTCCTAAAACACAAAGAACTCTTACAAATCCGTAAGAAATCAACAAAAGCAACTTAATAGAAAAATGGGCATAAACATAAACACAGAGTTCACAGAAAATATCAAGTGACTCAAACAAAAAATAAGAATGTTGAGCCTCAAAGTAGAAATTCAAACAACACTAAGAACATATCTAAGTAGGAAAAAACTTTTGTTTTTTTTAAGGAAAAAAAGCTAATACACTGAGGGTAAATAAATGAAACCTCTAAGGGAAGGCATTTTGTCAATTTTACAAAAATTACAAAAGCATAAATGTTACAATTTGCCAATTCTGTTTCCAGAATTTATCTTATAGGTACACTAACAAGCAAAAATAACTTTTACATTAGATTTGTCACTGCACTAAATGTAATAGCAAATGACTGAAAACAACCTGAATGTCCATTAGCATAGGACTGGTAAATAAATTATAATGTATTCATGCAATGGAATACTACACAGCTATAAAAAGAACAAAAGCATAGTTGCACAGTGTGAATGGACTAAATGCCACTGAAATGTCATACTTAAAATGGTTAAAATGGTAAATTATATGTTATGTATATATTACCAAAATTTTTTTATAAATTGAGTGTGGTAACAGCATAAAGACAGACATATAGATCAATGGAGTGGAATAGAGAGCCCAGAAATAAAACCTCACATATATGGTCAAAGGACTTTGACAAGGGTGCCAAGACCATCTAACAGGGAAAAGACAGTTTTTTCAATAAGGCAAACCATTAAATGCCAGAAAATATTTGAAAATTATATATCTGACAAGAGATTAACATCTAAAATATATAAAAATTTAAAATAATACTGTATTTGCAACATATTTGTAACAAATAATATTATACATACTATACTGCATCTACTTTTCTCCATTTCAGAACAGCTTGAGTTTTCATTCAAGAAGTAGTCAAAGTGTTAGCCACTCAGTCTTTTTGACCCCATGGACTGTAGTGTACCAGGGTCCTCTGTCCATGGGCTTTTCCCAGGCTAGAATACTGGAGTGGGTCGCCATTCCCTTCTCCAGGGGATTTTCCTGACCCAGGAATTGAACCTGGGTCTCCTGCATTGCAGGCAGATTCTTTGCCATCTGAGCCACCAGGGACCCTTGTGGCCAAGTGGTTAGGACTTGGTGCTTTCACTGCCATGGCCTTGGTTCAATCCCTGACTGGGAAACTAAGATGGCACAAGCCTCCACAGGCCAAGTGGCACCAGCAAAAAAATTTTTTTAAAAATATGTTCTAGGCACTAGAGAAAAAGTAGTGAAAGAAATAATAAAAAAAGAAAGGCATAGTTCCTGCTCTCAGACAGCTTATAGTTTAAATGTTAAGCACATACTATAGTGATAAATCTTTCAAAGAAGGGCAGAGTATTATTATACAACCTAACAAAGGAACTGAATTGAGAAGGCGGGTGTGGGGTGGTGTGTGTGTGTGTGTGTGTGTGTGTGTGTGTGTGTGTGTGTGTGTGAAGAAAAGCCTTGCTGAGGAAATGACCTTTAGGCTGAAATCTGCAGTTTGATCAGGAGTCAGCCAGGCAAAACAAAGCAAGAAAAGCATTCCAGGCATAGAAAAAGAGCACAAAGTCCCCAAGGCAAGACAGTGTCTCCCATGTATAAGATACACAAAGAACTCCAATGTTGCTGAAGCACATTGAGAAAGGCAGAGGTCAGGAGATGATGCCTGGCATCAAGGGCTTTGCAGGCTATGCTAAGAATTCTGAATGTAATCTTAGGTACAATGAATGAATGGTTAATGGTACAATGAATGGTCATTAATCCAAGCTATGTTTTTATTTTATTTTTTGGCTATGCTGAGTAGTATGTGGGATCTTAGTTCCCCGGAGAGTGCAAGAGTCTTAACAACCTCTGAACAACTGAGAAAGTCCCCAAGCTATGTTTTTAAAAGAGCACTGGACGCTGTGTGGAGAATGGACCGGAGTTGGGGTACAGGATGGAGGTGGCAATAGTGACAGATGATGCTGGAAGGTCCAGGGAGGGAGCACTGGAGATAAAGTGAACAGACTTGAGGTATATTTCAGAAGTCGAATCAACAGGACTGGTAATGAGGAACAAGTCAAGAATGATTCCCAAGTTTTCAACAGCTGAGTCAATGGACGGAGGAGCAAAGTTGGGGACGGGGAGGATGAAGAGTTGTGTGTTAGCCATGCTAACCAAAACATCCCCTTGGTGGTGACAGTGATTAGACACATGTTCTAGAGCTGGAAACAGAGATCTGAATGAACAATATAAATTTAGGACTTGTCTGTCCACAGATGGTATGAAAGCTGTGTAAGTGTATGATATCATCTATGAAGAATGTGCAATGAAGAAAAGGCTCAGAACTCAGTTCTGGAGATGCTAACAATTAGCAGTCAGGACATGAAGAAGAGGTTCTCATTCTCTATTAGAGAATAGAGAAGGAACAGAGGTAGAAGGAAAAACAAGAGACTTCCAAAGAAGCTAAGGGAAGAAAACATGCGGGAAAAAGAGGCAAGAGGTCATCTGAGATGAAGGCTAACAAACATCTCCTCAATATGTTTTAAATAGCTTTTCTAAGTAACACAGAAGTCTTTGGTAACCCTGGCAATCCTCTTCCATTGTAATTTATTAACCCACAGTCCTTTTAATGGACATTTGCATTGTTTACAGTTATCTATCATTATAAATAGTGCTTTGGTGAATGGCCCTGTGTAATTTTTTTCCCCACTTGTACTAAAGTATCTGAAAGTGAAAAGCAAAATGTATCTGAGAGTCCCTAAAAATAGAAATGCAGAAACACAGCAGATTAGAGTTAGAAAGGAACTTAAAGTTGGCCTTGAACTTGTGTTTCCACCCTCCTTGGGTAATAATCTACAGTATATTACAGCAATATAGTACAATATATGAAAGCCAGAGCCCAATCACCAGACAGGTTGATTCTTGGTCAATTGTTCTCCAAGGCAAGGAGAACAATTTACATCGTGGTTAATTGGATAAATAAACTCAGAGTTTCCCTTCCCTTTACTGTCTTAATAGAAACACAGATTTAAAGAAAGATCAAAATAGTCTTCATCTTTAGTCCTATTCTTTTAGCATTGAGACATCTGTAAGATATAGGTGTATATGCCAATGGCAGTCTTGAATTGTGTTTTGAAACTCCCACTCAAATATCACCACCCTTTATTTGTAATGAAGTACTTGCTAAACAGTGGATACTCAGGGAGAAAGTTTCCATACCACTGCTTTCTTCCAAGTAAGGTCCTTGGTATTTTTACATTTTGACACTTTGAATGCTAAGAGATGTTGAGGTACAATACTTCTGAATTCAATGTTAAATTAGGGTTCAGGCTTTAGATTTTCCTCAAATATGCTCAGAGCAACTAGCATTATTCTGACATAAAATGTGAAGGTCTCTGATGGGGAGGGAAAAGGTATTTTAAAAGATTCAAATCTAAAAAAAAAAAAAAAGATTCAAATCTGAGGGAAAAAATATTTGTCATGAGATTTCTATAATTAAAAGCTTATCCCTCTTCCCTTCCTAGATTTTCTTGTCCTCCAGTCTCCTCTTCACATACAGAATTTAATCTTGCAACTGCTTATTAATGCTCAGCTGCGAGGCAGGCAGCTGATGGAGATACTAAAATTATCTGGGGAGTAATAACTGTCTCAAACTTTTCTAAGGCCAGAGAACGGAGTTCCTGAGTCATGACTCTTTTGCTTGTATGCCCTCAAATAGAGAAAAGGTCTCACTGAGCCAAAAAAAAAAAAAAAAGGAAAATGGAAATTCCCAAGTTTTAGGCAATGCATTTTCTTCTGGAACAATTTCACCACTACAATGTACAGTGAAGCAAAGAAGTAGAGATCTGAGGGTCAAAGTTTTTCTTAATAATGGAAGGAAAACTAAATATAAACCTGTTCTTTCTTGGGTCTATGGAATGGGTAAAGTTATAACAAGAGTGGGAGGAGCAGGGACAGGAGGGGAGGCATGGTGGTGGGGGGATTAAGTGTCCTGCATTAAGCTTTGCCACTATCTTGGGTGTGATCTTTCATCATAAATGCTGGACCTCAAGTTCCTTATTTGTCAGAGGAATGGGACAAAGGTTAGCCAGATCAGTAGTTCTTTTTGCTGGAGAATCCTCTTTCCCAATGATAACTTAGAACCTCACATAATAAAGGGATCAAAGCAGGACCTCTGGGGTGAAAGGTCACATGCTTGGTCCTTTAGATCTTCCTGTCTTCCCAGAACTGACCTCTGAAGTTCCTCTAAAGAACTCAATTAGGATAGTTTGAAAACCACCGGGCTAGATTCCCTTCATATGAGTCATGGGCTTCCCTGATGGCTAGGGGTGTCTCCAATGCAGGAGACATGGGTTCAATCCCTGATCCATGATGATCCCACAAGCCTCAGAAAGACCAAGTTGGTGTGCTACAACCATTGAGCCTGTTCTCTAGAGCATGCAAGCCACAACCACCGAAGCCCAAGCACCTAGAGCCTGTGCTCTGCAACAAGAGAAGCCTGTGCACCTCAGCTAGAGAGAAAGCCCTCGCTCATTGCAACTAGAGGAAAAGCCCATGCAGCAACGAAGACCCAGCATAGCCAAAAAAAAAGAAAATAAATAAATTAATTTAAAAAATAAGTTAAAGAGAACCAAGAAACCAAATTCTACTAAAAGAGTCAACTTTTAATCAAGCAAAGGATTCTTCCATGCTGAAGTCATTAGTGAGTGAAATGAAAGCTGGCTGTTCAAACTGACTCATCAAGAGCACCCTCCTTATTCAGATTTAATGCTTTAGATAGTACAGAGGCTTAATAAAAGAAATCAATCTGGAGTTATAAAGCACTCATGAGACATAAGCTATGATGCTACAAAAATGACTCTTATGTACATATTCATGTGAAACGTTATTAACACTTAGAAAGTAAAGCCCAGCTAATCTTATAAAGAGCAGCCAGATGAAGATTTCCTCAAATAACATTTTTATATTAGTCTCTGATCACGAACCTCCAAAGGTTTCCTAGGGTCTCTTAACTAAACTTGTATAGGATTTACTAATTCTAAATTCCATTTACTAATTCTAATTAGAGAATTAAAATTCTTTAAGAGAGATTGTTTCAAAATAAGAGAAAATTAGGTCAGTAGTGTTAGAAGTAGAAATTAATGTACGCTTTGGGGAAAACAGTCCTGCAATCTGCTTTGGGAACCTACTGTGAGTGAATCCTCAAAGCCTTAAGCAGTATCAGCAATATGGCTCTACCAAGTTTGAAACCTGGAGAAGAAATCTAGGCTGATTCTCTGGTTTTCACTGTCTTAAACGCACATCACGCCCCATGCTCTTTCCCATTTCTGTGCCTTACTTCCTATGACTCTTCTTCCTCTGCCACGTCACCACCATCCTCCCAGCCTACCAAATAAAATTCTATTCATCCTTCAAAATCAGTTCAGTAGTAGGATCTATGCATCAGAAGAAAAGTCCTAGACAGACACAAAATATTAATTTGGGGGCAGGTTAACTCTCTACACCTCAGTGTTCTCAACCATAAAACAGGGATCAGGCCCTTCCTCATATAGTTTTTATTAGGATTAGAAATAATATCAATTTCCATCAAGAATCTACTATAGTACCTGGCACACGAATTCTAATTAATGGGTTCAGGATTTACAATTTTGCATAACTGCCATTTGCCCTTATAACGTTGTGGTGAAAAGACAGTCACCCTGCTAGGCTGTGAGAAGGTGGCCTCTAAGGGCCCTTTGCATTTTCTCTCTGCAAGATTAAGAAGCCCCTAAAATGAGCAACTTTTTTCAACTTCCTCTTATCAGTGCTACTACAGGACCCAAATCCTCTATCTTGTCTGAAATGAATGATGACAGAATAAAACCCTGGGATGGGAACTGAGGAAAGGTGAAAGTTTAACTAAAGTGACTGACCGAGTTAGGCAGGGAAGGAAGTGAAGCCAGGAAAGGGACCAACAATCATGGCCTGGGTATTCCAGTTTGGCCAAAGAGCAAGCTCAGTGGGAATAAGAAAGCAGAATAGGTAGGACAGGAGGCTCTAATTAGAAAGTGGGTTTTCCAAACACATATTTCAGAGACAGATTCTGGGTGATAAGGTTGGGAACTAGATATGGGGCATGGGAGACAATGAGCAGATTGAAGACATATATGGAAGATTAAGAAATGAGTCCACAGGAATTTCCTGGCAGCCCAGTGGTTAGGATGCAGTGCGTTCACTGCTGTGGCGTGGGTTCAATTCCTAGTCAGGGAACTAAGATCCCACAAGCCACAGGGTGCATTATTTATAAATGAGTAAATAAATGAGAAATGAAGAAATGATGAGTCCATACTATCAGACAGGTCATTTATGTGGGTTGGTGATTCTACACTGGGGACATTAATGTCCCCAGCAGACATTTGGAAACGTGTGGGGGTTTTATTGGGGTTTCCCCTCCCCATTTTTTTTGCTGTCACCATATCATGGGGAATTACTAGCATTTGGAGGAAGGCAAGATGATGAGCATCCTGTACAAGGAAGATCTACCTCATCCAAAATATTAAGAAATACTGAAGAGAAAATTAAGTGGGAAGCTAGGGTCCCCCATGAAGGCAAGGAGCTTGGCACACTGCCATGATGGGGAGGATAAGGATACTATGGTTAGATGTAAGCTCAAAGCACAGGCTTAGAACTTCAGAACAAGGCAGAAAAAAAAAAAACAACAACAAACAATGGATGGGAAATAGTAGCGGAGAGATAGCGTCCCCAGAAAATTTCAGGGTAGCATGCACAAAAAAAAAAAAAAACAGGCACGACTCAGATAGAATGCATGTCAAGGGAAAACCAAGTTCAGTGAAAGAGAGGTGGGGCTGGGAGGGTGAAAAGGGCAAGAATGTGGAGAAGTTTCTCTGCAGAACAGAGTTTCCAAATCCCATTAATCATATCTCAACACTGTCTCAAATCCTCCCCTTCCTTTCCACTCCTCCTGCCCCCCACCCTCAGTAACTTTCACTTGGGTTCTCATGAGAGTCTCAGAACTGGTCTCCATGCTATCAGTCTGTCACCTTTCCAATATACCTTTTACATTGTTGCCAGAGCATCTTTCTAAATACAAGCCTAGTCACAAAAACCTTCCATTGTTTCTGCTGTTTATCTAACTAAATCCCAAACTCAGCATGGTATTCAAGGCCTTCCATCATCTGGCCCTAACTACTGTACCAATCCCTTTTCCCTTCTGTATTTCTTCATGCTCAACTGCTTGCTTTCCTATTTCCTTTATTCACATTCAGCGTCCATGACCCTTTGCTTGAACCTTTACTTGAACAAATAACCCTTATTTGTTCTGCTTTATGTTCAAGTTCACAAGTCCATTTCTTCCATTATCAGTGCTTCTTAAACTTCCCTGAAGTTAAAAATCACTAGACTACACTTGTTAAAAACACAAATTCTTGGGGCCCATCACAGATACATCGAATCAGAATTTTTAAGGGAGAAGCCGAGAAGCTATATTGGATGGCTTAAAATATGTCCCTCCAAATCTCTGACATTTCTCCCACCAAAAGGTAGAGTCAAATTCCCCTCCCTCTGAATATGAGCCAGCCTTAATGACTCAGTCCTAATGAAGATAATGTGGTAAGAGTGATACTGTATAACTTCTGAGGGTGGGTCATAAAAGGCTACATAACCCCTATCCTCCCTTCCTTCTTTGTTCCCTCCTTCCTTCCCTCTCTGGTTACCCTTGAAACCCAGACAAGCAGCCACATGGAAAAGCCACATGCGGGTATTCTGATTATGGCCCCAGCTGAGAGTCCACATGACTGCCAGCATCAACCACCTGATTTACGAGTGAGTAAGCCTTTAGATGACTATGGCCCCAGTTCTGAGACACCAAGGATGGTGAAGGGAACAGAGGCAAGCCCTGCCCTAACTGGAGACTCACAGCAAAATAAACGTTATTATTATTTTAAGCCACTAAATTTTAGGGATTTTTTTTTCCATTCAGCAATAGATAATTGGAACACCATATTATTAACAAGTATCTCACATGAGTCTTAAAATGAAGGAAGTTTGAGGACTTCTACTAATATAAATTATACTAAACTGTACTGTTACATTCCTTGAGGTAGGGGTTAAGTCTTAATAGTTTTTCAGATCTGGATCCTTTTTTCTGCAATATCTTTATTGATTTTCTTTTCTTTTTGATAAGAATGTAAGTTTGACATAAATTTACAGCAATATAAAATGCATAACACAGAAGGGGAAAAGGCTATGCACTCTCCCCCTCTCTCTACACCACCTTAAGCAATACCCACGGTGAACAGGTTGGAAGGGCACTGTTTTCCACAGAGCAAGTGGTTGATGGATTTGTCATTGAAAAAAGGGTGACAGTGGTAGATCACAGAAACTTCCTACTGGTATTTAGCTGTACTCTGGCTATAGCTCCCACAATCACTTTCTTTAAATCTTTCCTATCTTCCTTCTTTTAAATGTATCTCCTATAAAGTAAGAAATTCTACTTAGTGAGGTAAACGTACCATCTTCCCTAAGCTCTATGGCATCTCTAGTTGAGTGACGTTAATGTGCTTACCATCTTACTAACTTATACCATTCCCTCAATATGTGCTGAGTGCTTAGTATGTTCTAATTGCCATGTTACACATTAGGAATATAAAATACGCAGGAAAGGGGCCCTCATATCAAAAAACCCACAGTGCAGAGCAGGGGTCAACAAACTTTTTCTTAAAGTGCCAGATAGTAAATATTTTAGACTTTGAGGGCCATACGGTCTCTGCTTTAACTCTGCTGTTGTGGCACAAAAGCTGCCACAGACAATACACAAAAAGACATGGATGTAGTCCAATAAACCTTTATTTACTAAAATAGGCAGCCAGTAGACTGCATTCTGCCTACAGAGTTTACACTGGTCAACAGAACCTTATGCAATGGTGAAATGTTTCAGCAATATCCAGTGTGGTAGCCACCTGCTACACATAGCCACCGGGCAATTGAAATGTGGCTAGTGCAGCTGATGAACTGAATTTTAAGTGTAATTTAATTTTAATTAACTGAAATTAACTTAAATGAATCTAATTTATTTAATTAATTTAAATAGCCTTATATGTAGTGGCTACCCTATTAGACAATGTAGGCACAGAGTGCACCTAACACTCCCTTCAACTAAAAACCTGCCTCAAAACTTATCTCAGAAAAACCCAAAAATAAACAAAAAAAAACACCCTCACCTCAACCAGAAAGCCTTCCTGACCAGCTTCGATCCATGGTAGTCACATACTCTCTCTTATCCTATATCTAGTCCTTACTCCCATTCATTTTGGACTTGCTAACATTGTGATTAATAACTATGTGTTTCATTAATTCTCTTCTGTGTTTACATCTCTTTCTTTCCCAAGCTGAACAAAAATTAGAGCACAGAGAATGTATCTCCTGATTATTATCATCTTCCTTTGTCACAGAGTCTTGTGTGGTACTTAAAATCCAGAAGATGCTCCAGAAAGTCATTAAACACCATGTCCTCTCTTTAGTGATCTCCCTGACAGGTAGTGATGTTTGCTCAAGACAGATGGTCCTTTTGGGCCAGGATCAGCACTTACTTGGAGAATATTTCTACAATGGCCGATGAGTTGTTCTTGTTGACAAGAGAAAGTTCTTTGGCTGTAACCCTCAACGATAGAGAAGTCCATTGCCGTCTGTTAAATGGAGTTGGTTCCATCTTGTCTACAGATACTGAAATACCTATGTGATAAAGAAAGTCAGAATATTAGACACAGAAGAGAGTTCTCCAGCATCCAACGACTGGCAACAGTGTGGTGTAAGTGAGGGCAGAGAGCCCTGGAGCAGCAGACTGTATTCCTCTACCGGTTCTCTCAAAAACTGTAACCTAGATCAGATGATTGAATTGGGGTTGTAGTTTCCTGTAAAATGAGAAGGTTAGATCAGGTGATCTCTAAGGTCCGTTTCAGTTTGCATCATTTTATGACTGACCCCACTGTGCAAACATCAATTGGCCTTTCCCTGAACTTAAGTCTGTTCCAAAGTCACATTTGGAGTGAAATGTTCCACTCTTCTGAGTTACATCCCAGGGGAAGTACAACTGGCATCTCTGCAGAATCAGGTCCAAATTAGGTTCTACCTACATCCAAGTTTCTTTTGGCTGCCTTCTTTTCCCAAGCTCTGCAGCACTGACCACCTGTTATTAGGGAAAGAGCTACAGATACAGCACTGAAAAATATAAAGAGCGCAGGCTTAAAGGCAAGATAGACTTCAAGTGAAATCATAATTCTGTAACCTTGAACAAATTATATAATATTTTCAGTTTTAGTTACCTCAGTGAAAAATAAGAATACTTACCCCTTTGTAGGGTTTTTGATGTGGATTTAAGGAGATAATATATTTTAAATACTAGGTATATTATAGTATCAAGAACATTTAAGTATTAGTATTGGCTTCAAGTCAAAAAATACCATAAAGTCATGCTCTTGACATCACCTAGACCCTATCCATTAACTAGATTATTTGGTTTTGCTCTAGTAATTATCAAAGGAGTCCCAACCTTTGTCCAAAAGAGGTGAGATTAGAAATAAGTCAATAGTTTCCTTATTTGAAGAGTGAACAATACAGATGAAACTACTACTTGCAGCTCTTTTGACAACCACATAACATAACTGATCTGGTAGAATGTATGATTCATCAGGTACTGCTTCCAACAGCCTTGACAACAGCAGAACACTGTATCTATAACCAAGCAACGTGGGCTTCCGTTTCACACTAAAAGTTCTGTGATGCAAAGTAAGTGATAAGCAGCCCCAAAAGACCACACTACTTTTCCAGAAGTAGTCCCTATACTCCCCACTAAAGCCTTGTCCGAAAACAATGCTAGTTTTGTTGTTTTTGTTTATTTGTTTGCATTAATTCCCATGTTGGAGGGCAACATAGAACCTTCCTATGGTAAGGAGCTCTGGAATCAGAGACACATGCACTTAAATGGGAGTGTTGGCCCCATCACTTAAAGCTGTGTGTCCTTCAATAAAAGTTAGATTTCTTATCCATAACAATAGTACTTACTCCATAGTACCTTTTTAGAAAAGTATTTATCTTTATTTATTTAGTTGGCTGCACCACATCTTAGCAGTGGCACAGAGGATCTTTTAGCTGTGGCATGCAAACTCTTAGTTGTGGCACGTGGGTCTAGTTCCCTGACCAGGGATTGAACCTGGGACCCCGGCCTTAGGAGCACACAGTCTCAGCCAATGGACCACCAGGGAAATCTCACTTCATAGTATCTTTCTTTTTCCCCCCATAGTATCTTCATGAGAAATAAATAAGACAAAGAAAAACAGAACCTGACATAGAATAAGTAAGCAATAAATTTAGTTTTTTTGTATTACCTCTTATCCCTGGATAAAATAATCTTAATTCTATACATGTTCTCTGAAATAATCCTACATGTATCAAATAATCTTGATATATGATATTAATCTATCTGCTTTTCAGTTTGTAACTGACAGACCTACCAGACAGTGTCAGTCCTTTCTCTAACAAGAAAAAGACACAGCTGTGTATTCAGCTAAACATAACTATGTAAAACCACAATAATGACCCTTTAAAACACATCAGGAAACACTGGCCGATACTTTAAGACATTACTTGGTATAATTATGCTTCCCCAGTGTAACTACACATATAAAAGATATCAATTCTAAAGGGATCAATTCTAAATTAAAAAATACAAAAGATTATGTTCTCATATTTGTTCATGATAAAAGGAAAAGCATTAATTACTTGAGGGACTTAGTGTGAAAAAAGCAAAAGGATTTTAATTCCCAAGTCTAGTTCTGTGGTTTTGATTGCTCTCAGCCAGAAAGCCAAGTCAGAACAACTACCTTGGTATAATGCTAGGATAAGCACACTTCACACTCAAGGAATGAGGTGGCTCACACCCTGACCACATCTTCATAGAAGCACACTATTACTTCTAGCAATGTGATTAGCACCCTGTGAAACATATAAAGGTGATAATCAGTACATGATTTTTGATAGACTCTGGTACCAGGTTGTGTGCATGCTAAGTCGCTTCAGTCATGTTTGACTCTTTGCAGCCCCATGGACTGTAGGCCAGTGAACTCTTCTGTCCATGGGATTCTCCAGGGAGGGATACTGGAGTGGGTTGTCACGCCCTTCTCCAGGGGATCTTCCTGACCCAGGGATCAAACCTGAGTCTCTTATGTCTCCTGCATTGGCAGGCAGGTTCTTTACCACTACTGCCACCTGGTGAAGCCCTCTGGAAACAGGTTGCTGAGTAACTACTTCCTACAAGGTCCTGCTCAAATAATGTATGTAATCTACCAAGCTTGCTAACAGCACACAAATAATTGTAGCACAAGACAGAACGTGGTTAGAGGCAATGCATGGTCTAGGAGTACAGGACTTGATTTTCTGGCATGGTGGGACAGAAGGGAAGACTTGATAGTTACAGAACTAGTAGAATTTTATCAAGTGAGGGCAGGAGGAGGACAGTGCATTTCAGATGGGAGGGATACTGTTACACCACTAGGGAGCTGAAACAGCAAAAGATACTTTAATGGAGTTAGACTCTAGTTGCAAAAGAAGTTGAAGATAAAGTAGGGAAAGACAGAATGAGGACGGACTGGGAAGAACTTTGAAAACCATGATAATGAGAATTCCCTGATGATCCAGTGGTCAGGACTTGATGCTTTCACTGCTGTGGGCCTGGGTTCGATCCCTGGTTGAGGAACTAAGATCCCGCAAGCCAAGTGGCGAGGTCAAAACAACAACAAGAACAACAAAAAAGAAAACCATGGGGCTTCCCTAGTGGCTCAGATGGTGAAAAAAAGAAAACCATGCTAAGGAATTTGGGCCATAATCCTAGTGGAAAGAACTAACTTGTGAGTGAGCAGAGGTGAGGTCTAGTTGTAATGTGTCACTCCCTAGCACATGAGTGACCTTTATGGCAAATGAAAAAAATAATTTCCCTGAGCTTCAATATCCACACATGTTAAAAAAACGAGCTCTATAAGTGGATTACCCAGTCTCAATGGCTGGATACTAGGAGTTTCCGAAAAAGCAAGTAACATAATAAAAGCCATGTTTTAAAAAGCTGATTCTGCAGCAGTGAGTAACTTGGTAAGAGAGGAAAAGACTGGAATCTTAATTACTGGTCAAGAAGATCCTAAAATTGTTGAAGTGAAAGGTATTCAAGGTTTAAATTAGCAGAGATGGGAATGGAAAAGTGGGAAGAAAGAATTGAGAGTTCTTAGAATAAAATGGGCTTAGGGTGAGAAGGAATCAAAGGTGGCATCCTCAAACTTGAACAATTAGAAGGTTGCCGAAACCATTAACAAATAAATAGAGGAAGAAGAGGGGGAATAAGGAGTTTCAAGTTACACAAGTTGAGATCTACATGCCAGCAAGAAAAATCCTAGTGATACACAAAAGGAAGCTAAAAGGTTAAAAATCAGTCTCTTAGAAAGGAAATGAACATTTTAATTTTTCCTTCTCTTTTTTTCTTTGGCCATGCCGGGCAGCATGCAGGATCTTAGTTGCCTGACTGGGGGCTGAACCCTGGCTCCTAAAGTGGAAGCAGGGAGTCTTAACCACTGGACAACCAAGGAAGTCCCAAAATAAGCTTTTTAAAACGTCTACTTATGCACAGCACACATCTCAATCCTCACAACCAATTTAAAAGATTGATTTTATTATCTTACATTTATGATGAAGAAACTGAAGTTCAGAGGTATTAAATAACTTTACAATGATCACTTAGCTATAAAGTAGTAGAGCTTAGATTCAAATTCATATTCTATTTGATTCCAAAGTTAATTTTCTTTCCACTACACGTACTAGTAATGATTAAGACCATCACTTTTAGCCCAAGTTGAAAATGGGCAGCAAAATCTCGGAGCCCACCTAGCTGAAAACCCACACAAATTATCTTTCAGTAAGAGTGTGGTGGCAAGTATCTTCCCAAAATAGTCAGCATCAGACATGAGAATTATTCTTCCAGAGAAACTTAAAGTTACCTTGGGCCTGCTTGAAATACTCTCCCATTGTGAACATCTCAGCTTTCTGGACTTACATTAAATCTGTGATACCTCCCCCAACTCACTCTGTCTCAGATGAGAGTGCCAGTCTCGAACTTTAGGACAATGTCCTTAATCCTATAAATTCTGTTAAGGGTGAAAAGGGCACATACAACACCTAAAACAAAAACAAAAACAAAACCCCAGGGACCCACTAAATTCTCTAGGCCAGAATACTGGAGTGGGTAGCCTTTCCCTTCTCCAGGGGATCTTCCCAGCCCAGGGATTGAACCCAGGGCTCCCACATTGCAGGCGGATTCTTTACCAGCTGAGCCACAAGGGAAGCCCAAACAAAACAAAACCCTTTTCCAAAAGAACAGGGCATTTATTTGGGGCTATAATATTGTTGAATATTTTTTCCAGTGGCCCAGTGGACTTTAAAATCCAATCCAATTGGAGAAGGAAATGGCAACCCACTCCAGTATTCTTGCCTGGAAAAGTCCATGGACAGAGGAGTCTGGCGGGCTGAAGTCCATGGGATTACATGACTGAGCATGTGTGCATGAGGGTGGAGGGAAATGGGTTGGTAGCAATAAAGTGGTAGAACTAAAAAGAAAAATTAAAAAAAAAAATTAAAAAAATAAAATCCAATCCATTGCATTGTCATATACGAATAATAACAGGAGCTATACTTATCCAGCACTTACTAATTATAATTCTTACAACTCTGGAGACAGACTATTTCCACTAAACAAACAAACAAAACAAAACAAGACCCAACTGTGGTTTATTAAGGTTGGTGAAATTGCCTAATGTCAGACACCTAACAAAGGGCCCAGGCAAAATTCAGCATTCAGACTCCAAAACCTGTTTCACCTGTGAAGGAAAAACTGCTGGACTGGTGGAAATTTGGGCAGGAATGAAAGGAAACAGGTATAACAAAAATAACTCTTAAGATTTCTAGGCTGAGAACTGGGGCAGGGGCACAGCGAAAAATAATGGGATACATAGAAAAGGGAACTATTTGCTAAGAGGAAGATGTGTACATATGTTTTAGATACATATGGCAGATTTTTATATCAAGAGGGAAGCTCAGAAATCAAGTAATCAAATCCCCCTTTTTACAGTAAGGGAATTAAGCCAAATAAACACCCAATAGCTTTCCCAAACTCACCATCTAGTCAGTATGAGAGCCAGAGCTATTCTCAGTTCAAAGTTCTTTTATCACACCTGGTAGCTTGAAGTGGAACAGCTAAACACCTATGGGTGAGCTGTAGCCTGGATATAAAGATCTCTGAACAAAGGTCCTTGAAAATCAAGGGTTGGGTAATGACTCACAGGGAAATTTGGCCCCAGGTATCTGCTTCCTCAAGAGATTGCTTAGGGTGAGGTCTATAACCGCTTGGGAAACCAACTCTAACAAATTCACTCTCCCTAACCAAGTGAAATGTCTCCCAGAAACAAAACTGACAAAAGCAAAAGAGTTGTCCCTAATAAAATCCTCTTCTTAAAAATCCAATCTTGGGACTTCCCTGGTGGCCCAGTGGTTAAGACTCCACCTTCCACTGAAGGGGGTGTGGGTTCCATCCAGGTTGGGAAACTAAGATCCCGCATGCTATACAGCACAGCCAAAAAAAAGTAAATAAATAAAATCACTTCATAAAACAACGACAACAACAAAAAACAGGACAGCTCAAAAAAAAATTCATTTCTTGATATTTTTTCTTGCTTCTGAGATGGCTGCTTGTGCAAGAGGTATAGTTGGTTGAATAGAAAATAGAGGACAAAGTACAAACTCAATTGTTTTAAGAAAAAAATGTTCTTTTAGAAATAGATTGTAGACTTAAAGAAAAAAAATCTAAAAAACTTCAATGTGCACATATAGCTGATTTACTTTGATGTATAGCAGAAACGAATACAACTTTGGAAAGCAATTATACTCCAATTTTTAAAAAGCGAAAAATTAAAAAAAATAAAAAGCTTCAAGGTGCAAAGAGAAATTGTAAACAAAAGCAACATGAAATGTGTTTCCACACCACATTTCTTTAGAATGTAAACTGCATTTGTTTCTAAGGGTGTATTTTTATACAAAAAATAATGACTAAATTCACACCCCTGAAAAAAAATTTGGAAGTTAATAGCTATTTTAACCTTTTATTTTGAAATAATTTTAGATTTACAGACTTGCAAAGATAGAACAAAAGTTTCCATACACTTTTCACCTAGCTTCATCTTACATTCAGTTCAGTTCAGTTGTTCAGCGTCCGACTCTTTGCGACCCCATGAACCACAGCACTCCAGGCCTCCCTGTCCATCACCAACTCCCGGAGTCCACCCAAACCCATGTCTATCGAGTCGGTGATGCCATCCAACCATCGCATCCTCTCCTCCTGCCCTCAATCTTTCCCAGCATCAGGGTCTTTTCCAATGAGTCAGCTCTTCGCATCAGGTGGCCAAAGTACTGCAGTTTCAACTTCAACATCAGTCCTTCCAATGAACACCCAGGACTGATCTCCTTTAGGATGGTCTGGTTGGATCTCCTTGCAGTCCAAGGGACTCTCAAGAGATTTCTCCAACACCACAGTTCAAAAGCATCAATTCTTCGGCGCTCAGCTTTCTTTATAGTCCAACTCTCACATCCATACATGACCACTGGAAAACCATAGCCTTGACTAGACAACAGTACAATTATCAAAATTAAGAAATTTTTAAAAATATTAAGAAATTAACATTGGTAGAATACCACCAAATTAACTATAAACTTTATTCAAATTTGACCAGTTTTTCATTAATGTCTTTTTTCTATTGTAGGACCTTACACTGCACTTAGTTGCCATGACTCTTTAAGTTGCCTTAAATCTCTGATAGTTCCTCTGTTTTTCCTTGTCTTTCATGACCTTAACACTTTGAAGAATACTGGCAGATATTATGTAGACTGTCCCTAATTTGAGTTTCCTGGTTTCTCCAATAAAAAGAACCAGGGTTCTCTGGAGAAGTGGTTGATTCCAGAGCTGCAGCAGGACAAATCCAAGATAAACCTAGACAGGGAACTATACTCAATATCTAATAATAATATCTAAGGGAAAAGAATCTGAAAAAGAATATGTATATCTAACTGAATCACTTTGCAGTACACCTGAAACATAACATTGTAAAGCAACTATACATCTATTTAAAGAGAGAGAGAGAGAGAGAAAACAAAACAAGACTGGAACATCTCTCAATGTTAAAAAAAAAGTTTGCTTAAAAGAGAAATGTTTTCTCAGATTAGACTGAGGTTATAGAATCTGGGGAAGAATACTACAAAGCTGATAAGCCTCCTCAGTGCATGGTATCAGAGGGTACACTATGTTGATGTCTGTCTTATTACTGATGATGTTTACCTTGATCACTTGGTTAAGGTGGTATCTGCTAGGTTTCTCCACTGTAAAGTGGCTCTTTTCTTCTGTTTATAATTCATAAATATTTGGGGAGAGATACTTTAATCCTGTTTTCCCTTAAACTTTTACTAATTTTAGCATTTACAGGGGGATCTTGGCTCCAGCAATCATTATTGTGGTGTTCTAATGGTGATTTTTTCTTGCCCTCATTCCTTCTATATTTATTTACTGGAGGAATTCTTCTATAAGCAAGAACTGTCCTTTCTCCCTCATTTATTTAGTCAATCATTTATTTACACTAGTATTAGACTCATGGATATTTATTTTATTCTCTAGGTTATGATATTCCTGGATTATTTTATTTTGTTGCATAGATTGTTCTACTTTAACCATTTGGAGCTCTTTCAGCTTGGCTCAGAGAAGGTAATGGCAACCCACTCCAGTGTTCTTGCCTGGAGAATCCCAAAGACGGCGGAGCCTGGCAGGCTGCCGTCTACGGGGTCGGGGTTGCACAGAATCGGACAAGGCTGAAGCAGCGGCAGCAACTGCAGCAGCAGCTTGGCTCTGGTGTCCTTTCAAGATGTCACCAATTTTTAAAAAGCACTTTAAAGCTCTATAAGATGTCGCAGGTTCATCAAGTGTTTGCCCTGCCCCAGCTCTGGAATCAACCACTTCTCCAAGGAGCCCTGGTTCCTTTTATTGGAGAAACCAAGATCTGAGCACTAGGTGTGCTCAGTGCTACTCAGACGTCACTGCTTCTGGGATCAAAGGGGACAGAACCAGGATTCTACGTGTGAATATTAACTCATGTATACACACACACATCTATATTTCTATACCTATTTCTCTATATACCTATGTATATGTGTGTATATAAGTATTAGTCAGTTAAGTCACATAGTCGTGTCCGACTCTTTGTGACCCCATGGACTGTAGCACACCAGGCTTCCCTGTCCATCACCAAGCAAGTTGAGCTTGCTCAAACTCAGGTCCTTTAAGTTGGTGATGCCATCCAACCATCTCATCCTCTGTTGTTCCCTTTTCCTCCTGCCTTCAATCTTTCCCAGCATCAGGGTCTTTTCAAATGAGTCAGTTAGTTCTTTGCATCAGGTAGCTAAAGTATTAGAGTTTCAACATCAGTCCTTCCAATGAATATTCAGGATTGATTTCCTTTAGGATAGACTGGTTTGATCTCCTTGAAGTCCAAGGGACTCTCAAGAGTCTTCTCCAACACCACAGTTCAAAACCATCATTTCTTTGGCACTCAGCTTTCTTTATGGTCCAACTCCCACATTCATACATGACTACTAGAAAAACCACAGCTTTGACTAGACAGATCTTTGTTGGCAGAGTAATGTCTCTACTTTTTAATACACTGCATAGGTTTGTCATAGCTTTCCTTCCAAGAACAAGCATCTTTTAATTTCACGGCAGCAATCACCATCTGGAATGATTCTGGAGCCCAAAAGAATAAAGTCTCTCACTATTTCCATTGTTTTTCCATCTACTTGCCATGAAGTGATGGGACCAGATGCCATGATCTTATTTTTCTGAATGTTGAGTTTTAAAGCAGCTTATTCACTCTCCTCTTTCACTTTCATCAAGAGGTTCTTTAGTTCCTCTTCATTTTCTGCCATAAGGGTGGTGTCATCTGCATATCTGAGATTATTGATATTTCTCCCGGCAGTCTTGATTCCAGCTTGTGCTTCATCCAGCCTTGCTTTTAGAATGATGTACTCTACATAGAAGTTAAATAAGCAGGGTGACAATATACAGCCTTGACATATTCCTTTCCCAATTTGGAACCAGTCTGTTGTTCCATGTTCGGTCTTAACTGTTGCTTCTTGACCTGCATACCTGCATACCTTGACCTGCTTCTTGACCTTGATTTCTCAGGAGGCAGGTAAGGTGGTCTGGTATTCGCATCTCTTTAAGAATTTTCCAGTTTAGTGTGATCCACATAGTCAAAAGCTTTGGCATAGTCAATAAAGCAGAAGTAGATGTTTTTCTGGAATTCTCTTGCTTTTCCTATGATCCAACAGATGTTGGCAATTTGATCTCTGGTTCTTCTGCCTTTTCTAAACCCACCTTGAACATCTGGAAGTTCTCGGTTCACATACTGTTAAGCCTAGCTTGGAGAATTTTGAGCATCACTTTGGTAGTATGTGAGATGAGTGCAATTGTGTGGTAGTCCAAACATTCCTTAGCATATATACTTATATATATTTATAAACATATATACACATATATTAAAACTACAAATTCATAGTGGTACTTCTGAATCCAATCTAGCATCACAAAATTTATCCTAGTATTCCCTTTTATTTACTTGTACCTTCTTTCTCTAATGGTGAGAAGCCTAATTTCATAGAATTTGGAAAAAGATACAGAATCTTCAAAATTATGCCATTGCCAGTTTTTACTCCCTGATAAGCCATATTTTTTTTTTCTTTCCACTTGGCATGTTATCCCTTCCTTCCGCCCTCAATCTATTCATCTTTCAAGACTCAAGTGAATAGTCTGCCTCCTCAGAGAGGCCTTTCCTGAACTGCCCTAGCCTTATTCCTACTCAGTATAGGACACTTCCTCTGCCTTTTAATAATTTTATAAATCATACTTGGTAGAAAGATTGATTGTTGAGGTAAAAGGACAGATTTTACTTTGCCTGTTGCCCTCCTAGTATCTAGTATATTGCTTTTTAAATAGAGGAACTCTATAAATATATCTTGAATTGCATGAAGGCTTAAATATTATCCCAAACACTATCTGTATAAAAAAAAATAGTCTATTATATAGCCCAGGCTTCCCAGATGGCTCACTGTTAAAGAATCTGCCCACCAAGCAGGAGATGAGGGCTTGATCCCTGGGTCAGGAAGATCCCCTGGAGGAGGAAATGGCAACCCACTCCAGTATTCTTGCCTGGAAAATCCCATGAACAGAGGAGCCTGGTGGGCTACAGTCCATAAGGTCACAGAGTCAGGCACGACTTAGTGACTAAACAACATTATAGAGCCATAAGGCTAGTTGTTGAGAAGGTAAATAGTATTTTTCAGTAATTTTAGCTATTCAAACTCTGATAAAAACTCAAATGATAGGAAAAAATAGAACTACTAAATAACTTCAAATACTACAAATAAAAGGTTCACTACTCTATTGTTCAGCAACATGGTAATTGACAAGTCTGTAGCACATTAGAATAAACATTGTTACTGTTCTTGGAAAAGCTTCAGCCAGGTCTCTGTAGAAACATGTATCCCAGACAATAGGGAAATTAAGAATGACCAAATTCCCAGAGATCAGCAAGAATGTAGATATTTGCAACAGGACAGAGTCACTTCAGTAACATTTGATTCTTTTATATCCTTTATAAGAATATTTTGTTCTTAAAGACACTAAGATCCAGGGCAAGGGTAATGAAAAAAGATAACTGAGAAGCAACTTTACTGCTAGAAACTGCTCACCAAAGAATCAGAGCAACCTTCACTAGGCACTTACAAATATTCACCCTAAGCAATTCACATGTTACCATTCCAGAGATAAAAGAAGAAGAAAGCACCCTCAGATATAACCTCTTTCCCAACCTGGGCTTCCTCAGGAGAAAAACAAGTGTCACAACAGTGACTCTTCTATCTTCCCCAGAGTCTAACTTTACCTCCACCTCTGACTTTGCCCTAAAAACATGCTCATATTTCTGGGGTGTGTGTGCATTTGTGCACTCACATGTGTGCCTGCATGCTTATGTGTATATGTCTGAAACCTGCATATATGAATAGGGCTTCCCAGTTGGGGCTAGTGGTAAAGAATTTGCCTGCCAGTGCAGGAGATGTGGGTTCAATCCCTGGGTCGGGAAGATCCCCTGGAGAAGGAAATGGCAGCCCACTCCAGTACTCTTGCCTGGAAAATTCCATGGACAGAAGAACCTGGTGGGCTACAGTCCATGGGGTCAGAAAGAGTAGACATGACAGAGCACGTACCACACACACACACACATGGATTAAAGAAATAATCCTTTTTTCTCTTAAGTCCTTTTCCCCCTCAAATGACCACCTCACCTTGCTCTCACCTTAAAAGCCAAATCTTAGTCTTCACTTCTTCATCGTCCATTTATGCCTCCAACTGCTTGGGTGTGGCTTCCACTCCCAACATCTTGCTGAAATTATTCTCCTGAAGATCTTTTACTATCAGATCCAAGGACCATGTCTCAGTTTTCATCATTCTCTATTGTCATTTGAGTTGCTGATTAGTCCCTCATTTTTGAAATTGTATTTCCCCTGTTTTCTCTTAAATGGAACTCTTCTGCTTCCTTTCCTATCTTTTTAACCATCACAATTTTCTCATAGAATCATCTCTCTCTCTCCACTTATCCTTGCTCCTAGGCATTACTTGACGGTCAGTATCTCTCTTCCCTCTGAGTAAGCTCACCTAAGCTCAAGTCATCAAAGGTCACTTACACCAAATGATTCCCAAAGCTGTATCATAAGCCCTAACCTCCCTGACTTATGGTCCTAGAATTTCCATTGCATGATGGATAACTTCATGTATCAGATAAGTACACAACACTATTCAGCCCAAATCATACGTATCATCTTTTACTTTTATCCTTCAAATTAAGTTTGCTCAACCACAGACAATTTTCTCCAAAGATGAGCTGGCACATGAAATTTTGCTTCTATAAAATAAAATAATGTAGCATGAAAGATGGCATGATGCTAACAAAACATGTATAAGGTTTGAAGTAAAAAAAGAGGACTTTCAAGAACTCACTCTGCCTCTTTCTAATTATATTGACTGGAGGCCATCAATTCTACATCACTTACCTTAGCTCATCAAAAATTCTATGTAAATGTGACACATATGAAGAGAGAATGGTATAGAGGCTAAGAGCACAGAGTTTGAATATAGCTGTTCAATTCTCACAATTTTCATGAGTTGTGTGATCTCAGGCAAGTTATTTTACTCTATCTCAGTTTTCACATATGTAAATTGAGCAGAAAGAACCTACCTCATAGCATTGTTTTGAGAATGGAAACAAATTCCTAAACATTAAGTATGTACAAACTACCTAACACCTCCTAAATGCTCAATAAATGTTTATTATTATTATTAAGTATTATTTCACACACTCCCTTTATCTTCTTCTACATGTGGACTTTGTACAAACTTTTTCTCACACATTAGGCTGGCCCAGCTTCTCTCTCTTGATTCTGGACCTTTCTCTGTACATGCTGCTCCCTCTGTCTAAAAAACACTTTGGACCCTCCCTGGCCTTATGCTATAGGTCTCAGCTTAGATGACACATTCCTCCAAATGCCTTCCCTAACCCCTAAGCCTGCACTAAGAGGCTGCTCTTAAACTTCCAAATGACTAGACATACCCCAACACTAATCACGTTGCTTTTTTTAATTATCATTATATTGTTTTTAAACTCTCAGGACCATGCCTGGCACATGGGAGGTACGCAAGTATTTGCTAAATGAAGGGAGGTTTACCAGGTATCCAAAATCATTTGCTGGATTCACCTATTTTTATAAACTAGTACTTTAGGGGAAAAGAAAATGAAACAAAACAGTGGGTTATGTTTATTATGAGATAAGTCACCCCAAATTATGGGAAACCAGTGGACATAGCCACCAAAAAAAGGTCTCTAGCCCTAAACTCAGGTAGAATAAAACTGAACCTTATCAATATGGATTGTCTTAGTTAACTTGCTCTCCTGGCATAAGTCAGGTATTTTCTTACAAATAACTATTTGGCTCTTTAGGTAAAAAAGTCTCTACCTGCTCTTATCTACCCTTAGCCCAAGCCAATTCTAATTCCCAAAGGCAATCTTTTTCACAGTTTGGAGTAATAGGCTTTCTGATATTGCCTATACATGATACTGAAGTGCTCAAATTTCTTCTTAAAGGTTCGTTTTGGGTACTTTGATGTTCCCTAAGTGTAAAATACACACCAGATTTTAGAAACCAAAAGAGAGCTAAGATGAGAAATAAAAAGGAGGGGAAGATTCAATTCAGTAGGTCACACACTTGTGTTTTCTTAAGAAGCACCCAGGAAGCGTGTTTAAAATACAGATTTTCAGGTCCCGTGCCACAATTCTGATTCATTAGATTTGGAGCAGGGGCCAGGAAGATGATCCCGTTTTAACAAGAACTTTGAAGTGATTCTAGTGTTGGACGTCTCTCCCCATCATATGTTGGAAAACACTGAAATAAAACAGTCTAAGACCTGTAGGCATTCCAAGAAAAATGGAAAAACAGCAGCACAAATGTTTATATATTGTTCATTTCAAATTTTACATGGTCATTCAAATTTGGCAGCATAAGAAAAATGGCTGCCCTTCAAAGGTAGATTCAGGTTTGAACAAAAAGGAACCTGGGCCACTGAAATGATCAATTTTTTGGTCATTATGTAGGTTCATGTAGAACTTCCCTGCCCAGATGGCACAAAATTATTGAGCAGACCAACGACTCACGATAATAAAACTGAGTTCTTCATACTCTTTTTTTTTCTTTAGATTGGTTTGCTGCTGAATTTAAAATGTTACTTGAGAAAAACATACACGGTTAAAAAAATGCTATCTGAATAGCAATTCCAATTTATTTTTATATTCTGAATATGATGGTAACTAAAACTTATTACGATGTTAAAGCAGGAAGCCAACAGGCTTGGGCTCTAATCTTTATTTAATTTCCCACTAATTAGCACTATCATTTGCTTAACAAGTCATCTCCTCAGGGCCTCAACTTCCTCTTGTGTAAAATGAAGGGTTAAAATAGCCGAGTGTTTTTCTAACTGTAGGTCACAATTAATAAGTTGTGAAATTAGGTTTAGTGGGTCAGCATGTTTATGTTAATTAAAAATGGAATGAAACAGAAAATAGAGTGCATCACACACATTAGAGGTAAATATTCTTTTATAAAGCTTGCTTTTGTTTTAGTTTGTGTGTGTATAAACTGGGTAAGAATGTAAAATAGTTCTTACTGAGGCATGTGGTTAAAAAAATAATAGTTTGACAAGTGTTGGCGAGGATGTAGAGAAACTGAAACTCTCATACATTGCTGATGGGAATGTAAAATGGTGCAGCTGCTTTGAAGAGTTGGCAGTTCCTCAAAAGGTTAAATACATAATTATCATATGACTTAGCAATTCCACAGTTCCACTCCTAGGTATGTAGGTGTGTTTGTGTGTGTGTCTCCAAGAGAAATGAAAACACATGTCCACACATAAATTTGTACACAAATGTTCACAATAGCATTATTCACAATAGCCCCAACATGGGAACATTCCAAATGTTCATCATCTGATGAACAGATAAACAAAATGTGGTTTATCCACAAAGAGGTGTTCTATTCAACTATGAAAAGGAAGTACTGTTACATGCTACAACATAGAGAAACCTTGAAAAAATTATATCAAGTGCAAGGAACCAGTCACAATAGATTACATGTTATATGATTCCATTTATATGAAATGTCTAGAAGAGGCAAATCTATAGAAACAGAAAGTAAATTAGTGGTCACCTAGCACTTGGGGGTAAGGGATAAGGGACTGATTGCTAATAGGCATAGGTTTTTTTCCAGGAAGTGGTGAAAATGTTGTAAAATGATTGTGGTGATGGCTGCACAAATCTGTTAATATACCACAAACCATTGAATTGACCACTTTAAAAACAGGTAAGTTGTATGGTATAACTTATATTTATATATAATATATTTATTTATATTTTATATAAATAATTTATTTATTACATATAATATATTTATTACGTTTCAATAAAACTGCTATTTTTAAAAAACACAGTTTGAAAGTCACTAGGCTAGATGACAGATGATCACTGGGTCCCTAAGAATTCTCAGTGTACCCCTCATACAGGGTTCACTTTACCCATATGCACACAATGGTTATTTGGAGGCAGGGCAGTAAGTATCATGAAACACCAGCTGACTCCAATTCTGATTCTAGTGCTAACCAGATGCATGGTGACCCCTCTGTACCACCCTTTCCTTCTATGTAAGATGAGGATGACAACTTGCCCTCCAGGGTTGTTCTATGCATAAAAGGAGATAATAAATGCATACTATGTCTGGCACATTGCTTGGGGTCACAGTCAGATCTTGTCAGTCTTTGTAAGCCTCTGTATTTAAGACATATTCAATAAACATTATTCCAAAGACTTTGTTAACGTGATACATACTTGGGTTTAGCTTAGTTTACATGTCATACTGTCTTAACAAGGCCTATGTCAGTAGACTCATAAAAAAAATTCACAAATGTAATTTTTCCTTCAGCCCTTTGACTTCCTTTAGTGCAAAAATTACTCTCTTTATAATACTGTATAATGGAGGTAGGAACACTAGTTGAAAAGAAATTAGTGGTCTCTTTAAAATATTGAAATTTTAATTTCAAAGTATTAGAAAAACTATCCATCTCTTCTTAAATGTCTGTTTTGGATACCTTGAGCAATTACATTTTGTCGTGTCTATTCGGAAGTCAAACTAGGGAAATTCTCTGGTGGTGCAGTACTTAGGATTTCACACTTCCACTGCAGGGGTTCTAAGTCTGATATCTGGTGAGGGAATTGAGTTCCTACAAGCTGCAGGGTGGCCAAAAAGAAAGTCTACTGAGTACTTAAAATGTGACTAGTTTGTATAGAGATGTTCCATAAGTGTAAAATACACACCTGATTTTATTTAACAAGCTAAACAGGAAAAGGATTTGAAAAAGGACACATGTACATGTATAACTGACTCAGATTGCTGTACAGTGAAACACAATATGGTTAATCAACTATACTCCAATATAAAATAAAAAGTTTTTAAAAAGCCAAATTAAACATTATTCACTTTTGAATATAAATGTAACTAAAGTCCGAAAAGAGTAAATCCATATATAAATGCTGGAATGTGCAATCGAAATTTTTTCCTTTAATTAGGTCAGCAGTTTTCAAAAATAACTCCAGCAGCCAAGGTGTGATCAACCAGCATCCTTCCCAGTTTCCCACTCTGCCACCCTCTTTCACCTACCTTCCATCTGGGGAACCTCTCCTCTACTGGCCTCAACAAACACTCAAGCTGCTATTTTCTTCCTTGTCTAGCTTCCTTGGTTAGACTGACTGGTCAAGATATGAGCCTGTGCATCAGAAACAATTCAGTTCAGTTCAGTTGCTCAGTCAGGTCTGACTCTATGCGACCCCATGGACTGCAGCATGCCAGACATCCCTGTCCATTGCCAACTCCCCGAGTTTACTCAAACTCATGTCCATAGACAATTAGGCAGACGTGAAGAGCCAGCTCATCAGAAAAGACCCTGATACTGGGAAAGATTGAAGGCAGGAGAAGGGGACGACAGAGGATGAGATGGTTGGATGGCATCACCAACTTGATGGACATGAGTTTGAGCAAGCTCCAAGGTGAAGGACAGGGAAGCCTGGCATGCTGCAGTCCATAGGGTCACAAAGAGTCAGACACAACTGAACGACTGAACAACAAAAATACAACATACAGGGGCTTCCCATGTGGCACTAGTGGTAAAGAACCAGACTGCCAATGCAGGAGACACAAGAGACGTGGGTTTGATCCCTGAGTCAGGAAGATCCCCTCGGGTAGGAAATGGCAACTCGCTCCAGTATACTTGCCTGGAAAATTCCATGGACAGAGGAGACTGGCAGGCTACGGTCCACGGGGCTGCAATGAGTCAGACAGTACTGAGTGACTGAGCTCGCATGCACACAATATACAAAACAGATGTCTCTACCTGCTCTTGTCCACCCCTTCTTCCAAGCCAATTCAAATTCCCAAAGGCCACCTCGGCCATAGTTTGGAGTAAAGACTTTCTGATATTGCCTATACTGAAGACTAACAGCAAGCACATAAATACTATGAGTTAGTCACTGTTCTAAGCATTCACTATACATTATCTCATTTTATATTCACAACAGCTCATGAGGAAGCTATTATCATGATGCCTGCTTGGCAAATGAGAAAACCGAGGCACAAAGTTAATACGTATCACATGTGAATGTACATTTAAAAAAATTAAACTGGTCTTATGTTAATATGCTTCTCAGTAATTATTTCCTCTTGGACATCTTCCCACATTAGGACATACAGCTCTATCTCAACCTTTGAGTACCACATACTATTTCACTCTGCAGTTTAGTTTATGACTTGTTTAAAGAGGCCTCTGTCAATGAACATTTACACCATTCTCATTATTAAGAACGGGACTGCAATGAACATGCTTCTATTATTGCCTACTTGGCAGTGTGCATCTATGGTGTATATTCCTAAAGGCAGCATTTCTAGTCCAAAAAACCTATGTATTAAATTTTCATAGATATTTCTAAATGTTCCTCAAAAATATTTCATCAATTTATATATATATTTGTAGCAATTTATATTGGAGCCATTAGCTATGTGAGAATAAGCCTATTCTCTACGTTCTTATCAATGTTGATGATTATTAATCACTTTTAACTTTTCTAACCTGCTAGATATGTGGAAAAGAGTATATTGTTGCTTTAGTTTTTATTCTTTTAATCACTGGAAAATTGAGTATGTTATTAAATGTTTATTGGCCACTTAATACACTTATTTTTTGAAACTACAGTTATTTTTCAAAGGTCATTTATAAATTATCTCCACAACTTAATTACTTCTAAATTTGCACAAGGACCTTCTGAAGATCATGTGTAACTCCTTGTACAATTCAAATTGCCTCTCAGAGCAGTTGTCTTTCCTGGTGTCTGATTCCTATTCAGATCTCATTAATACTCTTTGCAAACAGAAATGTTGCTTCACTGTACAGATGAAGAGTTTCTGTAGAGTTCCCTTCTGCAGGGCACCCACCCCTTGACTGCTCATCAATATTCCCACCAGAGCACAACCCTGCGAGAAGCCTGACTAACACTATGTGACAATCTAGGCATTAAGATCATTCTCTGTGGTTGGGCTTCAGCTGTGACCCCCAACCAGCTCGTCTAAGGTTTCTTAGTTATGTGGCAAAGAGGGGTGCTCTGGATCATCATCTTTGGAATCTGAATCTCTCACATGGAGTCCAAACACATCTAATTTTTCTGAAAAAGTCCTCTATATACCCAATGTAAAAACACCTTTGGAAGTATAGTTTTGACTTGATCCCAGGGTCATTAGGCCAGAGCAGGAAAGCAGACACAGACTCTAATCACCCACCATCTAGATAGACTGTGTCAGAATCAGGTAAAAGACTGAGCTATCTTAGCATAAGCCTAGGGATCAGTTATGTGCAAAGTGATTCACTCATTTGATTTTATTCCATTAATCCTTATGCTCAGAAAGGCTAAATAACTTGCTCAAGATAATACACCTAGTGAGTGGTATACCCAGAATTGGAAGTAGTCTGAAAGACCATAGTGTCCACACTCTAATGTTTTACTGCACACCACATCCTGCCTGTATCTGGGGGTGCTCTGAGCCAGTCTCAAAGTGTCTCAAAATTAGAAATGGAAAGGGCTGGGCCACATACCCAACCTGTTCCATCTCTAAGTCCACTCTGCCCCAGTTCCTTTCAGCTCAGGTCCACATCTTGATTCTACCACTTATCTATTTCTTTATTTGGGTGGAGGGGCATGCCATGCAGCTTGTGGGGTCTTATTAGGTTGGTGCAAAAGTAACCTCGGTTTTGTATCATTGAACTTTGCCATTTGATACTGGAATACATTCTTAAATAAATGTGGTTATGCTACACATCACTTTAATGTACATTTCTTGCTTTGTATTTTTTTTTGTTGATAACATTACTTGCTATTTATTTTATATTTATTTTAGACTATAGAAATAATATTAGATAAAAAGCAGATTCGAGCAATTATTTTTTTCCAAGTTCAAAATGGGTTGTAAAGCAACAGAGACAACTCACAACATCATCAACACATTGGCTCAGGAACTGCTAACAAACGTACAGTACAGTGATGGTTTAAGAAGTTTTGCAAAGGAGACAAGAGCCTCGAAGAGGAGCAGAGTGGCTAGCCATTGGAAGTTGACAATGACCAATTAAGAGCAATCATCGAAGTTGATCCTCTTACAACTATGTGAGAAGTTGCTGAAGAACTCAACATCAACTATTCTATGGTCATTCAGCATTTGAAGTAAATTAGAAAGCTGAAAAAGCTTGATAAGTGAGTGCCTCAAGAACTGACCAAAAATCAAAATAATCATTGTTCTGAGGTGTCATCTTCTTTACTGTATGCAACAATGAGCCATTTCTCGATCAAGATTGTGATGTATGGCAAAAAGTGGCTTTTATGACAACTAGTGACAACCAGCTCAGTGACTGGGCCAATAAAAAGCTCCAAGCCATTTCCAAAGCCATACTTGCATGAAAAAAGGTCATGGTCACTATTTGGTGATCTGCTGCCCGTCTGATCCTTGACAGCTTCCTGAATTCCAGAGAAACCATTACATCTGAGAGTATGCTCAGCAAATTGATGAGATGCACTGACAACTGCAATGCCTGCAGCGAGCACCAGTCAACAGAAAGGGCCCAATTCTCCATGACAACGCCCAACCGCACATCACACAACCAACCCTTCAAAAGTTGAACAAATCGTGCTACAAAGTTTGGCCTCATCGGCCATATTCACCTGACCTCTCACCAAACCAACTACCACTTCTTCAAGCATCTCAACAACTTTTTGCATGGAAAATGCTTCCACAACCAGAAGGAAGCGGAAAATGCTTTCCGAGAGTTGGTCGAATCGTGAAGCATGGGTTTTTACGTCACAGGAATAAACTTATTTTTCATTGGTAAAAATGTGTAGATTGTAATGGTTCCTAGTTTGATGAGTGAAGATGTGTTTGAGCCTAGTTATAATGATTTAAAATTAACAGTCTGAAACCACAATTACCTTTGTACAGGTGGAGGAAGGCATGGCAACCCATTCCAGTATTCTTGCCTGGAGAATCCTCATGGACAGAGTAGCCTGGTGGGCTACAGTCCATAGCGTCACAAAGAGTTGGACACGACTGAGTGACTAAACACAGCACAGCATGTATATAGGTATTTCTAGCTATGTGCATGTAGAGTTTTTATAATTAAATGTTCACATGGTTGTAAACAGTCAGCCACGACTGAAGTGACTGAGCACACACGCAATAGTTTCCCAACCCAGGGGCTGAACCTGGGTTCACTGGCAATGAAAGTACCGAGTCCTAACCACTGGACCACCAGGGAATTCCCAACGATTTATCTGTTAAGTAACATTAGGAAAATCACTCTAGGCCTTAGTCTTATCATCTCGAAGATGTTCTTTTAGCCTAGTGCTAAAATAAGTGCTTAATAAATAAGGACAGTGGTGGTGGTAATAAAAATAGCTAAAATTCATCAAACATTTATCATGTGCTAAGTGCTGTTTTAATTGTTTTGCAAATATAAATTTATTAATCTTCATAATAACATACTCAGAATAGTATTGTCCCACTTAACGGATGAAGAAATTGAGGCCCAGAGGGGTTAAATAAGTCTTAGCTTGTATTTTTTAGGAGGCTGGGATGGAAACAAAATAATAATCTCAAGCACAAAAGATAAATCAGAATTGCAGTTCCAACCCACACTGTTCTTCATGGTAACTTATTTTTGCCAAATCAGCCATTTTTTACAAAGAGCATCTTTGATGTTGTCTCTTTGAAACTAATAGTGATGACCAGGAAAACTTGCTGTTTAGTTGGTACGTCGTGTCCGACTCTCTTGCAACCCCATGAACTGTAGCCTGTCAGGCTCCTCTGTCCATGGGATTCTCCAGGCAAGAATTGCCTGAGTTGCCGTTTCCTTCTCCAGGGTATCTTCCTGACCAAGGGATCGAACCCATGTCTCCTGCATTGGCAGGCAGATTCTTAACCAGTGAGCCACCAGGGGACTTCCAGAAAAACTACGGCTGCTCAAAACACTGACACCATTTCTCTGCACCAGAAACTCTAAATCTCTGCCAAATTACACCTTGAAAGGGCCAAATTTTAGGTGTTCTCAACACCTCCGTAAAAACTCTTAAGTTGAAGATAATATAATTATCATTTTCCTACATGCTTCTATTACTTTGTTCATCCATTTAAATATTTTCTTGTACTTTTGAAACCTACATTTGCTTTTTACATAATTGTGGTAATCTCACAAAGCTTATTTAGACAGATAAAAGAGTAACCTCTAATCATAACCTTTACAAACTAACTTCAGTTTAAAGTTTTTAGGTCGTGAAAAGTGAACCAGGAAACTTTCTAATCTTCTTTTTTTCTTTAAATTAAGGAATTAACAGATCTAATCCAAGTTTAATTCTCCCTCCTCCCTCAGATCTAATTTGCTTTTTATTCACTAAGTTCTTCCCCCTAAGTTGATAATTAACTCATTGTTAGGACAATCATAGACCAATGCAGTGAGGTTTTTTCCCCAGTATTTTTTCACACATAGCAATGAAAATCTTTTTCAACAAGTGAAAAAACAAAAACCAAAAACCCTACAGATAATGTTGGCAATAACGTCACATTTAAAGTGAAGAGTAGAGAAAAGTACAGTTAATTGTAAAAACAATGTAGAAATATAGAGTTGACTGAGGCCATTACACAAAACATAGATTTAACTCTGAATGCTTGTTTTTCCTTTAACCTTTATATCATTTCATACTTTAACATCAGCTGCATCAAATATCAGTACCTGGTACAGTGTAGGGGCTCATGAAGTATCTGTTACACAAATGAAAAACAAAATCATGCTAGCTGTCAGTCACCAGGTATCTTGACAAAGGAATGCCCACCTACATAATTGAGTATCTGTCCATAAACTACATACTCCCAGGTCTTGCCAATTACAAGCTAATTAAAACAAAGTGGCTAATTAGTTTTCTTTGCAATGTCAAAGCAGAAGAAATACATATTTATTTAAGAAGGCTGCTTCTGTTAAAGGTATAACTTCCTTATACCAGTTCTTTGTCCTTAATAATTAATCAAGTTTTCTCCAAATACAGGGCTTCTTAGTTTCACTCCTGGCCATTTCCAGGAAGGGCCTAGCTTTCATTCTTATCTGAAATTTTAGATGATGTATTTTTTTCAGGACTTGTTCAATCTGAAAAGCCAGCAGCAGATCAATTTAACCAATCCCTTCAAGCAGGAGTATTAAAACGGTTTTACTGAAAAGTGATTCTTCCCTAGGCAAGTTCTATAATCCTTCCTTTCTGTAAAAATCTTAGACGCTAACCCAGAACAATGCTATAATCAAGCACAAACATAGCTGAAGCTGGTCACATAAAAAATTACCAAATCACACAGGCACAGAAGTGATAAAATGTTGTTACTTATGTGAACCAGTGCTATGCATCTTGTTTCTTCAGGACTGTCTCCTGCACTGGCAGGCAGATTCTTAACCACTGTTTTTAAGAAATCATTGAGAGGCATTTATTGAGTAAGGAGAGGTCTTTTAGTTACCATGGGAAAGTCAGTCAACTCTTCAGGTAGGCCTCAGTTTCTTCATCTCAAAAACAGCTAATAATTCACAAGGGATGATTTTTGAGGATGAAATGAGAAAATAAAAGTATAACTTCTTTGAAAAGTATAAATTTCTATAAAAACTATTATAATTTTTAATAAAATTTCAAGCCAGTTTCAAGGAAAAAAAATAATGGAATTAAAAATTATTCTATCCAATGAAGAGAAATTGGAAAAAAAGTTAGAACTGATTAGTTCCATTGTCTGGTTTCGCTAGATGTTAACAAGAAACCCCCTGTTTAACACTGTTGCTAAAATCCTATTTCAGGACATGTAGTAAGTAAAAGGAAACTAATTCCATCTTTCCTTGAGAACTCTAGGTAGCTTTCTTATTTTTCTCCTCCAGAAGAAAGCAGAAGAGTTTCTGGTTGCTTGAAGATTCTAGTGTGTTAGTTCTAGTTTTGCTATACTAGCTTTTACAAATGTAATGAGAGCTAACAGGTTAGTACTGGCCAGCAGTAATAACCCTGAAAGTACATACTGACAGTGGTAGTAAAACAGTGGCCTAGATCCTCGGAACACCTTGGAAAACCTGCACTCAGATGGAAATGAATCCTGCCTATCACAGTACCCAAACCTTTGTCCAGCTACCGTCAGAAATCCTCAGAGACTGCTACCTGATTTGAACCCTGATGGAACTACTTCAGATGTTGTCCATTAAAAAAATACACACAGTTAACTGTGTGTGTAACACACACAACAAAACTTTTGGATTACAAACCAAACCAAAATTTTTTAAATCAAGAAGTCTATCTTTAAGGCTCATTCATTCATTCAACAAATATTTGAGCACTTACCACGTGTAGAGCAGAGCTCTATTTGCTAAGTACATAAGATAAAAAGGGACAGACAAGGTCTCTGCTCTCATGAAGCTTCCCTTCCACTGGGAAAGCGGGACAATTAAGCACTGTGATTAAATGAAACACTGTGACAATTAAACACTGTGATCAGTGCTGTGAAGGAAATACAAAGAGAGTAATTGGAGTGGTGGTAGGAAATGGGGCAGATACATCAGATAGTGGTCAGGGAAGCCCTCTTTGAGTGAATGACATTTGGGCTGAAACCTGAATGAGGAGGAGACAGACAGCCAGCCAGATGAAGAGAAAAGATGTGTTTTCCTACCAAAGAAAATAGCAAATGCAAAGGCCCTGAGTTAGGAATGATGGCAAGGGAATGAGTGAGGAGTATGAAATGATGACAGAGATGAGTGGCAGCCAGTTTAAATAAGGATTTACCAGGGATGGTAGAAGATTTTAATTTCATTCTAAGTGTGATGTGAACTCAAACACTGTTAGATAACAGTGTTTGTAAGATGAAGATGAGATATGTTTATACATTCTATGAGTATTAAATTGCTTATTACATGCACAATGGCTACATACAAAATGAAAAGGAAAGGCAAAGTTCTCACACTTAGATTTACAGTGGTTTAAGGAAGCAATAACTCATAAGTGACAGCACTAAGGTGAAAAATGAAGTAAAAATAAAGTGCTAACTGAAGACTGGGGAGGGAGTCCCTGATTCAAATAGAAGACTTTAGAAAAGGCATATTTTTAAAGTAAAAAAAAAATTTTTTTAGCTCTTAAAGAAAAAGAAAAAGGATTTAAGCAGGAGTGGGGGAAGGAGGGGAGTCTGAGGCTGTGGGAATTGCACGAGCAAAGGCACAGAGGCAGGAAAAGACAGGGTGGGTCCAGGAAACCATGAATCACTGCACAGCTACAACTGCATGGCCACAGTGCCAGGTGGGTGGGTAGTGATGTGAGAGATAAGTCTGGAGAAATAGGCTGTCAGGGTGTGGGAATTGGGGTCTTGAATGGCATGTTGAGAAATTGAGAATTTACTTGGGCTTTGGTTCCTCTTAAGGAAAAGAATCTCTTCAGGTACTTGTTAAAACTGCTAATTTCCATGCCCCATCCCTTCAGATACAATGATTTATAAGTCTAGGTGGGACCTAAGAATCGCCTTTTTAAACGAACACCCCAGGTGATTCTAAAACAGGTAATCAGGAAACCATACTTGAAAATCAGTGTACTTTTTTTTTTTTTTATGACAAGTCTGGACTGAAAGGGGAAAACTGAAGCCAACTCTAAGGATTGCTCAATGACTCTAACAAAATGGGGGAACCTGACTTAGAAGACTGATAACAGAGCCTTTATTGGGACTTTCCTGGATGTCCAGTGGTTAAGACTCCACAGTGGGTGTGAGTTCGATCCCTAGTCTGGGAACTAAGATCCCACATGGTGAGGTACAATTAATAAAATAAAATTTTTAAAAACTCTTTTTTAAAAAATGAGCCATTGTCACTGTTGGGATAGAATCAACCAAAGTTGGTGATTAAATGTGGGAGGAGAGAAGAACGGAAGTGTTCAAGACAACTTCAAACCTTGTCCTTAGGGAAATTAGGTGGATGCAGGTGCCTGGTGGAGAGAGACCATCTGCAAGGTCTATGAGGTGTTGGAAATGTGGATCTGGGAGTTCAGGAGATATGCAGAGGCACTAAACATGCTGCTTAGGTACGCCAAAGTAAATTCAACACAAATTAAACAGTATAAAAAGTAAACCCATAAAATTCAGAAGGGAATTGAAGTGAGTAGTTAAACCCATCTCTGGGTGACAATGAGACTTTTAAACATAAAAGCCACAAAAGAAACTCCAAATAAAAAGATCTGTACATAAGTAATAATATACCACATACAAAATTAAAATAACTAACATTTCACCATCAAACAAGCAACTGATATTCTTAAAACAAACAGCTTACTGGAATCCCTGAAGGTCCAGTGGTTAGCACTTGGAGCTTTCACTGCTAGGGTCCAGATTCGCTCCTTGGTGCAGGAACTAAGATCCTACAAGCAGCAAAGTTATCCCCTCCAACCCCACCCCCCCAATAAAAAAACCCACTAAGAATAGTTTCTGTGTGGAATAGTGAAAGTTATCAAATAACTTGGCAGCTTAAACATCTTGTCATAAAGAGACTTGCTTTATACATACTAAAGCTGATTGGGTTTTGTGGCATAGACTGGCAGGGCTCTTTTGATGGACTTTACCAGCCTGTCAAGTGTCAATCTAGGAGAGTGCCTAAATATACAATTGTCGTAACTTAACATTGTCTTGAGGGCACAAATACATTAATTGCCCCCAAGCTCCACTAAGCCTTGCTACCTTTAAGGAAACTACCTTTACTACATCCAGTCTTTCCTGAGGCTCCATATATTTAAACTGTGTGCAGGGTTAGGAATAGGACAGGAAATCATTTCACAATGTCGAGTGAGCAGTGGCTCATAAATCATCCTTTTAGCACATAGAATCAATAGCTCAACCCTCTCATCTTACAGAGGAGGCTCAGAGAGGATGAAAGACTTGCCAAAGATCACCTAAGTGGCTGATTCCCAACACCGAGTCAGGAATCCTGATTCTCAAATGTCATCCCTTCCATTTTGTAGTGCTGCTCCATCCATCACGAGCTGTGGATTCTCAAAACAATTGATATTTAAAACACCACAATTGCAACTTCTATATGCTTTCTACTTTATCACTCTACTCATTCAGTTTGGCCTAATAAAAACCTGTACTCCCTCCCCCAAAGCCCCAAATAAATGAGAGAACTCCAAAAAACAAACAAAAACATAATTAAAATGTTCAGACATTTAAAAATGGGAACAGATTAACCAAAAGACAATTCACAGAAATGAAAATACTCTTACTAGCAATCAGATAAACATATATTAAATCTCTTCTGCTTATCAAATTAGTAAAGATTTAAAAAATAAGATTCAAAGTTACAAAGATAGGCCCTCACAATCACTGCAAGTGAGAATATTAATCTAGTCTTTAGGAAAATGCAAATTGACAGCAGTATTTTTTTAATTTTCTTGCTCTTTGACCCACTAATTAAACTTCTGAGAATCTAACCTAAGGAAATAATGAGTGATTTGTACAAAAATTTATTCTCAATTTTTTTCACTTGTTAATAATGGTGTAAAAAATCAAAACATCCAAACACACAGTTAAATTTTGCACCATTGATAGAATAGGGTGTTAAACATCTATTTAAATTGTTTTCAAATAATTTTGATGTTGAGGAAAATCATGACATAATGTAGAATGGAAAAGCAGATACAAAATTCTACTGTAGTAAAATGAACCCAACTACCTGTATGTTTATGTGAGTGTGTCTGTGTGTATCAAAGAAAAAAAAAGACTTAAAGAAAGTGAAGTGAAAGTTGCTTAGGCACATCTGACTCTCTGCAATCCCATGGACTATACAGTCCATGGAATTCTCCAGGCCAGAATACTGGAGTGGGTAGCCTTTCCCTTCTTGAGGGGATCTTTCCAACCCAGGGATCGAGCCCAAGTCTCCCACATTGTGGGCAGATTCTTTACCAACTGAGCTATCAGGGAAGTAAACAGGACTTCTCACCAGAACAAATTATGGGCCAGTCTATCTTCTTCATAATTTATTTTTTCCCTGATTTTCTATAATTAACAATATAATTCTCATTTTTAAAACATGTATGTTTGTATATGTGAATATAGAACAAGAATTATATATAATATGAAAAAAGATTTTAAAAATGATTAATTTGTAAATCACTCAAATGGAGGTGTTGGTTGAAGTCACGGAAATAGATCAGATTGTTCAGGGAGAGAGTATAAGGAGAACAGGATGCTGGAGAGGGTCACAGCAAACATATACATTTAAGGGGTAAAAAGACTGCATTAGTGAAGGAGCATGGAAGGAAGTAGCTAGATGGAGAACAAGGTATTGTCACATCAAGAAAGCCACATGACGGACTTCCCTGGTGGTCCAGTGGTTAAGAAATCTGTACTTCCACTGCAGGGGGTGCAGGTTTGATCCCTGGTCGGGAAACTAATATCCTGCATGCCACATGGTGTGGCCACCAAAAAAAGTCACATAATACGAAGAACCAGAAAAGTTGTTCACATAGTCGAATATTGCCAACAGTAAGGAGGAGGATAGTGACACGGCCATTAGAGAGAAATCACTGGGTACTACACATGAACAGACTGGTTTCCTCTAGCTCTGGTGAAGTAAGTGTTAGTCACTCAGTCGTGTCCAACTCTTTATGACCCCATAGACTGTAGCCCACCAGGTTCCTCTGTCCATGGAATGCTCCAGTCAAGAATATTGGAGTGGGTTGCTGTTCCCTTCTCCAGGGGATCTTCCTGACCCAGGGGTCGAACCTGGGTCTCCAGCATTATAGGCAGATTCTTCCCATCTGAGCCATGAGGGAAACTTCTAATTCTGGTGGTGGAAACCAAATATGAGCGAACGGTACCTATTCAATAAAAATGACTGTGAAGAAAAGAAGTCCTGTGCCTAAATTACCCGCTTAAACTTCAGTTTATGGAGGAAAAAAAGATTGTGGAAATCTAAAACCAAGTAAAAGCATATTAGGATGACTAATCTATTGGTAATGAAACAAAAATTGGCAATACTTTGGTGTACAAGAAAAAACATGTTTGAGGGATTGTAAAGTTTCCATATAGTAAGCTCTGTTATAGAATAATAAAGGAAAAAAACAGCTCCACACTTGTTATCAGAAGGACAAAAAAAAACTGTTACCTTTTTTCCCTAAAGATGCAGGTTCTCAGTTTCAGAGCAGTATTATTTAAAAGTAAAAATAATGTAAAATATCACAGTATCAGTTAACTTCTTAAGACTGGACATGTGAAGTTTTCAGAAACATTTTCAAATATAAACAAATCATTTGACATGCTAAATAATGGATTGTTTGTTGAGTTGAACCTTGTCTTTTTGTAATAATCAGATGAAATTAACCTTCTCATAGGCCATTAATTAAATATACACTTTGTCAATGATAAATAAATGTCCCAGTCTGGAGAGGGGATGCTGATAATGGGGGCAGCCATGGATATGGACTTCCAACCTACAGAACTGAGAGATAATAAATAAATGTTGGCTTAAGAAACTAAAAAAAAAAACCCCAAAACCCTCATCTTTTTTATGAAAAGATGTCTGCATTAGCACAATAACTTGACCGAGTCTCAAGGACTCTCTATCCAGCCACAGAATAAACACACCAGAATGGTCCTAACCAGGAGTACCATTTACCATAGAATCTCAATCCCGCAACCCTCAAGCAGAAACTACTCAATTTACAACCACTCATTTTGTTACTAAAGAACCTTGAGAGTCTGTGTTAAGTAACTTAACATCACCTGGAGATTACTGTACACAATCCAAAATAAAGTACCTAAACTTCCTATCAAAAAACATGCAGTGAATAGACCATGCATGTGTGCTCAGTTGTACTGGAGTCTTATTGCAATCCCATGGACTGTAACCCACTAGTCTCCTCTGTCCATGCGATTTCCCAGGTAAGAATACTGGATTGGGTTGCCATTTTCTACTTCAGGGGATCTTCCCGACCCAGAGGTCGAACCTACATCTCTTTTGTCTCCTGAATTGGCAGGCGGATTCTTCATCACTGCACCATCGTTCATCAAGTACCATGGCTCAAAGTGCCAGAGGAAACAACCATCATCTGTATTATTAACTCAAAAATCTCTATTTTAAAAATGAAAAACATAATCATATAGAAGCAACTGAGGCATGTTCATCCTGTAAATACTAGAACACTGGCACACAGGAGGCAGTTACTAAATGCTTCATATAGTTACTCTATATGAAGAATACTCAAGAATACCATAAACTTCAGATCATTTACACTCTGCAAAAAAATCTTCAAACATTTCTGACCTCTTCTTCCCCCACCCTATCCCCTGCTTCAAAAAAAAAAAAAAAAAAGAAAGAAAGAAAGACAAAGACATTTTGAGGGTACCTTAGCAAGACATTTTGAGGGTAACAGCAAGGTGTGCTGTTAACAGAATTGTTTTCACTTCTGAAGCTTTCTTTTCTTAGAATTATTAGAAGATTAAAATTTGGTCCACTTTTAACCAGAATCTGGAACAAATTTGAATGTACCAAGTTAAACAAAGTTACACAATGGACCAATTTTTACAAAATGACACTGCTTTGCTAATGTTGCCAATACACTGTTCTCTTCCCAGAGGCTGCTCCAGAGTTCAGGGACTAGGTGATAACAACACTTCCGGGCCCAATACCGAAATGTGAAAATAGCTCCATCAGCTGTTTACCAAACTGCACAGAATTAATGACAAGTCATAATTCCATTATCAACATGCTATCATGTTGACAGAACACAAGGTAAGGAATATGAGTAACACAAGTACATGGACTGAAGAGAATCACTCAGTGTTGCTCAGAGGTTTTTGTTGTTTATTCTGTTTTGTGTTCAAGGAAAAGTAGAGGAGGGATTTTTTTAAAACTGTATGGTCTGTGCTCCTGTAGCACTCTGGGCTGATCTCTAGTATAGCACTTTACCTCACTAATACTCTAAGTTGTATCTACTGACCTGTCTAACCCATTTGATTTTATTCTTTTAGAATAGGAACATTTAGAACTTTGAATCCACAGAATTGACGATACAAGCAGCACTCAATAAATGTTCTGTCCAAAAAATAAGTTATTAAAGTGATTACTGAGTACCATGCTATGTGTTGTTCTATCAATGCAAAGCAAGTACATACGCACACTCCTTTTTTTGAAGGTCGACCTAAAACATGATCATCCTTCATCCAGGTTATAACTCAGCAGGAATTTAGGAAGTGCTTGTTGAGGCTTATCTTCTTTTGTGCCTACATCAGACCTCAGAACAAAGCATTATTTCATGGTTCCTAAAATACTTATCATTTGTGAATAGTAACTATGCAGATGAGAAGTATTCCATTTAATCATCTAAAGCAAGAGCAAACAGAATATCCAATGCAAAACACCTCTCTCCTTTTAAAGGGTCACTGTCTTAATGGCTAATAACTCCCTAAGTATCTTTGACTAACTTGAAAAGTCAAGTCAATAGAACCATCTGGATTAGGCAGAGTTTTGAAAGCTGGAATTAGGTGAAAGACAATATTAGCTCAAATATCTCTCACCAGGATTGTAAGCACCAGTAAGGAAGGGTGCCAGATGGTTAGCTCCTAGCTCCTACAGCTTCAGGCTGAGTAGGTGTAGCCCGGGGTGTACAATTACCTTATATTAACACCCACGTATTGACAGGTGCCAGCGACTTGTACACGATAGCGATTCTGGGGTGACATATCCAGCTGTAAGGCCTGCTATAGTATCAACGTGTCTCAAAAGGGTGTAAGAATCTTAAAGGGTTCAGCTGGCAGAATGGAAGGGGAGAAATATCGAAGAGGAAGAGAATGGTTGAAAATGAAGAATGAAAAAGAGCAGTTGGATTATCAGAATATTTCTCTGGGAGACTATTTTGAATTTTGAACTGCCGCTTTCCTCCACCACACGTATATAGTTAGAAAGGAGTGTTCCTGAGGCAAGAGGAGGGGGTCCGATCAGTTCCCGCCCTCAGTCAGCAAAGGCTCCGCTCTACATAATTACTGCCAACTCCATTCTTGCCTGGAGAATCCCAGGGACGGGGGAGCCTGGTGGGCTGCCGTCTATGGGGTCGCACAGAGTCGGACACGACTGGAGCGACTTAGCAGCAGCAGCAGCAGCATAGTACCCAGAAGTGAGGAAGGAGCAAAGGATCAGCAGTTCCTCCACTCCCTTTCTCGAGGGGGAGGGGTTCACGCTCCTTGTATTCCCCTCAGCCGAAGAAGTCGCGGGAGAAAGAGGGTGGGGAGGGAATCCGGGGTCTCCGTGGACTCTCCGGCTGCGGAGGATGTGGAGAGAGAAGACCCTTACCTGGCTAAAAGCGGTCTTTCTTCTGCGCTGCTATCAGCCCCGCCACGGGTCCCTGGCGCTCTGCCTCGCGCACCTGTCGCGACCTAGCTGCAACACCTACAGCTCTCTGCGGCCCCGCCCCGGTCCGGCTCAGAGCCCCGCCCCGGACCCCGCCCACAGCCGCGGAGGCGCGCACGTCGGCCCGCCTCCTGCGCGGCCTCGGGGTGGGCGTGCGCGCCTCTGGTTGCGTGTTCGCTCTTTGAGGCTGTTAGCTGTGCTCCGCATCTCGGCGTAGGCGCCGTGAAGGGCGTGGCTGCATTTTCCTGGGGCTGATTCTAAACTCTTTGCTTTCTGAAGAGAGCACGCACCTGCACGGCCTAGGCTTCTGTACTTTGGTTTTAACCCTTTGATTCCCAGCTACCGCAGTTTTTGACTCAAGAGCGACTAGTTTTGTCCTGGTTCAAGTGTAGGCCAGTCACCAAGCAGGTTCTTGGAACTTTGGGGGTAAGTTCTGTACAGGGAGGGTGTTTTAAAGGAGACCTTAGGGTGTAGTGGAAAGAGCTATAAATTAATCCTGGCTCAACCGCTTAACGCCGAATTGTTTCACCTGACGAGAGTACAGTTTCTTCGTGTAAATGAAGGGGTTGGACAAAGGCAGGTCTCCCAAGTTCTCCTGCAGCTCTAGCCGTTATTATTCCTTCATCTCGACCTCTGCTCTAAACGTTGAGAGTTCGTAAGGAGGCCTAACACTTAACCTTCCTGGCCCTAGATTTTGCCCCAGGTACGTGTGGGCTGCATGAATGCCCTTCCAGAGTATCTTTTACTTTTCTTGCACCCCAGGTGTAGTCAAGTTCAAACTACAAGTTTTCTGCAGTTTTCGGAATTCAAGTAGCTTGATAAGTACTATAAGTGGCTCGTGGTCGGAAACACCTGTATTTACACTTCCTAAAGCAGTTAAGGGGCTTCCCAGGTGGCACTAGTGATTAAAAAAAAAAAAAAACCCGCCTTCCAATGCAGGGGATGGAAGAGACAGTGGTTCGATCCCTGAGTTGGGAAGGTTCCCTGGAAGAGGAAATGGCAACCCACTCCAGTATACTTGCCTGGAGAATCCCATGGCGAGGAGCCTGGTGGGCTACTGTCCATAAGTAGCAAAAAGTCCGACCTGATGACTGAAGCGACTTAGCACCCACACATGCAAAGCAGTTAGTTAAGGACGATTTCTATAGACCGGTCACTTGTTTTGTTCTTTCAAATACCCAGCCTAGTCTAACTGTGGATAGGTATCAAACATCAAGACTCGTATTCCCATGCTACCTGCCAGTTTTCTTGAGTCCTAGCAAATATATAGGATGGTACTTCAGAAAATGCATCCCATTAGGTGTGGCGTTCCTTTAATAAATTACCCGTCTCCATTTTTTTTTTTAAACAACCCAATAAAGGTCCTTATTCTCTGCTAAAGAAATTAGGAAGACTAACTGAGGTCAGAATTTTGGACCTAGATTTCAGTCTTGACTCAGCCACTTACCAATTAGGCAAATTACTACTTGTTCTCTTGCACCTCATTAAGTGCCCTCTTGGTAATAGAGTTAGTTGTATGCCACAGTTGGCTTTTACCAGTTTGCAGGACTGATTACTGGGGATTCCACATGGCTCAGTGGTTAAAAGAATCCAGCAGTGCAAGAGCTGCAGGAGATGTGGATTTGATCCCTGGCTAGGGTAGATCCCTTGGAGGAGGAAATGGGAACCCACTCCAGTATTCTTTCTGGGATAATCCCATGGACAGGCACCTAAGACTGATCTCTGTATTTGGAGGGATTTTTATGAGTCAGTTGTTAAGCATAACCACTATTAAAAGTCAAATTATATAAACTAACAAATATGTTAAGAGGTAATAAATGCTCAAAATGTCACTTTTCTTTACTTCATTTTACTAATAACTCTAAATGTTGTCTACTTATCTGTAGGGTGGAAATATACTATATAATGTTGTGTGTCTTCCCAACTCTATTCATGTTCGTGTGCTTGTCTTGTTTGTAGCATGAAATTGGCTGCAGTAAGAGTATTTACACATGGAAATTGGCAAATACTACAAACAAAGGCTTGGTTTCTGGCTGTATTCATTTTCTAGACCAACTGTAGGCAATTTTTTCTGTAAACAGCTTATTAGTAAATATTTAAGACCTTCTAGTACATATGGTCTTTGTCACAAGTACTCAACTTTGACACATAAGTGGGCATAATTATGTTCTGATAGTGCTTTATATACAAAAAACAAGCAGTAGGCTCATGAAGAAAATATTAATACTTAACAGTGTATCAAATCTGTGGCCTTGACATTTTGAGTAGTACAAAAAGTTTAAGTATTTTTCCAGTGTTCAAAAGTTATTATCCAGTTCCATAAAGTAGTTGCTCATGTCATTGATATATGAATGAAGCTCCCAACAGTGAAGTTCACTGTTTTTCTTTTGTCTTACTACTGAGTAAAACAAAAAAGGTCAGTTTTCATCCCAGTCCCAAAGAAAGGCAATGCCAAAGAATGCTCAAACTACCGCACAATTGCCCTCATCTCACACCCTGACAAAGTGATGCTCAAAATTCTCCAAGCCAGGCTTCAACAGTACAAGAACCGTGAACTTCCAGATGTTCATGCTGGATTTAGAAAAGGCAGAGGAACTAGAGATCAAATTGCCAACATCCACTGGATCATTGAAAAAACTGGAGAGTTCCAGAGAAATATCTACTTCTGCTTTATTGACTATGCCAAAGCCTTTGACTGTGTGGATTACAATAAACTGTGGAAAATTCCTAAAGAGATGGGAATACCAGACCACCTGACCTGCCTCCTGAGAAATCTGTATGCAGGTCAAGAAGCAACAGTTATAAATGGACATGGAACAGCAGACAGGTTCCAAATTGGGAAAGGAGTGCGATAAGGCTGTATATTGTCACCCTGCTTATTTAATTTCTATGCAGAGTACATCATGAGAAACACTGGGCTGGAAGAAGCACAAGCTGGAATCAAGACTGCCGGGAGAAATATCAATCACCTCAGATATGCAGATGACACCACCCTTATGGCAGAAAGCAAGGAAGAGCTAAAGAGCCTCTTGATGAAAGTGAAAGAGGAGAGTGAAAAAGTTGGCTTAAAACTCAACATTCAGAAATCTAAGATCATGGCATCTGGTCCCATCACTTCATGGGAAATAGATGGGGAAACAGTGAGAGACTTTATCTTTTTGGGCTTCAGAATCACTGCAGATGGTGACTGCAGCCATGAAATTAAAAGATGCTTGCTCCTTGGAAGAAAAGTTATGACCAACCTAGATAGCATATTAAAATGCAGAGATATTACTTTGCCAACAAAGGTCTGTCTAGTCAAAGTTATGGTTTTCCCAGTAGTCATGTATGGATGTGAGAGTTGGACTATAAAGAAAGCTAAGCACTGAAGAATTGATGCTTTTGAGCTGTGGTGTTGGAGAAGACTCTTGAGAGTCCCTTGGACTGCAAGGAGATCCAACCAGTCCATCCTAAAGGAGATCAGTCCTGGGTGTTCATTGGAAGGACTGATGCTGAAGCTGAAACTCCAATACTTTGGCCACCTGATGTGAAAAACTGACTCATTTGAAAAGACCCTGATGCTGGGAAAGATTGAAGGTGGGGGGAGAAGGAGATGACAGAGGATGAGGTGGATGGATGGCATCACTGATTCAGTGGACCTGAGTTTGAGTAAACTCCGGGAGTTGGCGATGGACAGGGAGGACTGGCGTGCTGCAGTCCATGGGGTTGCAAAGAATCGGACACGACTGAGTGACTGAACTGAACTGAAACCAAAAACGTCAGTCAGCATCCATGTCTGAACTACACTTCTTTGGCAGTGATGTGAACATCTTGTTTGCTGAATCAAATTGTAATTAAGCATTTATTCATAGTCTGATTGTTGTGAGATATTACTGGAAAAAGAATTAAAACTGATAGTAGATAGTCAAGAAATAGCAAGTCACACTGAAGGTACAGTTATAGACACAGTATTTTAGTTTAAAATTCATGCCAAAGACTCCATTAAAAAGCTACTAGAACTAATAAATATGTTCAGTAAAGTTACAGGCTACAAAATCAATACACAAAGTCTGTTGCAGTTCTGTTCACTGGCAATGGAATATCAGAAAGAGAAATGAAGAAAATAATCCCATTTACAACTGCATCAAAAAGAATAAAATAGGAATAAATTTAATCAAGGAGGTGGAAAACCTATATATTGAAAATTATAAAACATTAACAAAAGAAATGGAAGAAGACAGATAAATGGAAACATTCTGGGCTCTGGGATTGGAAGAATCAGTATTCTTAAAATGTCCATACAATCCAAAGCAATCTAGAGACTCAGTGTGATCCTTATCAAATTCCCAATGGCATTTTTCAAAGGAATGAAAATACTCTTAAAGTTTAAATTGAACCACACCAAAACCAAACCAAACAAACAAAAGAAAAACCCACAACTGAATAGCCAAAGTAATCTTGAGAAACAAGAACAAAGCTAGAGTCATCACACTCCCTGACTTTATATTATAAATCTTCTATAATTAAAACAATATGGCATTGGCCTAAAAATAGACATGTAGATCAATGGAACAGAAAAAAGAACCCAGAAATAAACCCATGCATATATGGTCAATTAACTTATGACAAAGGTACCAGTAATATTTAATGGGGAAAGGATTATCTCTTTAGTAAATGGTGTTGAGGAAACTGTCTTACACCATAAACGAAAATTAATTCAAAGACATTAAAGATTTTAATGTAAAACCTGAAGCTGTAAAACTCCCAGAAGAAAAAACACAGATAGTAAGCTCCTTGACAGGTCTGTTGATGATTTTTTGAATCTGACACCAAAAGCAAGAGTCACAAAATCAAAATTATATAGGACTACATCATACTAAAAAGCTTCTACACAGCTAAGGAGACCATCAACAAAATGAAAAGGCAACTTACTGAATGGGAGATAATATATATCTGATAATGAGGTAATACCCGAAATGTATAAAAAAACCTCATACAACTCAATAGCAAATAAAGGTCAGTTAAAAATAGGTTGAAGATTTGAATACACACTTTTCAATAGAAGACATACAGAATGTAAACAGGTTCATAAAAAGATACACAGCATTAATCATTCAGTTCAGTTCAGTCACTCAGTCGTATCCGACTCTGCGACCCCGTGAATCACAGCACGCCAGGCCTCCCTATCCATCAACAACTCCCGGAGCTTACTCAAACTCATGTCCATCGAGTCGGTGATGCCATCCAGCCACCTGATCCTCTGTCGTCCCCTTCTCCTCCTGCCCCCAATCCCTCCCAACATCAGGGTTTTTTCTAATTTGTCAACTCTTTGCAGGAGGTGGCCAAAGTATTGGAGTTTCAGCTTCAGCATCAGTCCTTCCAATGAACACCCAGGACTGATCTCCTTTAGGATGGATTGGTTGGATCTCCTTGCAGTTCAGGGGACTCTCAAGAATCTTCTCCAACACCACAGTTCAAAAGCATCAGTTCTTCAGCGCTCAGCTTTGTTCACAGTCCACCTCTCATATCCATACATGACCACTGTAAAAACCATAGCCTTGACTAGACGGACATTTGTTGGCAAAGTAATGTCTCTGCTTTTGAATATGCTATCTAGGTTGGTCATAACTTTCCTTCCAAGGAGTAAGCATCTTTTAATTTCATGGCTGCAGTCACCATATGGAGTGATTTTGGAGCCCCAAACAAAAAGTCTGACACTGTTTCCACTGTTTCCCCATCTATTTCCCATGAAGTGATGGGACCAGATGCCATGATCTTAGTTTTCTGAATGTTGAGCTTTAAGCCAACGTTTTCTCTCTCCTCTTTCACTTTCATCAAGAGGCTTTTTAGTTCCTCTTCACTTTTTGCCATAAGGGTGATGTCATCTGCACATCTGAGGTTATTGATATTTCTCCTGGCAATCTTGATTACAGCTTGTGCTTCTTCCAACCCAGTGTTTCTCACGATGTACTCTGCATAGATGTTAAATAAGCAGGGTGACAATATACAGCCTTGACGTACTCCTTTTCCTATTTGGAACCAGTCTGTTGTTCCATGTCCAGTTCTAACGTTGCTTCCTGACCTGCATATAGGTTTCTCAAGAGGCAGGTCAGGTGGTCTGATATTCCCATCTCTTTAGGAATTTTCCACAGTTTATTGTGATCCACACAGTCAAAGGCTTTGGCATACTCAGTAAAGCAAAAATATATGTTTTTCTGGAACTCTCTTGCTTTTTCAATGATCCAGCGGATGTTGGCAATTTGACCTCTGGTTCCTTTTGTAAAACCAGCTTGAACATCTGGAAGTTCACGGTTCACATATTGCTGAAGCCTGGCTTGGAGAATTTTGAGCATTACTTTACTAGCGTGTGAGATGAGGGCAATTGTGCGGTAGTTTGAGCATTCTTTGGCATAGCCTTTCTTTGTGATTGGAATGAAAATTAACCTTTTCCAGTCCTGTGGCCACTGCTGACTTTTCCAAATTTGCTGGCATATTGAGTGGAGCACTTTCACAGCATCATCTTTTAGGGTTTGAAATAGCTCAACTGGAATTACATCATCTCCACTAGCTTTGTTCATAGTGAGGCTTTCTAAGGCCCACTTGACTTCATATTCCAGGATGTCTGGCTCTAGGTGAGTGATCACACCATCATGATTATCTGGGTCATGAAGATCTTTTTTGTACAATTCTTTGTATTCTTGCCACCTCTTCTTAATATCTTCTGCTTTTGTTAGGTCCATACCATTTCTGTCTGTTATTCAACCCATCTTTGCATGAAATGCTCCCTTGGTATCTCTAATTTTCTTGAAGAGATCTCTAGTCTTTCCCATTCTATTGTTTTCCTCTATTTCTTTGCACTGATCACTGAGGAAGGCTTTCTTATCTCTCCTTGCTATTCTTTGGAACTCTGCATTCAAATGGGAATATCTTTCCTTTTCTCCTTTGCTTTTTGCTTCTTTCTTTTCTCAGCTATTTGTAAGGCCTCCTCAGACAGTCATTTTGCTTATTTGTATTTCTTTTCCATGGGGGTGGTCTTAATCCCTATCTCCTGTACAATGTCATGAACCTCCATCCATAGTTTATCAGGCACTGTGTCTATCAGATCTAGTCCCTTAAATCTATTTCTTACTTCCACTGTATAATCATAAGGGATTTGATTTCAGTCATACCTGAATGGTCTAGAGGTTTTCCCTACTTTCTTCAATTTCAGTCTGAATTTGGCAATAAGGAATTCATGATCTGAGCCACAGTTAGCTCCCGGTCTTGTTTTTGCTGACTGTGTAGAGCTTCTCCATCTTTGGCATTAATCATTAGGGAAGTCCAAACTGAAACCACAATGAGATATCACCTCACATGTGGTAGAATGTCTATATCAAAAAGACAAGAAATAACAAGTGCTGGTGAAATGTGGAGAAAAGGGAACACTTGTGAACTATTAGTGGAAATGTTGAGAGTCACTTGGACTACAAGGAGATCCAACCAGTAACTCCTAAAGGAGATCCGTCCTGAATATTCATTGGAAGGACTGATGCTAAAGTTGAAAACCCAGTGCTTTGGCCACCTGATGCAAAGATCTGACTCATTGGAAAAGACCCTGATGCTGGGAAAGATTGAAGGCAGGAGAAGGGGATGACAGAGGATGAGATGGTTGGATGGCATCACTGACTCGATCAATATGAGTGTGAGCAAGCTTTAGGAGTTGGTGATGGATAGGGAAGCCTTGTGCTGCAGTCCATGGGGTAACAAAGAGTTGGACATGACTGAGCAACTGAACTGAACTGAAGTTGATGCAACCACTGTGGAAAATAGTACAGAGGTTTCTCGAATAGTTAAAAATAGACCTACTATATGATACAACAATTCCACTTTGGGATATTTATCCAAAGAAAATGAAAACACAAGAATAGCAGTTGTTGTTGCTCAGTCACTAAGTCCTGTCTGACTCGTTGCAGCCCCCTGGACTACAGTACACCAGTCTCCTCTGTCTTCCACTGTCTCCTGGAGTTTGCTCAAATTCATGTCCATTGAGTTGGTGATGCTCTCTAACCATCTCATCCTCTGCCACCCTCTTCTTTTTTTTTTTTTTTTCTGTCCTTCATTTTATTTATTTACTTATTTATGTTTTTAAAAATTTATTTATTTACTGAAGGATAATTGCTTTACAGACTTTTGTTGTCTTCTGTCAAACCTCAACATGAATCAGCCGTAGGTATACATATATCCCCTCCCTTTTGTTTTTGTTTTTTTTTTTTATTTATTTTTTTTTTTAATTTTTATTTTTCAGTGGGTTTTGTCATACATTGATATGAATCAGCCATAGAGTTACACGAATTCCCCATCCCGGTCTCCCATCCCACCTCCCTCTCCACCCGATTCCTCTGGATCTTCCCAGCCCAACAGGCCCGAGCACTTGACTCATGCCTCCCACCTGGGCTGGTGGTCTGTTTCACCACAGATAATATACATGCTGTTCTTTCGAAACATCCCACCCTCCCCTTCTCCCACAGAGTTCAAAAGTCTGTTCTGTACTTCTGCGTCTCTTCTTCTGCCCTGCATATAGGGCCATCGTTACCATCTTTCTAAATTCCATATATATGTGTTAGTATACTGTAATGTTCTTTATCTTTCTGGCTCACCTCACTCTGTATAATGGGCTCCAGTTTCATCCATCTCATTAGAACTGATTCAAATGAATTCTTTTTAACGGCTGAGTAATATTCCATGGTGTATATGTACCACATCTTCCTTATCCATTCATCTGCTGATGGGCATCTAGGTTGCTTCCATGTCCTGGCTATTATAAACAGTGCTGCGATGAACATTGGGGTGCACGTGTCTCTTTCAGATCTGGATTCCTCAGTGTGTATGCCCAGAAGTGGTATTGCTGGGTCATATGGCAGTTCTATTTCCAGTTTTTTAAGAAATCTCCACACTGTTTTCCATAATGGCTGTACTAGTTTGCATTCCCACCAACAGTGTAAGAGGGTTCCCTTTTCTCCACACCCTCTCCAGCATTTATTGCTTGTAGACTTTTGGATAGCAGCCATCCTGACTGGCGTGTAATGGTACCTCATTGTGGTTTTGATTTGCATTTCTCTGATAATGAGCGATGTGGAGCATCTTTTCATGTGTTTGTTAGCCATCTGTATGTCTTCTTTGGAGAAATGTCTGTTTAGTTCTTTGGCCCATTTTTTGATTGGGTCATTTATTTTTCTGGAATTGAGCTTCAGGAGTTGTTTGTATATTTTTGAGATTAATCCTTTGTCTGTTTCTTCATTTGCTATTATTTTCTCCCAATCTGAGGGCTGTCTTTTCACCTTACTTATAGTTTCCTTTGTTGTGCAAAAGCTTTTAAGTTTCATTAGGTCCCATTTGTTTATTTTTGCTTTTATTTCCAATATTCTGGGAGGTGGGTCATAGAAGATCTTGCTGTGATTTATCTCAGAGAGTGTTTTGCCTATGTTCTCCTCTAGGAGTTTTATAGTTTCTGGTCTTACATTTAGATCTTTAATCCATTTTGAGTTTATTTTTGTGTATGGTGTTAGAAAGTGTTCTAGTTTCATTCTTTTACAAGTGGTTGACCAGTTTTCCCAGCACCACTTGTTAAAGAGATTGTCTTTTTTCCATTGTATATCCTTGCCTCCTTTGTCAAAGATAAGGTGTCCATAGGTTCGTGGATTTATCTCTGGGCTTTCTATTCTGTTCCATTGATCTATATTTCTGTCTTTGTGCCAGTACCATACTGTCTTGATGACTGTGGCTTTGTAGTAGAGTCTGAAGTCAGGCAGGTTGATTCCTCCAGTTCCATTCTTCTTTTTCAAGATTTCTTTGGCTATTCGAGGTTTTTTGTGTTTCCATACAAATTGTGAAATTATTTGTTCTAGTTCTGTGCCACCCTCTTCTTTTGCCTTCAGTCTTTCCCAGCATCAGCGTCATTTCCAATGAGTTGGCTCTTCACATCAGGTGGCCAAAGTACTGAAGCTTCAGCTTCATCAGTCCTTCCAATGAATATTCAGGATTTCAATATTTAATATTGAATATTTGATATTTAAATATTCAATATTTAGGATTGACTGGTTTGATCTCTTTGCAGTCAAAGGAAATTCAAGAGTCTTATCCACCACCACAGTTCAAAAGCATCAATTCTTACATGCTCAGCATTTCCTGTGGTCAAACTCACATCTGAACATGACTACTAGAAAAACCATAGCTTTGACTTGACAGATCTTTGTCAGCAAAGAGATGTCTCTGCTCTTTAATATACTGTCTAGGTTTGTCATACCTTTCCTTCTAAGAAGCAAGCATCTTTTAATTTTGTGGCTGCTGTCACCATCTGCAGTGATTTTGGAGCCCAAGAAAATAAAGTCTGTCACTGCTTCCACTTTTTTCCCCATCTATTTACCATGAAGTGATGGGACCAGATACCATGATCTTAGTTTTTTGAATGTTGAGTTTCAAACTAGCTTTTTCACTCTCCTCTTTCACTTTCATCAAGAGGCTCTTTAGTTCCTCTTCACTTTCTGCCATTAGAGTGATAACATCTGCATATCAGAGGTTGTTGATGTTTCTTCTGGCAATCTTGATTGCAGCTTGTGATTCATCCAGCCCAGCATTTCCCATGATGTAACTTCTATGCAATATAAGTTAAATAAGCAGGGTGACAATATACAGCCTTGTTGTGGTACTCTTTCCCAATTTTGAACTGATCAGTTGTTCCATATCGGGTTCTAGCTGTTGCTTCTTGACTTGTGTTCAGATTTCTCGGGAGACAGATAAGGTAGCCTGGGATTCTCATCTCCTTAAGAATTTTCCACAGTTACACAGTCAAAGGCTTTCACATAGTCAATGAAGCAGAAGTGTATGTTTTTCTGGAATTCCTTTGCTTTTTCTATGATCCAACCAATGTTGGCAATTTGATCTCTGATTCCTCTGCCTTTTCTAAACCCAACTTGTATATCTGGAAGTTGTCAGTTCACATACTGCTGAAGCCTAGCTTGAAGGATTTTGAGCATAACCTAACTTGGCTCAGATGGTAAAGAATCTGCCTGCAGTATAGGATACCAGGGTTCAATCCCTGGGTTGGGAAGATCCCCTGGAGAAAGAAATGGACAGTATTCTTGCCTGGAGAATCCCATGGACAGAGGAGCCTGGCAGGCTACAGTCCATGGGGTTGCAAAGAACTGGACACAATGAAACAACTAATACTTCCTTACTAGTATGTGAAACGAGGAAAACCGTAGGGTATTTTGAACATTTTTTGGCATTGCCTTCTTTGGGATTGGAATGAAAACTGACCTTTTCCAGCCCTGTGGCCACTGCTGAGTTTTACAAATTTGCTTCCACTAGCTTTGTTCGTAGTAATGCTTCCTAAGGCCCACTTGACTTCACACTCCAGGATGTCTGGCTCTAGGTGAGTGACCACACCACCATGGTTATCCAGGTCATTAAGACCTTTTTTATATAGTTCTTCTGTGTATTCTTGCCACCTCTTCTTAATTTCTTCTGTTTATATTAGGTCTTTGCCATTTCTGTCCTTCATTGTGCCCATCCTTTATTCCATATTGCAAAAGAAATTATATGAAGATATTTAAAAATATTATAAAAGGGAATGCTAAACAAGTGCTATAATTGATCAGACATCTACACTTTTGTAGAAAACACCTTGTGATTTCTCTTCAGTGCACAGCTGAATCAATTTCTGTATTGGTAATGGTATGTGTTGTTTTAAAAGAATTTATGTCAGCTACAAAGAGTGTATTTCTAATACATTATTGTCCTAACTTTAGATGATTGTGGCTTTGATAATATTCAAAAACAAACTTAATTTCATTTTATTTTAATGATGCTTGTACAATAGTGGGAAGGAAATCTTGAGTAGTCACAGATTTGTTAGAAAATTTTCCTGAAGTCATTATTTGGCACTGTCATCAGTTGCAATTCAGTATCTGAAATAAAATAAGTCAGTCATTTAAAAATACTCTGGATAAAATGTATTCTATTTATCAACATTCTAATAAAAAGAAAATTGATTGGAGGGGGACTTCCTTGGTGGTTCAGTGCAGGGGGCCCAGGTTCAATCCCTGATTAGAGAGCTGAATCCAACACGTCCCAGCTAGGAGTTTGCATGTTGCAACTAAAGATCCCGTCTGTTGCAACAAAGATGAAAAATCCTGCATGCTGCAGCTAAGACCTAACACAGCCAAGTAAATATAAATATATATATATATAAAGAAAGATAGAGGGGTGTGTGTTTGGTTGGTTCACTGAAAGGATAGATAGACAGGAGAAGAACTATACAAAAAAGATCTTCACGACCCAGATAATCACGATGGTGTGATCACCAGCCTAGAGTCAGACATTCTGGAATGCAAAGTCAAGGGGGCCTTAGGAAGCATTACTATGAACAAAGCTAGTGGAGGTGATGGAATTCCAGTTGAGCTCTTTCAAATCCTAAAAGATGATCTGTGAAAGTGCTGCACTCAATATGCCAGCAAATTTGGAAAATTCAGCAGTAGCCACAGGACTGGAAAAGGTCAGTTTTCATTCCAATCACAAAGAAAGGCAATGCCAAATAATGCTCAAACTTCTGCACAATTGCTCTCATCTCACACGCTAGTAAAGTAATGCTCAAAATTCTCCAAGCCAGGCTTCAACAGTACAAGAACCATGAACTTCCAGATGTTCAAGCTGGATTTAGAAAAGGCAGAGGAACCAGAGATCAAATTGCCAACATCTACTGGATCATCGAAAAAGCAAGAGAGTTCCAGAGAAATATCTACTTCTGCTTTATTGAGTATGCCAAAGCCTTTGATTGTGTGGACCACAACAAACTGTAGAAAATTCTCAAAGAGATGGGAATACCAGACCACCTGACCTGCCTCTTGAGAAATCTGTATGCAGGTCAGGAAGCAACAGTTAAAACTGGACATGGAACAACTGGTTCCAAATAGGAAAAGGAGTACGTCAAGGCTGTATATTGTCACCCTGCTTATTTAACTTAAATGCAGTGTACATCATGAGAAACACTGGACTGGATGAAGCACAAGCTGGAATCAAGATTGCCAGGAGAAATATCAATAATCTCAGATATGAAGATGAGACCACCCTTATTGCAGAAAGCGAAGAACTGAAGATCCTCTTGATGAAAGTGAAAGAGGAGAGTGAAAGAGTTGGCTTAAAACTCAACATTCAGAAAACTAAGATCATGGCATCTGGTCCCATCACTTCATGGGAAATAGATGGGGAAACAGTGGAAAAAGTGAGAGTTTATTTTCTTGGGCTCCAAAATCACTCCATATGGTGACTGCAGCCATGAAATTAAAATGCTTGCTCCTTGGAAAAGGAATGACCTTGCTCCTTGGAAAAGAAAAGTTATGACCAACCTAGACAGCATATTAAAAAGCAGAGACATTACTTTGCCAACAAAAGTTCGTCTAGTCAAAGCTATGGTTTTTGCAGTAGTCATGTATGGATGTGAGAGTTGGACTGTGAAGACAGCTGAGTGCTGAAAAATTGATGCTTTTGAACTGTGGTTGTTGGAGAAGACTCTTGAGAGTCCCTTGGACTGCAAGGAGATCCAACCAGTCAATCCTAAAGGAAATCAATCCTGAATATTCATTGGAAGGACTGATGCTGAAGCTGAAACTCCAGTACTTTGGCCACCTGATGTGAAGAACTGACTCATTTGAAAAGACCCTGATGCTGGGAAAGATTGAAGGCAGGAGGAGAAGGGGACTACAGAGGATGAGATGGTTGGATGGCACTACCAATACAATGGACATGAGTTTGAGTAAACTCCGGGAGTTGGTGATGGACAGGGAGGCCTGGTGTGCTGCAGTGAATGGGGTCGAAAGAATTGTACATGATTGAGCAACTGAACTGAACAAAGTGTAGTTGGGCTATGCTTTCTTTAAAAATGGGGAAATTTTTCAAGAGACCTTAACCCTAGAGGATAGGAGGTAGTAGTCATCGATAAAACCAGAAAGGTAAGCAGGGGCCAGGTTTTACCAGGTATTGAAAGACATATTAAGGAATTTGAAGTCTATTGTAGGAGAACTGGGGAGCCAATAAGTGTTGTGCTTTAAAGTATGGATTACCTACCTCAGAATTAGTTAGAAATCTTACTGAAAATCCCTACTCCTATATTCTACTCCACACCTATTGAATCAAAATCACTGGGGTAAAGTCCTTAAATCTATGTTTTTTTAAACAACAATGCTAAGTAATTTCTTACACATATTGAAGTTTGCACAGTATAGTGTTTGAGGCCAAGGAATGATATGATCAGATGAATATCGGGAAAGATAACCGGTTGCAACATGAAGAACAGTTTAGAAGGTGGCAAAACTGGAGGCTAGGAGACACACTAGGTGACTGTTGGACCAGTCTAGGTAAGAGAAGTTGATGATCTTAACTAGATTAGGACTGGAGTTTGAGAAAAGATGAATTGGAGAGATGTGAATATCAAATTATTTGGAAGATGAATTGTCAAGGCTTGACGATTTACTCGAATATGGAGATAACTTGTGAAACTGGATGAATGTCAGTGCTATTTCCTGATCTGGAGAATCCACAAAAACTAGTAAGTTCCTCATGGTGATGGTGGGAGAGTAGAAAGCAGAAACCAAGTTCAACTATGCACATGGGAACTTAGAAGGAGAGAGCTCTAGTAGGCAGCTGGAGGAAAGCTCCATAGTTGCTAAGGGAAATCTATTCATAAGATATAGCTATAGCAGAGGCAGATTTGCTGTGAAGCTGATGAAGTTAATCTTCAGGTCTCTTGCAAAGGCTCCTTTCATGGCTCTAAGACAAACCCTGAGAATTCTGTATTTGAAGAGCTATATCAATTTTCTTAAATTGTGTGAACTTAATTTTCTTAATTTCTTAATTTTCCAATTATATAAAAAGCCTCATAAAACCTTGAATCTTGTTTCTGAACTATATAAGTCAAAAATCATCAGCACACAGATGGTAACAAAGGACCTTGAAAAGGATGAGATTACGTTAGGAGAATGTATAAAGTATAACACCTCAGAGGTCTTAATATGTTACATGTTATTTTCCAGGAGTAACTATTAAATTAGATATAGAGAAAAATCAGGGGAAAATTTTTAATAATGTAAAAAGTTTGTAGTCATATGATACACTATGACAATTGAAACTAAAGCTTTATATATTTATATTAAAATATTTAAATTTGCCTTTTTGGGTAGGCCCATAAGGAATCATTCTGATAACCACATATGAAAAAATTAAACTCTCTGAGTTTTTTTTATAACTTTTAAAAGAAGGGTGAAAACTTAAGAAATATTGTGGTTCTTATCTAAATACTTTTAGAATCCAATAAATATTTGCTAGATAATAGATAATATATATGTCATATATAATATATAGATAAGTGTATCATTTATTCTTTGCCTTAAAAAAATCTATTCTAGTTGAGTCATTGGCCTTCTCTTCTTCATTCTTAAAAATTGTCAAGGAAAGGAAATCTTTAATAATGTTCCATGATCAGAAATCTCTTATGTCTAACCTAAATCTCTGATTCCTGTGAAGGAAGAGGACCATTTTTTAAAAAATCAGCCTTATTGAGGTTATGTTTTACATACATTAAAAGTCATCAGTTTTTAGTATACATTTCAATGTCGTTTTGCAAATGTGTACAGCAGTGTAACCACCATGACCATCCAGATATTTCTGTTACCCTTTGTATTCAGTCTCCCCCACAGTCTCTTACCCCTGCCCCAGGCAACCACTGATCTGTTTTCTGTCATTGCAATTTTTTAAAAAATACTTATTTATTTGGCTGTGCCAGCTCTTAGTTGGGGCACGCAGAATCTTCGTTGCAACATGGGAACCCTTAGCTGTGGTATGTGGCATCTAGTTCCCTGACCAGGAATTGAACTCCGTCCTCCTGCATTGGGTACGTGGAGTCTTAGCCACTGTACCACTAGGAAAATGCATGTCATTGCAATTGACTTTACTAGAATTTTATGTAAATGTTCATAGTCTTTTGTATCTGTCTCTGGCTTCTTTCACTTAACATAATGCTTTTGAGATTATCCATGTTCTCTCAGTGGTTCATTCCTTTTAAAACTAAGTAGTATATTGCATTGTATGGATATATCACAATTTATTGATTCACTAGTTATTGGACATTTGAGTTATTTCTAGTTGGGGCCTATTATGAATAAAACTGCTATGAATGTTTACATACAAGTTAAATGCCAGTCCATATTGACATTGTTTTTTATTTCTCTAGGGTAAATACTTAGGAGTAGAATTGCTTAGGAGTGAGTTGCATTGCGGTGTACATTTTTTAAAAACCCACCAGATTTTCCAAAGTGAATGCAATATTTTGCATCCCCACTAGGAATGTGTGAGTTCTGGTTGCTCCTCATCCTCTACTGCACTTAGTATTGTTGATCTTTTTAATTTTAGTTGTTCTAGTGGGTGGGATGATACCTCATTGTGGTTAATTTACATTTCCCTAATAACTAATGATGCAAATCATTTCATGTGCTTATTTGCATTTCATATATCTTTGTTGATAGAGTATCTATTCAAATCTTTTGCCCATTTATTAATTGGATTATTTGTCCTATTGAGTTGTAAAAATTATTTATATATTTGGATACAAATCTTTTATCAGATACATGCTTTAAAAGTATTTTCTCCCAGTCTGTGGCTTATTTCTTAATTTTTCTTAAGTGTCTTTCAAAAAGCATATTTTTTTCTTTTTAGTTTTTCTTTTAATTGTCATATGTTTTTTATTTTATTCATATTTTTAATTGAAATATAGTTGATTTATGATATTAAATAAGTTTCAGGTGTATAACATAGTGATTCCCAATTTTTAAAGGCTATACTCCATTTATAATTATTTTAAGGTATTGGCTATATTCCCTGTGCTGTGCAATATATCTTTGTAGTTTATCTATTTTATACATAGTAGTTTGTAGCTCTCAATCCCCTAACCCTATCTTGTCCCTCTCTACTTCTGTCTTCCCACTGGTGACCAGCAGTTTGTTCTATATATTTATGAGTTTGTTTCTTTTTTGTTATATTCACTAGCTTTATTTTTTAGAGTCCACATATAAGTGATAAAATAAAATATTTGTCTTCTCTGTCTGACATTTCATTAAGCATAAAAACCTCCAAGTCCATCCATGTTCTTGCAAATAGCAAAATTTCATTCCTTGTTATGGCTGACTAGTATTCCAGTATATGCATATTTGTGTGTATATATATATATGGCACATCTTCTTTATTCATCTGTTGATGGACAGTTGGTTGCTTCCATATCTTGGCTATTGTAAATAATGCTGCTATGAATGTTAGGATGCAATAGTGTTTTTGTTTTTTTTGAATATATACCCAGGGGTGTAATTGCTGGGTCATATGGTAGTTCTATTTCTAGTTTTCTGAGGAATCTCCATCCTGTTTTCCACAGTGGTGCACCAGTTTACATTCCCACCAGCAGTGTTCGAGTGTTCACTTTTCTCCATACCATGAACATTTGTTGTTTATGATCTTTTTGATAATAGCCATTCTGATAGATATGAGGTGATATCTCATTGTGGCTTTGATTTGCTGTTTCTCTGATGATTAGTGATGCTGAGCATCTTTTCATACACTGTTGGTCATCTGTATATCTTCTTTGGAAAAATGTCTATTCAGGTCTCCTGCCCTTTTTAAATAATTGATTTATTTTTTAGATGTTGAACTGTATAAGCTATTTATATATTTTGGATATTATCCCCTTATCAGTCATATCATTTGCAAATATTTTCTCCCATTCAGTAGGTTGTTTTATTGATGGTTTCCTTTGCTGTGCAAAAACTTTTAAGTTTAATTAGGTCCCATTTATTTATTTTTGTTCTTGTTTCACTTGCCTTAGGACACAGATCCAAAAAAAATATTGCTGTGGTTTCTGCCAAAAAGTGTTCTGCCTATGTTTTCTTCTAGGAGTTTTATGATTCCTGGTCTTTCATTTAGGTCTTTAATTCATTTTGAGTTTATTTTGTATATGATTTGAGAAAATGTTCTAATTTTATTCATTTACATTTAGCTGTCCAGTTTTTCAAGCATCACCTATTGAAGAAACTGTCTTTTCTCCATTGTATATTCTCAGACAAGGAAAAGAAGTAAAAAGAATCTAAACTGGAAAGGAAGAAGTAAAACTGTCGCTATTTGCAGAAGACATGATACTACACATAGAAAATCCTAACGATGCCACCGAAAAATTACTGGAGCTCACCAATGAATATGGTGAAGTTGCAGAACACAAAATTAATATACAAAAATCTGTTGCCTTTTTATAAAATAACAGTGAACTCTCAGAAGGAGAAATTAAGAAAACAATTCCGTCTGCAATTGCATCAAAAAAGAATAAAAACCTAGGAATAAACCTATCTAAAGTGGTAAAAGAGCTGGACTCAGAAAACTATGCTGATGAAAGAAACTGAGGATGACACAAACCGATGGAAAGACATACCATGCTCAGGGATTTAAAGAATTAATACTGTTAAAATACCCATATTATTCAAGGCTATTTACAGTGGCTTTTTTTCACCAGTGGCTTTTTTCACAGAACTAGAACAAATAATTTAAAAAATTGTTTGGAGACAAAAAAGACTCATAATAGTCAAAACAGTCTTGACAAAGAAGTACAGAGCTGGAAGTATCACATTCCCTGGCTTCAGACTATTCTATAGAAAGTAGAAGTTTTAAGTTTTGATGAAGTGCAGTTTATCAATTTTTTTCTTTTACAGCTTTGTGGTTTTTTGAATTCTGTCCAAGAAATGTTTGTCTAACCCAAGGTTTTAAAAATTTTTGTCTATGTTTTGTAGTTATAGAAATTTTATAGTTTCATCTCTTACCGATTGTTTTATGATTCATTTCAGGTTAATTTTTTGGTATACAGTGTGAAGTAAGGGTAAAGGTTTTTCCATATAGATATCTAGATATTCCAGCATCATTTGTTGAAAAGGTTATCCTTTCCCCCATTGAATTACACTGGGCCTTTTTTTGAAATTTAATTGAATATATTTGTGTTAGTCTATTTTTGGACATTCTATTCTATTTAACTATATGTCCATGAAAATCTTTTAGTAATGAAAGTAATTGCTGGTGACAACTATTCTGAAGTTATTCTTGGATATTATGAGACAGGGTTGAATTCTATACATGTGAAAAATTTGTATTCTTCCCAGACACCTAGTACTCTAATTGACAATGTATATGTGTATTTAGCATATTTTTCCATAAATGAATATACATTTTTTATGTAAAAGAAGTAATTAGGCATTTTTTTGTTTGCTTAGAGCTAACTTCCCAGAGTATAAAAAAGAGAGTAAAATAAATTCTTGTCATGTGGAAATCTTTACAATAACCAAACTATATTCTATTAAGGAAAAATGAAAAAATATAGAAAAGTTCAAAGAATAAAGCAGAATAAATCTGCTCTTTGGGAATAACAGCAGCATCAATTCAATTCACTTCAGTCGCTCAGTTGTGTTTCCCTGTCTATCACCAACTCCCGGAGCCTATTCAAACTCATGTCCATCGTGTCGGTGATGCCATCCAACCATCTCATCCTCTGTCGTCCCCTTCTCCCACCTTCAGTCTTTCCCAGCATCAGGGTCTTTTTCAGTGTGTCAGTTCTTTTCATCAGGTGGCCAAAGTATTGGAGTTTCAGCTTTAGCATCAGTCCTTCCAATGAATATTCAGGACTGATTTCCTTCAGGATTGACTGGTTGGATCTCCTTGTAATCCAAGAACTCTCAGGAGTTTTCTCCAACAGTTCAAAAACATCAATTCTTCAACACTCAGCTTTCTTTATGGAGAAGGAAATGGCAACCCACTCCAGTATTCTTGCCTGAAGAATCCCGTGGACTGGGGAGCCTGGTGGGCTGCCGTCTATGGGGTCGCACAGAGTCGGACATGACTGAAGCGACTTAGCAGTGGCAGCAGCAGCTTTCTTTATAGTCCAACTCTCACATCCATACATGACTGCTGGAAAAACTATAGCTTTGACTAGATGGACCTTTGTTGGCAAAGAAATATCTCTGCTTTTTAATATGCTGTCTAGGTTGGTCATAGCTTTTCTTCCAAGGAGCAAGCGTCTTTAAATTTCATGGCTGCAATCACCATCTGCAGTGATTTTGGAGCCCAAGAAAATAGTCTTTAACTGTTTCCACTGTTTCCCCATCTATTTGCCTTGAAGTGATGGGACTGGATGCCATGATCTTAGGTTTCTGAATGTTGAGTTTTAAGCCAACTTTTTCACTCTCCTCTTTCACTTTTATCAAGAAGCTCTTTAGTTCTTCTTCTTTCTGCCATAGGGTGGTCTCATCTGTGTATCTGAGATTATTGATATTTCTCCCGGCAGTCTTGATTCCAGCTTGTGCTTCTTCCAGCCCAGCATTTCTCATGATGTATTCTGTATATAAGTTATATAAGCAGGGTGACAATATACAGCCTTGATGTACTCCTTTCCTGATTTGGAACCAATCTGTTGTTCCAAGTCCAGTTAAATACTACAAATCAAGGAAGGGGATTTTCTGACTTCTGCTTCCAAGCAATTTCAATAAATAGAGGAGGAAGTTATTTTCCTTTTTTATGAGACTGACGCGCTGCCTACTGCGCTAAGAAGGCTCTATTTTCCTTTTTTAAAAAACTTATTGTTGGCAGGATTAGTGTACTTCCTTTCACTGTTTTAGGATTTAAAATACATATACACTAATGTTACTGAACTTCATAAACCTTTGGGATTTTTGTCAGATTCCCAGATTGCTGAGTGTTTCAGCAAAAAGTCACTCTGTTGTGGAAATGTTCCAGAGCCAGGGAGATGCTGCATTACCAAAAGGGAGGAGAATGCCCAAACATTAACAATTGACTTTGATGGATCCCTTGCTCTGGTGAAATAAGCATAGGATTTGGAATCAGAATACATTTGCATTTCATCTCTTTGACTTCTTAACATGGTGTGGGGGCAGGGAGTGGTTTGCTCACATTTCTTAACTTCTTTAAGTCTCAGCTTCTTCTTTGGCAGTAATAATACTTGGCTGACACTGTTGCCATGAGGATGAAATTAAATGACCTAGTATTTTGCTTAGCATATGCTCCACATTCAGTAAATATCATATCCCTTTCCCTTTTCTCTCAGTCCTCCTGCGTTTAGACTGAGAAGTTTTCTGGGAGTCAACTGCATACCTCACAGCAGAAGCTAATTTGTTGGTTCTTCCTCATTTTGGGGGAGGTAAAAGATGGATAGAAGTTTGAAAAGTACTGGGGAACAGGAGAACAGATGAGCTTAGGGATCAGACTCTAGGATAAGAAACTAGTTCAGCAGGAAGTGTGTGCTGTCAGCCCCTTAAGGATCATATGCTCAAGGTGTCCAATCCCATCTCACATGTTTAATACCTCAAATGTCACTTGATGGTAGAAGACTCTCTAGGGAATTCTGTGAGAACAGTACCCAGCTGTAGTGGAAGGCTGACCTGAGAGCACCTTTTAGACTTTCTCTATCCTTCTTTGTCCTCATGTAATTTAGTTGTGTCCTCTCTTGCTTCAACTTTTAAATTCAAAGACACATTATTAGTGTTTGTCACCTTAAATTACCAGATTCTGGCCCTCTTCATCGCCTCCCACCTTTAGCCTATGAAAGAGATAGTGGCAACACCTAATTTAAGCTGTCTCTGATTCTTCCTCCCTGCTTCCCCACACACCTGCCCTTTCACTTTCATTTCTAAAGCAGGAAAAATCTCTTTTCAAAATGCCCCAGCTGTTAGCAAACAACACATCCTCAGTTATATGTGCAAATATCTTAATGTGCATTGGGGATATTACATAAAAATTCTCAATTTTATTTTGAGAACATAGGCCAAAACTGAAAACACTCTCAATTAATTAGTTTGATTAGACTAACTGACTGTTATATCTGTACCACTACTCCAATTCTGTGATGTCTGTATCACTATTCCAATTCTAATGAACAAAATGAAGATTAGAGTTTCTATATTGTTTACACACTGTATTAGACCTTGTGAATATAAAAAGTACAAGATTTATACCTCATACTTAAATGACAAGGAAGGCATTTAAGATTAGAATTCAAAGTCCCTAATTCTGTTTTTCTGGCATGTACAAAAATTCTATCGTATAGCATGTTGGATCTATCTCAAGCATAAAAATGCACAGACTTTTCTTATTCTGTATATAAAATATATTTTTATATATGTACATATATTTAACTTAGACTATAACACCTATCAAATAATATTTCATTGATTAATTTCCAAAAAGTTCATTATTTTTTATAGATTTTTAAAATATTTATTTTTGACTGTACTGGGTCTGTTGCTATGTGCAGGCTTTCTCTAGTTGCAGTGCATGGTCATCTCATTGAGGTGGCTTCTCTTGTTGCAGCACGCAGTTCTAGAGCACATGGCCTTCAGTAGTTGTGGCACATAGGCTTAGTTGCCCTGTGGCATGTGGAATCTTCCTGGATCAGAGATCAAACCTGTGTTCCCTGCATTGGCAGACAAATTTTTAACCACTGGACCACCAGGGAAGTCCAAGCTCATTCTTTCATCTGCTTCTTTTTTTGAGGCATGAATTTGAGCCTGCTTAGATACATATACCAACTTTTTTTTCACTTTCTGTTACAGTATCACTCAGATGTAGCATCACCAATAGTAAGAAAAACACTGCCATTATCACTCTTTTCTGTAGAGTTCTAGTTAGAAGAAATAATTAAGAGTCTTAATATTTAAGCCATTGCTACATGGATATTCTGGTTCATGCTACTGAAAGCACAAATAAAGAAATTCAGTCTATAGTTAAAGCGTCTAACCTAGATGACTTTATTTAGGTATTCTTCCAGATTTTCGAAGACTAAATTATTTACATCTTATGTAAACATTTCAATAAAATAGAAAAAGTGGAAATATTCTCCAACTCTTTCAAGACCATGATAGCCATACTAAAACAAAACAGGAGAGAAAGAAAAAGGCCAATCTCATAAAAATTCTAAGTAAATTATTAGTAAACTGAACCTAGCAGTGAATTGAAGAGATAATATGATAGGTCTAATTGGGTTTATTCCAGGAATGCAAGGAGGTTTAACATTCAAGACAAAACACACTATCAATGTAAATTACCATGTTAACAGATTAGAGGAGGAAAAACTGTGGTCATCTGGGAAGAGGAAGAACAAACATTTGAGTACCCATTTATGATAAAAGCTCTTTATTGTTGTTGTTCAGTTGCTCAGGCTTTTTGTGACCCCATGGACTGCAGCACACCAGGCTTCCCTATCCTTCACCATTTCCTGGAGCCTGCTCAAACTTGTATCCATTGAGTCAGTGATGCCATTGAACCATCTCATCTTCTGTCATCCACTTCTCCTTCTGCCTTCAATCTTTCCCATCATCGGGGCCTTTTGCAGTGAATTGGCTCTTTGCATCCGGTGACCAAAGTATTGAAGCTTCAACTTCAGCATCAGTCCTTCTAATGAATATTCAGGATTGACTTCCTTTAGGATTGACTGGTTTGATCTCCTTGCAGTCCAAGGAGTCACTCTAGAGTCTTCAACACCACAATTCAAAAGCATCAGTTCTTCGGCATTCAGCCTTCTTTATGGTCCAACTCCAGTAGTCATCCATACGTGACTACTGGAAAAACCACACACTATACAGACCTTTCTTGGCAGAGTAATGTCTCTGCTTTTTGATATGCCATCTAGGTTTGTCATAGCTTTTCTTCCAAGGAGCAAGTCTTTTAATTTCATGACTGTAGTCACCATCTGCAGAATTTGGAGTCCAAGAAAATAAAGTCTGTCACTCTTTCCATTGTTTCCCCATCTATTTGCCATGAAGTGATGGGACCAGATGCCATGATCTTAGTTTTTTGAATGTTGAGTTTTAAGCCAACTTTTTCACTCTCCTCTTTAACCTTCATCAAGAGGCTTTTTAGTTCCTATTCACTTTTTTCTGTAAGGGTGGTGGCATCTGCATATCTAAGGTTATTGATATTTCTCCTGGCAATCTTGATTCCAGCATGTGAGTCGTCCAGCCTAACATGTCATATAATGTACTCTGCATATAAGTTAAATAAGCAGGGTGACAGTATACAGCCTTGATGTACTCCTTTCCCAATTTGGAACCAGTCTATTGTTCCATGTCCAGTTCTAACTGTTGCTTCTTGACCTGCATACAGGTTTCACAGGAGGCAGGTAAGGTGGTCTGGTAATCTCATCTCTTGAAGAATTTTCCACAGTTTACTATAGTCCACACAGTCAAAGGCTTTCGTGTAGTCAGTGAAGCAGGAGTAGATATTTTCTGGAACTCTCTGGCTTTTTCAATGATCCAATGGATGTTGGCAATTTGATCTCTGGTTCCTCTGCCTTTTCTAAATCCAGTTTGAACTGGATCTGGGAGTTCTCAGTTCAAATACTGTTGAAGAATTGCTTGGAGAATTTTGAGCATTACTTTACTAGCATGTGAGATGAGTGCAATTGTGTGGTAGTTTGAACATTCTTTAGCATCACCTTTCTTTGGGATTGGAATGAAAACTGACCTTTTCTGGTCCTGTGGCCACTGCTGACTTTTCCAAATTTGCTGGCATATTGAGTGCAGCACTTTCACAGCATCATTTTTAGGATTTGAAATAGTTCACCTGGAATTCCATCACCTCTGCTAGCTTTGTTCATAGTGACAATTCCTAAGGCCCACTTGACTTTGCACTCCAAGATGTATGGCTCTAGGTGAGTGATCACACCCTCATGGTTATCTGGGTCATAAAGATCTTTTTTGTATAGTTCTTCTGTGTATTCTTGCCACCTCTTCTTAATATCTTCTGCTTGTGTTATGTCCATACCATTTCTGTCATTTATTGTGCCCATTTTTGCATGAAATATTCCCTTGGCATCCCTAATTTTCTTGAAGAGATCTCTAGTGTTTCCTGTTCTATTGTTTTCCTCTGTTTCTTTGCATTGTTCATGTAGGAAGGCTTTCTTATCTCTCCTTGGTATTCTTTGGAACTCTGCATTCAGATGGGTATATCTTTCCTTTTCTCCTTTGCCTTTACCTTCTCTTTTCTCAGCTATTTGTAAGGCCTCCTCAGACAACCATTTTGCCCTTTTGCATTTCTTCTTCTTGGGTATGGTTTTAATCACCGCCTCCTGTACAGTGTTATGAACCTTTAACCATAGTTCTTCAAGCACTCTATCAGATCTAATCCCTTGAATCTATTTGTACTTCCACTGTATAATTGTAAGGGATTTGATTTAGGTCATACCTTAATAGCCTAGTGATTTTCCCTACTTTCTTCAATTTAAGCTCTTAGCAAACTAAGAAGAAAACTTTCCTAATCTGTTAAATCTACAAAAAACGTTAAGTGAAAATCATTTTCAACATTAAAATGTTATAAGAATTCTCTCTAAAACCAGGAACATGGGAAGGATATCTACTATTTTGCCACTTCTAAACAGAATTGATTCTTTTGCACTGTGGTGGCGGACTCTTGAGAGTCCCTCGGACAGCAAGGAGAGCAAACCAGTCAATCCTAAAGGAAACCAGTCCTAAAGGAAATCAGGATGAATATTGGAAGAACTGAAGCTGAAGCTTCACTACTTCGGCCACCAGATACAAAGAACTGACTCGTTGCAAAAAACCCTGATGCTGGGAAAGATTGAAGGCAGCAGGAGAAGGGGATGACAGAGGATGAGATGGTTGAGTGGTATCACTGATTTGATGGACATGAGTTTGAGTAAGCTCCGGGAGTTGATGATGGACAGGGAAGCCTGGTGTGCTCCAGTCCATGGGGTTGCAAAGAGTCGGACATGACTGAGCGACTGAACTGAACTGAACTGAAGCAGTATTTTATAGATAAAATTCTAGACAGGGGAGTAAGTCAAGAAAAAGAAATAAGAGATAGGAATAAATCTAACAAAATATGTGGTAAATACAAGGAGTAATTTTAAATTTTATTGAAAACATTAAAGAAACATTAAAGAAGCTAAATGAGTAGAGAAGTATACCATGTTTACATGTAGGAGGACTCAGTGTGAAAAAGATACTAATTTTTCCAAATGTATCTGTAAATTCAATGCAGTCTAATAAAAATCCCAACAGTATTTTCCTAGAAACTTGACAAGTTGATTTCTAAAATTTATAATAATTAATATACAATATGGTATTCTTGGTACTAGTATTGGTCAATGAAATAGAGTATAGGGCTTAATAATAGATTCCTACCTAAAAGGATTAATTTGATATATGATTAAACATTACATTTCAGATCACTGGCTGATGAGGTAGTCAGTAAAAAGTGTTGGGATAATTTACTTTTCATATGGAAAGATAGGAAATAGTATCCTATTCACATCAAAATAAATTTCAGGTTCCGTAAAGCCCTAATATAAACATCTCTACAAAGCAGAGAATAGGATTTAGAGCTGAGCGACAATAATTCAATAACTGGGGCAGTACATTCCACCTGGTACCAACTGGTACCAGTACATTCTATCTTTCCTCTAGATCATGTGTGTGTGTGGTTAGTCATTCAGTCATGTCCAACTCTTTGCAACCCCATGGACTCCTTTGTCCATGGGGATTCTCCAAGCAAGAATACTGGAGTGGGTTACCATGCCTTCCTCCAGGGAATCTTCCTAATCCAGGGATCAAACCGAGGTCTCCTGCATTGCAGGCAGATTCCAAACCCAGGTCTCCTGCATTGCAGGCAGATTCCAAACCCAGGTCTCCTGCTTTGCAGGCAGATTCTTTACTGTCTGAACCAGCCAATTTCACTATGTCTTATCTTTCATCTTGTCCTCCCCAGTCCATTCTCTATTCCAGTAGAGTATATGCTCTAAAATGAAAATTTTCTTGTTATACTCCCCAGCTTAAAATCCATTCATGGCTTCTCATTATCCTCTGTATAAAATTTAAAACCCTCAGTGTGGCCTGGCAAGCTTACATCTCTAACCTCATCTCTTAGCTCACTACCCTCACTCTCCCTTCCCTGCAGGGTAGGTTCCAGCTCTTTTGAACTTTAGATCTTGAAGTACAATACTGTCTGGCCTCTGGATCCTCTCATGACAGGCTCTTGAACTGGAATACTTTTTCTTGCCGTGTTTCACTTGATTAAATCTTCTTCCTCATTCAGTCCCATCCTAGGGGTCATTTCTCTGGTAAACTTCCTCTAACACTCTAAACTAGATTAAGCATCCTTTCTAAAATCTCCATTATTAACCTCTAAGTTTACCTATTATTATCATGTCTATCAAATCATGAGATAAATGCTTGTTTGTTCCCTTACTGATTTCTTCCAGTTCATGAAAGCAGGGGTCGTTTATCTAATTGACCACTATTACATCCCAAAGGCTTAGCATATTGTTGTATAGGCATTCAAATACTTATTAAATTATCTCAAATATAATTTCCTTATTCTTTTTTTTCCTGCCTACCTATCTGTAATATGACTTTGAAGTATATACATATTTATTATTTTATTTATCAAAAAAATGTTTGTTTCTAGGGAATTCCCTAGAAATCCAGTGGTTAGGACTCCATGTTTCCACTGAAAGGGATACAGATTCCATCCCTGGTTGGGGAATTAATATCCTACATGCTGCATGCAGCACAGCCAAAAAAAAAATTTTTTTTTAATTTTACTTCTAGTAATGTTTTAATGATAGCTAAATCCACTAGCACATGAGTCAGCAAACTATTTCTATAAAGGATCAGTTAGTAAATATGTTGGACTCTGTGGACCACAGCATCTATTGCTGCTGTTTCTACTTCTTCCTCTTCTTCTTTTGCTGTTAAAATTCTTTAAACATGTAAAAACTATTTACTGTACAAAATAGGTCATGGGTCAGATTTGGCTCACATGTTATAGGTTGCCAATCTCTGCACTAAAACACAATTTGAGTGCTATAGATTTTGTTAAAATTAACTCAGCCAATTAAGTCATTCATTGCTTTTGTAACTTGATGATTTAGATTGAATATTTCTATTGCCACTTCAGAAATTGAAAACTGAAGCAAAGAAGGATTAGGTGACTTACCTCAGATCATACTTTCTGTGTAGTAGAGCTCAGACATGTTGTTCTCACATATCATATGTGTCTTAAATCAGTCCTAAAATATTCTACCTTTGTAAATAAACTGGTAGAAGTGGAATAAAAGGAGCTAAGAGTTTCAGTTATTCTAATGGTCAGAAATATTATTAACATTTTAGATCCTAACATTGAAGGAACACCCCAAAAGTAGGTCCATTGGATAAGAGGATTGTGTCAAATATTATATGATTAAAGCGTGTTGCTTTAATAGAAGGACTGATGCTGAAGCTGAAGCTCCAATATTTTGGCCACCTGATGCGAAGAACTGGCTCATTGCAAAAGACCCTGACGCTGGGAGATTGAACGTGGGAGGAGAAGGGGACGACAGAGGATGAAATGGTTGCATGGCATCACCCACTCGGACATGAGTTTGAGCAAGCTCCAGGAGTTGGTGATGGACAGGGAAGCCTGGTGTGCTGCAGTCTGTGGGTCAGACACGATTGTGCAATTGAACTGAACTGAGAGCATGTTGCAATAAATATGTCATGATGCCTTCCCAAGGAGTGAGAAAAGGTTAGCAATCTCATCCAGGCCATAGCCTTATGCAAACTGACCTCATCTAGAAAGTAAACTATTTATTCCAATCATTTAGAAGTGATGGAAATTTGTGATAATTGAATTCTGGCAGTCGGTTCTAAATAGTGATCTACAGAATCTTTACCTTAAAAGAAGTCCCAGATCTTTCTTTCATTGGGAGATGTTTTTTTCATTAGATTTATTGGTGAAATGAAGTCTCTCAGTCGTGTCCAACTTTTTGCGATCCCATGGACTATACAGTTCATAGAATTCTCCAGGCCAGAATACTGGAGTGGGTAGCCATAACCTTCTCCAGGGGATCTTCCCAACCCAGGGATCAAACCCTGGTCTCCCGCATTGCAGGCAGATTCTTTATTAGATTTATTAGAGAAGTATAGAATTGTGTTTTAGGGTTGCTTGATTGATTTTGTCTAAGTGTTAAGCAATGCCAGGATCTTTGGTAAACCAGAGTTTTCAAATAGAAGATGAATTAGAGCTATGAATTCCAATTAGTTCATTTATCTAAGAGAACTGGAAGACAGTGCTTTAGTTTCAGCACTCTTGAAATTAAAAATTAGTACTTGAAATGAAGGCTGACCATAATTCTTATCTTGATTTCTACTAAGTTGTTCATTTGTTGAATAGATAAACTAGATAGAAAAGGAAGAAAAGATATAGTCCTTCATAAGTAGCTTTTATTCTAGGTGGAGATAATCACCACTTACTTACAAGAAAGACTTTATACTTATCCTCTCATTTTGTCCTTTGCTTGAGGCTCTTCATCAAGGCAAAGCCCTTTAAACTCAAGCAGGACCAAGTCCAAAATCTTAAATTGCACTATCCTTAAAAGGTCTTTTGTCTTCCAAACAAGTCAGATAATGTTGGAGCTTTCCATTAGTGAGTCATGCTGACTAAACATAGTTTCTGTGTTTTTCTTGCCATAAACTTTTAATCTCTTTCTTTCCTATTGAATGACAAAACTCAAAAGTTAACAAGCTCTTGTATAGAGTATTTTCATGATTTAAGACATTTCTGTGATCTAGGCATTGACAGCAGACTATATGATCAAAGAACAGCTTTTTATTTTAGTAGATAAACAATCCAAATTTTTACTTTTGGTGCACTGTCTGTGGCAATTTTAAAACATTCACAAATTCTTTGATATTCCTTCTTTCAAATGGTAGGATCCCTCCCCTTGAACATGGATAGTACTGAGGGCCTTGCTTCTAATGAATAGAATGTGGCAGAAATGACAGTGTGGTATTTTTGAGACTAGGTCATAAAATGGCCTTGTGGCTTCATCCTTTCTGTCTCTCTTGAATCATTGGTTCTGGGAGAAGCCAGATACCATGTCATAACAATACTCAAGAGGGTCTGTGAAGAGATCTACATGACTTCAGCCAACAATCATGTGAGTGAGCTAATTTGAAAGCAGATCCTCAGGCAACATCTTTTTTTTTTTTTTTCCTTAGGCAACATCTTGACCACAACCTTCTGAGAGACCCTGAGCCAGGACCAGCTAGCTAGATGCCAGTGAACTCCTGACCCACAGAAATTATGAGGTAATATGTGTGTGTTGTTTTAAGCCACTAAATTTTGGAGGTAATTTGTTACACTGACATACCATCGTGTAATATTTTGTAGTAAAAGTTTTGATAAACCTTTTATGTCTTATAGATTAGCCAACCAACATTGCTTTTAGTTCTCCTAAAATCTTACTTTTTTGTCATTATTTCTTTGGACTATCTTGGACTGAGAGATAATCATTAAAATTATTATAATAGCATCATTAGCATTTTTCTGTTTCTCCAAACTTCTCTTGTAGTTGCTACTTTACAAAAGTTGTTGTTGTATTATTTGTTGCATAGATATTCATGACTATTATATCTTTATAGTAATTATAGCTTTTAGCACTATGAAGTGTTATTTAATGCTCTTTTTTTTTTGCTTGAATATTGCCTTGTCTGGTATTATAACCATTGATTTTAAAATTTGCTTTTACCCAGTACCTCTTTGTTCATTCTTTTAGGTTCTCTTATATAGAGCCAAGAATTAGGTTCTATTTTGTGAGTCAGCCTGAAAATCTTTTTCTCCTTTTAAGTGTTTTAACCCTACACACACACATATACACACAAACACACACACATGACTGCTATGTTTGATCTCAGTTATGTCATCTTTATAAATATGAAAAGTCCATGGTCTTCCAGAAAACTGTGTTCAATTTTCTTTGCTCTTTGTTTTTCTCTTGATATTTATTTTTTGTTCTAATGATTCCCTTTATACCAGTACTCATATTATACCTTGGTACTTTTTTCTTTATACATTGACTATTTGTTTCCAGCTTGGAGCACTAATGAAAGAACTTGAAAGCACCTTCTCTTTCCTCTGTGCCCTCCACCATCCAATTTTAGTTGTTAGTGCTATTTTTCTTAATGTTTTTTCTTGTGTTCCTAAATATGTTTTGGTTCATATGACTCAACTTTGGCCTTAAATGACATTCCTTTTTTAAAAAAGAATTTTTATTTATTTACTAATTTTTGGCTGTGCTGGGTCTTCATTGCTGCACACTTTTCTCTAGTTGCAGTGAGCCTGGCTACTCTCTAGCTGCAATGCATGAGTTTCTAATTGCAGTGGCTTCTCTTGTTGCAGAGAACAGGCTCTAGGGCGCACAGGCTTCAGTAGTTGCAGCTCCCAGGTTCTAGAGCATAGGCTCAATGGTCATGGCACATGAGCTTAGTAGCTCCAAGACATGTGGGATCTTCTCGGCCCAGGGATCCAACCTGTGTCTCCTGCATTGGCAGGCAGATTCTTTATCACTGAGCCACAAGGGAAGCCCCTAAATGACATTTTTTAATCCCACTTTTAACCTTTTAGACAATCAGTGAGGTTATTCTACTTTTTCCTCATTCCCCCATCTCTCATTTTTTTTTTTTTAAGTTCTGACTATATTGTCAGAGCATGTAATGTTTATGTACTATTTTTATTCGCACCTTTGTTTTAGCCTTAGATATATATCCAAACAGATCCATTGAACACTACCAGTCTCTTTGCTGAAGTTTTCTCAGTCCTCTCTTAGTTGGGAGCACTTTGTCCTTAGGAAGGACTCCTAAGTATAATAGTCCCAAGGTTTAGCATCTGAAATTTTTTTTCCCCTAAAGCCTTGCTATTTATGAGACAGTTTGTCTACATTAAAAGTCCTTGGTACACATTTTTTCCCCTTGATTATATTATAGATGTTGCTTTACTGTTTTCTGGCTTTGAATGTTGCTGAGAACTCTGATGACTAACTGGTTTTCTGTCCTCAGAAAGTGACTTGGTTTTCCTGCCAGGAAGCACAGGAAGTTGTTTTTTTTTTTTTTCCTCTTTGTATTAAAGTGTAATAATTTCCTATGCTAAATCTAAGAGTTGATTTTTGGGTATATTTAACTTGGTATATGGTATGCCCTTTTAATGCATGGATTTGAATCTTCTTCCCCTATACACTCTACCCCCCTCCAAAAAAGTGTATTGAATTACAGTTCTATTCCATTATTTTTATTTTCTTCATCAAGACATTCAGAATATGTGTTGGATGTTGTTTGTCGGATTTCTAGATCACTTTCCCTTTGATCCTTTCAATCTCTGTTTCATCATTCTTATTTCCATCCTCTGTGTCCTAAATGTTATATTTGGTCCTAGTTACTCTTTTCTGTTGTTTTAGGTTGCATTCCCTGGGACATAGACTTTGAGACAGAGATTTGAATGCATGAAGTATACTGGAGAGTACCTTTGGGATCAATGTTAAGGATGTGATGATGTTAAGGAAGGAGAATTGGACAGAAGGAGGAACTGAGCTGTAATTAGTGGTATGCTGATGAATGTTTAACAACCAGTTCTCTGGAGCAGGGGGAGCCCTGATCTGTTGCATTTTCCAGCATGTGTGTGCGTGTGTACTAAATTACTTCAGTCGTGTCCAACTCTTCGACTTCATGGACGGTAGGGCACCAGGCTCCTCTGTCCATGGGATTTTCCAGGCAAAAAGACTGGAGTGGGTTGCCATACCTTCCTCCAGGGGATCTTCCCAACCCAGGGATCAAACTCACATCTCCTGCAGCTCCTGCATTGTAGGCCGATTCTCTACTACTTCGATTTTAGCAAATTCTAAGCTACCAAAATGATGTCACTGAGCATAGATCTGCATAGTAATACCCATACAGATGCAATAGATATACCTTAAGAGCATAGATGTAATAAAATGTTTAGGAAGTAATGAATACTGGGTATTTATTACCTTGGTTTTGAATATAATTTATTTAATTTTAACTTTTATATAATTTAAATTTTAGTAATGGGTTATGGTTAACAACTTGCTTGTAAAATTCCTAAAAATGTTAATTGGCTCCAGTGCTTTATTGACCATGACCAGTCACAACAAAGATTTCAGCTCATACCATGAAGAGTTCTGAAGTTAGGATGGCCCTTCAGCATTGCTCCTCCCTGAGGCAAGGGCCTGGTCACTGAATGCAGGCAGACCCGGGGGAGAGGGTTAGACCTTGGATGAGGGAGTTTTCTTTGGCTAAAGGAAATACTCAGAGAAGGACTCATCCTCCAACATTCCAGCAACTTGGAGTATGAGGGTTTCAGTCTCAAAGTGAGTGTCTGGGGAATATATCACAGGATCCACTACAATTAAATATCTTGTAGTTTAGTCTTAATTTCTGCTTTGGGACAGCATTTTTTCCTGGTATCTGGTTCTGCAACTGCTCCTAAGTCGCTTCAGTCGTGTCTGGCTCTGTGCGACCCCACAGACAGCAGCCCACCAGGCTCTGCTGTCCCTGGGATTCTCCAGGCAAGAACACTGGAGTAGGTTGCCATTTCCTTCTGGTATCTGGTATACTTTAATTTGTCAAAACTTGTGACACTCGTTTCTGTTTTTTTTTTTTTATCCTTATAGTAATTTTGTATAGATACTGATTTTTTTGGTTATTTGCATTCATGTTCAAATATGTTGCATTTTTCTGGGTAACCATTCTGGGTCACTTTTGGAGAGAATGGAGAGGTTTTTGTGGGTCTTTTCTGGTTTTTCAGCTCAACCACTCCCTCTCCTGTTGCTATAGTGAAGAGCAGTTTTCTTAATTGTAATGTGTATGTAGAGTGGTGGTGTTGTTTTGTTTTTTGTAGTCAGACTTCTGATTCTCTTGTTCTTTTTTTCAGTGCTTTACTTATTATAGTAACTATTTTTCTTTCTTCCAATTACTACTGGCTACTGCTCCAAGGAACAATGACTACTTTCCGAAGTGCCTTCTCCAAAGGGAACTTCTCTTCCAAAGGGCACTTTGGAAAAAGGGTACTTCTCTTCCAAAGGGCACTTTCCAAAGTGCCTCTTCCAAGGGTCCTTCTCAAGACTACCATCTTTGTTCCTGTGAATTTTCCGAGCCATATATATTTTAACATTTATTTTTATTTATTTATTTGACTGCTCTGGATCTTAGTTGCCCAATGTCGGATCTTTGATCTTTGCTGTGAAGTAAAGGATCTTTATTTAGTTGTGGCATGTGAATTGATTTCTGTGTTTTGACTTCTCTTGCCATTGCTGATCTGCCATTTTTCAGACCAGATCTCAGCTGTTCCCAATAAAGTTTGGGTTATTTCCTCCTTGGACATGAATCCTTGTTGATGTTACTGGGTTCTACCATCACCAAGACCCTACATATTCCCTTACTCTTTCAAACAGATTCTGTGACCACAGATAAACTTGTAGGGGTTCTAGATGGTCTCTTCTGTATTTTCCTCAACCTGCATATAAAATTGGAGATTGTAGGATTTTTTTTTTTTTTTTCTGTATTTAGTATCCGTTGTAGGAAGTTTTATTTTATTTATTTTTGGCTGTGCTGGGTCTTCATTTCCAGTTGTGGAGAGTGAGGGATAATCTCTAGTTGTGGTGCATGGACTTCTCATTGCAGTGGTTTCTCTTATTGAGGAGCATGGACGCTAGGGCACATGGCTTCAGTAGCTGCAGCACGTGGGCTCAGTAGTGCGGTTCCTGGGCTCTAAGCACAGACTCAATAGTTGTGGCACACAGGCTTAGTAGCTCTGAGGCATGGGGGATCTTCCCAGATCCGGGGTTGAACCTATGTCTCTTGCATTGGCAGGCGGATACTTGACCACTGAGCCACCAGGGAAGCCCCAGTAATAGGAATTTTTATTTGTTTTTCTTTTTGCTCCCTATAGCTTTTTGGAAGAGGTATGAGAAGAGTTGTGGGTTTCCCTGGTAGCTCAGCTGGTAAAGAACCCACCTGCAATGCAAGAGACCACAGATCAATTCCTGGGTCAGGAAGATCCCCCTGGAGAAGGGATAGGCTAACCGCCCCCCACCCACCCCGCCCAGTATTCTTGGGTTTCCCTTGTTACTCAGATGGTAAAGAATCCACCTGCAATGAGGGAGACCTGGGTTCATTCCCTGGGTTAGGAAGATCCCCTGGATGAGGGCATGGCAAGCCACTCCAGTATTCTTGCCTGGAGAATCCCTGTGGACAGAGGAGACTGGCGGGCTACAGTCCATGGGGTCGAAAAGAGTTGGTCAGACATGACTGAGCTGCTCAACACAGCACAGCACATGGAAAGAGTCATAGAATGCCAGAATGTGTATTTGTTTTTATTAATAATATGCATAAATAATATTGTGCTTCAAATATCCTTCCATTTTTTCACTTCTCATGGTTTAATATCTGTCTGTGCACTATATGTACACTAGGTTGTTGCTTTTGTTGATACATTTCTTCTCATCTGCATCCACCCTATTTTGTGTACCTGTTCCCCTGGTTAATATACCTGAGTTGGTTCCACTAACCTGCTACCCTCCTGGAAGAACATCTTGACTGTTGAATTCAGTTATATAATATTTATCTGTATCTATTTTTTTAAATCTATTTTCATTTGTGACATAGATTATGATTCTCTTTTCTTGTACTGTCTGTCTGATTTTGGAATAAATTTTTTCCCTTTTTTCCTATTTTCTGGAGCAATTTAATTGACAAAAGGATTAGTGGTCCCTTGAAGTCTTGGAAACTCACTCTAAAACCATGTAAGCCTAAGGCTCTTTTCTAGGGAGTAAGGTCTTAATTATTTTTCAATTTATTTATGGTATTTTGTTTGTTTATATTTTAATTTCTTTTGCCAATTTGGCATTTTATAATTTTACAAAATCATATACTGCAAGTAAGTTTTTTAGTGTATTAGTCTATAATTAATCATAATACTCTTTTCAATTGCTGCTGTATTTGGAGCTGGTTCCCTTGATTTTATTATGTGATTTGAATATTCATATATTTTTTGCTGATTAACTCATTAGGGAGTTGTCCATCTTACTCATTTTTGTAAATAAAACAGCAAAAATTAGTTCTAATATAACTGAAGTTACAATGAATGTTAACCAGTTAAATAAGACAAAAACTCAGATTGGAGCTTAGACTGGACATAAATTAAGGTCTAGCAATATATTATTTATAAAAGACACTTTAAAAAATATGGAAAAATTGAAAGTGGAGATATAAGTAGATGTTTCAGGCTAATATGAACAGAAACATCAAATAAATAAATGTAGAAACAAAATAGATATATTCAAGGTAGAAATTCAAGGTGAAAAGTATCAGGGACGAAGTCTAAAGAATAGGCAGACTATCAGGAGCTCAACCACGTGAAATTATCAAGTTGATAGTTGGATATACAGGACTAGAATGCAGGGGCAAAGTTCAGAAGCAAAATAAAAGCTGAGATTAAGTTTGGAGTCATCAGAATATACATGGTGTTTAAAGCCATAAGACTGACTGAAACTATCAAGGAAGTGTATGCAGGAAAAGAGGTCCAAAGAGTAAACTCTGAACCATCCCAACATTTTGCCATCAGAGAGATGAAGAGGAGCCAGCAAAATGATGTAGAAGTAGCCAGAAAGATAGGAGGCAAACCAGGAGAGCATGATGTCCTGGAGCCACCTGGAAAAGATGTTTACAAAGAAAAAGAGTGATTGGCACTTTCAAATGTAGCTGACAGGCCAAGTAAGAGTAAGGCCAAGTAAAATGACCTTTGAACTTAACAATCTGGAGGTTGTTGGCGACCTTGCTACGAGTAAGTTGGATGATGGAACTGGGGCAAAGACCTGATTAGATGGGTTCAAGAGAGAAAAGAAATTGAGACAGTGAGTTTACACAGGTTTTGAAAGGAATTTTTCTGTGAAAAGGGTGAGAGAAATGGAGCAATAACTGGCAGAGGAGGTGGATCTAAGAGAGCTGTTTGTTTTTAAGTTAAATGTTAAGAAAATTAACATCATGTTAGAAAGGAAAATGTCAGTGGTACTGAGAGAAATGAGAGAATTATTGAACTGATGTCCTTGAATAGGTCTAGTGTGCAAGTAGAGAAGCTGGCACTAAATAGGCAGCATACAGTTAAGTTCATCCACAGATAGCAAGAGAGAAAGAAGACTATACAAGTACAAATTTAGATAATTAGGGAGATATGGGGGCTAATAATGGGGCTTCCCAGGTGACTCAGTGGTAGAGAATCTGCCTGCTGAGGCAGGAGCTGCAGGAGCTGCTGCTGCTGTTGCTGCTAAGTCACTTCAGTTGTGTCTGACTCTGTGCGACCCCATCCCTGGGATTCTCCAGGCAAGAACACTGGAGTGGGTTGCCATTTCCTTCTCCAATGCAGGAAAGTGAAAAGTGAAAGTGAAGTCGCTCAGTCTTGTCCGACTCTCCGTGACCCCATGGACTGCAGCCTACCAGACTCCTCCATCCATGGGATTTTCCAGGCAAGAGTACTGGAGTGGGTTGCTGTTGCCTTCTCCGGAGATGCAGAAGATGCAGGTTCAATCCCTGGGTCAGGAAGATCCCCTAGAATAGGAAATGGAAACCCATTCCAGGTTTCTTGCCTGAAAAAAATCCCATGGACAGAGGAACCTGGTGTGCTACAGTCCATGGAGTCGCAAGGAGTCAGACAACAACTGAGCAAGTACATACAGGTGGCTAATAATCTGAGTTAATCATGATTGCTTCCATTTTCTCAGTGCAGTAAGGAGCTACATGACTATCCAAAAGAAGGAAGATGGAAGAGAAGGCCTCAGAGATCTGAAGGGACAGGAGAAAATACAGAATTTTTTCCAGGACAGTGAGAGTAATGGATTAGAGAAATAGAGTATATTTGCCAGGCAGTATTATGGGCCACTTGAGGTTAATGATTATTTGAAGTAAGATCAGTCAGCAAGTTTGAACGTTTTCCTGAAGCCACATTCAGCTTCCAGAGTGCAGTTATGAGACAGACAGAAAAAACTGAATTTAAGTTGAGCTGTGATCAGCCAGGGATCTTTCTTTCTTCAGAGTAAGAAAGAAACAAGTGAGTTCAAGTTTAGATCATATATCAGAAACTGAGTATAATTATCAACTGTGGAATTCTAGCTGGGTTCCCAAGGAAGTGAGGATATGAAGGGATGAGAGGCAGTAAGCAGGTAGTTAAATCAATAAAGGAAAGGACCCTGTGGAGTTCAAAAGGATTGTTGGAGTTGGGGTACTAGAAGGAGCAAGCTGGAAAGAGATGATGTTTGGAGAATGAATTACTTGAAACTGAGACTATGGAAAGATTGCAGTTTTCCTCCCCCCACCCCCCACCCTGCTTTTTTTGTGATGATAAAGTCAAGGTTATGATTAATGGATCAAGGGTTATATCTCTGAAGAAGAATAGATCAAAGAATTGTGAGGCCAGGTGTTGGAAAGAACTGTATGAATATTGAAATTGCTGGTGATGACTTCCGGCTCATTTGGTAAAGAGTCTGCCTGCAATGCAGGAGACCCGAGTTCGATCCCTGGGTTGGGAAAATCCCCTGGAGAAGAGAATGGCAACCCACTTCAGTATTCTTACCTGGACATTCCCATGGACAGAGGAACCTGATGGGCTACAGTCCATGGAGTTGCAAAGAGTCGGACATGATTGGGCAACTAACACACACCACGCACACACACACACACACACACACACACACACATGTGACAGAAGTACTGGATTAAGTTACAGTGAGTAAGGAGGAGGTAAAAGATTTCAACAGAGAGAGCAATGGATGGTATTCAGTCTAATGACAGGAGATTTAAAGTTGAATCTTATTAGAAACTAGGAGAGAATGATCTGGAAGTAGCATTGAGGAGCGAGGAAGATCCCCATGTCATTTCTAGGCCAAGTGAATAAGAGGGATGAGAGTTAAAATAGACAACACTTGACGGACTTCCCTGGTGGTCCAATTAAGAATCCACCCGCTGGTACAGGGGACATGGGTTCAACCCATGGTCTGGGAAGATTCCACATGCTGTGGGTCAGCTGAGCTCACGTGCCACAATTACCGAGCCCCCTGGGCCACAGCTACTTAATCCAGAGCACCTAGAGCCTCTGCTCCACAACAAGAAAAGCCACCTCAATGAGAAGCTGGAACACTGCAACTAGAGTAGCCACTGCTCATCGAAACTAAAGAAAGCCTGGGCAACAACGAAGACCAAGTGCAGCCAAAAATATACAATAATTAATTAAGTAAATAAATAAAATAGACATCATTTGAGTGGGTTGCAAGTGAGGAAGTATTATCAGTGTTATCAGGAAAGAGCAAGGGGTCAGTTATTGCTTTGCATATTTTGAGGTTACAGTGTTATAATCATCTTTATTAACAATATAGGTGCATGGTATTATCTCTGTGTTCTTTATCTACTATCTCCCTTTGCCCCAATTATGCTTCTTGCCTTGAATTTATTTTTGCCTGTTATTACATGTCCTCTTTGCCTTGGCGGGTGTTGGGGTGGGGTGTACATATTTGTCCCTTTCTATCTCTTTGTTTTAACTTTGTCCTGTCCTACTTTTTAAAAATTTTAATGGCGTTTAGTTGATCTACAGTGTTGGGCTGTTTTTTGCTCTACAGCAAAGTGAGTCAGTTATACATATATCCGTTCTTTTTTTGATTTCTTTTGTCCTGTCCTTCTTTTAAGTGTGACTCTTATAGACATTATATTGCTAGATCTTATGTTTAAATTAAATCTGAGCATTCTATCTTTTCTTGGTAAATTAATAAATTATCTTTATGTTGAATATTTTCTTTCTTCCTAGTTTAAATTTTCTTTCATTTTTTTTCTTGCTTATTTCCTTATATTAACCAGTTTTTTCTATGGGTTTGAAAAGTACACATTTTATATTTGTTCTTCCATTGGTTATCTTTAACTTGTTAAGACTCTTACTTGTATTTATCTTTTCCAACTTACTAAACTTATCAACACCTATCTGTGCCTTCGCCCTTCGTGGTACAGATACTTTTTAAAAATTATTTATTTAAGTATTTGGCTGTACTAGTTCTTAGTTGTGGCATGCAGGGTCTTTGGTCTTTATTGTGCCATGCATGATTCTTAGTTATGGCATGTGGGATCTAGTTCCCTGACCAGGGATCAAACCCTGGTCCCCTGCATTGGGAGCACAGAATCTTAGCCACTGGATCACCAGGGAAGTTCTAGGACAAATATCTTAATATACACTCTTATCTGTCTCTGGATATTGCACTCTCCCCCTACTTTGTTATATGTGGTATGTGTGTGTGTGTATAATGCTTATGTATATACAGTGTTTTTTAGACACCAACAAGCTTTACACAATTATTTTCTCATTTTTACTATCTTATATTTTATAGCATTTCCTAAAATTTTCATTCAATAGATTACTTCCTTCAAGAATACTTTTAAAAGGGGTCTTAATGACAATCTGATGAGACCTTGAAGGTCTGAGAATATATTTGCTATACCCTCATGTTTAAGCGATAGCTTAGTTGAATATAACTTAGCTTCAAAGTTTCTGTTTTTAATATTTTAAAAATATTTATTGCTTTCCTGTCCTTACTGTTGCTCCTGAGAAGTCTGACATCATTCTGATTCATTTTCTTTGTGGGTGAGCTGCTTTGCTTAGGATTTTCTCTTTGCTTTGGAGTTCTTAAATTTCATTAAAATATCAATAAATATTCAATTTTCCTATATCAGCCTCATTTATCCTCCCTATTTACCCTCCCAATATCAATCTTTTTTTGAAGGTTCTCACTTAAAAAAAAAATAATCTTCCCTACAATAACTTTTTTCTCTCCTGTTAGGACTCCTATTATATAAATGCTGTCTTTTCTATGTCTAAATTCTTTTTTTTTTTTAATTCATTTTTTAAAATTTATTTTCATTTATTTATTTGGCTGCGTAGGATCTTAGTTGCAGCACGCAGGCTTAGCTGCAGCGTCACATGTGGGATCTTAGTTCCCTGACCAGGGATTGAACCCTCATCCCCTCCATTGGAAGGCAGATTCTTAACCACTAGACTACCAGGGAAGTTTCTCTAGCCTCATATTTACTAATTTTTGTATTTTTTCATCTCTTATTTCTTCTCAATGTCTTCTAGAAAAGTTTCTTGACTGATCTTGGTTGATGTCCATTTTGCTGTTTATATCATCTAGTGAGTTTATTTCAATTATGCATTGAATAGTCAGTAATCCTACTTGGTTCTTCACAAATGTTTGTTTCTGCTTCATTATCAATATCCTCTTGGGAACATTTATTTGGCTTATTGTTGTTGTTCAGTTGCTAAGTTGTGTCTGACTCTTTGCAACCCCATACCTGCAGCATGCCAGGCTTCCCTGTCCTTCACTGTCTCCCTGAGTTTGCTCAAACTCATGTCCATTGAGTCAGTGATGGCATCCAACCATCTCAGCCTCTGTTGCCCACCTTTCCTCTTGCTCTCAATCTTTCCCAGCATCAGGGTCTTTTCCAATGAGTCAGCTCTTCACATCAGGTGGCCAAAGTATTGGAGCTTCAGCTTCAGCATCAGAACTTCCAATGAATTTTCAGAGTTAACTTCCTTTAGGGCTAACTGGTTTGATCTCCTTGCTGTCCAAGGGACTCTCAAGAGTCTTCTCCAGCACCACAGTTCGAAAGCATCAATTCTTCAGAACTCAACCTTCTTTACGGTCTTTATTTGGCTTGTATTCTAGTAATTCTTTCATCTCGAGTAGGTTATTTATTTTCTTCCTAAATGTCTACGTACTTTCCCCTGTGAGGTCATTTTCTTTCATGAGTATCCATTATCTCAGGGGGTAATGGAAGGAGAACAAGGTGGGAAGTGTCAAAACCTAGGCTTTAGCTTGTATACCACTCCTGGTGAGTGAGACAGTCCAACTTTGAATATTCTTATGTGTATTGCTCTCATCAGAGGGCTTTGCCCCTTGGTGAACTTCTCTATACCCAAGGCTTTGTTCTTTTCTAAGGATGTATTTGTCTAGCCCTCTGGATAAAGAGAAAGCCTACGAGGAAAGGTAGGAGGAAAACTTTAGATGCTTGTTTCTTGAATCAGAAGTTTACTGTTGTTGTTTTTTTTAATCCAACCTTCCAGTAGTGTTCCCCTGTGAACTTACTTTCTGGTATTATAGAAGAGCTGATGGGAAAGGTAGTGATCTACTCTGGGCGGTGTTGGATAGAAAAGAATCCAACTCAGGATTTCTCCCCAAATCTACTCTCCATGTTGGAAGCCTGGCCCTCCTCTGTCCAGGGCTTCTATTTTCCTTCTTTATCAAATCATAAGTATCTCCTGACCCTCCAGGGATTTCTGCTGGTTTCATTTTCTTTTCTTTTTTTTTTTTTTACCCATTCATTTCTTATTTCTGAGGTATATTTAGGCTTGGGTTGGCATGGGAGGTATAGTGTACCACTTTGTCATTACATCAGGGATCATTTTGTAACAGCCTACCTTAGTGTTTGTTGAAGCTTTGTGTTTCCAGCAATTTAGAGCAGAAGATATTCTTTCTTGAGTGGTAGTAGTCTGGAAATGAAGATGTTTAGCCTGAAGAACTACAGGCAGAAATAAAAGCATAGGATAGGCAAAGCAATGTATATATATGAAAGAGAGCAAAATAGGCATTTTACTGAAATGTTGAAATTTACTTTCAACATACTTGTATTTAATTTTACAGTCACCTGGGAATCTTCTTAAACCTGGAAACAAGACAAGAAAATCTTATTACAAGTTGCTCTTGAACACATTTGTGGGAATATAGATGATTTATAGGGAAATTGAGTGCCTCCAAAACTCACAAAGTTAAACTAGTAAAATTAATATGTAATTCATATATATAAAAGTCACCTTAACAAGGCAAAATGTCTCCCAGGATAAAATAAGGAAGAGCAGGACTTGGCAGTAGTTTATATTTATTAGACAGTATTCTTACACCTAAAGTTAGAACATGGCCTGATTATTGACAATGGTTGTTATTTCTAGGCATGGACTTGTCTGTATTTTCTGGATTTTTTATGATGAACATTCATTACCTTTGTAACTGGAAAAAAATTATTTTATTGAATTTTCATAGGAAAATCATCATATAAATATACAAACCTGTACAAGGATATTTGCTGCAGCATTGTTTGCAATGTTGAAAAAGATCCAAATTTCTATCAGTGGAAGAACCATTCAATAAATTATGATAGATCTATATAATAAATATCATGTAAACAATAAAAATGATGCTGTAAGCCTATATTAATGTAGAAAAATTTCAAAGATTTACTGTTAAGTGAAACACAAAGTAGGTTAAAAGATGTGTCTGATATGAGTCCATTTTTGCAACCAAAAGTAAGTGCATGGAAATGTTTTGAAAAATATATGCAAGAAGTTACTACTCAGTCTTAACAAATAAGTTGATCAAAGTGAAAAATCAGCAACTCTTCTTTGATTCTTTGGAGAAGTGAGGTCACAGGGAAAACCACTGCCCCCAAATTGGATAGACAGATGATAGAGAATTACAGCTTAACTAAATCAGAAGCTCATGAGCAGAAACTCCTGCAGGAAGCAGCGCCTGGTAGAAAACCTAAAACTGTGACTGATGAATGGTTGGAGGCTCAGTATTAACAAGTCTGAGAGTTAAAAAATCCAGGGGACCTAGTCAAAACGACCTCCAGAAACTCTACTAGATCCTGACAGTGAAGATTGGAGAAAAATCCCGTTTACCCCAGGGACTGGGGAAGGTAACCATTCTGAAGTAGAGCAGAGCATTCTGTTTTTCTTAACAAATCTACCCTCAAGAGAAACTATTTACCAAAGTTTAACATGCTAGAGTTTCATCAGGGCCTAACCTGCTTGAAGGAAATACCCAACTCCAGTCAACTCTAGCCATCCTGTCCCATCTAAGGTGAGGTAGGGGTCAGGGTACTAGCAAGCATTGGTAAAGTTCACAGTCCAGAGTTATAGGCTCTCCAAAAGATGAGACCTAATCACAGAGCTGTAAAATGTTTCCCCTTCTCCCATACTTCACTACCATACCACTAGAGGCCTATTTGCCAGAGTTCCTTTCACCTAATATATCTCGATTTTAATTTAAAACTTACAAAGTACACTAAAAGAAAAAAAGTACAGTTTGAAGAAGCTGAACAAGCATCAGAACCAGAGTAAGGTACAGTAGTGATATAATTAAGATAATTACAGTCATAATTAACTATAATTAATATGCTAAGGACATTAATGAAAAGGTAGATAGCACATAGGAATACTGGATAACGTTAATTTTCTTTAAAGAAGACTTTTCAAGAGAAATTTTAAAATATTTTGAACTAAATTAAAATGAAAATAGAAACTTATCAAATATTTTGAGCTGCAGCAAAACAGTATGCTTAGAGGGAAATTTATAGCATTGAGTGCACATGTTAGGAAAGACGCTTCCACCTTTGGAAACTAAAAAATGAGGAGCAAACAAAATCCAAAATAATCAGGGGAAAAGAAATAATAAAAATTAGAGCAGAAATTAGTAGAGAAAAGTAGCAGATTTAACTGGGCACCTTGCTCAATTATGTGTTTATGTTTTTAAGTACAAAGCCAAATGTGTAGAAATATTAACACCATATTCAGGATCATGGTTTCTCTGGCTCATGAAGGAAAAAAGGTCATTGGTTAGGGGTACAATGGAGAAATTCACTTTTATGTGTGTTTGTATTATATATTTTTAAGTTTTGCTTTTTGGATTTTTCCTTTCTTTTGTAAAGAGTGTATTTTATTTCTGCATATGCAGATTTTTAATATTACTATGTTTCTTGCAATCTGAAATATTGATAATAAATACTGAAAAAACTTCAATAGCCCTCTAGATAAAGTCCGGGGAACCTAATATGGATTACAAACACCTTCATGGTTTCTCTGACCCTACTTACCTCTCTAATCTTCCCACTTCCAGTTTGTACACAACAGTCTCACCAGGCTGACCAATTTTCCTCAAAAGACCTCCTTCCTCCTCTCCAGCACAGCCAGTCCTCCTCCCCTTATCACCCATCTTTCTCTTGATAGTAAATCTTTGCTTAATTGTCCATATCTTTAGTAAAACATCTCTGGCACTTTTTCTTTGTCTGGGTTGGATACTTCTTTGTACTTCCAAAATATTTAGCACTTTCACCATCATTTACCACTTAATCATACAGTATTGCAACTGTTGATTTACTTCTCTATAGCTTCCATTAGAATATAAACCCCCAAAGTATAGAAACTTATGTCTCACTTATTCTAACATCCCTGGCCTCTGCTTAGTATTTAGCAATGATAGGCCCTCAATAAATATTTTTATAGAAATTATTTAGTTAATTAATGATAGTCTGGTTTATTTAACGTTCTTGAGGCAAGCTATAATTTTATTTTTAATGTGAACCCTGTTTTATAATCAGTATTTAGTTGGAATCATAAAATCTTACCATCCCATACTGTGGTTAGAAATTATTTCCTGAAAACAAATAAACAAAGAAACTCAAAACAGAAATCATTACCTGGAATAAAATTCTCTTCAGTCATTCACATAATAAAGTTTGGGTTAAACTAGGTCTTGCTTTTGTTTTTAGGATTAGCTCATAGTAAGCGTTCATCAGATTGCATAAACCATTCTTAGGCAATTGTGATAAAGTTCTTAAAGTTGCCTTTTATTTTTATAAATTCAAATTTGGGACTATAATAGGTATTACTCTAATGTATGGTAAATATGTACTGATACCACTTGCATTTAAATGAACCAAATAAAAATGCCATTGTTACTTATATTTTCTTCTTAGCTTACTCTTTTGCTTCATTTTCCCTAGAGCCTGTGTGCTGCTAACTAAAGACTGTGATTTTCGAATAGCTTCTAACCCCATTTGTTAAAAAAAACAATTATACCTTGATAGAAAAATACAATTTTCCTTTTCAAACAGAAGTTTATATAGCAACATGTTAGCAGCAGTATTATCCCTGAATGGTAGAGGTCGAAAGTAATTTGTCGTCTTTGTTATACTTTCTTATGCCTTATATATTTTTGAAATTTTTTAATGAAAATATTTCAAATTATATTTTGTTGAAAACTGTTCCTTTGGGAATTCCCTGGAGGTCCAGTGGTTAGGACTCAGCACTTTCACTGCTAGGGGCCTGGTTTCAATTCCTGGTGGGGGAACTGAGATCCCACAAAGCATGCAGCATGGCCAATAAATAAATAAATAAATACTTCTTTAAAAAAATTGTACTTTTGATAGTTGTTATCTTTTGTAATTCATCAGTATCTTATCATCCCCTACTTTACTTTTTACCTCTTTGGAGACAGAAACATATATTTATTCGTTCATTCAACATTGAACTTTTTTGAATATTTATAATGGGTCAAGATGTCAGACCTCTTGGGATACAAAGAGACAGATGCATAAACAGATCATTATAATACCTGTGGTAGATACAATGATAGAGTAATAAGCTTAGGATATTATGGAATTTTAGGAAATGGCACATAATGGCAATAGGGAAGATTAGGAAAAGCTTTCCTCAGGGGGAAAAAATATAAACTAATTAAGTCAGTAATGTTTTTGAGCTGTAAGTAACAGAATCCCTGACTAAGGATGGTTGAAACTAAAAAGTTATTCATTGCTCACCTAACAAAAAGGTCAGAGGCAGGTGTACTCAGGGTTGTTCTAGTAACTTAATGTCATCAAAGATAGGGTTTTACTTATCTTCCTCCTCTGTAATTCTTGGTGTATTGTCTTTTTGGTCCTGTGGTTATCACCTGAGGGTTGCCAAAGATGACACTAGCTCTAAGCATCACATAACACATCAAGGCAGGAAGAGAAATTTTAATCCCAGTCACCTCTGTTGGAAACAGGAAGAAAGGGTACTGGGGGAATAGGGAGGTTTCTGTTTGTATATATTTTTAATTTAAAAAATTTATGAGATAACGTAAAAGAAGCAATATGTTATTGGTCCTGAATTTTTTCAAATATTGTTCCTTCTGCCTGGCATCCATGGTCTCTTGAAACTTTCTCACATGTTGTATCTCAGTGCCTCATTTATAGTACCTGGTACATAGTAAATAGTAAATATTTTTGAAAGTAAAGCAGGCAGAGCAAAAACACAAGCAGTTGAACACAATAGGCAGCTAATCTCCCTAAAATATATTGTCTAAAATCAGGGAAAGTAAGTAATAAGGTAATTACAATACATGATAGGTGCAAGGATAGTGTTAATTACAAGATACTAGTAAGATTATGCTCAAAATACTTCAAGCTAGGCTTCAGCAGGACGTGAACCCAGAACTTCTAGATGTACAAGCTGAGATTAGAAAAAGCAGAGGAACCAGTGATCAAATTACTAACATTCGTTGGATCATAGAGAAAACAAAAGAATTCCAGAAAAACATCTGCTTCTGCTTCATTGACTACATGAAAGTCTTTGACTGTGTGTATCACAACAAACTGGAAAATTTCCAAAGAGATGGAAATAACAGACCACCTTACTTGTCTTCTAAGAAACATGTATGTGGGTCAAGAAATAACAGAACTGGACATGGAGAAATGAGCTGGTTCAAAATTGGGAAGAGTATGACAAGGGTTTATGTTGTCACCTTGCTTATTTAACTTACATGCAGAGTTATGCAGAGTAGATCATGTGAAATGCTGGGATGGATGACTCACAGACTGGAATCAAGATTGCCAGGAGAAGTATCAACAACTTCAGATACATAGATGATACCCCTCTACTGGCAGAAAGTGAAGAAAAACTAAAGAGCCTCTTGATGTGGGTGAAAGAGGAGAATAAAAAAGATTATTTGAAATTCAACATTCAAAAAACTAAGATCATGGCATCTGGTTCCATCCCTTCATTGTAAATAGAAGGAGAAAAAGTGGAAACAGTTACAGATTTTATTCACTTGGCCCCAAAATCACTGTGGATGGTGACTGCAGACATGAAGTTAAAAGACACTTGCTCCTTGGAAGGAAAGCTATGACAAATCTAGGTGCAGTGTATTAAAAAAGCAGACACATCACTGCCAACAAAGATGTGTATAGTCAAAGCTATTATTTTTCCAGTAATCATATATAGATGTGAAGTTGGACCATAAAGGCTGAGCACCGAAGAACCGATGCTTTCAAATTGTGCTGGAGAAGACTCTTGAGGGTCCTTTGGACTGCAAGGAAATCAAACCAGTCAATCTTAAAGGAGATCAACCCTGAATATTCATTGGAAGGACTGATGCTGAAGTTGAAGCTCTAATACTTTGACTACCTGATGCAAAGAGCCAACTCATTGGAAAAGACCCAACTCATTGGAAAAGACCCTGATGCTGGGAAAGATTGAAGGCAAAAGGTAGAGGAGGCCCAGAGGATGAGATGGTTAGATAGCATCACCAACTCAAGTGAACATGAATTTGAGCAAACTCCAGGAAATAGAAGGACAGAGGAGACTGGTATGCTACAGTCTGTGAGGTTGCAAAGAGTCAGACACAACTTAGTGACTGAACAGCAGCAACAAGATTATGTAATATTTCTGCTATTATTTTACTTTATTAAAGTAAAATTTTAAGTGTCTTATTTCATGGTCGCTCAGTCGTTCCTGACTCTTTGCGACCCCATGGATGACTGTAACCTACCAGAATCCTCCATCTATGGGATTCTCCAGGCAAGAATACTGGAGTGGGTTGCCATTTCCTTCTCCAGGGGATCTTCCTGACCCAGGGATTGAACCTGGGTCTCCTGCATTGCAGGCAGATGCTTTACCCTCTGAGCCACCGGTATCTGCCACCTAAACAAATTTATGAGTTAATGCTGTTTCTTCTTACCCCAGGACTTGGATTTCACCAGAATAAATGAAACTGCTGCCACAAATTCTTTCAGGTTACAAAGTTCAATCTTCTAAATTCTTAGTTTAGAACATTAAATTCTCTTTCCTGAAAGAGGTAATGCAGACTCTAAAACTCTTTAGTTTCATTGGAATGATTTCCAATGATAGGCTAAAATCTGGTTTAACAGAATTTGGAAACATGGAACCACATGACCACCTTACCTATTGTTTCCAAGTGTCTTCAGTGTATCCTGGGATCTAAGCCCTGAATTTACTTCAGATTGGGCCTAGATGTGACAATTGAATTTAAGGTCATGTTGCTGAAGCATGAAGTGAGCAAAAGCACTTTACAGTGGTCTTTCTGGTATTTTCAATAATAAATCCCTAAGTGGAATTCAAAAGTGGACCTTTCTAGTGTTAGATTAAGTTTTGCCATATTATAACTGTTTTTTGTCTGTCTGTTTATATTCTTCCAATAGGCCCATGAAAAGAAACACTAGAAGACTAATGCTGAATTTATGGGTACTTTCTTATAACTGGTGTGAGTTTGACGTCACACCAAGAACCTACTTTTGGTAACTCCCTGGTGCTGTAAGTCAAGTTAAGGAAACAAAAGGTATGTGATCAAAGGCCCAATTATCAGAGTTCTCCCAGTGCTTAACTTACCTTGATTGAATACATGTAAGAGATCTTATGAAGGCTGACTGAACATCTAACTGAAGCAGCATAGGAATATCTGGGTACCCACCCAGCTGGGCCCAGAGTGAATGCATTGATGTCTTCTCTGTTATTGGGTAACTCGAAGTGGATAGATCTGCATTCCAGATGGCTTGCAGTTGGTCGTCTTTTCTAGAGAATCAGAGAGCACTCCTTAAGCATCAAACTCTCCTGAGCTCCAAAGACATTCAAGATATAATTCCTATTCTCCTCCCTTCTCTTCACCACCACCCTGTCCTATAGAGCTCCCCCTGGCACTGAGGAACTTTAGTTATGGTCACTTCAACTGAGAGATGGGTTAAAATAGCAGAATTTGCAGAAATAGCTTTCTTTTTTTTTTCCCTGAAAGTTGCCTTCCCATGACTTCACCTACTAATATATTTTAAACAACTTCCTTAGCTTCATGGAGTACACATTCCATATTCAGGCTATTACCCCACCTCCACAACAATCTTTTCCCTTTCTTTCCCAAAGTTTCTACCTTTTTTTTTCTTTAAGAAAATGTTTCTAAGTTTCTTCATTGTGTATATTGAAATAATTTGTTTCTTACTAACAAAGAATCAACTTCATTTTTTTAAAGGAACTCAAAACTAGATGTTAAATTTTTAAGTAGAAATAAGCCTTTTGCAGACTAGCTAAGAAGATTAATACTTGCACCACCATTATCCACTGCACCATATCATAATTGTGGAGAAGAGGAATCTCTTGGGCAGAAAAAAAAAGCATTAATTTCCATTTATTATCCAAAGAAAGTTTAATGTAAGTCTTTCCTACCACACACCTAAATTTATTGAGAATGTTATACTTCCTTTTGTCTTCTTTAGGTAGCTTTAGGCATGGCTTTTGAACAGATTTGGTAGAGGCAGGTATTTGCTTTTTTTCAATGACCAAAGGGATAGGTTGATCGAGATTCAATTTATATGTCTCTTGAAGCTAAAAGTAAATAAATCAGAAAAAGGAAATCATGAAAAGAAAGGGCCAAAGTCTTTAGGACGATCTTCTGAGTTGGCACTAGCTAAACTATGACATATTTCCTCTTCCAAATTCTCTTTCTCCATGCCTTTTCTCCCTTCCTCCAACCACTCCTCAATCTGTACCCACCTCCAACACACAATTTCAGAGTTGGCAGTTATTAATATATAAAGACCATGGTCCTGCTTTAAGTTCTAGTTTTAGTTCTCTCATTTCCTAGCTTTGTGACTTTGGATTAGTTGCCAATTTTATTGGCACCTCTTTCTTCTCATTTCTAAAACAAGGATAATAATACAAGGTTGTTGTGAGAGTTGTATAATATGTTTGGAAAACTTCACAAATTGTGAAGAAGCACTGTGCAAATGTAATGATAGCTAACACTGACTGTCAGATGCTTTCTATATGTTAACTTGCCTGCAGTGTGGGAGACCCGAGTTCGATCCCTGGGTCAGGAAAATCCCCTGAAGAAGGAAGTGGCAGTACTCTTGACTGGAAGATCCCATGGACGGAGGAGCCTGTGGGGCTACAGTCCATAGGGTCGCAAAGAGTAGGACATGACTGAGCAACTTCACTTTCACTTTCATTAATATTTACAGTCTTATGAGATAGGTGCTATTATTATCCTCGTCTTACATATGGGGATATGAAGCTCAGAAAATTTAAGTGGCTTGCCCAAGGTCTCTTAGCAAGTATGTAGTAAAGCTGGTCTGGTAGCAGAACCAACTTGTTGACCACGATTCTGATTCACTGTAAGGTATTTATACATGTCTACCCTTTCATTCCTTTTGTTTTTCCCTCTCTTTTCTTAATACCTTCATACCTACTTCATTATCTAGATTCTAGCTTTCCTGACCCCAGACCTTTATTCATCTTTTGAAATACCCTAGACATTGTCATTCCTGTCAGACAGCTCATGACATTGCCAATTCATCTTGCCTTACTCCATCTACATTGGTCATACTTTCCAAACCCAGAACTGTCAAAAATATCCATGTTTAAGGTGAGAGAGTTTTAATATTTATATATTGTAGCTTGTAATTTCTGGAGAATTCCCTGATGGACTAGTGGTTAGAATTCTAGGTTTTCATTCCAGGCCTGGGTTCAATCCCTGGTTGAGAAACATATCCTGCAGGCTGTGTGGCATGACCAAAAAAAAAGTAACTTCTAAAAAATTCACAGCATGCCTATAATGAGAAGTTTCTCTGTACCTTCTAGAGTAGCAAGTAAGCTAATCTTATTAATTAATTACTTTAGTGAAACACAATGATGTATAAATAGAAAATATTCCTAGAACTCCAAAAACATTCCAGAGCTGCACGCTGGAGAAAGTAAGGGCAGTGTGTAATTCCAGAGCAAAGAACTCTAATCTCAGCTTTGTAACTTTTGAAAGGTCACTATCACTTCCAAAAGCAACACTGATGGTTATCAGAGTGAATTCACCCATTCACACTGGGTGAATGTCAGAGTTTAACAGGATCTTCTGTGCCTGGTACTCTGTAAGCAAGTTAGTTAACTCTTATCTCCTTTTTTGTAAATGTTTGATATTAAAACTTGCTTTCTGATAGTTTTGAGGAAGGAAGTAAACACCAAGAATCAGTTGGACAGCAATGACTTCAAGAGGTTTCATATCTAGAGGCTGGGAGGCGTGGGTTGACTAAGAGGGAGTTGAGCATTTCTGAAAGTCTCTCCCATTCTTACAGGCTTCCAGATGGTGCAGTGGTAAAAGAATCTGCCTGCCAGTGCAGGAGATGCGAGAGATGCAAGTTCAAGCCCTGGGTTGGGTAGATCCCTTGGAGTAGGAAATGGCAACCCACTCCAGTATGCTTGCCTGGGAAATCCCATGGACAGAGGAGCCTGGCAAGCTATAGTTCACAGGGTTGCAAAAGAGTTGACATGACTGAGCAACTAAACACCACCGTCAATAGATATAATTAAGTTAAGGATCTCAAGATGAGGTCATGCTGGTTTAATCAGATGGGTCCTAAATCCAATGATACATTGGCTTTATAATAGAAAAGAACAAAAAACACACTAGACAGAAGGACATGGAAAAGACAGAGGCAGAGACTGGAATTATGCAACGACAAGCCAAGGAATGCCAAGGATTGTCTATAGCCACCAGAGTCTAGAAGAGAAGCTTGGAACAAATTTCTCCCTCAGAGCATCTGGAAAGAACCAAACCATAAGAGAATACATTTCTGTTGTTTTTAAGCCATGAAATTTGTTAACAGCAGCACAGGGAACTAATATATATGGTATCTCTAGGAAACTGTTATTAATATTTTCAAACCCTGCCCCTTTCACTTTTCTTACAACAGATTGGGGAGAAGGAATAGAAAACAGATTACCTGGCTGAATAAGTACGTCATTTTCCTTAGGCACCGATTCCGTTTCTGCTCTAGAGAATTCTGCTTCTCTGTCCAGATCTGCATCACCTTTTTTTGATAATCATCAATCCTCTTCAGCATTATGTAGAGGTTCTGGGTCTCATAACTTCTTCCAGTATTCTGGATGGCTTGTAATCGTTTAATTATGTTGTTTCTTGGAAAAATGAACAAGAGTTAGGTTGATAAAATTACTGACACTAACTCAGCAAACCTGGCCTCAGTTACTTTCCATTCTCATCTCATCCTTAGCAAGTAGAGATGGTAGAGGGGTGACAGTCTTGCTTAATGTGACCTTAACCTAGTTCCCTATATGACTAAACTTTCAAAACTCTATATAACTGTCAAATTCTCATTTAACTCCTCACAGAGTTTTTAGTGTTACAGTAGTGCTTATTATTTTTTAAGGAAAGTGAAGTCGCTCAGTCGTGTCCGACTCTTTGTGACCCCATGGACTGTAGCCTACCAGGATGGAAAATCCATCCATGGGATTTTCCAGGCAAGAGTACTGGAGTGGGTTGCCATTTCCTTCTCTTAAAATACAGTAATATTTTAGTAGTGATATATATAAGACATATAGAAGGTATTTAATACCTTGAAAAAGACAAGTGTCCTTGCCTTCAAAGCACTTACAAGCCAGGTTAGAAGACTCATAAAAATTAACTGTGTCAGAGAGAGAATGAAATAAATGCTAAATAGCAGTTGATCTGTTTGAACAAAAAGGAAAATGTAATTAATTCTAACAAGAGGAATAAAGAAGGCTCCATAGGAAAATGTTGAATAAGATCTGGAGGATGTAGTACTCTGTTTTTTGTGCCACAACATTTGGGCCTAGATATTTTTTTTGCCATCCCCATTCTACAGGAGAGGAAAAGGAATCTGAACGAGTTTTCAGAAGTCACATAATTAATTAATAACAGATTTGGGAAGCAAACCCAGATCTTTCTTTCCACAATACCAATATTTCTCAAAGTGTGGACCCTAATCACATGGACTGATTCATCTTGTGGGGAGGAGGGAGGGTGGTACTTGTTGAATATGCAGATTCCAGGGCACCTCCCCAGACCTTTTGAATAAAAAAGCTTGGTGGTAGGCTTCAGGATCTGTATTTTAAACAAAATCTCAGGCAAACCTTACAGCCACTAAAGTCTGAGAAAAGGGGGATGAAGAATTCCAGATTGAGGGACTACTGTAAATACAGGCAAGACAATGAAAGTTGTATTTTGGGAGTAGAGAATAGCATGGAAATTTTTAGACCGCAGATACGTGAAAGGATACATGTTGGGGGATAAGGCTAAAACAGCTGGATTATGAAGACTTTAAAAGGCATGTTGTGGAGTTTGGATTCAGGGGGAGGTAGGCAATGGGAACACACTGAAGATATTTTTCTGAGTAAATGTGCTTTTCATGTATAGAGGAGCTTCCCTACTGGCTCAGTGGTGAAGAATCTGCTTGCAAGCAGGAGCTGCAGGAGATGCGTGCTCGGTCCCTGGGTGGGGAAGAGCCTCTGGAGGAGGGCATGGCAACCCACTCCAGTATTCTTGCCTAGAGAATCCCGTGAACAGAGGAGCCTGGCGGGTCGCGAAGAGTCGGGCCAGAAATGACTGAAGCGACTTAGTGCAACACATGCCATACATATAGAGATAGTGGGGGGAAGGGAATAACTCTTAGGTCTCCTTTGCGGGTTATAATTAATAGCTTAGAATGTACTGCATATGTGGATCATTTAATACTTAAATATACTAGCTTTCTGAATTATTTCATTTTAAATTAATTTTCCAATAGCCTTAGGGTTTTTTTTTCATATCCCATGGGTGATTTTTATTTTTCTACTTCTATGATCTTTATTGCATGTGTTTTTTTTCCAGTTTTTTTTAATTGAAGTATAATTGATCTACAATGTTGTGTTACAGCAAAGTGATATGTATACATGTGTATAAATAGTATAAATATTATAAATGTATTTACATAGTCTCCTTCAGATTCTTTTCCATTATAGGTTATTACAAGATACTAAACATAGTTCCCTGAGATTACATGTGTTTTTAATCACATGTAATCATACACATGCATCTCCTGTATCATTTCTCCATGCGTTACCAAATTCCTATCACATCCATTCCTATAAATAAAGATGTTCTCAATGAAGCAATTGGGTAACATTCTAATAACCATGTTTCATATGTATTTGAGATATAAGTGACTGTGTATATTTATAATTGAGGTATTTTATATTTATATAAAATTGAGATATAAATTTAAACTAAGTTTAAGGTGTATAATGTGTTGATTTGATGATACATTTATATACTGCAATATCGTTACCACTGTAGTGTTAGCTAATCCCTCTATCATGTCACATAATTATCATTTCTTTCCTGTGATGAGAAAAATTAAGATTTGGTCTCTTAGCAACTTTGAAGTTTACATAGTATTTTTTTTTGTTTTTTTGGTTTTTTTGCTGCACTGGGTCTTCACTGCAGTACATGGGCTCTTGGTTGCAGTGCATGAGATTCTCTAGTTGGGGAGCACTGGCTTAGTTTCCCCTCTGCAAGTGGAATCTTAGTTCCTGGACCAGGGATCGATCCTGTGTTCCCTGCATTGGAAGATGGATTCTTAAACACTGAACCACCAAGGAAGTTCCTATAAATACAGTGTTGTTGACTATAATCACTATGCTATGTATTAGATCTTCCCAATAAATTTTATTTTTCACATCAAATCTTTCCTGCTGTTTTTCTCCCTATTCACAGTCTTTTAGACTTTTCCCATGGTTTTTCCTTATTGAAATTATATGTCCCAACTTGGAAAAGTTTGCAGTTTCATTTCAAACTTAGAGATTTTATTGTTTTTGTGTTTTAAAATATAATTCAATATCTAATCACCCAGTCAAATAGCAACCACTGAGGTATCTCATTATTTAAAATTTTCTATCTAGAAATATTTTTGTTCATTTCTTCCTACCATTTGTTCGCACTCTTAGCAAACTGTACTTATATTGATAAAATACTGCCCTCATTCTAATAAATATTTTATAGAATTTGGTATAAAATTATGATTCAAAGGAAGGTGTTTTAACATTTACTGAGCATCTACTATGCATCAATCACTGTGCTGGAGATGTTATTTCTATTTTAAAATTTATGTTAAAACATTTTAATAGTTTAAAGTATATTATTTCATTTAATCATCACAATAATTCTTTGAAGTATATATCATTACATCATCAGTTTTACAAATTTGAGTCAGCACATTAAAATCTTAGCGACGTTCAGAACTAGAAACTTGAACCAAGATCTTCCTGACATTAAAGAGAAGATATGACTAAGATTTGGATATAAAACTATTACTACCCTCCTACACTGTCAAGGGGAATGTAAATTGGTATAGGCACTATGGAGAACAGTACGGAGTTTTCTTAAAAAACTAGAAATAGAGTTACCACATGATCCTACAATCCCACTTCTGGGCATATATCCAGAGAAAACTCTAATTTGAAAAGATACATGCACACAGTATTTATAGAAGCACTATTTGCAGTAACCAAGATATGGAAGCAAACTAAATATTCATCAACAGATGAATGGATAAAGATGTGGTATCTATATGTATGAATATTACTCAGTCATAAAAAATGAAATGCCATTTGCAGCATTTGGATGGACTTAGAGATTATCATCGAAGATGGCAATGGCACCCCACTCCAGTACTCTTTCCTGGAAACTCCCATGGACAGAGGAGCCTGGTAGGCTGCAGTCCATGGGGTCTCTAAGAGTCGGAGACGACTGAGCGACTTCACCTTCACTTTTCACTTTCATGCACTGGAGAAGGAAATGGCAACCCACTCCAGTGTTCTTGCCTGGAGAATCTCAGGGATGGCAGAGCCTGGTGGACTGCCATCTATGGGGTTGCACAGAGTCAGACACGACTGAAGCGACTTAGCAGCAGCAGAGATTATCATATTAAGTGAAATAAGACAGAGAGAGATAAATATCATATGATATCATTTATATTTAGAATCTAGAAAAATAATACAGGGAATTTCCTGGTATTCCAGTGGTTAGGACTCTGTGCTTCAACTATAAAGGGCATGGATTTGACCCCTAGTCAGAGAAGGCCAAAAAAAGAAAAAATATACAAATAAACTTATTTACAAAACAGAAATAGACTCACAGACATAGAAAATAAACTTATGGCTACTAAAAGGGTAACCAGGGGGTGGGGGAGATAAATTAGGAGTTTGGGATTAACATATACACATGTATACATTAACATATACACATTTGCCAACAAAGGTCCATCTAGTCAAAGCTATGGTTTTTCCAGTAGTCATGTATGGATGTGAAAGTTGGACTATAAACAAAGCTGAGCACCGAAGAATTGATGCTTTTGAACTGTGGTGTTAGAGAAGACTCTTGAGAGTCCCTTGGACAGTAAGGAGATCCAACCAATCCATCCTAAAGAAATTCAGTCCCGAATATTCATTGGAAGGACTGATGCTGAAGCTGAAACTCCAATACTTTGGCCACCTGATGCGAAGAATTGACTCATTTGAAAAGACCCTGATGCTGGGAAAGATTGAAAGTGGGAGGAGGAGATGACAGAGGATGAGATGGTTGGATGGCATAACCAACTCAATGGACATGAGTTTGAGTAAGCTCTGGGAGTTGGTGATGAACAGGGAAGCCTGGACTGCTGCAGTTCATGGGGTCACGAAGAGTCGAACACGACTGAGCGACTGAACTGAACTGAACTACACACATTACTATTCATGAAACAGGTAAACAACAAGGACCTGTACAGCACAGGAAACTATACTCAGTTTCTTGTAATAACCTATAATGGAAAAGAATCTGGAAAAAAAAAAAAAAAATATATATATATATATATAAATGAATCACTTTACAATTAACACAACATTTTAAATTAACTATATTTCAGTTTTTAATAAATAAAAAGCTTATTGCTAAAGAGTGCTAACCACCATCTGAGCTGGTAGAGTTTTGCCTCAGAGCTGATGACTGCTTGGAAAAGACCCTGATGCTGGGAGGGATTGGGGGCAAGAGGAGAAGGGGATGACAGAGGATGAGATGGCTGGATGGCATCACTGACTTGATGGGCATGGGTTTGGGTAGATTCTGGGAGTTGGTGTTGGACAGGGAGGCCTGGCGTGCTGTGATTCATGGGGTTGCAAAGAGTCGGACACGACTGAGCGAATGAACTGAACTGAACTGAACTGATGACTGCTGACTGATTAGGTAGTAGCTGCTGAAGTTTTGGGTGGCTTTGGTGATTTCTTTTTTTTTTTTTAATAATTTTATTTATTTATTTATGGTGTGTTTAGTCTCCATTGCTGCATGGGCTTTTCTCTAGTTGCAGCAAGAGGGGGCTACTCTCCAGTTAGGGTGCATGGCTTTCTCATTGCAGTGGCTTCTCTTGTTCCTGAGCATGGGCTCTAGAGCTTGCAGCCTTCAGTAGTTGCAGCATGTATGCTCAGTAGTTGCAGCTCCCAGACTCTAGAGCACAGGCTCAATAGTTGTGGTGCATAAGCTTAGTTGCTCCAAGGAATGTGGGACTTACCGGATCAAGGATCAAACCCATGTTTCTTATATTGACAGGTGGATTCTTTACCACTGAGCTATCAGGGAAGCCCTGGTGATGTCTTAACATAACACCACAATGAAGTTTCCCATATCATGTCCTTTTATGGATGATTTCTCTGTTGTGTGTAATGCATTTGATAGCATTTTACCCACAGTAGAAATTTTTAAAATTGGAGTCAGTCCTCTCAAACCCTGCTACTACTTTATCAATGAAGTTTATGTAATATTGTACATCCTTTGTTGTTATTTCAGCAATCTTGTCAGCATCTTCATCAGAAATAGATTCCATCTCAGGAAACCACTTTCTTCACTCATCCATAATGCAACTCCTCATCTGTTCAAGTTTCATCATGAGATTGCAGCAATTCAGTCATATCATTAGGCTCCACTTTTAATTCTAGTTCTCTTGCTATTTCCACCACATCTGCAGTTACTTCTTCCTCTGAAGTCTTGAACACCTCAAAGTCATCCATGAAGGCTGGAATTATCCTCTCAACTCCTGTTCATGTTGATATTTTGCCTTCTTTCTCTGAATCATGAATGACCTTTTAAACAAAATATTTATTTATTTTGGCTTCATCGAATCTCAGTTGCAGCAGGCAGGATCTTTGTTGCAGTGCATGGACTCTCTAGTTGTGACACGTGGGTTCAATAGTGGCGATACTCAGGCTCAGTTGCTCTGCAGCATGCGGGATTTTAGTTCCTTGACCAGGGATCAAAGCTGCATCCCCTGCGTTGCAAGGTGGACTTTTTAACCACTGGACTGCCAGGAAAATCCTATGAGTGACCGTAATGGCATCTAGAAAGGTGAATGCTTTCCAGAAGGTTTTCAATTGACTTTGCCCAGATCCATCAAAGAAATCATTATCAATGGCAGCTACTGTATAACCTTATGAAATGTATAATAAGACTTAAATGTCTTAAAAGGCAGAATTACTCCTTGATCTGTGGGCTGCAGAGTGAATACTGTGTTGGCAGGCATGAAAACATCATAAAATAATTCTGCATCTTCAATAGAGCTCTTGGGTGACCAGGTGCATTGTCAATGAGCAGTAATATTTTAATAATCTTTTTAAAAAAGTAATAATATTTTTTTCTGAGCAGAATATCTTAACAGTAGGCCTAAAATATTTAGTAAACCATGTTGTCAACAGTTGTGCTGTCATCTAAGTTTTGTTGTTTCATTGATAGAACATAGGGAGAGTGAAATTAGCATAATTCTGAAGAACCAAAGGATTTTTGGAGTGGTTAATGAGCATTGACTTCAAATAAAAGTCACCAGTTGCATTAGTCCCTACCAAGGAAGTCAGCCTGTCTGAAGCTCTGAAGCCTTGAAATCAGTCATTGACTAATCCTCTGTAGCTATGAAAATCCTAGATGGCATATTCTTCCCATATAGACTGTTTTATATACATTGAAAATCTAGTTTTTTTTAGTGTAGCCACCTTCATTATTTTAACTATATCTGGATAACTTGCTGCAGTTTCTGTATCAGCACTTGCTGCTTTACCTTGCATTTGATGTAATGAAGAGGCTCCTTTTCTTAAACATCATAAATCAACCTCTGCTAGCCTTAAACGTTCTTCTGCAGCTTCCTCACCTCTTTCAGCCTTCATAGAATTGAAGAGAATTAGGGCCTTGGTCTAGATTAGGCTTTCCATTAAGGGAATGTTCTGGCTGATTTGATCTTCTATCCATACTACTAAAATTTTCTTCACATCAGCAATAAGACCGTCTTTCTTATCATTTGTAAGATTCACTAGAGTAGCACTCTTGATTTCCTTCATGAACTTTCCTTTGCATTCAACAACTTAGCTAATTGGTGCAAAAGGCCTAGCTTTCAGCCTTTCTTGGCTTTCAACTTGCCTTGCTTGCTAAGTTCATTCATAATCTAGCTTTTGACTTAAAAGTGAGAGACTTGAGACTCTTCCTTCCACTTTAACACTTAGGAGCCTTTGTAGGGTTATTAATTGGCCTAACTTCATTATTATTATGTGTCTCAGGGGATAGAGAGGCCCAAGGAGAGGGAGAAAGATGGAGGAATGGCCAGTTGGTGAAGCAGTCAGAACATACAAACATTTATCATTTAAATTTGCCACCATCTTATGTGGATATAGTTCATCATTCCTTGAAACAATTACTCTTTTCACACACACACACACATACACACACTTTGCTTCTTGCTTCCTTTCTTTGTTCTGCTACACTCTCTGCCTTTGCTGCCTTAATGACTCTTACCAGGCCTTTGAGACATAGTTCAAAAGTCTGAACACCTAGAAGCTTCACCTAACTCTTGTGTTTGCTCAGTCTTCTGTATAGAGTTGGTGATATACCATCATTGTTCTTTCCACCTCATACTATATAGTCATCTGTTTGTGTGATTGTTTTTGAGGAGACTTTGAGTGCCCTTGAGGCAGGAATATGGTTTATCCATTTTTGTATCCTTCCACCCTCCACCCTCTGGGCCTAACTCACCCTGTCATGTTTTTAAAATGTTGATGATGAACTAAATGATAAGTTAAATCCTATCTATCACTACCACATTTAGTATCTTTAAGAACTTTCTTCAATACGTATGGAAATGAAATGTTTCATTATCAGCACATGGTATAATTTTATATCCTCTCCATCATTGCTTCTCAGGTATATTAACACTGATCATATGGTAATGTAACTCTAAAACAGTACTTTAGTATTTAAATATGAAATCTTTACTTACAGAGGTTCTACAAAAATTTCTTTATTCAAAAAAATTTATATTATTATAGTTTACATTTTCTTTCTAATACAATGTCACAATCTTCTTAACTTAGCCATTTTTATTATGGAATTGTTCATCTGTCAGTATGTAATTCTTTGTTAGACTTGTTGGTGATTTGATCATTATAATATTAAATATTAAAGAAGAGCTTACTGAAAAATGAATGAATTGATCCTTGATGGGATTAAAGTTTTGTGTATAAATTAAATATTGTTGTGAAATGTTGATCTGTCTATTTCAGTTTTTAAATGATTTTACCAAAACAGGTCACATCATGTCACTTAGGTCTTCAAAATATTTAATAATTAAAAACAAACTTAATTGCCATGTAAAAATTAAATTGTCAAAGAACTTCCCACAAAAGTACCAAGTTCATATATTAGCATAGGTAAAAATCTGTCAAACTTAAAAAGAACAGCTAATTTTATCATTAAATTGTTCTACAGCATAGAAAAGAAAGTTTTCACATTTTTAAAATGATGCCAAACTTAAAATTATACCAAAATTTGACAAAGAAAGCACCAAAAAATAAATAAATAAATAAACCACCAGTCAAACTTATGAATGGAAATCAGTACAAAATAAAATCCTAAATAAAGTATTAGCAAATATAACACATTCAAAGAAGGATACTGGGTTGGCCAAAATGTTCATTCAGGTTTTTCTGTAAGATGCTACAGAAAAACCCGAACAAATTTTTTGCCAACCCAATACAAATAGGATTTATTCCAAGGATGCAATGATAGTTTAAAACATTAGTCATATTACTAAATCTTAGGAGAAAATATTTTCTCTAATAACCATGAAAATGAAGTGCTGAAATTACATTTAACAAAATGTAATTTAATAAATTTAACAAAACTCAACATTCACTCTTGATTTTAAAGAAATAATGAAACAGGGGCTGAAGGATACTTCTTTAATATGATAAAATGTATTTCAACCCAAAAGCCAGCATTTTTTAGTGACAGATACTAGAATGATGTCCTCTATCACCATTATATTTTTAATCAATTCATATTTACATTTTAGTAATTAGCAGTGAAAGAATGACTTACATTTGGCATTCTGAGTTACAAAGGAATGGAGAAAATAACTCCCCTCAAAATGAAATTGATTAAGGTTAAAGATGTTTTGCAGCTTTTTTAGAAAGGAAAATATAAATATAAACAATCCTTTTAAACATTCTTGAAGGTGAATTTTTCCTAGAAAAAAATAATATGAGGCCATGGAAGGGCACTTCTAGCTGTTACTCTGGGTAAGTCAAATTAACAAAGATGGCCTGGTGCTGGTGGCCACATCACCAATATTTTTTAATATAGTTCTTAAGGTCCTAATCAATTCAGGCAGTCAGGAGACAGAAATGAGATATTTAAAAATTGGAAAATCTAGATGTAAAAACATGATTATTTATAGGGGATATGATTATATAATTGGAAAACTCAAGAATATGAACTGAAAAACTATCACATGCTTTTGAATACAGTAAGATGGCTGCATATGAAATTGATATAGAGAAATCTAGCCTTCCTTTATACCACTAACAACCAGTTAGAAGGTGGTATAGGAGAGAGTCCATTTACAACATCAAAAATAAAAACTACCAAGATATACACTTATGGAAGAATATTCAAGAGCTAGATGAAAATTTTAAAACACTCCAATAGAACACACACACACACACACACACACACACACACCCTGAACAGATAAAAAGGTATGTCATTTTCTTGACTAGTAAGACTATGTTAGTAAAGATAAGCTAGGTTTTGCTGTTTTAACAAATAATCCCAAAATCTCAATGACTAAAAACAACAAAAGTTTATCTGTTGCTCATAGTACAAATCCATCATAGCTTTGGAGAAAAGAACTTCATTTTATACTTTCAGGAACACAGGCTAACAGAATAGCCATCACCTTGAACACTATAGCTTATCATGCCAATGGAAAAGGAGACTCTGCTGCTGCACCGCTAAGTCGCTTCAGTCGTGTCTGACTCTGTGCGACCCCATAGACAGCAACCCACCAGGCTCCCCCGACCCTGGGATTCTCCAGGCAACAACACTGGAGCGGGTTGGCATTTCCTTCTCCAATGCATGAAAGAGAAAAGGGAAAGTTAAGCTGCTCAGTCGTGTCCGACTCTTAGTGACCCCATATACTGCAGCCTACCAGGCTCCTCCATCCATGGGATTTTCCAGGAGAGAGTACTGGAGTGGGGTGCCATTGCCTTCTCCACAGGAGACTCTAGAGGGTCTCAAACTAACAATGGCAAGCTTAGCACAGAAACGACACACATTAATTCTGCTCAGATCTCATGGACAAGTACTAGGAAACAGTAATAATAACTTAATAACTATCACAAAGACTCAGCATCATAAAAATAAAGCTACAGCAAATAACAGTAATCCAAGTCTATGCCCCAACCAGTAATGCTGAAGAAGCTGAAGTTGAACAGTTCTATGAAGACCTACAAGACCTTCTAGAACTAACACTCCCCCAAAAATGTTCTTTTCATCATAAGGGACTGGAATGCAAAAGTAGGAAGTCAAGAGATATCTGGAGTAACAGGAAAATTTGGCCTTGGATTACAAAATGAAGCAGGGCAAAGGCTAACAGAGTTTTGCCAAGAGAACGCACTGGTCATAGCAAACATCCTCTTGCAACACCACTAGAGAAGACTCTATATGTGGACATCACCAGATGGTCAATACTGAAATCAGATTGATTATATTCTTTGCAGCCAAAGATGGAGAAGCTGTATATAGTCAGCAAAAACAAGACCAGGAGCTGACTGTGGCTCAGATGATGAACTCCTTATTGCAAAATTCAGATGTAAACTGAAGAAAGTACTTGCACCACCTGGGAAGCTCCAAACAACTAATAATCAGCTATTAAAATATTAAAAGAAATCTCAAAATAATTTAAACTATATATATATTTCTCAGAGTGGAAAGGGCTTTTTAAATTAAGGCACAAAGCATTATTTAAAAATATATAAACATGAACTCCTTATTGCCAAATTCAGACTTAAATTGAAGAAAGTGGGAAAAACCACTAGATCATTCAGGTATAACCTAAATCAAATCCCTTATGATTATACAGTGGAAGTGAGAAATAGATTTACGGGACTGGATCTGATAGACAGTGCCTGATAAACTATGGGCAGAGGTTCATGATATTGTACAGGAGACAGGGAGCAAGAACATCCCCAAGAAAAAGAAATGCAAAAAAGCAAAATGGCTGTCTGAGGAGGCCTTACAAATAGCTGTGAAAAGAAGAGAAGTGGGGGGTGGAGGGAGGGGGGAAGAAAAAGAAGAAAAGTGAATGCAAAGGAGAAAAGGAAAGATATACCCATTTAAATGCAGAGTTCCAAAGAATTGCAAGGAGAGATGAGAAAGTCTTCCTCAGCGATCAATGCAAAGAAATAGAGGAAAACAATAGAATGGGAAAGACTGGAGATCTCTTCAAGAAAATCAGAGATACCAAGGGAACATTTCACGCAAAGATGGACTCAATAAAGGACAGAAATGGTATGGACCTGACAGAAGCAGAAGATATTAAGAAGAGGTGGCAAGAATACACAGAAGAACTGTACAAAAAAGATCTTCATGACCCAGATAATCACGATGGTATGATCACTCACCTAGAGCCAGACATCCTGGAATGTGAAGTCAAGTGGACTTTAGGAAGCATCACTATGAACAAAGCTAGCAGAGGTGATGGAATTTCAGTTGAGCTATTTCAAATCCTGAAAGATGATGCTGTGAAAGTGCTACACTCAATATGTCAGCAAATTTGGAAAACTCAGCAGTGGCCACAGGACTGGAAAAGGTCAGTTTTCATTCCAATCCCAAAGAAAGGAAATGCCAAAGAATGTTCAAACTACCACACAATTGCCCTCATCTCACACGCTAGTAAAGTAATGCTCAAAATTCTCCAAGCCAGGCTTCAGCAGTACATGAACCATGAACTTCCAGATGTTCAAGCTGGATTTAGAAAAGGCAGAGGAACCAGAGATCAAATTGCCAACATCTATTGGATCATTAAAAAAGCAAAACAGTTCCAGAAAAACATCTATTCCTGCTTTATTGACTATGCCAAACCCTTTGACTGTGTGGATCACCATAAACTGGAAAATTCTGAAAGAGATGGGAATACCAGACCACCTGACCTGCCTCCTGAGAAACCTATATGCAGGTCAGGAAGCAACAGTTAGAACTGGACATGGAACAACAGACTGGTTCCAAATAGGGAAAGGAGTACGTCAAGGCTGTATATTGTCACCCTGCTTATTTAACTTCTATGCAGAGTACATCTTGAGAAATGCTGGGCTGGAGGAAGCATAAACTGGAGTCAAGATTGCTGAGAGAAATATCAATAACCTCAGACATGCAAATGACACCACCCTTATGGCAGAAAGTGAACTAAAGAGCCTCTTGGTGAAAGTAAAAGAGGAGAGTGAAAAGTTGGCTTAAAGCTCGGCATTCAGAAAACTTAAGATTATGACATCTGGTTCCATCACTTCATTGCAAATAGATGGGGAAACAGTGGAATCAGTGGCTGACTTTATATTGGGGGGCTCCAAAATCACTGCAGATGGTGATTGCAGCCATGAAATTAAAAGACACTTACTCCTTGGAAGGAAAGTCATGACCAACCTAGACAGCATATTAAAAAGCAGAGACATTACTTTGTCAACAAAGGTCCGTCTAGTCAAGATCTATGGTTTTTACAGTAGTCACATGTGGATGTGAGAGTTGGACTGTAAACAAAGCTGACTGCCAAAGAATTGATGCTTTTGAACTGTGGTGTTGGAGAAGACTCTTGAGAGTACTTTGGACAGCAAGGAGATCCAACCAGTCCATCCTAAAGGAAATCAGTCTTGAATATTCATTGGAAGGACTGATGCTGAAACTGAAACTCCAATACTTTGGCCACCTGATGCAAAGAACCAACTCATTTGAAAAGACCCTGATGCTGGGAAAGATTGAAGGCGGGAGGAGAAGGGGATGACAGAGGATGAGATGGTTGGATGGCATCACTGACTCAATGGACAAGAGTTTGAGTAAACTCCGGAAGTTGGTGATGGACAGGGAGGCCTGGAGTGCGGTTCATGGAGTTGCAAAGAGCCGGGCACTACTGAGCGACTGAACTGAACTGAACTGAATATAAACATATAAAAATAAAAATTATTTAGAAAGAAAAACCCACCAAAAGCAGAGTCTAAACACAAGTGGGGAAAGTTTTGTAGTTTATAACACAGACAAGGGACTAATTTTCTGAATATTTGAACAGGTCCCAGAAATCAATTTAAAAAGCAACAGAAATAAAAACAAAAATAAACAATTGGGACCTAATTAAACTTAAAAGCTTTTGCACAACAAAGGAAACTGTAAGCAAGGTGAAAAGACAGCCTTCAGAATGGGAGAAAATAATAGCAAATGAAGCAACTGACAATTAATCTCCAAAATATTAAAGCAGCATATGCAGCTCAATACCAGAAAATTGAATGACCCAATCAAAAAGTGGGCTAAACAGACATCTCTCCAAAGAAGACAAATGGCTAATTAACACATGAAAAGATGCTCTACATCACTCATTATCAGAAAAAAGCAAATCAAAACCACAATGAGGTACCATCTCATACCAGTCAGAGTGGCTGCTATCAAAAAGTCTACAAACAATAAATGCTGGTGAGGATGTGGAGAAAAGGGAACCCTCTTATACTGTTGGTGGGAATACAAACTAGTACAGCCACCATGGAGAACAGTGTGGAGATTCCTTAAAAAACTGGAAATAGAACTGCCATATGACCCAGCAATCCCACTTCTGGGCATACACACTGAGGAAACCAGAATTGAAAGAGATACATATACCCCAATATTTATTGCAGCGCTGTTTACAATAGCTAGGACATGGAAGCAACCTAGATGTCCATCGGCAGACAAATGGATAAGGAAGTTGTGGTACATATACACAATGGAATTTTACTCAGCTATAAAAAAAGAACACATCTGAGTCTGTTCTAATGAGGTGGATGAAACTGGAGCCTATTATACAGAGTGAAGTAAGTCAGAAAGAGAAACATCAGTACAGAATATTAACGCATACATATGGAATTTAGAAAGACAGTAACAACATTCCTATATGTAAGACAACAAAAAAGACACAGACGTAAAGAACAGACTTTTGGACTATGTGGGAGAAGGCGAGAGTGGGATGATTTGAAAGAATAACACTGAAACATGTCTATTACCCGATGTATAATAGATGACCAGTGCAAGCTCAGTGCATGAAGCAGGACACTCAAAGCTGGTGTCCTGGGACAACCCAGAGGGAGGAGTGGGAAGGGAGCTGGGAAGGGGCTTCAGGATGGGGGGAGACATGTGCATCCATGGCTGATTCATGTTGATACATGGCAAAAACCACCTTAACATTGTAATTAGCCTCCAATAAAAATTAGTTAATTAATTTTTTAAAAAAGGAACTTGATAACCCAGTTAAAAAATCGGCAAAGTATTTGAATAGAATCTTCACAGAAAATAAAATGCACATGGTTCTTAACTCTGTGAAAAGAGTTAACTTCAACCTATAATAAAAGTAATGCAAATGAAAGCATGGAAGTGCCATATTTCATCTATTACATTGACAATGAACAAAAAAGTTGATAATATTTGTGGGGAAATACTCTTTTATAATGCTGACCAATATATAAATTGTTACAACCTTTTTGGAGAACAATTTGACAAAAATTTATCACAATTACAAAATGTTTACCCTTGATTTAGAAGTTCTACTTTTTGGGACACACATACAGGTATACATATGTATATACAAGATTGTTCATTGAAGTACACTTTTTATAATCCAAAATATTGAAAACAGCATAAATGTTATGTTAACCTCATTAGAGGTTAAGTAAATTCTGGTAAATCTAGACTTTGGAGTACTATAAATCTGTAAAATGAATGAGTAGACTCTATATATTAATACCTAAATTCTAGCTTGTTATGAAAAAATCAAACATTGTAATTTTAAATGTATAAAGAGTGGGATAAAAGAGCCTATGTACTTTGCTACATATGTAGAAAGTATCTCTGGGTGGAATACCTGGGTAGCCCTAAAGGAGGGGCCTAATGGCCAAGAATAAGACTATTAAGGAGGCTTTTCACTCTATTTGTATTTTTAAAATACTGCACCAGGTGAATGCAATTATTTATTTTAATTTAATATAACAAAGGAAAAAAAACATAAAGGAACTGGAGAATGACCAGAAACATGTTACTTCAAATTCTCAACTGGATGATAGTGTTTACATGTAAAAACAGATTTAAAAGACTAGGAACATTCATTCTGGGAAGAGAAAAACACACTATAGAGCAGAAAATATTTCAACAATTCTAAGGTAACTTCAGCTTTGAAATGAAAATTTCTGTCTACACACTAAATGTCTTTCTTTTACACCTTGTTATTCCAGTGCTTAGTTTTCAAATGAATTCAGTCCTCAAAAATGTAAATATGAGAACAGGGTACTTTGTTTTATTCACTGCTGTATCCATAGCATCTAGAACAGTGCTTGCCAAATAGTACATATTCAATAAATATTTGTTGAATAAATGACATAGATTTTTCCTATAATTAATGATAGCCTTTTCTATTATAGATCTTAGTTTAACATATTGTAATTTTAGGTTAGAAAAGTTCTCCAAATAAGGTAACACAGTATTATAAATTAACTATTTTAAAAAGGGGAAAGAATTTCTACAATAAAAAAATGTTTCTTAAATCCCCAAAACAATAAGTTGGCAACCTCAAACACAAAGGCCAAGAATGGCAGGCTAATTTCAATTTTAAAAATCAAGACTAGAACCTGTTTCCTGTAGGTCACTCCAGCATCAAGGCTCCCATGGCAACATGAAGTACATAAACCTGCCTGCCATCTCTCACTTTAATAGATCTTCTGTCCAACTTCACTTCAGTAAAAAGTAAATTAAAAGAAAGAATCATAGGTCTTCTGGTGAATGCAAGATGAAAGTAATTCAGAATAGCTGCAAGCATTTCTAAGCTTTTGAAGTTGGTACTTTGGAGATCAACCATGATCCTCAAAATATATTTTAGAATCTCTGCTAGAGATATATATGAGTGAAATGGATGTTACATGACATTTCTTATTTCTAAAAAATACACCTCCTTTTGCTATCTTAAATATGCTTCCATCTTACAAACCTTCTATAACAGAATCTTTTAGAACAGCTAACCTGACAAATCAGAGAAGGCAATGCACCCCACTCCAGTACTCTTGCCTGGAAAATCCCATGGACGGAGGAGCCTGGTAGGCTGCAGTCCATGGGGTCGCTAAGAGTCAGACACGCCTGAGTGACTTCATTTTCACTTTTCACTTTGATGTATTGGAGGAGGAAATGGCAACCCACTCCAGTGTTCTTGCCTGGAGAATCCCAGGGAAGGGGGAGCCTGGTGGGCTGACGTCTATGGGGTCTCACAGAGTCGGACATGACTGACTTGACTTAGCAACCTGACAAATACATATATACTGATAGGATAATGAGGGAGGATATTTGAAATCAGGACTAAACCAGACAACTAGACATAATATTTACATCTACCTTGCCCGCTGGATCAGTCTGTAGGCATTGTACTTGCGGAATAAGTATCCCAGCCGAACTTTGTCTGTATGAAGTGTCTCAATTATGAGATTCCTAGCTTCTGTGTGTAGCTGTGAAGGGAGTATAGAAGCTTTTGTGGCCTGATTTAAGAGTATCAGGTTCTTCCGCTGAGCCTCCACATCAACAAAATAGTTCTCTTCTTTGAGCTCTTGGGGATAGGAAGTGGGCACCATCATCTTGGGTTGCTTGGTATCTGAAACTGAAGTCAGCACCCAGGGCATATTGACAGGGGGAAGTGGGGATTTCTGGTCCCATTCAGAAGGTGAGCTCTGCTGTGTTTTGAGTAGTTGAGTCGTAACAAGAGAAGGTAGTGGTGTTACAGGCTTAATGAGAGTAGGAAGGGTCCTCTCATGAACATAAGGGGCTTGTGATACTGGTGTCTTGTAATCAGTGAGATGGCACTTAAACATTCTAAATCGTTCCACGGTAAAAGGATCTTTGGGTATCTGGATTTCTTCAGAAGCGTCAGGGGCTTGAATTACCTTGAAACTTGGAGCACTGGGATGGACCAATACTGATTTCAATTTCAGAGAAGAAATAATTGACAATCTTTCCTTCCTTTTCTTAGAGACAGCAGAGGACAAATCTTTCTGTGGCTTCTCAGGGATTGAGGGAGTCAACAGTGTTAGGGGATGCCCAGGGGTGGGAGAGACCCATACTGGGGAAGCTTGCCCAGGAAGGGTCCTTGGTGACAGATGCTGCCTAAGGGTAGAAGGGGCTTGTAACTGGGGAGGTTGCTTATGAGTGGCAAAGGTCTGGGATGCCTGAAACTGCTCAGAGAGTGTTAAGCGTCCAGATTTCAAGAACTCTTGAGGGATGGAAGAGGTCCCAGGAAACAAGCGCTTGCCAGAAGAGAAAGGAGCCCAGATTTTGGGAATCTGTGCAGAGGTGACTGGGACTCCAGATATAAGGGGCTGTCTGGGGTCAGGAAGGGGCTTCAATGTCAAAGGTGACTGGGGAGTCATAGAGTCCCTAGATGTGAAGAATCGCCCAGAACTAAGAAGGGCCTCTGGTTCAAGGGGCTGCTGTGAAGTGGGAGAAAGCTCAAATATTGGACTGGGAACTGGTGTTGGGAACGGAACAGAGGTTGATAGATCCTTAGACACTAGGGTCTGTCTGGAGGAAGGTGAAGTCTGTGGTGCCAGGAGCTTCTCAGGGTCTGAAGGAATCCTCATGCCCAAGAATTTCTCAGAGGGGGCTTGTTTAAGAGGAAACCTTGATAGATGCATAGGAGTAGAAGGCACCTCAAATACAAGGGACTTCTCAGCAATAGCAGCAGATGATACTGGGGACATCTTAGGAGTGTGAGGAATATGTTTTGTGACAGATTTATCAGTAATGGAAGAGATCCCAGCTTTCAGAGTATGCTCTGAAGGAGGACCAGCCCAGGGTGGTAAGGGCTGCTCCTTCATGAGAGGAGTTGTTGATGTTGGGTCCTGCACAGACCTAACAGTAATACCCATGGACTTAGCCTCCCCTGGGGTGAAAGGAGCGTCCAAAGGTTGGATTTGTTCTGGGATGTGGGGATATTCTAAGGTATACACTTTATCTGAGGTGAGAGGAACCCCTAATTCTGCAAACTGTTCACGAGAGAGAGAAACCCCCAATGCTTGAGCCTGTCCTAAAGTGAAAGGGGCCCCCAAACCCTGAGCCTGTGGAATGGTGACAGGGATTCTCAGTGCCTGGAACAGCTGAGGGGTAAGAGTGATGCCCTGAGCCTGTACCTGCTCAGGGGTGATGTGTATCCTCAGTGCCTGGGCCTGCTGAGAAGTGAGAGACACCCAAGGTGCCTGGGCTTGATCAGGAGTGAGAGTGATCCCTAGTGCATGGGCCTGCTCAGAGGTGACATGGATACCCAGGGCATGGGCCTGTTCAGAGGTCACATGGATCCCCAATGCCTGGGCTTGCTGAGGGGTGAAGACGATGCCCTGAGCCTGGGCCTGCTGAGGGGTGGCAGGGATTCCCAAATCCTGGGTCTGCTGAGGGGTGAGAGTCAGAGTCTGAGCTTCAGCCTGCTGAGGGGTGACAGGAATCCCCAGTGCCTGAGCCTGTTGAAGGGTGAAAGAAACCCCCACTTCCTGGATATGCTGCAGGGTGACAGGAATCCCCAGTGCCTGGGCCTGCTGAGGGGTGAGAGTGATCCCTGGTGCCTGAGCTTGTTCAGGGGTGAGAGTGATCCCAAGTGCCTGGGCCTGCTGAGGGGTGAGGGTGAACCCTGGTGCCTGAGCTTGTTCAGGGGTGAGAGTGATCCCAAGTGCCTGGGCCTGCTGAGCGGTGAGGGTGATCCCTGGTGCCTGAGCTTGTTCAGGGGTGAGAGTGATCCCAAGTGCCTGGGCCTGCTGAGGGGTGAGAGTGATCCCTGGTGCCTGAGCTTGTTCAGGCGTGAGAGTGATCCCAAGTGCCTGGGCCTGCTGAGGGGTGAGAGTGATCCCTGGTGCCTGAGCTTGTTCAGGGGTGAGAGTGATCCCAAGTGCCTGGGCCTGCTGAGCGGTGAGGGTGATGCCTGGTGCCTGAGCTTGTTCAGGGGTGAGAGTGATCCCAAGTGCCTGGGCCTGCTGAGGGGTGAGGGTGATCCCTGGTGCCTGAGCTTGTTCAGGGGTGAGAGTGATCCCAAGTGCCTGGGCCTGCTGAGGGGTGAGAGTGATCCCTGGTGCCTGAGCTTGTTCAGGGGTGAGAGTGATCCCAAGTGCCTGGGCCTGCTGAGGGGTGAGAGTGATCCCGGGTGCCTGAGCTTGTTCAGGCGTGAGAGTGATCCCAAGTGCCTGGGCCTGCTGAGGGGTGAGGGTGATCCCTGGTGCCTGAGCTTGTTCAGGCGTGAGAGTGATCCCAAGTGCCTGGGCCTGCTGAGGGGTGAGAGTGATCCCTGGTGCCTGAGCTTGTTCAGGGGTGAGAGTGATCCCAAGTGCCTGGGCCTGCTGAGCGGTGAGGGTGATCCCTGGTGCCTGAGCTTGTTCAGGGGTGAGAGTGATCCCAAGTGCCTGGGCCTGCTGAGGGGTGAGGGTGATCCCTGGTGCCTGAGCCTGTTCAGGGGTGAGAGTGATCCCAAGTGCCTGGGCCTGCTGAGGGGTGAGGGTGATCCCTGGTGCCTGAGCCTGTTCAGGGGTGAGAGTGATCCCAAGTGCCTGGGCCTGCTGAGGGGTGAGGGTGATCCCTGGTGCCTGAGCTTGTTCAGGGGTGAGAGTGATCCCAAGTGCCTGGGCTTGCTGAGGGGTGAGAGTGATGCCCTGAGCTTCAGCCTGCTGAGTGATAGGAATCCCCAAAGCCTGAGCCTGTTGAGGGGTGAGAGAAGCCCCCATGTCTGGGATATGCTGTGGGGTAACTGAAATCCCCAGTGCCTGGGCCTGCTGTGGGGTAAGAGTGATCCCTGGTGCCTGAGCTTGTTCAGGGGTGAGAGTGATCCCAAGTGCCTGGGCCTGCTGAGGGGTGAGAGTGATCCCTGGTGCTTGAGCTTGTTCAGGGGTGAGAGTGATCCCAAGTGCCTGGGCCTGCTGAGGGGTGAGTGTGATGCCCTGAGCTTGAGCTTGCTGAGAGGTGACAAGAATCCCTAGTGCTTGGGCCTGCTGAGGGGTGAGAGTAATCCCTGGTGCCTGAGCTTGTTCAGGGGTGAGAGTGACTCCCAAGGCCTTGACCTGCTGATGGGTAAGCATGATGCCCTGAGCCTGAACTTGCTGAAGGGTAACAGGAATCCCCAGAGCCTGGGCCTGCTCTGTGCTAAGAGCCATCCCCAAACCCTGAGACATCTTAGGAGTAGTTTCCCTCAGCGCCTGAACCTGATTAAAGGTGTCTGTGATTTTCAGTGCCTCGGCCTCTTCAGAAGTGAGGTCAGTTTCCATTACTTGGGCAAGCCTAGAGGTAAGAGTGATGGACTTTGCAAGAGATGCTCCAGAAACAGAAGAGGATTCACGTGAGGAAGATTGTGTGGAGATGGGAGTAGTGGTTGGAGTGGGATGCTTTCCTTCAGCCAGATCCCCTAATTTCTTAAGATTCCCAGTGAAATCTTTTCTTTGGTGTATCTGCGGTATGTCTTTCGGTGTGCTCTCCCAACTGTGAAACAATGGGACTGAAGTCTGACTGAGCACCTGTTCTAGTTGTTCAGCTGTCTTCATCTTCTTTGCTGTTTTTTGCTTCTGACTTTCATAGTCCCCTACCTTTCTCCTTGCCTTCTCCTCCTCTCTCTCCAAACTGCTTTCTTGCTCCAGATGTCTCAGTTCCTTCTGAACCTGCATCATCTGCTGTCCTTTCTCCTTCTCCAAAGGCACACCTTGTTGTTTCATTTTTTGTTTCCATGCTTCCAACTGCTGCTGCTTTGACTTCTGATACCCTTCTTTCTCCTCTTCCCTTTGCTTTTGCTTCTCATCTAACTCGATCTGCTTTTGTATCTTGTGTTTTTGCTGTCCCTTCCACACCTCTTCTTCCTGCCCCTGTTTCTGCTTCTGTTGCCCTGGCTTTCCCTCCTTCATTGGGAGCCATGCCCCTTCCTTCTCCAAATTCTTATTTATCATCTCAAACCTCCTTTCTTCTAGCTCTTGTTTTTCCTTCTCTTTATAGTCTGTCCCTACTGTTGAGGCTTCTGGAACATTCCTTTCACTTTCTAGTTCGGTCAAGATCATTTGTATTAAATTGTCAGTTAGTGGGTCAAGCCTCTCCAGTGAAATTAAGGTGCTAATTTCTGACTTTGCACTAGTTGTTTCCTGAGAATGCCGTTCTGGCATAAATGAGACTGCCGTTTTTTGTTTCAAAGGTTTCTCTCTAATTCGTCCTTCATTTTTTGTATCTTTGTATTTTCTTAAGATTTTTGTCACAGTTTCAGCCACTTTTTGGAAATATTCCTCCATTTTTGCCTTTATGATTCCTAATTTCTCAACTTCTGATCTTCTTAATAACTCTTTTTTTGACTCAGTATTTTTATACAAGGGCTTTCCTATGTTATCAGTTTTCTCTTTAAGGAATGACACTATGGCTTTCTGAACTCTTCTAGGTTACTCTGTTCACTTTCGCCATCTGGAATACCTGATTTAGCAAGTGTAAGAGACTTGAATTTCTTTGTGAAGACTGACATATCTTTCTCTTCAGATTTTTCTTCTTTTCTTGTAGTGCTTCCTGGAGAGATATGGTGTTTCTTTCCTTTTATTTTTTCAGAGGAATAATCAAGTTGGCTCAAACTGGATGGCTCTGGTGGGCTGCTCATCTCATTTCTGCCATCTTTGTTCACTGACTCAGTGGTGAGCTCCTCTTTATTCTCTGAAGAAATTTGACTTTTACTCTGTGAATATTCAGATTTAGCCTTGCTGAGTTGTTCCATTATAACACTTGTTCCACTTTTACCATCTTGGCTCTTGTCAGAAGGGAAATCAGAAGGAAAATGTTGATTTTTTGATTCAGTGAGTGACATTGATTTGGCTTCAGGAAAGGGTTTTGTTTCTTTTCTCTTCTTATCCAGTGCTTGTACTTCTAAGTGGTGATCAGGTTTGGTCCCTGTGACTTTCTGTTTACCTTTATCATCATTCACATTCGATTCAGAGGTCTCCTGCACAGACAGGCCTTTTGTGTGCATTTTTTTCTGTGACTGGAACTCGTCAGCCCCATCTTTCTGAAAGGCACCACCTTTCTTCACTGATATCTTATCTTCAGTGATCTCTCCAGAAGACTTTTTCTGCTCACCAGTTAAATCTTCAGTAGCTACACCTTGGGCTGCATATAAAAGAGATGAGTCCCACTTGATCCCCAAGGCTTTGGTCCCTTTTTTGGGGGCCTCATCTACCATGTTTTCAAATTCTTTGGCCAAAATACTGTCTAAATTGTCTTCTGTGTCAGCTTGGCTAATGGCTGATTGTGGAGAAGGCTCAGGTAATACTTTCAGTGTTGATGTGGGCAATGCTTGGTGTTCTAAAACTTTGGATCGAATAAGGTGTTCATATTTTTCTTCTGCTTCTTGAAGTTTTTGCTGAAGCATTTCATTTCTTTCACTGAGATTTTGTATTATCTTCAGGGAAATCTCTTGTTCTCTTTCAACTGTCTCATTTGCATATATATCAGAAGTATGGAGGTTAATAGCTTTCACTTCATCATTTAGTGTACTCAAAGCTTTAGAAAGGTTTACTGTTGTTGATGATATATATTTAATAGCATTGTTTTCCAGTTTATTGAACATTGAAGTACCTATGAGTTCCTGAAGCATATCTTGGATTTCTGACACCTTTTTTTCGGTGGCAAATTGATCACTAATCATCTGATCTGGTCTTAAAGCATGAGCTGTTGCAGGTCGCTTTATAACTCTTTCTTTCCATGATTTCCATAGAGAACCTCTAGATGCTAGAAGAAAAAAGACATAAAACATCAATGAGGTTGCATTTCTCCTTTTGTGCTGTGCTGTAATCTAAGTCTAAGTGTAAGTGTTAGTCGCTCAGTTGTGCCCGACTCTTTGCGACCCCATGGACTGCAGCCCGCCAGGCTCCTCTGTCCAAGAGATTTTCCAGGCAAGGATACTAGAGTGGGTTGCCATTTCCTTCTCCAGGGGATCTTCCCAACCCAGGGATTGAACCCAGGTCTCCTGCACTGCAGGCAGATTCTTTGCTGACTGAGCTACAAGGGAAGCAGACTAGGGAATTTAGCCTAAATTAACAGATAGATATAGGGTGAAGTTTCATTAGGGAAGTTTGGCCCCAAAATAAACAGCATTATTTTCAAAAGAATGACGCTTTCTCCACAATTATCTAGAAGTTCTTCTTCCAGAGTTTAGGAGAAAAACTCAGCTGTGACCTCAACTTACTTTAGGTTACAATTTTGAGATTAGATTAGGATGAATACCAAAATTTTCCTTTGGTTTTGATAATGCTTGATGCTTTCCATTTTTTTTAATGGGTTCCTGTCTTTCGTTTTTCCCATTTCTGAGTCAAAGCTAACCTTAGTTCTTTCAGAAGGATCACAAAAAATAGAAGGCAAACATTTGAAGGGATTTTCAAAATGGCTGAATGAGAAACTCAGCAAATTTTTCCCAAAAGAGTAAGAAAAATGCTGAGCAAATTTGCCAAAACCAACCATTTTAGGACTTTGGAAACTGACCAGAGGCATACAACAAATTGAGAAGAATTAGTTCAAGAAAAATTTGCTGTGATGTTTTAGCTTGTAGCTGCTTCCATCTCCAACTCCCTAGCCCTATGGCCTGGTAGTTCTACCAGAGTGAAACAGGCTGTGAAGACTGACAACTCTGCTGCCTGAGGGGGTTGATTTGATCTGGAGCAATGCAAGATTATAACAATACTACTTTAACCCATAAATAGATTCATTAGCAAAGAGTATAAGCCTTACTAGATTAATCTGAATTAATTGATGATTGACTGATCATTGGCTGACCACTAAGCTATGCTGAACCAAAAGTAACCCTTAAAATTCAGGCTTAAAAATAAAAACCGGAGTTTCCCTGGCAGTCCAGTGGTTAAGACTCCTCTGGTGGGTTTGATCCCTGATCAGGGAACTAAGATCCCACAAGCCTTGAGGTCAAAAAACTAGAATGTAAAACAATAGAAGCAATACTGCATCAGATTCTATAAAGACTTTAAAAATTGTCCACATTAAAAAAAAAAAAAACTTAAAAAAAAGAAAACCAAGTGGAAAAACTGGAGTTGAATAGTATAATACCGGAAATGAAAAATTCACCAAAAGGGCTCAACAGCATACTTGAGCTGATAGAAGAAAATAACCAGCAATCCTAGTGCTAGATTACTAGAGACTGTCTAATCGGACGAACAGGGAGGAAAAAGCAATAAAGAAAAATGAACAAAGGCTCAGAGATTTGTGGGATACCATCAAGCATACCAGTGTACAAGCAATAGAGGTCCCAGAAGAAGAGAGAGGGACATTTAAAATATCTAAAGAAAGGACTTCTCTGTGGTCCAGTGGCTAAGACTTCATTCTCCCAAAGCAAGGGACCTGGGTTTGATCCCTTGTCAGGGAAAAAGATCCCATATTCCGCAACTAAGAGTTTACATGCTACAACTAAAGATTCCCCATGCCCAGTGAAGATTGAAGATCCCATGTGCTACAACTAAGACCCACCACAGTCAAATTTTAAAAACATATAAATAAATAAAAATACTTTAAAAATATATTTGAAGAAATAATGGACAAATGATCCCAAATTTGTGGAAAAACATTAATCTACACATTCAAAAACTCAGCAAATTCTAAGTGGGATAAACACAAAAAAAGCCATACCTGGAACATCACAGTCAAACTGTTGAAAGCCAGACAAAATAAGAGTCTTTAAAGCAAAAAGAGAAAAATGACTCAACAATCAAAGGAGACTCAGTTAGAACAGAGGAACCACAGAAAATTTAGTAGGTTACTTCTTACTGGAAACAATGGAGGCAGAAGTCAGGGAATGATATATTCAAAGTGCTAAAAGAATAATGTGTGTGTGTGTTAGTTGCTCAGTAGTGTCTGACTCTTTGTGACCCCTTGGACTGTAGCCCAGGTTCCTCTGTCTACGGAATTCTCCAGGCATGATTACTGGAGTGGGTTGCCATTTCTTTCCAAGAATTTCGTAGCCAACAGAATTCTTCTTCAAAAATAGCTACGAAACTTGATGCTATATTACTAGAAGGTAATTCCATCATTCCCTGGAATAACACTCTTTCCAAAGTACACGCATGTACAACTCTCATGCTGTTGTTCAGTTGCTAAGTCTGTCTGACTCTGCCAACCCACGAACCACAGCACACCAGGCTTTCCTGTCCTTCACTGTCTCCTGGAATTTGCTCAGACTCATGTTCATAGGGTCGATGATGCCACCAACCATCTCATCCTCTGTCACCCCCTTCTCCACCTGCCCTCAATCTTTCCCAGTGTCAGAGTCTTTTCCAGTGAATTGGCTCTTCATATCAGGTGGCCAAAGTATTGGGGCTTCAGCTTCAAAATCAGAACTTCCAACAAATATTCAGAACTGATTTCCTTTAGGATTTGCTGGTTTGATTTGCAGTCCAAGGGACTCTAAACAGTCTTCTCCAGCACCATAATTCGAAAGCATCAATTCCTCGGCACTCAACCTTCTTTATGATCCAGCTCTCACATCTGTACGTGACTACTGAAAAAACTATAGCTTTGACTAGGCAGATCTTTGTCAGCAAAGTGACGTCTCTGCTTTTTAATATGCTGTCTAGGTTTGTCATAGCTTTGTTTCCAAGGAGAAAACATCTTTTAATTTTGTGGTGTTCAGTCACCATCTGCTGTGATTTTGGAGCCCAAAAAAACAAAATCTGTCACTTTTTTTTTCATTCTTTTTTCATTTTGACATTTTGCATTTTCACACAAAGAAATAAAGAGCACTAATATAAAAATATCATAAAGAGCACTAGTATATGTAGGTAAATAAAAATACAGCGAAAATATTTTTTTTCTTTTTCCTCTCTTAGTTAATTAAAAGACAATCATATAAAACAGTAATTATAAAGCTATATTTTTACTGTTGGGCTTAAATATGTAGTATACATTGTCACCCTACTTATTTAACTTATATGCAGAGTGCATCATGAGAAACGCTGGACTGAAAGAAGACAAACTGGAATCAAGATTGCCAGGAGAAGTATCAATAACCTCAGATATGCAGATGACACCACCCATATGGCAAAATGAAGAGGAACTAAAAAGCCTCTAAATGAAAGTGAAGGAGGAGAGTGAAAAAGTTGGCTTAAAGCTCAACATTCAGAAAACTAAGATCATGGCATCTGGTCCCATCACTTCATGGGAAATAGATGGGGAAGCAGTGGAAACAGTGTCAGACTTTATTTTGGGGGGCTCCAAAATCACTGCAGATGGTGATTGCAGCCGTGAAATTACAAGATGATTACTCCTTGGAAGGAAAGTTATGACCAACCTGGATAGCATATTTAAAAGCAGAGACATTACTTTGCCAACAAAGGTCCATCTAGTCAAGGCTATGGTTTTTCCAGTAGTCATGTATGGATGTGAGAGTGGACTATAAACAAAGCTGATTGCCAAAGAATTGATGCTTTTGAACTGTGGTGTTGGAGAAGACTCTTGAGAGTCCCTTGGACTGCAAGGAGATCCAACCAGTCCATCCTAAAGGAAATCAGTCCTGGGTGTTCATTCGAAGGACTGATGCTGAAGCTGAAACTCCAATACTTTGGCCACCTCATGTGAAGAGTTGACTCATTGGAAAAGAACCTGATGCTGGGAATGATTGGGGGCAGGAGGAGAAGGGGACGACAGAGGATAAGATGGCTGGATGGCATCACCAACTTGATGGACATGGGTTTGGGTAGACTCCGGGAGTTGGTGATGGACAGGGAGGCCTCACGTGCTGTGGTTCATGTGATCACAAAGAGTCAGACACAACAGAGTGACTGAACTGAACTGAACTGATACATGGCAAAGCACAAAGGAGATGAAGAGGGTGGAATTATTGGAGCAAAGATTCTATATTTTGCTGGAATTAAGTTAGTTCCAATCTGGAAAAGATTGTGATAATTTAAGATGTATACTGCAATTCCTATAATTACCACTAAGAAAATGTAAGAAAAAGTGGAATTAAAAGGTACAGTAGAAAATACCTATTTAACACAGAGGCAAGAAAAGAATAGAAGGAAAAAAAAAGATACACGAGAAAAATAGCAGGTATATATTAAGCCATATCAATAATTACATTAAATGTGAATTAATTAAACACATCAGCTAAAAGTCTAGAGTTGGACTATAAAGAAAGCTGAGTGCCAAACAATTGATGCTTTTCAACTGTAATGCTGGAGAAGACTCTTGCGAGTCTCTTGGAGAGCAGAGATCCAACAAGTCAATCCTAAAGGAAATCAGTCCTGAATATTCATTGGAAGGACTGATGCTAAAGCTGAAACTCCAATACTTTGGCCACCTGATGTGAAGAACTGACTCATTTGAAAAGACCCTGATGCTGAAAACGATTGAGGTGGGAGGAGAAGGGGACGACAGAGGATGAGATGGTTGGTGGCATCACCGACTCAAATGGACATGAGTTTGAGTAAACTCTGGGAGTTGGTGATAGACAGGGAACCCTGTCATACTGCAGTCCATGGGTTCGCAGAGTTGGACATGACTGAGCGACTGAACTGAACTGAGCTAAAAGTGAGATTGTCAGATTATATTTTTTTAAAAAAACCCAAAGGATCCAAATATAAGCAACAGATGTTATATTCAATTATACTAACAATAAACACAGTAATTGGGTGCAGTCTCAAAAATGACAGAATGATCTCTGTTTCCAAAACAAATCATTCACTATCACAGTAATCCAAGTCTATACACCAACCACTATTGCCGAAGAAGCTGAAGTTGAACGGTTCTATGAAGACCTACAAGACCTTCTAGAACTAACACCAAGAAAAGATGTCCTATTATTATAGGGGACTGGAATGCAAAAGTAGGAAGTCAAGAGACACCTGGAGTAACAGGTAAGTTTGGCCTTGGACTACAAAATGAAGCAGGGCAAAGGCTAACAGAGTTTTGCCAAGAGAGCACACTGGTCACAGCAAACACACTCTTCCAAAAACAAAAGAGACTACTCTACACATGGACATCACCAGATGGTCAATAAAGAAATCAGATTGATTATGTTCTTTGCAGCCAAAGATGGAGAAGCTCCATACAGTCAGCAAAAACAAGACTGGGATCTCACTATGGCTCAGATCATGAACTCATAATTGCAAAATTCAGACTTAAATTGAAGAAAGTAGCGAAAAAATCACTAGAAAATTCAGATGTGACCTAAATCAAATACTTATGATTATATACAGCAGATGTGACAAATAGATTTAAGGGATTAGATCCAATAGACAGAGTGCCTGAAGAACTATGTATGAAGGTTCATAATATTCTACGGGAGGTGCTGATCAAAACCATCCCCAAGAAAAAGAAATGCAAGAAGGCAAAATAGTTGCCTGAGGAGGCCTTATAAATAGCTGAGAAAAGAAGAGAATGAAAGGGAAAGGAGAAAAGGAAAGATATATCCATCTGAACACAGAGTTCCAAAGAATAGGAGAGATAAGAAAGTCTTCCTAAGTGGTCAGTGCAAAGAAACAGAAGAAAACAATGGAAGGGAAAGACTAGAGATCTCTTCAAGAAAATTAGAGATACCAAGGGAACATTTCAGGCAAAGATGGGCACAATAAAGGACAGAAATGGTATGGACCTAACAGAAGCAGAAGATATTAAGAAGAGGTGGCAAGAATACACAGAAGAACTATACAAAAAAAGATCTTAGTGACTCAGATAACCAAGATGTTGTGATCACTCACCTAGAGCCATATATCTTGGAATGTGAAGTCAAGTGGGCCTTAGGAAGTATCACTATGAACAAAGTTAGCGGAGGTGATGGAATTCCAGCTGAGGAATTCCTAAAGATAATGCTGTGAAAGTGCTGCACTCAATATGCCAGCAAATTTGGAAAGCTCAGCAATGGCCACAGGATTGGAAAAAGTCGGTTTTCACTCCAATCCCAAAGAAAGGAAATGCCAAAGAATGTTCAAACTACTGCACAGTTGCACTCATCTTACACTCTCGCAAAGTAATGCTCAAATTCTCCAAGCTAGGATTCAAGAGTATGTGAACCAAGAACTTCCAGATGTTCAAGCTGGATTTTGAAAAGGAAAAGGGACCAAAGATCAAATTGCCAACATCTGTTGGATCATTGAAAAAGCAAGAGAATTCCAGGAAAACATCTATTTCTGCTTCATTGACTTCCAAACCCTTTGAATGTGTGGATCACAACAAACTGGGAAATTCTTCAAGAGTTGGGAATTCCAGACCATCTTACTAGCCTCCTGAGAAATCTCTATGAAGGTCAAGAAGCAACAGCTAGAACCAGACATGGAACAATGGACTGGTTCCAAATTGAGAAAGGAGTATGTCAAGACTGTATAATGTCACCCTGTTTATTTAACTTATATGCAGAGTTCAGTTCAGTTTAGTTCAGTCACTCAGTTGTGTCTGACTCTTTGTGACCCCATGGACTGCAGCATGCCAGGCCTCCCTGTCTGTCACCAATTCCCGGAGTTTGCTCAAACTCATGTCCATCGAGTCAGTGATGCCATCCAACCATCTTGCCCTCTGTTGTACCCTTCTCCTCCTGCTTTCAATCTTTCCCAGTATCAGGGTCTTTTCAAATGAGTCAGCTCTTTGCATCAGGTGGCCAAAGTATTGGAGTGTCAGCTTCAGCATCAGTCCTTCCAATGAATATTCAGGACTGATTTCCTTTAGAATGAACTGGATTGTTCTACTTGCAGTCCAAGGGACTCTCAAGAGTCTTCTCCAACACCACAATTCAAAAGCATCAATTCTTTGGCGCTCAACTTTCTTTATAATCCAACTCTCACATCCATACACGACTACTGGAAAAACCATAGCTTTGACTAGATGGACCTTTGTTGGCAAAGTAATGTCTCTGCTTTTTAATATGCTGTCTAGGTTGGTCATAACTTTTCTTCCAAGGAGCAGGTGTCTTGTAATTTCATGGCTGCAATCACCATCTGCAGTGATTTTGGAGCCCCAAAAAACAGTGTCACTATTTCCACTGTATCCCCATTTATTTGCCATGAAGTGATGGGACTGGATGCCATGATCTTAGTTTTCTGAATGTTGAGGTTTAAGCCAACTTTTTCACTCTCTTCTTTCACTTTCATCAAGAGACTCTTTAGTTCTTCTTCACTTTCTGCCATAAGGATGGTGTCATCTGCATATCTGAGGTAATTGATATTTCTCTCAGCAATCTTAATTCTAGCTTGTGCTTCATCCAGCCTAGCATTTCTCATGAGGTCCTCCTCATATAAGTTAAATAAGCAGGGTGACAATATACAGCCTTGACGCACTCCTTTCCTGATTTGGAACCAGTCTGTTGTTCTATTTCCAGTTCTAACTGTTGCTTCCTGACCTGCATACAGATTTCTCAAGAGGCAGGTATGGTGGTCTGATATTCCCATTTCTTTCAGAATTTTCCAGAGTTTGCTGTGGTCCACACAGTCAAAGTCTTTAGTATAGTCAATAAAGCAGAAGTAGATGTTTCTCTGGAACTCTCTTGCTTTTTCAATGATCCAGTGGATGTTGGCAGTTTGATCTCTTGTTCCTCTGCCTTTTCTAAATCCAGTTTGAACATCTGGGAGTTCATGGTTCTTGTACTGTTGAAGCCTGGCTTGGAGAATTTTGAGCATTATTTTACTAGTATGTGAGATGAGTACAACTGTACGGTAGTTTGAGCATTCTTTGGCAATTCCTTTCTTTGGGATTGGAATGAAAACTGACCTTTTCCAGTCCTGTGGCCACTGCTGAGTTTTCCAAATTTGCTGGCATATTGAGTGCAGCACTTTCACAGCATCATCTTTTAGGATTTGAAATAGCTCAACTGGAATTCCATCACCTCCCCTAGCTTTGTTTGTATTGATGCTTCCTAAGGCCCACTTGACTTCGTATTCCAGGATGTCTGGCTCTAGGTGGGTGATCACACCATCGTGATTATCTGGATCATGAAGATCTTTTTTGTATAGTCCTTCTGTGTATTCCTGCCACCTCATCTTAATATCTTCTGCTTCTGTTAGGTCCATACCATTTCTGTCCTTTATTGAGCCCATCTTTGCCTGAAATGTTCCCTTGGTATCTCTAATTTTCTTGAAGAGATCTCTAGTCTTTCCCATTCTATTGCTTTTCTCTATTTCTTTGCATTGCTCACTGAGGAAGGCTTTCTTATCTCTCCTTGCTATTCTTTGGAACTCTGCATTTAAATGGGTACATCTTTCCTTTTCTTCTTTCCCTTTGGCTTCTCTTCTATTCACAGCTATTTGTAAGGCCTCCTCAGACAATCATTTTGCCTTTTTGCATTTCTTTTCCTTGGGGATGGTCTTGATCCCTGCCTCCTGTACAATGCTACGAACCTCTATTCATAGTTTTTCAGGCACCCTGTCTAGCAGTTCTAATCCCTTGAATCTAGTTGTCACTTCTACTGTATAGTCATAAGGGACTTGATTCAGGTAATACCTGAATTGTCAAGTGGTTTTCCCCTACTTTCTTCAATTTAACTCTGAATTTGTCTATAAGGAGTTCGTGGTCTGTGCCACAGTCAGCTCCTTGTCTTGTTTTTGCTGTTTGTATGGAACTTCTGTATCTTTGGCTGCGGAGAATATAATCAGTCTGATTTCATTATTGATCAACTGGTGCTGTCCATGTGTAGAGTCTTCTCTTGTGCTGTTGGAAGACGGTATTTTCTATGACCAGTGTGTTCTCTTGACAGAACTCTGTTAGCCTTTGCCCTGCTTAATTTTGTACTCCAAGGCCAAATTTGCCTGCTACTCCAGGTATTTCTTGACTCCCTTTACTAGACTCCCTTACTAGAATACTTTTGTGTTCTAATCCCTGATAATGGAAAGGACATCTTTTTTGGGTGTTAGCTCTAGAAGATCTTGTAGGTCTTCATAGGACTGTTCAGTTTCAGCTTCTTCAGCATTATTGGTCAGGGCATAAACTTGGATTAATGTGATATTGAATAGTTTGCCTTGGAAACAAGCAGAGATCATTCTGTAATAAGCAGAGTACATCATATGAAATGCTGGACTGGATGAAGCACAAGGTGGAATCAAGATTGCCGGGAGAAATATCAATAACCTCAGATATGCAAATGACACCACCCTTACGGCAGAAAACTAAGAGGAACTAAAGAGCTTCTTGATGAAAATGAAAGAGGAGAGTGCAAAAGCTGGCTTAAAACTCAGTCTTCAAAAATGAGGGTCATGGCATCTGGTCCCATCACTTCATGGCAAATAGATGGGGAAACAATTTAAGCAGTGCCAGATTTTATTTTCTCAGGTTCCAAAATCACTGCAGATGGTGGCTGCAGTCATGAAATTAAATGATGCTCGCTCCTTGGAAGGAAAGCTATGGCAAACCTAGACAGCATTTTAAAAAGCAGAGACCTTACTTTACTGACAAAGGTCCATCTAGTCAAAGCTATGGTTTTTCTGTAGTCATGTATGGATGTGAGAGTTGAACCAAAAGAAACCTGAGCAATGAAGAATTGATGCTTTTGAACTATGGTGTTGGAGAAGACTCTTGAGAGTCCCTTGGATTTTAAGGAGACCAAACCAGTCCATCCTAAAGGAAATCAGTCCTGAATATTCATTAGAAGGACTGATGCTGGAGTTGAAGCTCCAGTACTTTGGCCGCCTGATGCAAAGAACTGACTCTTTAGAAAAGACCCTGTTGCTGCAAAAGATTGAAGGCAGGAGGAGACGGGGTGACAACAGAGGATGAGATGGTTGGATGGCATCACCAACTCAAAGGACATGAGTTTGAGCAGGCTCCAGCAGTTGGTGATGGGCAGGGAAGCCTGGTGTGCTGTAGTCCATGGGGTTTCAAAGAGTTGGACATGACTAAATATCTGAACTGAACAATAACCACAGGGGACCTAGAGAGACTATACAAATATCAAACAAAATAAACTTTAAGGCAAAGAAAAGGAAATGGATCTAGTGACAACAAAGGACATTTTATAAAAATAAAATCATCTGTTCATCAGGAAGCGCCACAGTTATAATCATATGTGTACCTAACAACCGAGTCTTAAAATACAGGAAGCAGATAACTGACAGAATTAAAGAGAAATAACAATAATAGTTGCAAAATTCAGTATCCCACTCTCAATGGATAGATCTAGATAGAAAATCAGTGAATATATATATATATATATATATATATAGATAGATATATATGACTAGAACAACAATATAAACAAACTGTAAAACACTCTACCTGACAACAATGTAGTGTATATTCTTTTCAACAACACATGGAATACTTTACAGAATAGGTCATATGCTAGGCTATAAAACAAGTCCCAATACATTTAAAAGGATTAAAATAATACAAAGTGTGTTCCAAATTGCAGTGTGCTAGATAGATGGATAGACAAAATATAATCTCCATTTGGTTCAGTTTTCAGAGTTGAACCCTGACTGATAAAGGTTCTTAATGCAACACTACAACCATCATCCATATAAGAAAAAAAAAAAAGATAAACTGATGGAACTTCATCAAAATTAAACACTTTTGGGCTTCAAAGCACCATTAAGAAAATGAAAAGACAAGCCACAGACTGGGAGAAAATATTTGCAAATTATTTTTCGGAAAAAGGACTTGTATCCAGAATATCTAAGGAGCTCTTAAAACTCAATAATGAAAATGGGTAAGTATTTGAATAGATATTTCATCAGAGAAGATATAGGAATAACCAATAAGCAAGTGAAAAAGTACTCAACATCATTAGTCAGGGAAATGCAAATTAAAGCCACAATGAGAAACCACTTCATACTTATTAGGAAAGCTATAATAAAAAAGAGTAGAAACTAACACAACATTGTAAAGCAATTATACTAAAAAAAAAAAAAAAAAGACAATAACTAGTGTTGTTGAAAATGTGAAGTATGTGGAACCCTAATACATTGCTGATGAAAACTGAAATGGTGTTGTCACTTGGGAAGTCAGCTAATAATTTCTTTAAAAGTTAAATATGTTTACCAGCAATAGATAAATAAATGACATAGAAATTCTGCTCCTAGGTATCTCCAAAAAGAAATGAAAATTTATGTTCATACAAAAACATATGTGTGCGTTCATAGTGGCATTATTTAAAAAAATGAAAAAGTGGGAGCAATGCAAATGAACTGGTAAATGGATAAACAAGGTTTGGTATATGCAAACAATGGTGTACAATTGGCACTAGAAAGGAAGAAACTATAATACATTCTGTAACACAGCTGAACCTCAAAAATATTATGCTAAATGAAAGAAACCAGACATAAAGGACTATGTGAAATATGATTCCATTTTATGAAATATCCAAGAAATGCAAATTTATTGAAACAGAAAATAGATTATTTATTGTCTGGGGCTGAAGGTAAGAATGAGAATTGACTGCAAATGGGCCTGAGGGATCTTTTGTGGATCACAAAATGTTCTAAAGTTAGACTGTGGTGATAGTTGCACAACTCTAAGTGTATTAAAAGCCATTGAATTATACAACTATTGTGGGTAAACTTTATGGTATGTAAATTATACCTCAATAAAGCTGTTTTTTAGAAAAAGTAATATCTATATCCAATGTCTTAGAACACTGTTACCTGTTTTTTTCTTTTGTTTCTTCTTTTCTTCAAGCAAATACATACTAATTCTGCTTAGTATCTTGATATTGTTTTCAATAGCTTTGAACGTTTCTGGTAACATCTCCATTTGTGCTAAACAGTGATGGTGTTCTTCAATATCAATTGCAGTAATCTCAGACAAAGTGACATCTTGAAGAGAGTAAAAAAAAATTACTTTTGTGCAGAAAAATAATTATAACCATATAGGCTTACAATATTGCCTACCTACTCAATACTGTAGTATTGGGAAATACAGATATTTTATACTTATTTCTATTCTGAGGCATTTCTCTGTGAAGAAATGAAAAAAGAAAAGACTTGGAATGGAAGACTGAATAGTAAATCTTGGGCATGAAAATATGCTTAAAACATAGTTAAAATGTGTCTAATTGGTTTAATTCCCTGATATCAGGGATAAAGGTCTAAAATGTGAATATATGCCTTAATACTGGGGATTAAAACCCCAATTAACTCCCTTGGTAAGTTTTCTAGTATTTCATAACCCCTGTTATATGAGATTTCTTGTAACTAAACGAAATTTCTCTTTTTTGTATTCTTAGTTTATTCATTCTTTCACTCAACTAGAGTCTTCTCTGTCATATATTGTTCTAGATGCTGAAGACACAGCATTGAATAAAACAAATTCCCTGACTTTATTACTATTTATATTCTAGGGAAAGGAAACAAACAAAACTTTTTAAAAATATTAATTATTAATTATAAAGCATGCCAGATGATAAGAAAAGCTATAGACAAAAATAAAGAATTGTAAAGAATAACAGTCAGTGCCAGAGTGTAGAGAATGCGGATGGTCAGAGAACACCTCATTTTAAAGTGAGGTGTAAGCAGAGAATGAACCATGTGGCTACCTGGTAGAAAATGTTCCAGGCAAGGGACTAGGAAGCATTGAGACAGTGGGCAGGAGCATGCTAAGTGAGCAAACTTGTTTTCCTTATTTTATTCTTCCTGAAACAGAGAGCAACTGTTTAACCATCTTAACCTTTCCTTCTTTAGTCTTCTAATCCTTCAACATTTACTTATAATTCTGTTCTGTAGGTTTTTCATTAACTTTAAATCACTTCTGGAAACTTACTCCATTCTTCCAACCAGGCCAGAATGTAGGCAAGAGTCTTGTTTTTAATTTCAGCAGTCTTAGCACAATCAGTTATTTTCTCCAGCAAACTTCCTTTCTGTTTCTTATGTTCTGTAAAGGATATTTTCCTTCCAGCATGCATATTCTCATACATAGTATAGCGATTTATTATACGCTTCACATTTTGCATTATGTCTGTCAGCTGCGTATTAAGATGCTATAAGAATAAGAAGGGGGATTATAATAATAAATCCTGTTTGACAATAAGATTTGATCAGCTTTCTTCCTAGAATGTCAGTGATAGTACTATAAAGCTCTCTAATCAAAGGCTTTTTAATTCTAATTTTTCTGTAAGTCTAAGATTTTCCTCTTAATTTTTTTTTCTCTGCCTTCATCCTAGAATTTCTATGATATAATGAAAAGAATATTTGGTTTGAAACTATATCTGGATTCTAACTCTAGCTTCCTCCTTAAAATGACTTTTAGTGAACTTCCCTGGTGATCCAGTGGTTAAGAATCTGCCTGCCAGTGTAGGGGACATGGGTTTGATCCCTGGTCTGGGAATATTCCACATGCCATAGGGCAGTAAGCCCATACACCACAACTACTGAAGTTCCCTCTCTGTAGAGCCCATGCTCCACAAGAGAAGCCACCTCAATGAGAAGCCTGAAACTAGAGAATAGCCCTCCTTTTGCTGCAACTAGAGAAAGCCCTCACAGCAACAAAGACCCAGCACAGCTGAAAAATAAATAAAAATTGTTTTTAAAAAGATAACTCTTTAAAAAATTATTTTCTACAATCATGACTCATCTGTAAAATAATGGAGATGCTAAGTTCACGGTTGATCTGAAACATGTAGCATATGTGAAATGCGTTATAGACTGTGGCTGCTATAAACAAACTAATTAAAGGAAGTCACTTTTTAAAAAATTAACCCTTACACCTGGAAAGCGGCTATTGGAATATTCCACATGACTTTTATTTCATTATTTCCCCTCCTCAAGAATCTATCAGTAAATTTCTTCTGTTCATCACTTTATCCTGGTAGTTCTCAATGGGGGTAATTACTGCCTCATATATGGCAGTTAGAAATTGATGGGACTTCCTGGTGGTACAATGGATAGGAATCTGCCTCCTTATGCAGGGAACATGGGTTTGATGTTGGGTCCAGGAAGAGTCCACCTGCAGCAGATCAACTAACCTCGTGCACCACAGCTACTGAGCCCCTACTCCAGAGCCCTGGAACTGCAACTACGGAGCCCGGGTTCTACAATCACTGAAGCCCGTACTCCTAGAGCCCGTGCTTGGCCACAAGAGAAGCCTGAGCACTGCAACCAAGAGTAGACCCCGCTGACACAACTGGAGAAAGCCCACGTAAAGCAATAAAGACCCAGGGCAGCCAAAAGAAAAAGAGAGAGAGAAGTAAACTTCCCTGGTGGTTCAGTGGTTAAGAATCTGCATTGCAATGCAAGAGACACCAGTGCAATCCCTGGTCCCAGAAGATCACACGTGCTGCAGAGCAACTAAGCCCTCGAGCCTTCTACTGAGCCACTACTCTAGAGCCCCCGAGTTGCAATTACAGAACCTATGTGCTGCAACTACTGAAGCCTGCACTCCTGGAGCCCATGCCCCACAAGAAGAGAAGCCACTGCAATGAGAAGCCCACACACTGCAGCAGAGAGTAGAACCCCCATCCCACCACTGCAACTAGAGAAAGCCCATGCACAGCAACGAACTCCCGCCATAGCCAAAAAATAAAGATAAATATATAAGCTTAAAAAAAAAAAAGGTCATAATATCTGCCAAAGAAGAGAAGCACTTCCGGTTGTAACAATGAATGGAAGGGAAGACATTGTACTTAGTAAAGCATGCTAAGTTGTGGCAGCCCATCCTATGTGCAATGGACAGTACACGTATTTGACAATTGGCTCATCCTGCATAAATTTTCACTGTCCAATGGGATATTCACATAGGTTACATAAAATCTGTTTATAATTATCTGAGTCTAGAAACTTACTCTTTTTAAAGTATAAATGAAAAGTAAGTTCTTACCAAGTTTAATTGCTTACTGAATTTTCCAGGAATGCAAATATTATGCAAATCAAAGGAAAATGTTCTTTAGGATTTCTCCAATAAAATTTCACCATTCACCAATAAAATGTTCACCACAATACCAACCAGCAATGCACTATTCCTAATAGTATGTAGTGTCACTGCAATAAACCTGCATTTGTTTCAGCCTATATTCATAGCTTTCATATTTATTTTAATTCTGCATAAAGATGCAAGCCTCTGCTACATCTTTGTAATGTCTTCTAGTGAAGTTTGACTTAGAATTTACACATTGAAATGCATGTTATTAAATTTAGCACTTTTATTTACCTTCATATATTAATTTTTTAAAGTATGAGAGTAGATATTTTATTTAGGAAGTTCACTTCAGAGGAACAAAAGGAAAGTTAAAAATATTATAAAAGGGCACAGTAAATCTGATAGATGGAGAACAACTGCTCCATCTTTTCCAAATTTATCAATTGCTTTCTCAATTTGACTTCAGATAAACCTAACTTCCTCTACAGCTCTTACAATAGCAGTGAGATTTGGATTTTGCAAGCCAAATCGCCATGCCAAAAGTGTAATCAAATGTTAGGTGCTAGAATTACTGCAGTCATAAATAGAGAATGCAGTTGCAGTAAATTAAGTCAGAAATACAGGAGAGCAGAGACAAAGTTTGATAAGTCAAGTGATGAAGAATAACATTACAAACTAACACATAACATGGTGATTAAGGAAAAAATATTACCAACTTCTCATATATTCTCCCACAGAATGGAAAAAGAACTCTTTTCAATTCATTCTTTGTGGCCAGAATTACCCTCATACCAAGATGGATAAAGATATTGCAAAAAGAAAAAAAACCCACTACAGATCAACATCTCTATAAATTTTGTTGCAAAAATCCTCAACAAAATACTCAATAGAATTAGCACCATATTAATAGAATTATATACCGCAATCACGTGGGATTTATTCCAGGGATACAAAAATGGTTCAACATGTGAAAATCAATGAATGAAATACACCAAATTAACAAAATGAAGGAAAAATCATATGATCATCTCAACTGATACAGAAAAAGCATGTGATAAAAGTCAACACCCTTTCATGATGAAAGCTCTCAGCAAAGCAGGTGTAAAGGGAAAATATAATACAATAAAAGTCAATATAATAAATGTCATATATTGACAAGCCCACAGCTAACATCATACCGAAAGGTGAAAATCTGAAAGTTATTCCTTTAAGATTAGGAACAAGTAAAGGATCCCAACTCTCATCTGTTCTATTCAACATATTACTGGAAGTCCTAGCCAGAGTAATTCGAGAGGAAAATAAATTTGAAAACATCAAAATTGGAAAAGAAAAAAAAATATTTGTTTGTAGATGATATGATCTTATATGTTGAAAACTCTAAAGCTCACACACACACACATACCCCATACCTGTTAGGAGAAATAAATAAATTCAGCAAAGTTGCAGGATACAAAATCACACACACACACACACACACACACACACACACACACAAATCACACACACAAAAAAACATGTTTAATTTTCTGGGACTTCCCTGATGGTACAGTAGTTGAGAAACCACCTTGCAATGCAAGGACATGCATTTGATCACTGGTCAGGGAGTTAAGATCCCACATGACACTGAGCACGCTAACCTATGGCCCACAGTTACTGAGCCTGCACGCTCTGCAGCCCACATGCCACAACTAGAAAGTCCATGCACTACAACAAAAGATTCCACATGGCACAACGAAGATCCTGCAAAACTAAGACTTGATGCAGTCTAATAAATAAATAGATATGTTTAATTTTTTATATACTAATAATGAGCTATCAGAAAGAGAAATTAAGAAAATGATCCCATTTACAATTGCATCCAAAAAAAATACCTGGCAATAAATTTAATTGAGGTGAAAGACCTATATATTGGAAATGAAAGGCATAAATGAAAGAAGTGAAGAATTAATATTGTTAATTCTCCTAAGAATTAAAATGTTCATACCACCCAAAGCAGTCTACACATTGAAAGCAATAGTTTTCAAAATTCCAATAACATTTTTTATAGAAATAGAACAAAAAGCTGTAAAATTTGTATGGAATCGTAAGAGACTCTGAGTAGCTAAAGCAATACTGGGAAAGAAGAACAAAGCTGGAGCTCCTTGATTTCAAACAATAGTACAAAGTTATAGAACTTAAAATAATATGATATTGGCATAAAAACAGACCCACAGATCAACGGAAAATAAACCCATATACACATACGGTAAATTTACAAAAAAGGAGCCAAGAATATACACTGGGGAAAGGACAGTCTTTTCAATACATGGTGCTGTAAAAACTGGGCAGCCACATACAGAAGAAAGAAACTGGGGATTGCTATCTTACACCATGCCTAAAAATTAACTCAAAATGGATGAATAACTTGAATGTAAGACCTCAAACTATAAAAATTCCTGAAGAAAACACATAGGCAGTAATCTCCTTGGCATTGCTCTTGGTGATAATTTTTTAGATTTCACACCAATAGCAAAGGTAACAAAAGCAAAAATAAGCAAGTAGGACCGCATCAAACTAAATAGCGTCTTCACAGCAAAGGAAACCATCAACAAAATGAAAAAGCAACCTACAGAGTGGGGGAAAATATTTGCAAACCATGTGTCTGATAAGGGGGTAATATTCAAAATATATAAAGAACTCGATACAACTCAATAGCAAAAACCCAAACAATCTGATTGAAACATGGACAGAAGATCTACACAGACATTTTTCCAACAAATACATATAGATGTTCAATGGGTACATAAAGTAATTACTGTCATTAACCATCAGGAAAATGCAAATCACAAAATGTACCACACACCTGTTAGAATGACTGTTATCAAAAAGATTGGAAACAATAACACTTGTTAATGTTCGCAAGGATGTGGAGAAAAGGAAATCCTCATGCATTGTTGGTGGGAATGTAAGTTGGTGCAGTCACTATGGGAAAAAAAATGGGAAAAAAAAGCTGAAGCTCCAATACTTTGGCCACCTGATGCTAAGAGCTGATTCACTGGAGACCCTGGTGCCGGGAAAGATTGAAGGCAAAAGAAGGGGGCAGCAGGAGATGAGATGGCTAGATAGCATCACCAACTCAATGGAAATGAATTTGAGAAAACTCTGGGAGATAGTGGAGGACAGAGGAGCCATGGGGTGACGAAGAGTCAGACATGACTTAGTGACTGAATAACTATGGAAAACAAAATGGAGGTACCTCAAAATATTAAAAATAGAACTACAATATGATCCAGGAATTTCACTTTTGGGTATTTATCTATAGAAAACAAAAATAGTGGAGAAGGAAATGGCAACCCACTCCAGTATTCTTGCCTGGAAAAGTCCATGGACAGAGGAGTCTGGCGGGCTGAAGTCCATGGGATTACATGACTGAGCATGTGTGCACGAGGGTGGAGGGAAATGGGTTGGTAGCAATAAAGTGGTAGAACTAAAAAAAAAAAAAAAAAGAAAACAAAAATAGTAATTAGAAAATAAATATGCACTCCCATGTTCACTGTAGCATTATTTACAATAGCCAAAATATGGAAATGATCCAAGCATCCATCAATAATGAACAGATAAATGTGTGTATATATACACCTACACAAATATACAATAAAATATTATTCATCTGTAGAAAAAGATAAAGGTTTTCCATTTGCAACAACATGGATGGACTTTGAGGGCATTACACTAAGAGAAATAAGTCAGAGGAAGAGAAATACCATATGATCTTTCTTACATGTGAAATCTAAAATAAAACCAAGTTCATAGCTACAGAGAAGAATTTGGTTGTTACCAGAGGTGGGGGTAGGGATGATGTGAAAAGTGGGTGAACTAATTTTTATTTTTTAGTTTAGTTGAAATAAATTGAACTTAAAAAATCAATTGTGGATTTCCCCGGTGGTTCAGTGGTTAAGAATCTGCCTGCCAACGCAGGGGACACAGGTTTGATCCCTGGCTTGGGAAGATTCCACATGCCACAGGGCAACTAACCGCTAGCATCCCAACTACGTGAGATCATGCACCCTAGAGCCTGTGCTCCAAACAAGAAAAGCCACTGCAATGAGAAGCCTGTGCATCACAACTAGAGAAAGTCCACATGCAGCAGCGAAGACCCAGCAAGCCAAAATAAATAAGTTTTTTTTTTAATAAAAAAATTTCAAATAAAAACTTTTTTAAAATCTGAAAAGGAAATTAAGAAAGCAATTCTACTTACAGTAGCATCAAAATAATAAAATTATTCATAATAAACAACCAAGGAGGTGAAAGACAATGTTAAAACATTAATACTATTGAACGAATCTATAGATAGTGCACTCCTTAGCAAAACCTCAATGATATTTTTTGCAGAAATAGAAGTACATCTTTAGGATTCATGTGGTATCTCAAGGAACCCCAAATACCCAAAACAGTCTTGAAGAATGAAGTTGGAGATCTCATACGTCTCACTTTCAATTATTATTGTAAATTTACAGTAGTTAAATGGCATATTTTAATTATAAGAGACATATAGAATACAAAGCCCAGAAACAAACTTTCACTCATATGGTTAAATAATTTTTTTTAACTTAAAAAAATTTATTTGGCTGTGCTGGGTCTTAGTTGTGGCACTTGGAAACTTGGATCTTCTGCAGCATGGGCGATCTTTAGTTGTGGAACTCGGACTTTCAGTTGGGGAATGTGGGATCTAGTTCCCTGACCAGGGGTTGAACCCCGATCCCCTGTACTGGGAGTGTGGAGCCTTAGCCATTGGGCCACTAAGGAAGTCCCTGGTCAAATAATTTTTGACAAGAGTGTCAAGGTTTTTCAATGGGAGAGGACAATCCGTCAACAAATGATGTTGGGAAAACTGGTACCCCCACGCAAGAATGAAGTAGGACTCTTATCTTATACCATATACAAATATTAACTCAAAATGAAGAAAAAAACCTAAGCATAAGACCTAAAACTATAAAACAGAAAACATAGAGAGAAAAGCTTCATGACTTTGAATTTGGTACCAAAAGTACAGGCAACAAAAGTAAAGATAGATTGTTTAGTAGCTAAGTCCTGTTCAACTCTTCTGCCACCCCATGGACTGTAGCCCGCCAGGCACCTCTGTCCATGGAATTTTCCAGGCAAGAATATTGGAGTGGGTTGCCATTTCCTTCTCCAGGGGATCTTCCCAACCCAGGGACTGAACCCACATCTCTGCATTGCAGGCGGATGCTTTACCACTGAGCCAGCAAATCAAAATTTAAAACTTTTCTGCATCAAAAAACACAATTAACAGACAACCTATAGAGTGGGGAAAAAATGTGCAAATCATATATCTAATGAAGGGGTAATACTACAGTATATAACGAATTCTTACTACTCAGCATCAAATAAATAAATAACCCAATTCATAAATGGGAAAAGGACTTGAATAGACATTCAAAAAAGATGTATAATGGCCATGAAATTAAGACCCTTGGTCCTTGGAAGAAAAGTTATGACAAACCTAGACAGCATATTAAAAAGCAGAGACATTACTTTGCTGACAAAGGGCCGTATAGGCAAAGCTATGGTTTCTTCACTAGTCATGTTTGGATGTGAGGTTGAACCATAAAGAAGGCTGAGTGCTGAAGAATTGATGTTTTTGAACTGTGGTGCTGGAGAAGACTTTTAAGGGTCCCTTGGACAGCCAAGAGATCAAACAGTCAATCCTAAAGGAAATTAACCCTGAATATTCATTGGAAGTTCTGATGCTGAAGCTGAAGCTCCAATACTTTGGCCACCTGTTGTGAAGAGTCAACTCATTAGAAAAGACCCTGGTGTTGGGAAAGATTGAGGGCAAGAGGAGAAGGGGGCAACAGAGGATGAGATGGTTGGATGGCATCACCAACTTAAAGGACATGAGTTGGAGTAAACTCCAGGAGATAGTGAAGGACAGAGAAGGCTGGTGTGCTGCAGTCCATGGGGTCACAGAGTTGGACAAAACTTAGCAACTGAACAACAACAGTGTCAATGGCCAACAAGCATATGAATAAAAGCTCAATATCACTAATCATTCAGTTCAGTTCAGTCGTTCAGTCATGTCCGACTCTTTGCGACCCCATTAACCACAGCACACCAGGCCTCCCTGTCCATCACCAACGCTCAGAGTCCACCCAAACCCATGCCCATTGAGTTGGTGATGCCACAGCCATCTTATCCTCTGTCATCCCCTTCTCCTCCTGCCCCCAATCCCTCCCAGCATCAGGGTCTTTTCCAATGAGTCAACTCTTCACATGAGGTGGTCAAAGTATTGGAGTTTCAGCTTTAGAATCAGTCCTTCCAATGAACACCCAGAACTGATCTCCTTTAGGATGGACTGGTTGAATCTCCTTGCAGTCCAAGGGACTCTCAAGAGTCTTCTCCAACACCAGAGTTCAAAAGCATCAATTCTTCGGTCCTCAGCTTTCTTTATAGTCCAACTCTCACATACATACATGACCACTGGAAAAACCATAGCCTTGACTAGACGGACCTTTGTTGGCAAAGTAATGTCTCTGTTTTTGAATATGCTGTCTAGGTTGGTCATAACTTTCCTTCCAAGGAGTAAGCGTCTTTTAATTTCATGGCTGCAATCACCATCTGCAGTGATTTTGGAGTCCCCCAAAATAAAGTCTGACACTGTTTCCACTGCTTCCCCATCTATTTCCCATGAAGTGATGGGACTGGATGCCATTACCTTAGTTTTCTGTATGTTGAGCTTTAAGCCACTAATCATTAGGTAAATGCAAATCAAAACCACAATGAGATATCACTTCACACCCATTTAGGTGGCTACTGTGAAAAACAAATGAACAAGCAAAAAATAGAAAGTAACAAATTATTGGTAAGGATGTGAAAATTGGAATTCCTGTGCACTATTTGTGGGAATCTAAAATAGTGCAGTCACAATGAAAACTGTATTTGCAGCTCCCCAAAATATTAAAAATAGAATTACCATATGATCCAGCAATTCTACTTCTGAGTATATACCCAAAATAACTGAAAACAGGCACCCTAACAGATAGTCAAACACCTATGTGTGTAATAGTATTACACACAATAGCCAAGAGATAGAAGTAACCCAAGTGTGCATTGACAGCTGAATGGTAACAAAATGTAGACTATATTTACATTGAAACATTATTCAGCCTTAAAAAGGAAAGAAATTCTGAAACAGTAGATTCCATGGACAGAGGAACCTGGCAGGCTACAGTCCATACGGTCGCAAAGAGTCAGACATAACTGAGCATCTGAGCACACATGTGGTTAAACTATAAGACATTAAGATAAGTTGGGACTTCCCTGGTAGTTCAATGGTTAAGAATCTGTCTTAAAAAAAAAAAAGAATCTGCCTTCAAAACTGAAGAAACAAAAACTTATAGCCCAAGAATAAATGCTGCAAAAAATGAATGCAAATAAAAGTTTAAAAAAAAAAAAAAAGAATCTGCCTTCAAATGCAGGTAAAGTGGGTTTGATCCCTGTTCAAGGAACTAAGATTGAACATGTCTTGGGGCAATTAAGCCTGTTCACCACAACTAGAGAAGTGTGATCATCAAAATGAAGACTCAGCACAGCAACCCCTCACCCCCCCCCCAAAAAAAAAGACATTAAGCTAAGTGAAACAAATCAGTCATAAAAAACAAATACTGGAGACTTTCTAGGTGGTCCAGTGGTTATGATTTCTCCTTCCAGTGCAGAGGGTATGGGTTCCATCCCTGATTGGAGAGCTAAGATTCCACGTGCCCCTCAGCCAAAAAACCAAAACATAAAAAAACAGAAGAAATATTGTAATAAATTCAATAAAGACTTAAAAAATGGTCTACATTTAAAAAAAATACCGTATGAATTCACTAATATGAGGTATCTAGACTAGTTGAATTTACAGAAATAAGTAAAATGGTGGTTTCCAAAGGTTAGAGGGAAGAAGGAAATAGGGTATTGGAAGATGAAAAAGTTCTGAGGAAATTCCCCAGTGGTCCAGTGGTTAGGACTTCACTGTCTCACTGCAAGGGCTGTGCAGTGCTGCCAAAAAAAAAAAGTGAAAAAGTTCTGGATGTTGATTGCATGACAATGTGATTATACTTAGTAGTACTGAACTGTATACTTAAAAATGATTAAGATGGTAAAATTTGTGTTATGTGTATTCTACCACAATTAAAATTAGACAAAATGTTTTAATATATAAAAGGAGTAATCAGATGTTAGGTGCTGGAAATATTGCAATAAGGAACAGAAGATCTAGTTGCAACAAATAATTTGTCAGATATACAGGAGAACCAAGACAGAGTTTGCTAGGTCAAGTGATGAAGAATACACTACAAGCTAACCAGTTGCTCATAAATTCTTCCAGAAATCTGAAGTGGGAAAAACATTTCCCAGCTTATTCTTTGAGGCCAGTATTATCCTGATGCCAACACCAGATAAAGACATAAAAAAATAAACTATATCAATATTCTTTATGAACACAGTCACAAAAATGCTTAACAAAATATTAGAAATTAGATCAAACAATGTACTAAAAATACAACAGTATGAACAAGTGGGGTTTATTATTAGAACATAAGGCTGTTTCAAAACTGGAAAATTAATAAGTGTAAATAACCATATCAACAGACTAAGAAGAAGCATATGAGCATCTCAATAGATGCAGAAAAAGCAGTTGACAAAATTCAACATTCCTTCATGATTTTTTTTATTCTATAACAAATTAGGAATAAGGATAACTTCTCCAAGCTGATGAACATTTACAAAAAATTTACAGCTAGCATTATACTTAATGGTGAAAGCCTAAATTGCTCTAAGAATTCCTTTTTATTCAATCTTTTATCAAGGTCCTACCCAATTCAATAAGTTCAAAAAAGGAAATAAAAGAATATTGGAAAAGGAGAAATAAAAAGGCTTCCATTCACACATCAAACAAAACCTAAAACAAACCAAAAATTAAACAAAAAACTGTGTAAAAATTCCCAAAGGAATATATTTTTAAAAAGCTGACAATATATAAAAATCAAAATCATGCTTCTATACACTAGCAATAAACAATTAGAATTTGAAATTTAATAAAACTATCATCTGCAATTATACTAAAAACATGAAAATATTTACAAATCTAACAAGAAAATTGTACATTGAAAATTACAAAACCACTAATGAAAGAAATCAAGAAGATCTAAATAAATGGTGACAATACTAAGTACAGACAAGGATGAAGAGCAACTGGAACTCTTACAGTTTTCTGATGGGAATGCAAAATAGTAAAGCCATTTAAGATAACAGTTTGAGAATTTCCTATAAATGTATGCTACCACAGGACCTAGCAATACCATTTCTAGGTATTTAGCCAAGAGATGAAAACTTATGTTTATAAAAGAATTCATACATGGAATGTTTATAGTGACTTTATTCATAGTTGCTCCAAACTAGAAACAACTCAAGTATCTTTCAACTAGTGATAGATTCAAGTGACATAGGGTATGATTCCATTTGTATGGCATTCAGGAAAGGAAAACTATAAGCACAGAAAACTAATGGCTTCAGGAGGCTATCAGCCACGAAAAGGGTGGCCACGGAAGGGTGTAAGGGGATTTTTCAAGGAGTTAGAACTGTTTTCAATCTGAATTTTGGTGGTGATTACACATCTATATGTCTTTGTCAGAATTCTCAAACAGTACACCAAAAAGGGTGAATTTTACCTTAATTTTTTAAAAAAGGCAGTAGAATCACAGAATACTTGGATTTGATTCCAGGACCCACTATGTGTAACAACCATGACCTTTAGGCCAGCCTCAAATATTGTCAGTTTCTTCATCCATGAAATAAGATTAGTAGTAATACCTATCCCTGTTGAATCATTCTGGGGATTAAATGAGGTAATCTATAGATAAGTTTATGCCATACATAACATGGTAAACACTTTAAGTGCTACCAGGTTATTAAGTGCTTACTATGTGCCACACCCTTCTTCACTGGAAGAACTGATGCTGAAGCTGAAGCTCTAATACTTTGTTCACCTAATGTGAAGAGAAAAAGACCCTGACGCTGGGAAATATTGAAGGCAAAAGGAGAAGGGAGCAGCAGAGGATGAGATGGTTAGATAGCATCACCAACTCAATGGACTTGAATTTGAGCAAACTCCAGGAGATGGTGGAGGACAGAGGAGCCTGGCATCTGTCACCAGACAGACATGTTAGAAACATGTGCCACAGGAGTGAAAGGGTCAAAGTAAGAAGATGGGTAGAGAGAGCACCATAACCCAGAGCAGGACAGAATCTGAGAGGCAGATAATAACAATAGCAGTGCTAGGGAAAGCACACTGACTGAAACTGCCCACCCTGGCCAAGCACCATTAGTGTGAATTGTTTTAGGACAGAAGATCCTGGTAAGGAACATGGAACCAACAAGCCACCACCAACCGGAAAGGTTCAAAAAAAGTCAAAAGGAGACACCACCTGTACTGCTACCTCCCAGAATCCTTCTCGCTGGCATCCGTCTTGGCTGAGCAATTTGTGAACAACCAAGAAGGACCCTGAGTCAGAATGATTGGCCAAAGACAACCCAGAAGCTAATGCCATCACCATAAAACCCGAGACTGTCAGCCACAAGGCAGAGCAGTTCTCCTGGGTTCCCCTACCGTGGTGCTCTCCGCTGGGGTGCCCTTTCCAATAAAGCCACTTGCTTTGTCAGCACATGCATCTCCTCAAACAGTTCTTCTCTGAGTGTTAGACAAGAGCCACTCTCAGGGCCCTGGAAGGGGACTTCCTTCCTACAACAACAAAATGAACATATGGCAACCCACTCCAGTATTCTTACCTGGAGAATCCCATGGACAGAGGAGCCTGACAGGCTACAGTCCAGAGGGTCGCAAAGAGTTGTACACAACTGAAGCAACTTAGCGTGCATGCATGCACCTATTCTCCAGCTGAAGAAAGAGAAAATCCTTAAAGTTTCCTGTGTTCCCAATATCAATTGCATCGCTTTCCCAATGTCCAAAGATAAATACTATCCTGAATTTTAGTCTCTATACTTTTAACACTATAGTAAACTGAATGATGTCCCTCCAGCAAAAATATTGTTAGCAAACACAAGTTCACCTGCCCAACACACAGTGAGGCCAAACAAATGGAAATGTTGGAACAGAAAAAGGTTTACTGCAGGGTCAAGCAGGGAGAAAGGGTGGCTCCTGCTCAGAAACCCATAACTCTCCAATGGTTTGGGGGGAGAAGTTTTTATAGGCAAAACTGGGGGTGAGGGCTGCAGTGTGTGTGACTTCTGATTGTTTGGTGGTATGATAACAGGGCAGAACTCTAGGAATCTTGTGCTCAGCCTTAAGTTACCACCCTCCACCTGGGCAGAGGCCTTACTGCCTGCAGAAGAAGGATTATTATGAATATTTCTTGAGGAGGAAACTGACCTGCCCCCAGGCTGCACTGTCAGCCTAGACTGCTCCTCCTTTGTTTCTAAATTCCCTCCCTTCCCTGATTAGCAACTATTTGAATCTGCCCTTTGGAACACAGGGAAGGTCAAGGAGGCTGAAGCCTTTTTTCCTGCAAATAAGAAACTGGGGATATGGAAAGGATTTGTACCAGGGAGGGCCCCACAGTGTCTTACTCCCTTTCTGGAATGTGTAAATGTCACCTTATATGAAAAAAGAGTCTTGCAGGTGTGATTAAATTTATGATCGTGGAGTGGAGAGATTATCCTGGATTATCTAGGAGAACCCTATTGCAAGGTCACATGTGTCCTTATAAAATGGAGGCAGAAGGGGCAATATTTAGACACATAAGAGAAGGTTCAATGTGAAGATGGAGCAGAGAGAGATTTAAAGCTGGAGATTGGAGTGATGTGACCACAGCCAAGGAATGACAGCAGGTACAAGAAACTACAAGACACAAGGAATGGATTATCAGAGAGAGTCTAGAGAGAGTATAGCCCTGCTGACAGTCAGCCCAGGGATTAGCAGATTTCAGACCTCTAGAATTTCTGACCTTTAAATTGTGAGAGATTAAATGTTGTTGCAGGCTTCCCAGGTGGCTCAGTAGTTAAGAATCTGCCTGCCAATGAAAGAGAGGCTTCCCTGGGCTGGGAAGATCCCCTGGAGAAGGAAATGACAACTCACTACAGTATTCTTGCCTGAGAAACACAGAGCTCCAGAGGTGCTGGAATGTAATGTGGAGGCTGAAGAAAAGAAACCTGAGGAATGGTCAGAGGCATGTGTGGAAAAGACTCTTGAGGGTCCCTTAGATAGCACGATCAAACCAGTCAATCCTAAAGGAAATCAACCCTGAATATTCATTGGAAAGACTGATGCTAAAGCTGAAGCTCCAATACTCTGGTCACTTGATTTGAAGAGCCAACTGATTGGAAAAGACCCTGATGCTGGGAAAGATTGAAGGCAGGAGGAAAAGGGGGTGACAGAGGATGAAATGGTTGGATGGCATCATCAACTCAATGGACATAAGTCTGAGCACACTCTGGGAGATGGTGAAGGACAAGGAAGCCTGGCATGCTGCAGACCATGGGTTTGCAAAGAGTCAAACAGGATGGAGTGACAGACAACAACAAAATGCTGCTATTTCTTTTTCTCCCATAAGAATGCACAAAAGGAAGGTTAAAAAAGCTCAAGCTATTAATACTTCTGCATAACTTAACTAAGTTCTCAAAGTTCAGAATATTTATAGGATTAGAAAAAAAATACCCAACACCTAATAAGATAAAATTTATAATATCTGATACTTGATTGAAAAGTAACAGACAAGGGACTTCCCTGGTGGTGCAGGGGACACAGGTTCAATCCCTGGTCCGGGAAGACTTCACGTGTTTCAGAGCAACTAAGCCCCTGCTCCACAACTACTGAGTTTCCCCCTAGAGCCTGCACAACGCAACTACTGAGCCCATGTGCTGCACTGCAACAGCTGCAGGCCGCATACCTAGAGCCTGTGCTCTGCAACAAGAGAAGACACTGCAATGAGAAGCCCACGTGTCACAACAAGTAGACCCCACTGACAGCAACTTGACAAAGCCTATGTGCAGCAAGACCCAGCACTGCTCTTAAAAAAAAAAAGTTCAAAAAAAAAATATCAGGCAAGAGGGGTGATACCAGGGAAATGGCTGAGCAGAAAGCATGAAGAATCTATCGGTCCAACTAGGCAAAGCTGTTTTGGCAGAATCTATCTGATTTAACAGTCTTGAAATTCTGGCGTCTATTCAATGGTTTCCATATGTCAAAGGAAATCTTGACCAGTAAATTCTTGGTGAGTGTGTACTAAGTCGCTTCACTGGTGTCCGACTCTTTGTGACCCTATAGACCATAGCCCACCAGGCTCCTCTGTCCATGGGATTCTCTAGGTAAGAATTCTGGAGTGGGTTGCCATGCCCTCTTTCAGGGGATTTTCCCAACCCAGGGATCAAACCCACATCTCTTACATCTACCTGCATTGGCAGGCAGGTTCTTTACCACTAGCCCTACCAATTTCATTCAACTGAAGCCTTTAGCATAACAGTTCATTCACTCAGTCATGTCCGACTCTTTGTGACTCCATGGCCTGCAGCATTCCAGTCTTCCTTGTCCTTCACCAACTCCCTGTCCTTCACCAACTCCCAGAGCTTGCTCAAACTCATGTCCACCAAGTCAGCGATGCCACCCTACCATCTCATTGTCTGTCATCCCCTTCTCCTCCTGCCTTCAATCTTTCCCAGCATCAGGGTCTTTTCAAATGAGTTGGTTCTTCGCATCAGGTGACCAAAGTATTGGAGTTTCAACTTCAGCATCAGTCCTTCCAATGAATATTCAGGGCTGATTTCCTTTAGGATGGACTGGTTGGATCTCCTTGCAGTCCAAGGGACTCTCAAGAGTCTTCTCCAACACCACAGTTCAAAAGCATCAATTCTTCGGCACTCAGTTTTCTTTATAGTCCAACTCTCACATCCATACATGACATACATGACATACATACACACATGACTACTGGAAAAATCATAGCTTTGACTAGAGGGACCTTTGTTGATAAAGTAATGTCTCTGCTTTTTAATATGCTGTCTAGGTTGGTCGTAACTTTTCTTTCAAAGAGCAAGCGTGTTTTAATTTCATGGTTGCAGTCACCATCTTCAGTGATTTTAGAGACCCCCCAAAAAAAGTCTATCACTGTTTCCACTGTTTCTCCTTCTATTTGCCATGAAGTGATGAGACTGGATGCCATGATCTTAGTGTTCTGAATGTTGAGTTTTAAGCCAACTTTTTTACTCTCTTCTTTCACTTTCATCAAGAGGTTCTTTAGTTCTCCTTTGCTTTTTGCCATAAGGATTGGTATCATCTGCATATCTGAGGTTATTGATATTTCTCCTGGCAATCTTGATTCCAGCTTGTGCTTCATCCAGCCTGGCATTTCGCATGATGTACTCTGCATATAAGTTAAATAAGCATGGTGACAATATACAGCCTTGACATACTCCTTTCCTGATTTGGAACCAGTCTGTTGTTCCATGTCCAGTTCTAACTGTTGCTTCCTGACCTGCATACAGGTTTCTCAGGAGGCAGGTCAGGTGTTCTAGTATTCCCATCTCTTTCAGAACTTTCCAGTTTGTTGTGATCCACACAGTCAAAGGCTTTGGCATAGTCAATAAAGCAGAAGTAGATGTTTTTCTGGAACTCTCTGGCTTTTTCAATGATCCAATGGATGTTGGCAATTTGATCTCTAGTTCCTCTGCCCTGTCTAAATCCAGCTTGAACATCTGGAAGTTCACAGTTCATGTACTGTTAAAGCCTGGCTTGGAGAATTTTGAGCATTACCTTGCTAACATGTGAGATGGGTGCAATTGTGTGGTAGTTTGAACATTCTTTGGCATTGCCTTTCTTTGGGATTGGAATGAAGACAGATCTTTTTGAGTCCTGTGGCCACTGCTGAGTTTTCCAAATTTGCTGGCATATTGAGTGTAGCACTTTCACAGCATCATCTTTTAGGATTTGAAATAGCTCAACTGGAATTCCATCACCTCTGCTAGCTTTGTTCGTAGTGATGCTTCCTAAGCCCCACTTGACTTCACATTCCAGGATGTCTGGCCCTAGGTGGGTGATCATACCATTGTGTTTATTTGGGTCATGAGATCTTTTTTGTATAGTTCTTCTGTGTATTCTTGCCACCTCTTCTTAATATCTTCTGCTTCTGTCAGGTCCATACCATTTCTGTCCTTTATTGAGCCCATCTTTGCATGAAATATTCCCTTGTTATGCCTAATTTTCTTGATGAGATCTCTAGTCTTTCCCATTCTATTGTTTTCCTCTATTTCTTTGCATTGATCACTGAGGAAAACTTTCTTATCTCTCCTTGGTGTTCTTTGGAACTCTGCATTCAAATGGATATCTTTCCTTTTCTCCTTCTTTAGCTTCTCTTCTTTTCTCAGGTATTTGTAAGGCATGATAGCAGCTACTCATTTTTTACCCTCCACATCTGTGACAGAAGTGTTCCTAGAGCAGCTTAGAAGAGCCAAGGAGGGCAATAAGAAACTTATACTCCAAATATGAGAGATCTGTTATGATTGTGAATTGTTATTTCAAATCACAGAGGTGTAGACACTAAGCCAACTACCACAGTTGTAACTTCCACTGAGTGGAAGCAGCTTTCAGGGGATTTAGAGGCAATATCAGGATTTTTCCCTCACTTTTCCTTTTTTTCCTCTTGGAAGCCAGACATTTAAAGGTTAGGAAATTGAATGCAATTTTATTTTTAAGGGAACTTAGAAGGTCACCAGGTTCAGTTCAGTCACTCAGTCATGTCCGACCCTTTGCAACCCCATGGACTGCAGTACATCAGGCTTCCCTGTCCTTCACCATCTCCTGGAGCTTGCTCAAATTCGTGTCCATTGAGTTGGTGATGCCATTCAACCATCTCATCCTCTGTCGTCCCCTTCTCCGCCTGCCTTCAATCTTTCCCAGCATCAGGGTCTTTTCCAATGAGTCAGTTCTTTGCATCAGGTGGCCAAAGTATTGGAGTTTCAGCTCCAGCAGCAGAAGGTCACCAAGCATGCCCATAAAAAGATTCAGGTTCAGAAAAGACCTGAAAGGACCTAAAAATTATACCTGGCACATAGTAAATACCATACAACTCTAAAAACAAGCAACAACCCTAGGAGAGAAAAAGAATCTTATTTCTAGACTAATCACATTATAAGATTCAGATGTCCAATTTTCAATAAAAAATATCATAAAGCATACAAATGAATAGGAAAACATGTCCCAGTCAAAAGAAAAAAAATTACAGAAACCATGGGGAAGAAATTAAGACATTATCAGATAATTGCTGAGGAAGATAGCACTAGAACTGTTTTATGAGGTATGCTAAAGGAGTCCTTCAGGTTGAAATGAAAGTAATCAAAACTGCACGAAGAAATAAAAAATATTTGCTAAAAGCAAATACATGGGAAACTATAAAAGCTAGTATTGATGTAATTTTGGTTTATTATTTATTATTATCTGAAGTGAAGTGAAGTAAAATGAAAATTGCTTGGTCATATCTAACTCTTTATGGCCCAGTAGACCGTAGCCTGCCAGGCTCCTCTGTCCAAAGAATTCTCCAGGCAGGAATACTGGAGTGGATAGCCATTCTCTTCTCCAGGGGATCTTCCCAACCCAGGGACTGAACTCAGGTCTCCCACATTGCAGCAGATTCTTTACTGTCTGAGCCCCCAGGGGAACCCTTATTATCTACATGATTTAAAATACAAATGCATTAAAAAAAAAAAAGTTACTCTTTTGGGACACAGGATGTAGGAAGACATGATTTGTAACATCAGAAACTGAAAGCAGTAGGGACAGAGCAGTATAGGGGCAGAATTGTATGCTATTAAAGTTTAACTGGTATAAATTCAATTTAAGAGTGTATAACTTTATAATGTTATGTGTGATTCCCATGATAAACACAAAGAAAATAAGTATAGTATATACTCAAAAGGAAATGAGAAGGGAATTAAAACATTTCACTAAAAAAAAATTTTATAAAACACAAAAGATGACAACAATGAAAGGAATGAAGGGGGAAAAGTTTTAATACAAATAGAAAATAAATAGCAAAAGCTAAACCCTCCTTATCAGTAATTACTTTAAATGTAAGTGGATTAAACCATCTTATCAAAAGTTAGGGATTAACAGAATAAATTTTAAAAAGCCAATGATCCCTGCCTTCTGTAAGATACTCACTATAGATCTAAAGACCCAAAGAGATTGAACATGAAAGGATAGAAAAAGATATCCATGTAAGTAATAACCAAAAAAGACACTGATGCCAGGAAAGATTGAGGGCAGGAAGAGAAGGGGATGACAGAGGATGAGTTGGTTAGATGGCATCACCGACACAATGGACATGGGTTTGGGTGGACTCCAGGAGTTGGTGATGGACAGGGAGGCCTGGCATGCTGTGGTTCATGGGGTTACAAAGAGCTGGACACGACTGAGCGACTGAACTGAATAACCAAAATGTGGGTAGTTGTATTAATATCAGACAAAATAGTCTTTAAATTTTAAAAAAAGATTACAAGGTGGGGGAGAATGGATACATGCATATGTATGGGTGAGTCCCTTTGGTGTTTAGCTGAAACTATCACAACATTGTTTACTGGCTATACCCCAATACAAAGTAAAAGAGTTTAAAAAAATTACAAGAGACTATAATGAAAGTTTCAATAGACCAAGAAGAAATAACAATTATAAACATGTATGCACCTAATTACAGATCCTCAAAATATAAGAAGCAAAAATTAACAGACTTGAAGGAAGAAACAGATAGTTCTACAAAAATGAGGCAAGATTTCACTTTTGATAATGGATAGAACAACTAGATAGAAAATAAGTTAGGAAATAGAGGACTTGAACAACCAATAAATCATCTAGATGTATATAGAATACTCCATCAAACAAGAGTATATAAAAAAAAGAAAAATAACAATATATGATTTTCTCAATGGCAGATGGTACCTTCTCCAGGATAGACCATTTCCAGGCTAGGCCACAAAACCTCAATATATTTATTTATTTGTTTTTGGCTCTGCTGGGTCTTCATTGCTTTGCACAGGCTTTCTCTAGTTGTGGAGAGCCAGGGCTATTCTTCATTGTGGTGTGCGGGCTTCTCATTGTGGTGGCTTCTCTTGTTTTGGAGCACAGGCTGTGGGGCGTGTGGGCTTCAGTGTTGTGGCTTACAGCCTAAGTAGTTGTGGCTCATTGATTTAGTTGCTCCACAGCATGTGGAATCTTCCCGGACCAGGGATTGAAACCATGTTCCCTGCATTGGCAGGTAGATTCTTATCTGCTGTGCCACCAGGAAAGTACTCAATATATTTAAGTATGTATTACACAAGGTATCTTTTCCAACCACAATGAGATTGTTATAAATCAACCACAAAAGGAAAACTGGAAAATTCACAAATATGGGGAAGCACATACTTAAACAACAAGGGAGTCAAAAAAGAATTACAAAGGAAATTAGAAAATACTTAGAGATGAAAATGAAATCACAACATACAAAAAACTTATGGGATGTAACAAAAGCAGTGCTAAGAGGGAAATTTATAGAGATAAACATGAAGAAAAGAAGGTCTCAAGTCAACAACCTAACTTTATGCCTTGAAGGAACTAGAAAAAGAAAAACTAAACCCAGTTAGCAGAAGGAGGGATCAGAAAAATTAGAGCAGACATGAATAAAGAATATAGAAAATCAATGAAACAAAAAGTTGACCCTTCCGCTCAAATCAACATAATTGACAAACTTTTAATTAGACTGACAAAGAAAAAAAGAGATTACTCACATTACTAAATTCAGAAATCAATGTGAGAATTTTATTGCTGATTCTACAGAAATAAACAGGATTAACAAAAACACAAATTTGAAAAGATATCTTCACCCCAAGGATCATAGCAGCATTATTGACAATAGCCAAGATATTGATACAGTTGGAGAAGGCAATGGCACCCCACTCCAGTATTCTTGCCTGGAAAATTCCATGGACAGAGGAGCCTGGTAGGCGGCAGTCCATGGGGTCACTAAGAGTTGGACATGACTGAGCAACTTCACTTTCACTTTTCACTTTCATGCATTGGAGAAGGAAATGTCAATCCACTCCAGTGTTCTTGCCTGGAGAATCCCAGGGACAGGGGAGCCTGGTGGGCTGCCGTCTATGGGGTCGCACAGAGTCGGACACGACTGAAGCGACTTAGCAGTAGCAACAGCAGTAAGGGTCCATTCCAGATGAATGGACAAAGAAGATGTACAGGACTTCCCTGGTGGTACAGTGGATAAGAATCCACCTGCCAGTGAAGAGGACAAGGGTTCGATCCCTGGTCTGAGAAGATTCCGCATGCCCTGGGCAACTTAAGCCAGCACAGCTACCACTACTGAAGCTTGTGCACCTTCAGCCTGTGCTCTACAAGAGAAGCCACCACAATGAGAAGCCTGTACACTGCAAGGAAGAGTAGTCTGCCCGTGCTTATTACAACTAGAGAAAGCCCATGCACATCAGCAAAGGCCCAGCACTACCAAAAATAAATAAATAATTTAAAAAACAAAGATGTACACACACATATACCACAGAATACTACTCAGTCATAAAAAAGAATGAAAACTTGCCACTTGAAGTGACATGAATGGACTTGGATCTTTTCAAAGTGAAATAAGTCAGACAGAGAAAGACAAATACTGTATGATGTTACTTATATGTGGAATCTAAAAAATACAACAAACTAGTGAATATAACAAAACAGAAGCAGATTCCCAGTTATAAATAACAAAGTAGTGGTTACCTGTGGGGAGAGGGAAGTGGCCAGGAGCAATATAGGGGTAGGGGATTAAAAGATACAAATTATTAGGTATAAAATAAGTTACAAGGATATATTGTGTAACATAGGAAATATAGTAAATATTTTATAATAACTATAAATGGAGTCCCTTTAAAAATTGTGAATCACAGAATAGCTGGGTGGATAGGTGGGTGGATGAATGAATGGGCCGGTGGGTAGATGGATGGATGAATGAATGGGTGATGGGTGGGTTGGTGAAAAATAACTGTGAATCACTATACTGTACACCCACAACTTATAAAATATTATACATCAACTATACTTCAAGTAAAATTTTTTTCTAAAAAATAATGAACAACCGTATGCCACCAAATTGGTAACCTAGATAAAATGGAAAAATTCCTGAAAACACAAAACATATGAAAACTGAATAACAAAGAAATACAAAATCTGAATAGACCCATAATTAGGACAGAGAACAAAACAGTAATAAAAAACCTCACAACAAAGAAAAGTCCTAGACCAGATGGTTTCACTGGTGAATTCTACCAAAATGGAGAGTTGATGGAGAAGGAAACAACCCACTCCAGTAATCTTGCCTGAAAAATGGACAGAGGAGCCTGGAGGGCTGTGTTCCAAAGGGTCACAAAGAGTCAGACATGACTGAGCAACTAAGCATGAAGAGTTGGTATGTCCCTGAGGTAGACCACTAAAAGTGTACTGCTCACCTTGCCAACTGAAAGAAAACTGATTCTGGTGGTTCATATTGATAGGTATGGAGAAAAGCCACATGCAGAATCAGTAGCTGCATACCAGTTACCAAAAGGTATGATAATTTGCTTAAGCAATGAAACCACATCTGGTACATCAGCTGTAATTGAGGTCAGTTCAGTTCACTTCAGTCACCCTGCCGTGTCCGACTCTTTGCGACCCCATGAACCGCAGCATGCCACACCTCCCTGTCCATCACCAACTCCTGGAGTTCACCCAAATCCATCACCATGAGTTGGTGATACCATCCAACCATCTCATCCTCTGTCGTCCCCTTCTCCTCCTGCCCTCAATCTTTCCCAGCATCAGGGTTTTTTCCAATGAGTCAGCTCTTCACATCAGGTGGCCAAAGTATTGGAGTTTCAGCTTTAGCATCAGTCCTTCCAATGAATACCCAGGACTGACCTCCTTTAGGATGGACTGGTTGGATCTCCTTGCAGTTCAAGAGACTCTCAAGAGTCTTCTCCAACACCACAGTTCAAAAGCATCAATTCTTCTGTGCTCAGCTTTCTTTATAGTCCAACTCTCACATACATATATGACCACTGGAAAAACCATAGGCTTGACTAGATGGACCTTTGTTGACAAAGTAATGTCTCTGCTTTTTAATATGCTGTCTAGGTTGGTGATAGCCTTCCTTCCAAGAAGCAAGCATCTTTTAATTTCATGGCTGCAATCACCATCTGCAGTGATTTTGGAGCCCCCCAAAATAAAGTCAGCCACTGTTTCCACTGTTTCCCCATCTATTTCCCATGAAGTGATGGGACCAGATGCCATGATCTTAGTTTTCTGAATGTTGAGCTTTAAGCCAACTTTTTCCCTCTCCTCTTTCACTTTCACCAAGAGGCTCTTTAGTTCTTCTTCGCTTTCTGCCATGAGGTTGGTGTCATCTGCATATCTGAGGTTATTGATATTTCTCCTGACAATCTTGATTCCAGCTTGTGCTTCCTTCAGCCCAGCATTTCTCATGATATACTCTGCATATAAGTTAAATAAGCATGGTGACAATATACGGCCTTGACGTACTCCTTTTCCTATCTGGAAACAGTCTGTTGTTTCATGTCCAGTTCTGACTGTTGCTTCCTGACCTGTATACAGTTTTCTAAAGAGGCAAGTCAGGTGGTCTGGTATTCCCATCTCTTTCAGAATTTTCTACAGTTTATGGTGATCCACACAGTCAAAGGCTTTGGCATAGTCAATAAAGCAGAAATAGTTGTTTTTCTGGAACTCTCTTGCTTTTTTGATGATCCAGCGAATGTTGGCAATTTGATCTCTGGTTCCTCTGCCTTTTCTATTTTTTTTTTTTTTTTTCTTTTTTTTTTTTTTTTAATTTTATTTTATTTTATTTTTTTAATTTTATTTTATTGCTCTGCCTTTTCTAAAACCAGCTTGAACAGTGGGCCTTAGGAAGCATCACTACGAACAAAGTGTGAAGGTGATGGAATTCCAGTTGAGCTATTTCAAATCCTAAAAGATGATCTATGAAAGTGCTGCACTCAATATGTCAACAAATTTGGAAAACTCAGCAGTGGCCACAGGACTGGAAAAGGTCAGTTTTCATTCCAATCCCAAAGAAAGGAAATGCCAAAGAATGTTCAAACTACTGCCCAATTGCACTCATCTCACACGCTAGTAAAGTAATGCTCAAAATTCTCCAAACCAGGCTTCAGCAATATGTGAATTGTGAACTTCCAGATGTTCAAGGGAGGTCACCAGCTGGTTAATTTTACAATGATCCACTGTCATTCTCGAAGGTCCATCTATCTTCTGCACAGGCCAGATGGGCAAGTTGAATGAAGATGTGGTGGGAATTACCACTCCTGCATCTCTCCCTGATGATGGCATTTATTTCTGCCATTCCTCTAGAAATGCAGTATTTTTTTCAGTTTTCTACCTTCCTAGGTAAAGGCAGCTCTAATGACTTCCACCTGGCCTTTCCCACTGTAGTAGCTCTCACTCCACAGTCAGAGAACCAATGTGGGGATTCTGCCAGTTGCTGAGTATGTCTTTTCCTTTTATGTATTCCAGAACTGGCAAAATAGCCACAGGATGGGTTCAGGGGCCCAGCTGGCCCACTGACATAGACCTGAGCTAAAACTCTACTGATCACATGACTTCCATAAGTGCCTACACTCTGGTAGATCACAATGATACTCTTGATCTCCTAGAATTAGTATCAGTTCAGAGCCAGTATCCAGAAGTCCCCAAAAGGTTTCATTATTTCCTATTCTCCAATACACGGTCATCCTAGTAAAAGGCCAGGTCTGTTTGAAGAAGACTTGGAGAAGGATTAATAGCATGAATTTCTGACTGTGTCCTTCCTCAAAGGAACCCATCTGCTCCGTCATTCAGGGAGTTCTGGGTCTGTAAACTGGCTTAAGTCTGAGAATTGATTGAGGAGCTATAACTCTCTGTCGTTATGATTAGGATTAAACTTTGGTTCACTTGACCTAGAAATTTTCCACTTATGCAGATCAAGTAAGAGTTTAGTAAGTGAAAGTCAGTCGGTCGTTTCCAACTCTTTGCAACCCCATGAACTATAGAGTCCATGGAATTCTCCAGGCCAGAATATTGGAGTGGGTAACCGTTCCCTTCTCCAGGGGATCTTCCCAATCCAGGGAGCCAGCCCAGGTCTCTCGAATTGCAGGTGAATTCTCTACCAGCTGAGTCACCAGGGAAGCCCAATTTTACTTTTAGTAGAAATACTACAATCAACTAGCCAATGCCATAGCTCTTCATAAGTCATACTATTCTGATTGGTGTCTGACTGGACTCTGCTGTGCATTATGGTAACCATGCCCACTCAGCCTTTCGTGGTTGTATGCCCCCACTTGACCCTTGCCACCTCAGGATCCAATTACTCCCAATGTTTTTAGATTTTCAAATTCCACTATAAGGTCTGGCCTACAGAGAAGAGCGGTCACAGAGTTCTCCAAGGATGCCAAGGCTCCTCTTATAAAGTTATTTCTCACACTTATGATGAAAGGTATGTCTTCTGGATTCTCCTAGGGTGGATGAATAGATCTTAAATCCACCTTAACATTCCAGTCTCTCTAATCCTTCTAATTCTTCTCTACGTTAAACCAAGGCAAGTCTGGCATGTCTAACTTATTCACTGTGTGTGAGTAACTTTTTGGTTCATGTTTCAGCGAACCAACCAACCAAATTGTTAGAGCCTTTTCTAACTCACCAAGCTGCAACGTTAAATACTAAATCTTGCTTTAGTGAGTCTACATCAGTTAGCCTGATGCAACTTTATGTTTTTTAATATATATATAAGTTTTAAAAATTTATTTATTGGCTGTGCTGTGTCTTCGTTGCTGTAAGGACTTCTCTCGTTGTGGCAAGTGGGGGCTACGCTCTAGTTGCATTGTTCAGGCTTCTCATGGCAGTGTCTTCTCTTGTTGCTGAGACAGGCTCTAGGGTACTCAGGCTTCAATAGTTGAGGCTGAGGGCTCAGTAGTTGCAGTTCCCCAGCTCTAGAGCACAGGCTCAATAATTGTGGCTCTCAGGCTTAGTCACTGGCAGTATGTGGAATCTTCTCAGCCCAGGGATCGAACTGGCGTCTCCTACATTGGCAGGCTTATTCTTTATCACTAAGCCACCAGTGTGTGTGTGTGCATGCTTAGTCACTCAGTTGTGTCCAACTTTGTGAGACCCCATGGACCATGGCCTGCCAGGCTCCTTTTTCTATGGGATTCTCCAGGCAAGAATGCTGGAGTGGGTTGCCATTTCCTTCTCCAAAACCACAGAGAAGCTCCAACTTTATGTTTCTTCTGTCACTATCCCACACCTTCAACATCCATTCCCATACATATTCCCTGGACTTCCATCTGTAAAAACTAGAAAATTCAAGTAGTTCTTTTGGAGTGTAGTGCACTTCCTCATGGGTCACACTGTCTACATCGTCTTCAGTGGTTTACTGGATTTTAATCTAGTTACAGGTCTAGAAACAAAGAGATGTTGTGGGAGTGGTTTCTGAGGAAGCAGCCTCATCTTGCTTGGTACAACTGCCTCAGGAGAGGTCATTGTAGTTTCCTCAGGCAATACAGGGTTAATCCTCTGAGACAGGCGTGGAGCAGCCATTCTCACTGATGTTGGGTAAAGAGGCAGCTTCTCTGGCAAAGAAAACTCATCATTACTTAGAGCTTTCAATATTCCAAGCTTTAACAAAGCCTTTGCATACATCCCCATTCCAGTTTTCAGGACCCCACTCCTTTTCAATGTTTTCACTCTAACATGAGCCACCTAGTGACACTGGGGGCTCAACTTGTACTGCAATTCCGCAAGTCAGAGAATAGAGTATTTTGGTTTAATTTTCATCAGTTAGCTGGCACTACAGTTCCTCAATAAATGAAAAATAAAATTACCATATGATGCAGCAATTCTACTCCTGAGTATACAAAGAATTGACAGCAGGCACTTAAACAGATTTTTGTACTTCTTTATTCATAGCAACATTATTCACAATGGCAGAGAGCTGGAAGCAACTCATGTGCCTAAAATATGATATATACATACAGTGGAATATTATTTAGCTTTAAAAAGAAAAAATTCTAACATGCCACAACAGAGATGAATTCTGAAGACACACTAAACGAAATAAATCAGGCACAAAAGGACAAATACTTTGTGATTTCACTTACATAAGGTGTGTAGAGTAGGCAAATTCAAAGGGACAGAAAGAAAAATGGCTGTTGCTAGGGTATGGGGGAAAAGGGGAATGGGTAGTTAGTGTTTAATGGGTCAGAGTTTCTGTTTGGGGTGATGAAACATCATGCCAGGCTTCCCTGTCCTTCACTATCTCCTGGAGTTTGCTCAAACTCATGTCCATTGATTTAATGATGCCACCCAACCATCTCATCCTCTGTTGCCCCTTTCTCCTCTTGCCCTCAATCTTTCCCAGCATCAGGGTCTTTTCCGATGAATTGGCTCTTCACATCAGGTGGTCAGAGTATTGGCACTTCAACTTCAGCATCAGTCCTTCCAATGAATATTCAGGGTTCATTTTATGGTTACATAACATTGTAAATGTATTTAATGCCAATGAATTGTATAATTAAAAATAGATAAAATCACAAATTTTGTTATGTATATTTTATCAGAATAAAAATTTAAAAATAGGTTAACTGCTTGTTTCAAACAAAAATAATTGGAAAGTAATAGACATTAAGTTTATAATACATGTAGAAGTATGATATAAAAATCACATAGGCCTGGAGAGGGAAAAAAGTAGAATATTGCTGTAAAGTTTATACACTGCTCAAAATTGGTGTAATACAGGTAAATGGTGATAACCTAAATGCATACACTATGAACCCTAAAGCAACCAATGAAAAGTAAAAGTATAGCTAGTAAACCAATAAAGGAAATGAAGTGCAATCATAAAATATATTCACTCTAAAAGAAATCAGAAATAATAAAAGGAAACAAACAAAAAATATGAGACAAACAAAACAAATAGCAAGATGGTAAATTTAAACTTAACCATAGATAGTTGTATTAAATATAAATGGTCTAAATATCCAATTAAAAGGCAGAAATTGTCAGGTTGGATAAAAAAGAAACTCAGTTATATGCTTCTTGTAAGAAACCTATTTTTTAAATTATTTATTTGTTTATTTTTGGTTGTGCTGGGTCTTCATTGCTCTCAGGCTTTCTCTAGTTGCGGCAAGTGAGGGCTTCTCTCTAGTTATGGTACAGGGGCTTTTCATTGCAGTGGCTTCTCTTGTTGCAGAGCACAGGTTCCAGGCGCACAGGCTTCAGTAGTTGTAGCAAACTGGCTCAGTAGTTGCGGCTCATGGGCTTAGTTGCTCTGAGGCACATTGGCTCTACTGGGACCACAGACTGAACCCATGTCCCCTGCATTGGGAGGTGGATTCCTATACACTGTATCACCGTGAAAGTCTATATAAGAAACCTATTTTAAATATAGTAAGCCAAACATATTTAAAGTAAAAGAATAGAAGGAGGGAAAGGAGGGCTTCTTGGAGGTCCATGCTTCTACTACAGGGGAACATGAGTTCGATCCCTGGTTAGGGAAATAAGATCCAACATGCTGCACAGTGTGACCAAAAGAAAGAAAGTAAAAAGGAAAAGGATGGTAATGCTCATCAAAGGAAAGCTACAGTGGCTATAACAAACAAAATTTGTGTTAAATTACTCACAAACAAAGTTTGTTTAAGTTACAAGAAAAGTATATTGTGGTTTAGTTGTTAAGTCATATCTGACAGTTGAGACCCCAAGGACTGTAGCCTGTCAAGCTCCTCTGTCCATGGGATTTCCCAGGCAAGAATACTGGAGTGGGTTGCCATTTCCTTCTCCAGGGGATCTTCCCAACCCAGGAATTGAATCCAGGTCTCTTGCAGGCAGATTCTTTACCAACTGAGCTACAAGAGAAGCCCAAAAAGTATATTACTAGAGATAAATAGGATCATTCCATGATAGTAAAGTAGCCAATTCATTGAGAAAACAGACCAATTCTAAATGTTTAGTCATCTAATAATAAAGATTTAAAGTACATGAGGGAAATTTGATAGACTATCAGAAGAAATAGAAAATTGCACAGTTATAGCCAAACATTTCTATATCCCTCTTTCAATAAGTGATAAAGTTGAGAAAAAAACAACAGAAGACTTGAACAATACTATCAACTGATTTGAGGTAATTGTTATTTCAATAACAGGATGAAAATTGTATTCAATGGCATACATAACATTTACTAACATAGACCATATTCTGAGCCATAAAACAAATTTCAAAAAATTCACTACATTTCAGATCATATGAAGTAAGGTCTCTGACCCCAATGAAATTGAATTTGAAATAAACAAGAGCAAGAAGTCTCCAAATATTTGGAAACTAAATAACACTCTTCTAAATAACACATGGGTCAAATAAAAAATTAAAAATGAAATTATAACTTATATAAAACTGAATGAAAATGAAAACACAGCATTTTCATTTGCAGAGGGGGAAATATATGGAACAAAACACTAAAAATGTTAACAAGTCGAAGTAACTAGAACCTGTGCTCCGCAATAAGAAAAGGCACTGCAGTGAGAAGCCTGTGCACCGCAATGAAGAGCAGCTCTTGCTCGTTGCAACTAGAGAAAGCCCTGGCACAGCAACGAAGACTCAGCATAGTTAAAAACAAAACAAAATAAAACAAATGTTATCAAATCAGTGACCTCAGCTTGTGCTTAAAGAAACTAAAAAAAAAAGAAGAGCAAATTATTATTTTTTTTTTCAGAAGAGCAAATTATATGCAAAGATTTATAGTTTATTCCAAAAGCGTAAGGTTGGCTTAACATTCACTACTGAGGAAAATTAGACCTAAATAAATGGAGAGATATGCTATGATCAGGGGTCAGAAGAGTCAATATTGTTAAGATTTCAATTCTCCCCAAATTGATATACAAATTCAATACATTCCCAGTCAAAATACCAGTAGACATTTTTCCCCCAATAGAATTTGACAGATTGATTCTAAATTTCCTATGGAAAAGCAAGGGAGAAAGTAGTGTGAACAAAGACAATTTTTAGGTTACAAATGTTTAAGTATTGAGAGAAATGCCCAAGAAGAGGATAAAGAGTTAAAAGGCAGATGTGAGAGAAACTGGGCACAGCTGAAAAACTACAAAGTTGAGGAACTAAAACTATATGATTTCAAGAATTATGAAACTTCAGTAATCAAGACACTGTGGTAGTGGCATAAAGATACTTAAATAGTCAAGAGAACAGACTGGAGACTCTGTTAACTCACACATATATGGTCAATTGATTTTCAAAAAGGTGCAAACGCAATTTAATGGAGAGAGTAGTCTTTTCAACAACAGAGCTAGAATAATTGTTTTTAAAAAAGAATTTCTATCCGTATCTGATATGATATACAAAGATTAAGACAAAATGGATCAAAATGGATCTAAAAGTATAAAACTCCTAGAAAAACACATAAGAAAAAATGCACTGTCTTTGGATTTATCTTGGCCAATAAACCCCTCTTCTATGAAGTGTTCAGGGGAAAGAAAAGGAGCTAGAAGTCAATCACATTTCTTCTTGTTAATAACTATTTGATAAAAGCTCAGTAGACAACAAATGAAAGCTTTTGACTAAAATTAGATATCAATATTAGCTATAGACTAATTTTTCTATCACAATCACTCAGTAACACATGTGATTCATTTCTTAAAAAGCTTGATTAACTCTGATATGAAATTGAAAGTGATTAATATAGAATTGGAGCTTGTGGGGACTTCCCTGGTGATACAGTGGACAAGAATCCACCTGCCAATGCAAGGGACACGGGTTTGATCCCTGGTCTGGGAGATTCCACATGCTGCAGAGCAACTAAGCCCATGTGCCACAATTACCGAGCCTGAGTTCTAGAGCCAGGAGTGCAACTAATGTGCCCTTGTGCCATAGTTACTGAAACTTTGTGCTGCAAACACTGAAGCCCCTGCACCTAGAGCCTGTGCTCTGCAACGAGAGGCCACCAAAATGAGAAATCTGTGCACTGAAATGAAGAGTAGCCCCCTCCCGCTGCAACTAGAGAGAGAGCCCGCATGCAGAAATGAAGACCTAGCACAACCAAAAATAATGAATAAATAAATCATTAAAAAAAAAAAAGAATTGGAGCTTATTATCCAGAGTCTGGCTCTAGGCGAGTGATCACACCATCATGATTATCTGGATCATGAAGATCTTTTTTGTACACTTCTTCTGTATATTCTTGCCACCTCTTCTTAATATCTTTTGCTTCTGTTAGGTCCATACCATTTCTGTCCTTTATTGAGCCCATCTTTTCATGAAATGTTCCCTTAGTATCTCTAATTTTCTTGAAGAGATCTCTAGTCTTTCTTAATCTATTGTTTTCTTCTATTTCTTTGCATTGCTCACTGAGGAAGGCTCTCTTATCTCTCCTTGCAATTCTTTGGAACTCTGCATTTAAATGGGAATATCTTTCATTTTCTCCTTTGCTTTTCACTTCTCTTCTTTTCACAGCTATTTGTAAGGCCTCCTCAGACAGCCATTTTGTTTTTTTTGCATTTCTGTTTCTTGGCAATGATCTTGATCCCTGTATCCTGTACAGTGTCACGAACCTCCGTCCATAGTTTATCAGGCACTGTGTCTATCAGATCTAGCCCCTTAAATCTATTTCTCACTTCCACTGTATAGTCATAAGGGATTTGATTTAGGTCACACCTGAATGGTCTAGTGGTTTTCCCTACTTTCTTCAATTTCAGTCTGAATTTGGCAATAAGGAGTTCATGATCTGAGCAACAGTTAGCTCCCAGTCTTGTTTTTGGTGACTGTATAGAGCTTCTCCATCTTTGGCTGCAAAGAATATAATCAATCTGATTTCGATGGTGACTATCTGGTGCTGTCTATGTATAGAGTCTTCTCTTGTGTTGTTGGAAGAGGGTGTTTGCTATGATCAGTGCGTTCTCTTGGCAAAACTCTATGAGCCTTTGCCCTCCTTCATTCTGTACTGCAAGGCCAAATTTGCCTGTTACTCCAGGTGTTTCTTGACTTCCTACTTTTGCATTCCAGTCCCCTATAATGAAAAGGATATCTTTTTGGGGTGTTAGTTCTAAAAGGTCTTGTAGGTCTTCATAGAACCGTTCAACTTCAGCTTCTTCAGCGTTACTGGTCAAGGGATAGACTTGGATTATCGTGATATTGAATGGTTTGCCTTGAAAATGAACAGAGATCATTCTGTCTTTTTTGAGATTGCAACCAAGTACTGTATTTCAGACTCTTTTGTTGACTACAATGGCTACTCTATTTCTTCTAAGGGATTCCTGCCCACAGTAGTAGATATAATGGGCATCTGAGTTAAATTCACCCACTCCTGTCCATCTTAGTTTGCTGATTCCTAGAATGTCAACATTTACTCTTGCCATCTCTTGTTTGACCACTTCCAATTTGCCTTGATTCATGAACCTAACATTCCAGGTTCCTATGAAATATTGCTCTTTACAGCATCAGACCTTGCTTCTATCACCAGTCACATACACAACCGGGTGTTGTTTTCTTTGGCTTCATCCCTTCATTCTTTCTGGAGTTATTTCTCCACTGATCTCCAGTAGCATATTAGGCACCTACTGACCAGGGGAGTTCATCTTTCAGTGTCCTATTTGCCTTTTCATACTGTTTATGGGGTTCTCAAGGCAAGAATACTGAAGTGGTTTGCCATTCCCTTCTCCAGTGGACCACATTCTGTCAGATCTTCACGACCCAGATAATCACAATGGTGTGATTACTCACCTAGAGCCAGACATCCTGGAATGTGAAGTAGACCTTAGGCAGTATCATTATGATCAAAGCTAATGGAGGTGATGGAATTCCAGTTGAGCTATTTCAAATCCTAAAAGATTACGCTGTGAAAGTACTGCACTCAATATGTCAGCAAATTTGGAAAACTCAGCAGTGGCCACAGGACTGGAAAACGTCAGTTTTCATTTCAATCCCAAGAAAGGCAATGCCAAAGAATGCTCGAACTACCACACAATTGTACTCATCTCACATGTTAGCAAGGTAACGCTCAAAATTCTCCAAGCCAGGCTTCAGCAATACGTGAACCGAGAACTTCCAGATGTTCAAGCTGGTTTTAGAAAAGGCAGAGGAATCAGAGATTAAATGGCCAACATCCACTGGATCATCGAAAAAGCAAGAGAGTTCCGGAAAACATCTATTTCTGGTTTATTGACTATGCCAAACCCTTTGACTGTGTGGATCACGATAAACTGTGGAAAATTCTGAAAGAGATGGGAATACCAGACCACCTGACCTGCCTCTTGAAAAACTTGTATGCAGGTCAGGAAGCAACAGTTAGAACTGGACATGAAACAATAGACTGGTTCCAAATAGGGAAAGGAGTACATCAAGGCCGTATATTGTCACCATGCTTATTTAACTTCTATGCAGAGTACATCATGAGAAATGCTGGGCTGGAAGAAGCACAAGCTGGAATCAAGATTGCCAGGAGAAATATCAGTCACCTCAGATATGCAGATGACACCACCCTTATGGCAGAAAGTGAAGAAGAACTAAAGAGCCTCTTGGTGAAAGTGAAAGAGGAGAGGGAAAAAGTTGGCTTAAAGCTCAACATTCAGAAAACTAAGATCATGGCATCTGGTCTCATCACTTCATGGCAATTAGATGGGGAAACAGTGGAAACAGTGGCTGACTTTATTTTGGGGGGCTCCAAAATCACTGCAGATGGTGATTGCAGCCATGAAATTAAAAGACGCTTACTCCTTGGAAGGAAAGTTATGACCAACTTAGACAGCTTATTAAAAAGCAGAGACATTTCTTTGTCAACAAAGGTCCATCTAGTCAAGGTTATGGTTTTTCCAGTGGTCATGTATGTGAGAGTTGGACTATAGAGAAAGCTGAGTGCAGAATTGATGCTTTTGAACTGTGGTGTTGGAGAAGACTCTTGAGAGTCCCTTGCACTGCAAGGAGATCCAACCAGTCCATCCTAAAGGAAATCAGTCCTGGGTGTTCATTGGAAGGACTGATGCTGAAGCTGAAACTCCAATACTTTGGTCACCTGAAGCCAAGAACTGACTTATTGGAAAAGACCCTGATGCTGGGGAAGATTGAAGGCAGGAGGAGAAGGGTACAACAGAGGATGAGATGGTTGGATGGCGTCACTGACTCAATGGAAATGAGTTTGGGTAAATTCTGGGAGTTGATGATGGACAGGGAGGCCTGGTGTGCTGTGGTTCCTGGGGTCACAGAGAGTCGGACACGACTGAGCGACTGAACTATACTGACTGATCCAGAATCAGAGTTACTTCAGTCAAATATCATGAAAACAAAGTGAGTATTTGAAAAAAAGAAAAGTATATGCTCATGGTAAGTTTAAAAAGAAAGTTGCAATCTATAAACTTGCCATTTACTACCTACCTCTCTGGTTCGCTGGGTCTGTGCTTGCTCAATCCTACTGATGACATCCTGAACTGCAAATGGAGTCTCAAGCTTAGGAACCTCTGATCTTTGTAGAACAGTTTTGTACATTTTGGTGAAATCCAAAGTTTCTTTTTCTGCTTCATCTTCATCATTTGTCTCAGTTGACATTTTGATAAACGTTTTGGATAGTTGAGTGATTTTCTTTTATTTCTTCATTTTTTACAAAATATAGGCAAACACTTTGAAGCCATCCACAAGGAAGCTAGAAGAGGCTTTTCTTGCTCCCAGAGATTGTCGAGTACCCTGATCCTACCCATAGTGTTCCAGTCCTGGTGATGTCATAACAGACCCATTGTGACATTATCATTGACTCAAATACTTAAAGAGTGCTTACTGTATGCAGAGAATTAGGCATTCTATATGCTGTGATGGTAGTGGGTGAAGGGGGGAGGGTGGGTAGGAAAGAATAGACAACAGGAACTATAAAAGAAATAGATGATATAGCCTTGCTTAAAAGAGCTGAAAGTCTAGGTGTTAGAATTCAACTTCCAGTATATCAATCTTAACTCCTGATTCTTCTCTCTTCCTGAGGTTTTGCTTAAGAATGTTTAAGCTTGTAATGGAATAATTGCATTACAACTTCCTCATCTGCCCCTCAACTTTTCCTAGACTTGTAGTAACTTGGAAGATAGTATTTGGATGAAGATCACACTCTTTGTACTGCCTAGTGGCTCATTTATTCAAGGAGCCTGACTGAAGAAGGCTTTGAAGTTCCATAGTTGGCTGAGAAATTGAAGGGTATGCTTAGAGGCTGCTTTCTAACTGAAAAAAATCACTTTGGGCAGCTCCTTTGTAGAGGAGGTGAAAATATTATGGACACCAGAGAAATTAAAGGACAGATGGTTTTGTTGGCTATATAGATTATTTTTTAATTTAAAAAAGTGCAAGAAAGTACAGAAAGTAATATTAAAAATGGCCATGTGACTATCAGCGAGAATGAAGAGATATTAACATTTTGTCATATTTGCTTCAGATATTTTTTAATAAAGCATTAGAGATAGCGTTTGTTATTCTCCCCAGATTCCTTCCTTCCCCTTTGTCCATTTTCAGAGGGCAATAACAAGCATAAATCTGATGTATTTAGGGCCATAAGAAGCATAAATCTGATGTATTTATGTCTAGTCTATGTTTATATAGTTTTACTGCAGGTGTTTGTGTTCATAAACTATGTAATATCATTTTGTAGGTTTTAGATTTTATACAAATTGTAGATGTATACCAATTACTCTATGAGAACTATGAGTACTTTATGAGTGCTTGTTGAAAAACTTGTAAATTTAAACAATTTGCTTCAGTCCTTTGGAGAAAGGGATACAGGGGATCATAATGTAATTGTCTTTAAAAAGTATCAAGCAATATATAAATATTTTCCCTTCTCTTTAAGACTCCCCCTCCCCCGTTAGTATCAAGCAATATATAAATATTTTCCCTTCTCTTTAAGACCCCCCGTTGTCTAAGTTATCCCTCCCCTCTTGTCCCAAATCACCTTGTAAACTTAGTATTATAGTACTTATTGAAATGTAACTATTTATTATTTGTTTCTATCCACTAGTTGTTGAACTTCTCAAAACCAGATGCTGTACTTTAGGTTTCTTTTTTCCCTTTTTTGGCTGTGCTAGCTCTTCTATGCAGCATGCAGACTTCTGGTTGCAGAGCACTGGCTCTAGTGCACACAGGCTTCAATAGTTGCAGCCTACAGGCTTAGTTGCCCTGTGCCATGTGGGATCCTATTTCCAATCAGGAATGGAACCTGTGTCCCCTGCGTTGGAAGGCGGATTCCTAACCACTGGACCACCAGGGAAGTGCCTGTACTTTAGGTTTATCTAACGTTTGGCATACTCTTTTTCAGTACTTCCATGGAAACTGTCTAAAATATTTGGATATTCATTACAGTTTAAAACTCCTTCCCTGGTGGTCCAGTGGCTAAGACTCCGTGCTCCCAATGCAGGGGACTCGGGTTAGATCCCTGGTCCGGGGAACTAGATCCCACATGCTGCTACTAAGAGTTTGCATGCCTCCACTAAGACCAAATGCAACCAAATAAGTAAGTAAGTAAGTAAGTAGATAAATAAATATTAAAACTCCTTTCCTTGTGGAAACTTCTCTAAGTCCAGAACACTTTCTTTGATTGTTAAGATTATACACTCCTCCCCCTTCCCATAAAATATCACTCCCTCCTTTCCTACAAATCACAATTAAGTCTATTTATTCAAGGGAGTTCATAATGCTTTCTGAAAGGGCCACGATTAAGGAGAATTATTTGCTTTTAGAAATGTTAGGTTTCACTAAAATGTTGATCATTACCCAATATTCCTTGACATTATCAATTAATCTACTAAATTACTTTGTTGATAATACTATTAGATTATGAGGTCTTTTAATAACTTAATTCCTCTTGATTCCTTTACATTGCTTACCTTAGTAGGCATTCACAAAGCACCCTGCATGCTGATCAACTAAACTAATTTAGTATTATTGTGCTTTCTCTCTCCCTCATATTTTTTATGCAGCATGGAATTCATCAGCAACTGGCAATGAAGGCTTTTTAGAACAAATTTTAAAAAATCTCTTCAAGTTGACGAGCATGTGTTGAGATACTACTATGTGGCTACCATTATCCTAGACTGTGAAGAATATATGATAGGGTACCTGTGAATAAACTGAAAAACAACAAAAAAAGAAAAAATAATTTAAGTTAGAATATAATATTCAAGTGCTAAACAAGGGACATGAAGAAGAGATCTGTGAGGAACGGAGTCTTTGGGAAAACCTTATGGAGAGAGAAGGTTGATTGACAAATGAAGGTATTCCAGAGAGGGGAGACACCTTGAGCCATGGCTTTGGAGGTGAGTGCTGAGTTTGTATTTCAGGGGAAAAGTAACTGGTTTAATTGAAGTGAAGTAATCTTGAATTTGACTTCCCTGGTGGCTCAGACTGTAAAGAATCTGCCAGCAATGCAAGAGGTCAGGATTCAATCTTTGTGTTGGGAAGATCCCCTGGAGAAAGAAATGGCAACCCACTCCAGTATTCTTGCCTGGGAAATCCAATGGACAGAGGAACCTGGCGGGATACATTCCATAGGGTCACACAGGGGCCAACACAACTGAAGCGATTTAGCATGCATACACACAAGGGAGATTACATTGGATGTAATAGCAGTTTGGTGAAAATGAAGCCTTCAATTTAGGAAGATTTTTTGAAATAATGTAATAGAAAAAATTTATTGAAAATCAAGACATGATTATTTCAAACGACAAATGTCTGAGTTAAGATATAGAAGTGGGACTGTTAAGGGAGGGATAAATCCTAGTAAGTGTGGCTAAAGATGATAAATTTGGATCATCTAACAGATAATTATAAAGATTAATTTTAAAAATTTGTTTTTATTGTATTTCATTTGAATTGATGGCAGGACATCAATGAAGAGGCTATCCAGACAAAGTATTAATATTACCAAACAGCATACTGAGCAAAGATGTGGGTACCTGATTCAAGAGAACGTGGGGCAAAGTTCTTGAATGTGTGTCTTAGGGAACCCCGCCCTCCCAGTAAGTGTTAGCTGCTCAGTCGGGCCCGACTTTTTGCGACCCCATGGACTGTAGCCCACCAGGCTCCTCTGTCCATGAGATTTTCCAGACAAGGATACTGGAGTGGGTTGCCATTTCCTTCTCCAGGTGATCTTCCCAACCCCGGGACTGAACCCAGGTCTCTGCACTGCAGGCAGATTCTTTACCAACTGAGCCACAAGGGAAGCCCTAGATGACTCCTTCAACAGTAAAATGGGGATAACCGTATTATTGCGTTGAATTGTTTAGACTAATTCACATATATAATAGTTAGAACAGTGCCAGGCCTTTAATGTGAACGGGTTGCTGTTAATATGTTTACCATTACTGGTGCTTTTTTTTCCTTTCTCTCCTTTTTTTCTGCGAGTCACCATCTTTTCGGTAGGGCTGGCCGTTTTTCAGTACACTTTGCACAGTCTCGGCCTTTTATCAGATCTAGGTCTTGGGTCATGAGAAACTGCGGAGTTACTATGACCATGCTAACTCTCCGATGGGCCAGGGATAAAATGCGCCCGTAAAATTTTTCCACACCCCCGTGGCACAGAATGGTGTCTTCCTCTGATAGATTCAATCCCCCCCACCCCCAGGTCAGATGATAGTACAGTCCAAACTGCGGCTGGAAAAGGTAGTGCAAAAGTTGAGCGCGCCGAGGATTTTCTCTTCTCCCGGAAGCAATTGTTCTCTAGAGCCGGAAACAGTTGCTGTTTCAAGGGAGGTGGGACGGGGCGGGTCAGGGCGCAGCGGCTGACGGCGGGGGAGGAGCCGGGTCCGCTGCCGGGTGGAGGGGCCAGGCGAGTGTCCTTATCCTAGCGATTGGGGCTCGGGCCTGTAAGCCAGTTGGAGTCGCGTTGGCGAGAACGATTGGGCCGAGCGGAGGAAGACATGTTGCTCTTCGTGGAGGTGAGTGGACTTGGGAACCTCATCGTGCTCTGAGGAGAGCTGGAGTGTGGAGGCGCCGGCCAGTCCCAGCGCCATGTGACTTTCCAGGCCGTACACGGCGCGGAGCCGGCAGACAGGCTGACACAGCACCTGGGCCGTGCAGGCCCGGGGCTCCGCGCTGCGCGCTCGCCGCACTTTGGGAGGCGGGGGAGTGGGGGGCGAGTGCCTTGGTGGGGGAGAACCGGAGGTGGAGAATCCAGGCTTGTCTGGTGCGGTGTGAGGATCGGAGGAAGGGGAAAGCGTCCCATATGGACCTCCTAAAGGAGGCGAGCTGGGGGTGGGGGGGCGGAGGGCGGAGTCTGGGGAGAGAAGGGTAATCAGGTGGGCGCGTTCCGGGTGAAGCGAGGCCTCGCGCGGCCCTCTGGGAGCAGGCGAGCAACATGTGGGGCCACCGAGGGAGGAAGGTGAAATTCCGTCTGAGTGTTTGGAAAAGAAAGTTGAAAGCCTCTTTCTAGCAGCCCCCACCAGATTTTGTTTGGTCCCCATCCTTCGTCTCTGGAACGTTCTGTGGGTGGAAAGCGAGTTACTGTGAACGAAGGAGAAAGCCTGTAGGATTTGGAAGCCTTGAAAGGCACCGCTTTGACCTTTTGTAAAAGTTACTCAGGCAGCGACTCCGTGATGAGGGACCGGTTTTCAGAACGGATAAGAGCCTTTTACAGGGAAAATTTCAAGAACGAGCGAAACCCAGTTCGGGCAAAGCGTTTTTTTTTTTTTTTTGTTATTTAACAATTTGTTATTCAGTCGCAAAGTCGTGTCCGACTTTTTGCGACCCCATGGACTGCAGCACTTTTATTACTTTAACCGGAACGTCTGTTGTTGGCCTATTTTAGTTTTCAAGGTAGTGGATACCTGTTTTACATAAATACAAGGTTCGGTTTCTCTTATTTCTGTCTTTCTCTTGTGTGCAATGAGCATCAGCTGACTGCCTGGCTAATGCTTTGAGTAGATTCCAGATCGTATTGTTCTTGCATTGTGAAAACGTCAAACCAGCAAAGCTGCAACTTCGCAACTTGGCACTTGTTCACTATGCCCATAAAAAGAATCTTTTCAATAAGAGAAGGAATTCACAGGTTGTATAATGGGTCGGGAACCAGGGCCAGTCTATGGCGGGTTTCTTTCAGACGAAGGGAAGAATCTTAGTCCGTAATATTCCGACATAAATACGGGCTTCTACGGTTTTTTGATAATCGACGGTGTAGCTGATAATTGGATTTTAAAGAGGCAAGCTACCTTTTAGAATATTTCAACATTGATAATAAACATTCACTGGAACATTCCAAGTACATCATGAAGAGATTTTAAGTTATTGAGTCTGTTTGGTTTTTCTAATCCTCGTTGATTTCCTTGGGCAGAATAAGAAATCAGATATGATTTTAAACAGCACCAGTTTGTATTAGGAATGTTACGCCAAGCAAATGCTGCAGGTTTTAAGTGTATGTGTTTTACCGGGCAAAAAACTGTGACGTTTCAGTTATATCAAGATGAATTCCAAAACAAACTTTTGAGTTCCAAATTGATTGCTTTGGCTTTGTTAAAACGTGAACCTTAATAATAGCTCCATTTATTGACAGCTTAAGCTGAACTTCTCTTATTTCTAAAACAACATTGCAGTGTTCTACAGATGAGAAAACTGAGGTGAGAGGTTAAATAACTTAGTAAACCTAAAATAGTGGAGCTGGGATTTAGATACAGGTCATTCTGATGCCAAATCATGACTCTCACTTAATGTTACATGTAACTGATATTTCCATTAATCATTTTCTTTGTGAATCAATATTTGGCTTTTAGTTTTTTGTCGTTGTTTCACTGTTTTGTTTTTACATATAATGAGTTTTCCTGAAAATTAACAATGGCACTAAATATTTGGGTCTAATTACATGGCATTAAAATCAGTAAAATATAACACACTGGCCTTTTGGCATTTTGTTAACTAATATTCAGTGCCTGTAACCTCATGATGTAGGAATTATTCTAAATGAGTTTGATGTCCAAGGTCATTCAGGTGTAAATAATGTGAGGACTAAAGTCTGAAGTCTGACTTCTAGAACACAAGTCACTGATTCCAAAACTTATTTTTGCACTTACTTTCCAGTGACCCAAGGGTTCCTAATCTGGGTCCCCAAACACAGAACTTGGTTGAGGGAAAAAAAAATTACCTATTTATTGTAGGTAAATGTCTAAAGTAGACATTTTAAAATATTTTGGTAACTGTAATTTATTTTGTGGTTCTGCATTTTTCATATACTTAAAAATATTCTGAGAAGAGATTCATAGGTTAATTGAACTACTGAAAAGGTCCAAGGAGGTTAATAACCGCTTGACTACAAACCAAGTTGCTTTGAATAGGAGTTCTCTAATATAGGATCCATGAGTCCTCTGCAGTTGTGTTCAAAGTCTTTTATTTGCATGCATTTTTCTGGAGAGACCCCAGCTTAATTATTTTATAAGCTGGAATCAGTGGGGTAGAGGATAGTAATGATAATACTGTAATAATAGTGGTGTACACATAAATTGTGCTTACTGTGTGTCAGGCCTCTTGAGTCTTGCTGCATGTATACATTTATATACATCAACTCAAACCTACCTATGAAGTAGGTAGCATTATTACCTCCATTTTAGAGATAAACTAAGTCACAGAAAATTAAAGAAACTTGCCCAAGATCATGCAGCTAGTGAGTATTGAAGCTGGAGTTAGAACTCTGAATTGCAGTATGTGCTGTGTGCTGTGCTTAGTCGCTCGGTCGTGCCCACCTCTTGGGCGATGCTATGAACTGTAGCCTGATAGGCTCCTCTGTCCATAGGGATTCTCCAGGCAAGAAGACTGGAGTGGGTTGCCATGACCTCCTCAAATTGCAGTTTACTGTAATAGAAATCTATAGGGAGACAAGGAATCCTATTTTAAATAATACTTAAGATGTAACTTTTTAAAAACTTGATCTTGCTAAGGTCTATACTGACTTCAGTAGTTTATTGTTTTTATCTCGCCTCTGTTCTGAAATAGACACATACAGGGTCTGTCTTTGTGTAGAGGTAAAAACTTTTGGATAATATACCAAATTGTCAAACTTGCTCCAACATACTTGGTTAAAAGATTCTGAAAGTTTGAAACGGCAATGTGCAGTGTTCTTCTGGTGATTATTGAATTACTTAAGTTTTTGAGCATTGAGGAGACAGTTTGCAGTTATTTTCATATTTTTATAGTTTGCTAACATTTTATTCAGATCGTTTACCCCCTCCAGTATTTCCAGCCAATTATGTCTGCTCTAGTTGTTTGGCAATGTTTTAATTGGATTTCTGTCTCTGTTTGAGTTTTTCTGTAAAAATGAATACTCAAGGATGTTTAATACTCTCACGTAATTTTTAAAGAATAATTTTAATTATGGAAAGTACACATAAGATGTATCATCTTAACCATTTTTAATATACAGTTCAGTTGTATTAAGTACCTACAAGTATTTACATTGTTGTGCAACCACTACCACCATCCCTATCCAGAAGCTTCATCTTGCAAGACTGAAACTCTGTACACATTAAGTAGTAAATCCCTGTTCTCCCTTCCCCCAGATTTTACACAATTTTAAAAAGTATTTTATTTATTTATTTCTGTATCTTCATTGCTGTGCAGGCTTTCTGTAGTTGTGATGAGTGGGGGCTACTCTCTAGTTGCGGTGCATGGACTTTCATTGTGGTGTTTTTTCCTGTTGAGCATCGGCTGTAGCGCTCACAGGCTCAGTAGTTGTGGCTGCACCAGGGATTGAGCCTGTGTCCCCTATATTGGCAGGCAGATTCTTGACCATTGGACCACCAGGGGATGTCCCTTACACGAGTTTTAAAATAACTTAACTGACTTGTAAATTTTTCTGCCTCTTTTAGGTGATAACATTTTAAATTTTAGATTAGCCTTAGAATCTGAAATAAGTGACATATTTGCCTTGATAATAAAAATTGATATTATATTGCAGTAATTATGAATAGTTTTGTGTCTTTTACCCTCAGTACAGTACTCAGTCTTTCCCCATTAGCTTAAATAGGTTTGTATTTATAAAAAGTTATTAGATACCACCGACTGAAAATGATTTTTCAAAAATGACTGAAAAAAAGAAAATGTCTACACAAATTGTGAACTGATTGCCAGGAAGTAATAAATAAGTAAATAGCTGAGAAGTTTTTGAACAATTTGAGTTTGGAATATTTATTGGAAAATTCTGGATGCAGAATTTTTAAATGGTTAGACATTTTCAAAGAAATACTTTCAGATGTAATGGATTGAAAATGAAGTAGAAATTATTTTCTATTTTCATAGTGTGAAAAGTGGAATAGCATGCTCAGAAGTGAATATAAAGATGTAGAAGTACCTCAAGGTGCTTCAAATTACATGTGAAAAACTGGAAATTAGAAATATTGCTATTCAACTATTTTCTATCCGGTTGGATTTGTTCAGGCTGCCTCCCTGCTCCATATTACTTTCCAGCAGATGGAAATGTTCCTAAGTACTAGACATGAATATTTCAAGTCTAAAATTTTGGTCTTTGCCTGTGTGCGCGCGTGTGCTCAATTGGCACAGTTGTGTCTGACTCTTTGCGACCCCATGAACTGTAGCCTGCCAGGTCCCTCTTGTCTGTGGAATTCTTCATGCAGGAATACTGGAGTGGGTTGCCATTTCCTCCTCCAGAGGATCATTCTGACTCAGGGATTGAACCTGCATCTCCTGCATTGACAGGCAGATTCTTTATCACTGCGTCATACCTAGGAGCTTAAAAAAAAAGGTTTTGACCCTGTGGTTAGAGATGGGGTCTGTGACTGTATTGCAGAGGAGCAGAAAGTAGAGGAAATGGAGAAACTAATGCAGCTGTCACTGTGAAGTCTTAAAAAATATTTTTTAATTTCCACTTTGAGAGTATTCTTAAGTGAAAATGAAAAATGACTCTAGCTCTGATAGTGCTTATAGCATTTTAATTTATCATTCCTATATTCTGCGTTTTGCTTAAGTTGTTTTCTTTAAAGTTCATTCTTGAGGGAGGTTTCCAGTTTCTGTTGTAAACTTTCGCACTATGATTTTTTGTAAGGGTTTTGATTTGGAATCCTGGGATCAAATGTTAGCTATGACCTGAGGCAAGTGACAGCTTTTTTTGAGCAACTTCCTATCTGTAGTTTGAGAGTGATTCTTCTACTATTTAAGTTGTGTTAATGGTGTTTATGTGATACAGTAAACCTTGTTTGCAATACAGTCTAGGTAAAGTCTTGACAGACATTATCATTTGATCATCACTGCAAGTGTGTCATTGTGTAAATTGTCCAGGATATGGCCTTCCAAATGACTGAAATTTTTACTTTTATGTATTAGATATTTCTGGGAAATTTATTAAAACTACATGATAGTAGCACTGTTTATTGCAAAGACTACTGTGTGATAGCACTGATTTAATGAAATGTTACTCAGCCATTAAAAAGAATACATTTGAATCAGTTCTAATGAGGTGGATGAAACTGGAGCCTATTATACAGAGTGAAGTAAGCCAAAAAGAAAAACACCAATACAGTATACTAACGCATATATATGAAATTTAGAAAGATGGTAGCAATAACCCTATATATGAGACAGCAGAAGAGACACAGATGTATAGAACAGTCTTTTGGACTCTGCGGGAGAGGGCGAGGGTGGGATAATTTGGGAGAATGGCATTGAAACACGTATATTATCATATGTGAAATGGGTCGCCAGTCCAGGTTTGATGCATGAGACAGGGTGCTTGGGGCTGGTGCACTGGGATGACCCAGAGGGATGGGATGGGGAGGGAGATGGGGGGGGGCGGTTCAGGATGGAGAACTCATGTAAACCTGTGGTGGATTCATGCCAATCTATGGCAAAACCACTACAATATTGTAAAGTAATTAGCCTCCAATTAAAATAAATAAATTTATATTTAAAAAAAAGAGAGACACATATATCTTTGAGTTCTGTCTAATCCTAGGCTTGTTACTAATTTGCTCTGATTCTCGGTAAGACAAAGCAGTTAATTACCTTAAAGTTTTTATACTTTGAAAGTGAAAGTGAAGTAACTCAGTTGTGTCTGACTCTTTGCAACCCTGTGAACTATAGCCTACCAGGCTTCTCCCTCCATGGGATTCTCCAGGCAAGAATACTGGAGTGGGTTGCCATTTCCTTCTCCAGGGGATCTTCCCAACCCAAGGATCGAACCTTGGTCTCCCGCGTTGCAGGCAGACGCTTTAACCTCTGAGCCACTAGGGAAGCCCTTGGGTTTACTATTAATTGGGCAAATAAAACTTTAAAAATGAGGATGAAGACTGCAGTCTGCTAAAATACAGACTCATTTATGTGCAAGATTTAAAGAAATACAATTGATAAAGTACAAATAGACACTTTATATTTGCTCTTTGGGAAAAAAAAATTTTTTTTCCAATGTATAGTGTGTTAGTCGCTCAGTTGTGTCCAACTTTTTGTGACCCCATGGACTGCAGCTCACCAGGCTCCTCTGTCCATGGAATTCTCCAGGCAAGAATACTGGATTGGGTTGCCATCCCCTTCTCCAGGGGATCTTCCTGACCCAGGGATTGAACTCGGGTCTCCTGCACTGCAGGCAGATTCTTTACCATCTGAGCCACCAGGGAAACCCTTCTAATGTGTAAGTGTAAGTAAATGTAAGGAAAAGTAATTTGAATATCAGATAATACTCATGCTTCCTCTCTTGTCTATTGCATTGTCAAGACATTTGAACCAATTTTTAGTTTAGAAAATCTCTCTCTATATATTAATGACTGGCTCTAAATTAAAGACAGAGGAATACTTTAGATGAGTATTACTAGTAGTATGGTATGAGCATAGGCAGAGAGCCAAGGATGTGGAATTAAGTTTTGTTTGGTTTATATATTATTGAGGAAAGAGAAGAGTATTTTCTGTGTCAGGACGGAAAAGTCAGAAGTAATCAAGGGTTTATATAGTGTAGAGTTGGGCAGTATTTTTACTGGATACTACAAACTGCAAAACAAGTAAAATTAGCCATACCTCCCATTTTGACCTGAACAGTCATAGTGTACACCTGTTTTCTGGAACAGCTGTCCCATTTTATTCTCAAAAATGTCTTGGTTTGTATGATAATTTTTTTCAGAAGATACTAGAGGCTCACTGTGTGCTTGTTGGCAAGTTTTTTCCCCCATATCATTAAAAAGGCAAGACAGTGTTCTAAGTTGGTATCAAAGTATTTGTTGTTGAAGGCATTGAGAATTACAGTTCAGCTAGCTAAGGGAAATAGGGTTATTCTATTCTTTTGAGTTGGAGGAAGGAAAAAAATAGGAGGGCAGTGACTGAGTAATAATGATAAGATACAGTTATATGAAAGGTTGCATAAAAGAATGGTTAGGAACATGGACTCTGGGGCCAGGCTGCCTGCTCAGGTTAGGCAACTTTCTAGTATGACCTTGTGCAGGTTGTTTAACACATGTTTCTCAGTTTCCTTATCTGTAAATTCAGGATAATGTTAAAGTATGAGATAATATTTGTACTTATTATCTGCCTCAAAGAGTTGTTAAGAGGATTGACAGTCAATGTAAAGCACTTAGTGTCTGGTACACAATAAATGTATGTGAGTTTTCTTTCACATATTAGTTGTGAAAGATAAGTCTCATTTCAGTTTCCATAACAAATGGTTTGCTCACTTGACTGTACACACTAGAAATTTAAAGTTGTCCTTTTTTGAAAAGGACTATTTTGGTATTTGAGTTTTGAGGTTTTTTTAAGCTCATTTGTATAATTAGCTGTTGACTCTATCAGATGACCAATTTGAAGTAAAATGACTTGGTATTTTGTTGTTGTTCAGTTGCTCAGTTGTGTCTGACTCTTTGCAAACCCATTGACTGCAGCACGCCAGGGTTCCCTGTCCTTAGCCATCTCCTGGAGCTTGCTCAAACAATTGTCCATTAAGTTGGTGATGCCATCCAATCATCTCATCTTCTGTCATCTCTCCCTTCTCCTGCCTTCGATCTTTCCCAGCATCAGGGTCTTTTCCAGTGAGTCAGCTCTTCACATGAGGTAGCCAAAGTATTGGAGTTTCAGCTTCAGCATCAGTCCTTCCAATGAATATTCAGGACTGATTTCCTTTAGGATTGACCGGTTTGATCTCCTTGCAGTCCAAGGGACTCTCAAGAGTCTTCTCCAGCATCACAGTTCAAAGGCATCAATTCTTTGGCGCTCAGCCTTCTTTATGGTCCAACTCTCACATCCATACGTGACTACTGGAAAAACCATAGCTTTGACTAGATGGACCTTTGTTGACAAAGTAATGTCTCTGGTTTATTTAATATGCTGTCTAGGTTGGTCATAGCTTTTCTTCCAAGGAGCAAACGTCTTTTAATTTCATGGCTGCAGTCACCATCCGCAGTGATTTTGGAGTCCAAGAAAATAAAGTCTGTCACTGTTTCCATTGTTTCCCCATCTATTTGCTATGAAGTAATGGGACCAGATGCCATGATCTTCCTTTTTTGAATGTTGAGTTTTAAGCCAACTTTTTCACTCTCCTCTTTCACTTTCATCAAGAGACTCTTTAGTTCCTCTTTGCTTTCTGCCATAAGAGTGGTGTCATTTGCCTATCTGAGGTTACTGGTGTTTCTCCTGGCAATCTTGAATCCACCGTGTGCTTCATCCAGTCCAGCATTTCTCATGATGTACTCTGCATGTAAGTTATATAAGCAGAGTGACAGTGTACAGCCTTGACGTACTCCTTTCCCAACTTGGAACCAGTTCATTGTTTCATGTCCGGGTCTAACTGTTGCTTCTTGACCTGCATGCAGGTTTCTCAAGAGGCAGGTAAGGTGGTCTAGTATTCCTGTCTTTTGAAGAATTTCCCACAGTTTGTTGTGATTCACACAATCAAAGGCTTTAGCGTAGTCATTGAAGCAGAAGTAGATGTTTTTGTGGAATTCTTTTGCTTTTTCTATGATCCAGAAGATGTTGGCAATTTGATCTCTGGTTTTTCTGCCTTTCCTAAATCTAACTTAAACATCTGGAAGTTCTTGATTTAAGTACTGTTGAAGCCTTGCTTGGGTAATTTTGAGCATTACTTTGCTAGCATGTGAGATGAGTGCAATTGTGTGGTAGTTTGAACATTCTTTGGCATTGCCTTCTTTATTTTGATGACTATTTAAATGCTAAATACCTATCAGTTGGGTTCCTAATCTTTAACAATAAGGTGGTGCATTAATCTCAGTAGAACTTATGTAAGTAGCCTGATTATATATTAGAGCAATCCATGACTCCAAAAGTTAAGCTGGTAATCTATGGCAGCCTCATTTTTTTCTTTTTTAGAGCAGTCATCATCTGTCATCTGACTGAAGTAGTGAGAATTTAGGGAACTTATCTTTTCCTCTGATAGTGGAGGACCAGCAGTTATAGCTTTATTGATGAATAAACTTAAGGTTTTCTTCTGGGTGTGGAATAAGTGAATCCTGATTTTTGACAACTTGGCATATGACTTAGGGTGGTCCAGTTTCCTTGCTGTTCAAAGTGTGAGCCTCAGCAAACTTCTTTATCCAGGACTTGTTAGAATACAAACTCTCTGCCCTATTTCTGAACTGCTGAATCAGAATCTTCCTTTTTCTTAAAAGTCCCCGGATGATTCTTATAAGCACTACAGTTTAAGAAACTCGCATATGGCATATAAATTTTATTGTTGATCTGTTCAGAGTGCTAGAGAAGGGTAAACCATAGATGAGGTCACTGCCATTGTGGAGCTTGCAGACGAAATAATTCAAGTTAGGATAAGTGCTTTGTGAGAAGGGGTAAATTTTATTGTACAGACTACCATTTTTCTTTTTTTCTAACTGGAAGTTAGTTGTACCATGGCCCTAAGATAGAAACCATTGCAGAGCTCAATTGACTTCTGCCCTGAGTACTCTAGTTCTTATCTGGTAGCTCTTTTTCTGTATCGATTTCTTTTGTATTGTTACCCACTCTTAACTAGCCTTTCGGCCAGGGACTGTTTGACTTGGTAAGGAGATTTGCAATATTCCTTAAATAGTGTTAACTATTAAAGTTTTCTCTGAGGCGCTGTAGTATAGTGGTTAAGAGCCACTGTAGTGTAGTGGCACTCTCCGGACAGCCTAGGTTCAAATTCTGGCTCTGTCTTTATTAGCGATATAACCCTGGGTAGATTACATTTAGGTAAAGTAAGTTTTTCCGTATCTGCAAGATGTAGATGATAAAATTTAATGTAGTTGTTATGAAGATGAATTCAGTGTTTCATAAATGCTAACTGACCTTCCTTGTGAGAAGGGTGAAAATTTCCCAGTTTTCATTTTTATTTTTTATAAAATGCCCTAAGCTTATTCTAGTAGGACTCTGAAGTTTCATGCTGGATGAAATGACAGGTGTTTGTTTTGTCTTTTTTTTTTTTTTTTTTGGTCACCTGTGCAGCTTGTAGGATCTTAGTTCCCCGACTAGCGATTGAACCCATCCGCCTAGCTGTGGAAGCACAGACTCGTAACTGTTGGAATTTTCTTTTTTTAATGTAGTTTTGTGGTCCTCTCAATACTGGAGATGTAAAAATTAAACCTAGATGATTGATCTGCCATAAGGCAAATGAGTTTAATCATTTTATTTACTTTATTTCTGTTTTTCAGCATTTGTAGGGTTAAGTGGCATGGGATTTCTGTTTCTGATAGTAAATAGGTAAGTAAAACAAATCTATGTTTTGACCAAACATATGTGGTCAAATCTGTGTATGACCACAGAGATGGTTTTGCCATATTTATGGTGACTTTTTCCTAACTCTTGGTTCTGTTACCTTAAAACTGCTCTCTTCTGACCAGAGGGTATCGTTTTGCCAAGAAATTGATGTTTCCTTTTTTTCCTTTCCTTTTTATCTTTCCCCAGATAGGAACTAGCATAAAATGGGTCAGTGATGAAGACTGCTTTTGGCTATTCAGTAATGACATGTATTGCTTAGAAATAGAAGTGTTGATCTGTTAGTTTTACACACTGACAATTTGAATATTTTTGTGGTGGTTTGTGAGTATGTGTGTGCTTATATGTGTATGTTGGCAGATAGTTTCAGCATGCACTTAGATAATTTACATCCTTTAATAGGTGTTTTATATAACTGTGTAGCCTCACGGGCTTAATTCTAGTTCTGTGGGAGAGATAAGGATTTTTATGGAGTTCTTTATTAAACCTTAGTCAAAAGATGAGTCAAAGGTGGTTATCTAGAATTTAAATGGAAAAATAAGTCTTTGTTCTTGTTAAACTGACTTGTCGGGTTCATTATTGTGTCATTTTAAAGATTATTTGTTATAGAAAGACACATCAACTTGTTTTTTTGATGGACATTGTCATTTTCCACATTTTCTTTATGTTGAGTAATTCTATAAAGAACATTCTTGTGTGTGAAGCTCTTAGACTAACATTTACTGTGGTAGCTCATATGGTGAATGTTTTAAAAGTTTTTCACATCAGTATTGACAGATTGCTTTACGTAGGTGTTGCAGATTTTTTTTTTTTTAAACTGTGATGCGTGGCATGCAGGATCCCCAACCAGGGATCAAACCCACACCCCTGCAGTGGAAGCACACAGTCCTAATCAGTGGACCACCAGGGAATTCCCTAAAATTCACATTTTGCAATTGATTATTCCTGCTTGTTTTAGTACATCTTCTATGTTTGGCAGATCTTTAACTAGTTTGCAGTTAATAGTAACCTTCCCGACCTTTTCTGTTTTTACATACCAATATGCTTATCTGTACAATGATTTTATGTGTTTGCTAATATAAATTTAAAAATGCTTATTGTTTTGCACCTTGAATTTTTTCATGGAACAGTATGCCTTGAAGCACTTTCACATTGATGTATGTAGACTTGTCTTTTTTTTTTGCTTATAGTGTTCTGTGTTATGAAATATACTGTGTTTTATTTAACCATTTGTCTATAGGTGGACATTTAGGTGGTTTTCAGTCTTTGACTAATGGGATCAGTGTTGCAATATACATTCTTATATGTCTTCTTGTGTACATTAATGGCTTTTCGAGTGTGCTGTTAAACTAGGCTGGTGAAAAATATAAATATGCCCAGGTGTACTGCTGTCTATATGCCACAGACCTCACACTTTGGTTATTCTTGGCACCATTAGCAAGGAAGACATCACATTTATGGGTAGTGTATTGCTGAAAGGCATCTAGTTAATTATTTTGAGTGATTATTAAATGCTCAGTGAACTAGTACATCCCATCAGTAAGCAAAAGGTAAGTTTAAAAAATCATAGTTCCCCAATATTGTGTATTTATTTATAAATAAGTATATATGGGACAATATATATTATTATATATTATATATATGTTTATATATATATTATATTAATATCTTGTATGTTAAATATTAGTCTTAATCTCTTTGTCATATTTGGGGTCTCCCAGCTCTTGAGTAGCTTTCTATATTTGCAGAAATGCCTGCACAATGAATTAGGCCTCTCCAGTGACCGTACTAGTCAAAACTCAAATTCCAAGATTCCCTTATACCTTGATGGATGCAGGCATGTTACTGACAGCTCCTAGTCAGACCACACATACAGGTGAGAATATAGACAGTGTAGGGAAATGAGGGTTCTATTCTTAACTTCCATTTTGTAGTCAGGAGTGGCAGTAGAGGTGGTCAGCTTTAGGTAGAGTTAATAGTTGCAAGGTTGAGTTCCTGATGGAGAAGTAACATTGGTACTAGTAATAATAAAAGTTGTGATGGATTTGACTTTTGGCATTTACCACTTGATGGTGGCATGGATAGTGATTTCCTCATCAAGCCACTTCAGCAACATTATTTTGAGTGAGATTACCTTTGCATCTAATTTTTCAGCCTTTCCAGTGACAGTGACACTACCTTTTATTTACTTTGCTGTCTAATTTATCCAGAGTGGATTCTGAATACTAATAAGCATGCACTGTTCGCATTCTGCATAGGAGCAAATGTAAAGATGACTTGCTTTCTAAAATTGCTACCTAAAAATATAAAAATAAAATTGCTACTTAGAGGTGTTTTTTGTTGTTTTTCTTTTTTTTTTTCTTTTTGCCACACCATTCAACTGGTGAGATCCCAGTTCCCTGACTAGGCTTTGAACCCGTGCCCCTTGCAGGGGAAGCATGGAGTTCCAACTACTGGACTACCAGGGAATTGGAGATTTTGTTTCTTTGTTTTGGCCTTGCTGCAGGGCATGTGGGATCTTAGTTCCTGGGCCAGATATTGAACCTATACTGCTTGCTGTGGAAGAAGTATGCAGTCTTAACTATCAGGAAGGTTTCATAGAATTATTTTTAATATAGTTTTTGTTTATTTATTTACTTATTTATGGCTGTGCTGGATCTTTGTTGCTGCCTGGGCTTTCCTCTAGTTGCAGTAAGTGAGGACTGCTCTGTATTTGTGTTGCATTTGCTTCTTGCGGTGGCTCCTTTTGTTGTAGAGCACAGACTCTAGGGCACTCAGACTTCAGTCGCTGTGGTATGTGGGCTCAGAAGTTGTGCCTCTTGAAGTCTAGAGCACAGGCTCAGTAGTTGTGGCACATAGGCTTAGTTGCTCTGTGACACGGGAGAATCTTCCCAGATCAGGGATCAAACCAGTGTCTCCTGCATTGGTAGGCGGATTCTTGACCACTGAGCCACCAGGGAAGCCCTCCATAGAGGTTTTTTAAAAATTATCTGTGTACCTATCCTGTTGGGGCTAGCTGGTGGTACTATAAGGAAATTGGTTGTTCTTTTCCCTGAGCTAATTATGGTATGAAACAGTTGTCAGTTAACATCTCTAAGCTCAGATGTTGTTTTGGTTATTTATCTTTGGTGCTATTTCAAAGATGCTTTTGCTTCCTTGCTAGGTTTGACATTTTGTTATTGGTTTTGATGTTTATTGTGAAAGGCTTTGTCAGCCCTGAAATCATAAGCCAAGAAGCACTCCAATAAAAGACTTCTATTTTAAACAAGCATATGAAAAAAAGGAAGGTTGTATCAACTCTGATTTTCTGTCACATCAGAAGGGTAAATAGAGTATCCAAACATTAATTTCTTTTTTTTGCACCTATGCCTCTACTATTCCATTCAGATTGACTGTTGAAGGTCTACTCTCAGCCTGGTTTATTTTAATAGCTGAAATAGTAGAGGATGACCCAGCTACCTTTTTTGATTGAGTCCAGTGGCTTGTTGTAAAGAACACTTAATAAACTATTACAGTGGTAACAAATTAGAAGTATGTACAAATAACAAGAAGGAAAGAGAAGTAGTGACCAAGACAAAGGCAGGTGTCCAAGGTTTGTAAAAACATAAGGAGTTTTGGTAGAGCAGCCATTACATTTTTTAAAACAAGGAAGCTGAGATCAGTGACTGCATAATTACTAGGTGGCAGAGTAGAGTAAATTTTTGTCTCTTATACCATAGTTCACTTTTAATTGTTGGAATTCCTCTTCAGTTTAGCTTTAAAGTGCCAATATTAGTACTTTGTTCTTCTCTCTCTCTTTTTTTAAGATTTATTTGTTTTTGGCTGTTCTGAGTCTTTGTTGCTCTACACAGGCTTTCTCTAGTTGCGGTGAATGGGGCCTGTTATTTGTTGTGGTACGAGGGCTTCTCATCGCAATGACTTTGATAGTTGCAGCTTGCAGGCTCTAGAGCATGGGCTCAATAGTTGTGGGGCATGGGTATAATTGCCCCTTGGCATGTGGGACCTTCCTGGACTAGGGAACGAACCCAAGTATCTTGAGTCTCCTGCATTGGTAAATGGATTCTTTACCCCTATTTACCCTAGCACCACCTGGGAAGTCCTGAAACTTCAAACTTAATTACACCTGACCCTGTCTACCCCAAGCTTGCAGCCATGGTTGTGTTACGCTGACGTGCGTGCTCAGTTGTGTTTGACTCTGCAACCCCATGGACTGTAGCCCACCAGGCTCGTCTATGGAATTCTCCAGGCAAGAATACTGGAGTGGATTGCCATTTCCAGTTTGTTTGGCTGCATTGGGTCTTACCTGTGCCACACAAGATCTTTCACTGAGGCACACAGCACCCTAACGGAAGAAACAAGCTCTATCAGAGAAAAAGAAAACTGGTCAGCTTTAGTCTTGGCTCTGGGTTGGTGGAAAGAGGGGTCTTATATTAACCACAAATCCTCACTGATGCAAGGTAGGGCTGAAATTCCCACTACTTGTTGTTCTCCAAAAACCCATATTGAAAACTTTAAGTCATGGGAACTCCCCCCATGATCCAGTGGCTAAGACTCCATGATCCCAATACAGGGGCCCTGGGTTTGATTCCCTGGTCAGGTGACTAGCTTCCACTTGGTGCAACGAAGACCCAACACAACCAGATAGATAGATTTTAAAGAAAAATTTAAGTGATACCAGATTGATAGTCTTACTGTGTAGTCATCCAACGGGAAGAAAACAAATCCTCTCCTGAAGAGCACATTTTAAACAACCGTTAAAATCCCCACAAATAAAGATTCAAAGAAAACAAGTGTGTGGAACAAAATCATAAAACACGTAAGTCTTAATGAACATGGTTCAGGATTAAAAAAAACAGATCTCAGCAGAAACTCAAACCCTTTGATTTTGGATATTACACATACTGGAATTATCAGATACAGACTATATAATTAGAATGTTTAAAAGAAGGAAGCTACTGGAAATTCCCTGGTGGTCCAGTGATTAGGACTCTGAGCTTTCACTGCAACAGGCCCGGGTTCAATCTGGTTGTGGTGGTATGGCCAAGGAAAGAAGGAAGGTACTGAAAGGATTGGAGGAGAAAAAGGAAAATTCCATGGATAGAGGAGATAGCTATAGTCCATGGGATTGCAAAGAATTGGACACAGTTGAGCAACTGAGTGCACACACACACTGAAAGGATGATCAAAAAACAAAATATTGATCGGATAGATTTGAGGAAGGAACCAAAAGGAACTTCTGAAATGAAAATGTAGAAAGAACTTAGAAACTTACTGTACAAGTTGAATGCATCTTAGAAACAACTGAAGAGAGAATTGATGAACTGGAAGAAAGATCTCAAATTGCTCAGGATATAATTTCTCAGGAAGACAAAGATGTGGGAAATAAGAAAGAAAGAGAGATTGATACCAGGAGAGGTGGAATACAGGATTAGAAGGTATAGAATATTTTATTGGCATTCCAGAGGAAGTAATAGAGAAGTTGGTGAAGAGCAAATTTGAAGAGGTAAATGAATGAATATTTTACAGAATTGATGAAAAATGCATCAGATTTCAAAGAGTTCAGTGAACTCCAAGTAGAATAATGAAGAATTCCACACTTAGGCTTATGATTGCAAAACAACATTGACAAGGGTTAAGCACCAGAGTTGAAAGAGAGAATAGGAATGACAGCTAGACTAGTGACTGGATTCTGATCAACAGTAGTACAAACAGCAGTGGGGCAGTGGCTAAGACTCCATGCTCCCAATACAGGGGCCCTGGGTTCGATTCCTGGTCTTTAATATGCTGAAGAGGAATTACGTGCCTAGAGAGATTTCTGTATACAGCAAAAGTAGAGTATAGAAATGTATTTTTTGAGAAACCACAGCTGAAGAGTTTCCAAAAAAAAAAAAGTTCTGAATGATGTTCTTGGGGAAGAAGGAAAATGATGCAGAAGAAACATCTGAAATGCAAAAAAAGAATGATGATCAAAGATAATTGGTCAAAATTTATAGAAATTTAAATAGACATTGCGTATATATTACATATATGCAGGCATAAAGGGCACAAAATTATCTTTGATGATAATGTACTAGCAGGGAATTCCCCAGTGACATTTATGCTCTGATTTGAAAAATCCTTAATGGATGTAATAAACCTTTTTTTTAAAGTTTCATGTCTTTTTATGACAGACTTAAGGCAACATTTTTTTTAAATTACTTTTTAATTAATTGAAGGATAATTGCTTTACAGAATTTTCTTGTTTGCTGTCAAACATCAACAAGGCAACATTTTAATGAATGCTTTGATTTTTTTTAAAAAAACTATTATTTATTTGCTCCAGGTCTTAGTTGAGGCACTTGGGATCTTTGATTCTCATTGCAGCATGTGGGGTCTTTATTTGTGGCATGTAGAATCTAGCTCTCCAACCAGGGACTGAACTCAGGCCCCTTCACCAGGAGCACAGAGCCTTAACCACCAGAGAAGTCCCATGAATGATATATTAATGAAATGCTTTATAGAGGAAAAATACCCCTGATCTAGTTATTCTAGCAGATCATGTTTTCTCCTAGCCCATGTTCACATGTTTATGTGATTTTTTACAGTTGTAATAATCTGTGAGTTGTAATCATTATAGGTTAATACAGACTCCATACTTAATTTCTGTATATCTTTAGTTGGATATGTTATTTCTCATATAATAGGATAACATGTAAGAGTGAAATACTAGTACTTACGGATTGTCTTAAGAAGTCAGTGAGTTCATAGATGTGTTCAGTATAGCTCCAAGCCCAGAGAATTGCTTAACATGTTTGCTTTTGTTATTGTGGTGGCGTTTTTTCTATTCCATTGTGTGAAATCACTTTCCATTTTTATACTTTTCATAATTCATCAGGACAGTATTTGGTGTGGCATGGTTTAATTGATAGCAATTTTTTTGTGATGTATTAATACCCCCCTTTAGATTTAATAAATGTGGTAGTGTATCTTCACAGCTTTGTTGAGGTGTTTCTTTGTTATTTATTTATTATTTATTTTATTTATTTTTGGCTGTTCTTGAGTTTTCGTTGCTGCACAGACTTTAGTTTGGTAAGAGGGAGCTAGTCTGTAGTTGCAGTGCCCGGCTTTGCATTGCAGTGCTTGTCCTGTTGCAGAGCACCGGCTTCAGGGCTTGTGGACTCAGTCCTTGCAGCTCCCGTGCTCGAGAGCACAGGCTCGGTAGTCATGGCGCTCGGGCTTAGTTGCTCCCCAGCGTGGGATCTTCCCAGATCAGGGGTCAGACCTGTGTCTTCTTCATTGGCAGGCAGATTCTTTACCACTGAACCACCAGGGAAGCTCTAGGGGGGGGTTTTTTGACCACTACACATGGCTTGGGGGATGTCAGTTCCCTGACCAAGGATTGAACCTGGGCCCTGGCAGTGAACGAAACATGCCAAGTCCTGACCACTAGACTGCCAGGGGATTCCCTCTTTATAGCTTTGAGTGGTTGTGTCACTTTATCTAGTGAGTGTGTTTTAATTTCCTCTTTTGCTCCTTTGTTTGACTTTGAGTTATTTCCATTTCTTAGCTCTTATAAATTATTATTCTTATAAATAATACTAGAATGTGGGAAGCTAAGTTGCACCGTTTTATAGTCTTCAATAAAATAATGAGTTTGAAAATTTTATGCCAAGGTAGGAATTATTTTTAAGTGCTAATCTAATGAGCATAAAATGGTACTTAATTTTCCTATTTGTGTGCATTTGTGAGGTTTTTTTAGACTTTTATTTTCCTAGTCTTTATTTTCAGGTTGTTGTTGTTTCAGTTTTGTATTATTCTGTAGTCAACCATTCTCCTTGTGATTTGCTTCTTAAAGCTAATTTTCTATGACATAATAGTTTACATTTATGTAAATGTAATAGTTTACATTTATGTAAATAGTTAACTTTGACCATACCTCACAGTTATTTTGATTAATGCATTAGTGTTTGCATAGTATTCTTTTGAGGGTGAGACAGCCAAATAGCTTTTATTCAAAATCAACATGTTTTGTAAAAAAAAATATGGAGTATTTATACATGTCAATTGCTTTTCATTGTTAATATTTACTTTTTAAAATAAAGAATTCTTTTTTTTTTTTTTTTTTAAGCAGTCCACCTTGGACCTCTTTGTTTGTTTGGCTGTATTGGGTCTTAGCTGCACCACGCAAGATCTTTCACTGCAGCACTTAGACTCTCTAGTTGTGGCTTGTGGGCTCTCAAGCTGTGGCCCGAGGCTTAGTTGCCCCAAGGCATGTGGGATCCCAGTTGCCCCATCAGGGATCAAACCCCTGTTCCCTGCATTGCATGGTGGATTCTTAACCATTGGACCACCAGGGAAGTCTCTAAAATAAGGAATTCTTACCTCAATTTATAGTTGAGAAAATTGAGTTAAGAAATATCCCCACAATCACACAATTGATAATGTTAAAGCTGGGTTTTGAATATGTGATTATAGAGCCTCAACTTTTGCATGTAGTTATCTATAGTTGTTACCTATTTTGCTTTACTAAAGCCACAGCCGTTCTATTAGTTAAGGGTATTTCTAGTAGATACATGGCTTCTCTATATTTTTCAGGTACAGGTTTTACTCATGAAATGAATTTTTTACTCTTTTATTGTATTTATCAAGATTTAGGAGTTTGATTTTTCTGAGAACCACAGTCTTTATTATTTGCCATTTTGGAGGGTAGGGACATAATTGGTATTTTCAGAATTGAGTAAAAGGAGAGAGGGTTAGTATGTATTAATAAATAAATTTTCTTCTGTCAAAATGCTCAACACGAAATTAAATGTTATTCCCATGGCAGGAAGGGTAGGCTGTCACAAACTCTTCACAGTTCTTTTCTGCCATCAGTCAGAAATTAAGCTATACGTAAAATTCCCAAATCACATTCAGTCCCCTCTGCTCCAAAGGACAAGTGTTGAGAGGCCACTGCCCTGGTGAATGCAGGAAGGGGGTGTATTGTCTGTAGAGAATTTTAAAATAATAAAATTGACTAAAAGCCAGATGTTTATATACAGTTCTAAACAGTGTCAGTAGTAAAATAATGTCCACTAACACCACCATTTCAAGGCCCAGCCCTGTTCCCAAGATAAAAATGAACCTTGACATGGAAAAGGGCATTGTGTCTGGGTATTCTCCTTTATTCCAGATTGGATTTCAGTTGATATGTGAAAGGAATCCAAAGATCCATGCAAGCTGTGGAGTATAATTAAACAATGTTTCATTGGTTCATACATTCAAGTTATGTTAGCCATGTTAGTTGCAAAGTATGGAAACTCACTCAAAGTGAAAAATCAGTTTATTAGGTTCAAGGGTACAGGGGAATTTCATGGTACATAATTATAGGAAGTGCAGTTAGGCCTGTCAGAAGCTGAGTCTTCTGAGCAGCTCTCTCTGAGGCTCTTCAATTCTTCCTATCCAGAGTTCTGCTTTGTTTGGCTATATTTTGGTGTTGGTGATACTTAAAGGCTGTTTTCCCGCCTCTCCCTAAACTCCATGAGTCAAGGTCAGTTGTAAAAAAACTTAAGTAGACAGAATTTATGACAATGTCCTGATAAATGGCACAGTGTGTGCCAATTATTTTTTAATGAAAATCAAATCCCTGGTATCTGCAGGTCATAAAGCTTCCTTGCTGTACCTTCTGGCACTTGTCATCCAGGAGAGGGGCCTCCAGTTGAGAAGACAGAAGTAACTTTATGGAAAAGGAGTGAACTCTATGGAGAGGATCATTAGTGTACTTGAGAAGGATCAACCCTGTTGTTTGATTGAATGTGATGAGAAAAATGTATTATGTGCTTTCTGCTTCCTTTCCTTCTACCTTTTGAATACTCTTCTCTCTCACCCCTCGCCCAATGATCCGTTTCTGCTCTGTGTGTGTGTGTGTGAGAGAGAGAGAGATTAAGTGATGTATGCAAATGATCACTTTAGATGGTAATATGTTAAAATAATTGTTTTAGACATTAAGAATATACACTTTAAGGACAGATGGAATAATGCATTCTAATGTAAGGCAGAATGCTGGTTTTGACTTGGAAAAAAGTTTCCACTTAGAGTCATTCAGACTTGAAGGTCTCTGTCACAAATTAGATGGCAATAAATATTTACTCTGAAAAATTGCTCTTGATAATGCAAATGGCCAAGATAATGTGCATAGTTTTAACTATAATATTTGCAAGTAGGTTGGGGTAAAGCAGTATGTCTATATTAATAGTATTTTATGGAGATGTTTTTATTGTATAGGTAGCTAAATTTTACATATAAACATTTCAAGTTCATCTTCTTAAAAGGTTTATAGTTCAAGTTGAGCCCAAAACTTTAAATTATTGTTTATTTAATCTAAATTTGTAATTTTAATGCACTGACTTTTAAAATTTACAAATGAATCCTATGATTATTTTAGCAGGTGACATCTAAAGGAACTGGTTTAAATCCTAATGCCAAAGTATGGCAAGAAATACCTCCAGGAAATACTGACGCTACACCAGTAGCTCATGGAACTGAAAGCTCTTGGCATGAAACAGCAGCTACATCAGGGTCTCTTCCTGAGGGTAAGTCTTAAATATTTCATCAGAATGCATCACAGTTTGGTTATACATTTGACCAACCAGTTTACAGAACTTTGGGGTACATCCTTTGATTATCTGATAAGATATATTTATAAATGTTTAACATGTAGTTTGCATACCATTCTCATTTATATCCAGTATGAGTAGATTGTCACTAATTTCAGAGAGCAGCTGTGTCTTTGGGCTCAGTATTTAACCCATGTAGAATATGGTATTTGTAAGTTAGTTGTGATCTACCGTCATTGACAGTGCTGTTTACTCACTGATCTTGAGCAAATGATTTAACGTTTCCATGCCTGTTGTCTTCATCTGTAAAACATTGGCAATAATAGTTTGGCATTGGATTTTCTGAGTATTAAGTAAATAAAAGTACAGAACAGACTTTTGAACTCTGGGAGAAGGTGAGGGTGGGATGTTTCGAAAGAACAGCTTGTATATTATCTATGGTGAAACAGATCACCAGCCCAAGTGGGATGCATGAGACAAGTGCTCGGGCCTGGTGCACTGGGAAGACCCAGAGGAGTCGGGTGGAGAGGGAGGTGGGAGGGGGGATCGGGATGGGGAATACGTGTAACTCTATGGCTGATTCATATCAATGGATGACAAAACCCACTGAAATGTTGTGAAGTAATTAGCCTCAAACTAATAAAAAAAAAAAAAAGAAACATTGGCAATAATAGTTTGGCATTGGATTTTCTGAGTATTAAGTAAATAATGTGTGTGAAGCTGTCATATACATAGATAGTACTATGTAAGTTTGGGCTATTTTTTTAAATTTATTTATTTGTTTGGCTGCATGTGGGCTCTAGAGTGTGTAGGTTTCAGTAGATAAGGCGAGTGGGATCTTTCTGGACCAGGGATTGAACCCATGTTTCCTGCATTAGCAGGCAGATTCTTAACCACTGGACCACCAGGGAAATCCTTAAGCTAGTTTTAATCCTTTTTTTTTCGGGGGGGTTGCTGCACGGGGTCTTAGTTGCCACATATGGGATCTTTAGTTTCAGCATGTGGGATCTAGTTCCCTGACCAGGGATTGAACCTTAGCCCCCTGCATTGGGAGAGCAGAGTATTAACCACTGGACCACCAGGGAAGCCCCTGTTGTTAATCATTTTAGCTTATTTCTAATGGTCAAGCTTACGACCTATCAAAGACAGTTCTTACTTAAAACCATATGGACATTTTCCCAGTTGATAGAATTCTTTGAAATCTTGTTATAGAAGACAATTGCCCAGAGTACCTAAAGATAGGATTTTAAAGAATTACGATTTACTTTTAGTATGTTTTCTTTGATACAGGTAATAGAGAACTTGCAGATGATATGTGTAAGGAATATGAAGTAATGTATTCATCTTGTGAAACCGCAAGAAATACTACAGGCATTGAAGAATCAACTGATGGAATGATTTTGGGGCCAGAAGATCTGAATTATCACATATATGATGTTTCTGGTAAACTTTATGATTTTATTGGTAAAATGAGAATGCAGTGTGCTAGTCTTTTCCCCCTTCCAGTTTTTACTTTATCATTGTTCTAGTAAATAGTAGCATTGATCAGTCTATTTTATTATTTCAAAAGAAGTTTATTTTAATGGAATATTAGGCAATGTGTATCGATAAAATAGTCACACATGAATATTGTAATTAAAAAAATATTTTTAAAGATCTTATTAAAAGAAAGTGTGAAGTTAATGATAAAAGGAAAAAACAGTCAACATAGTTAAAAGAAACCTAAATTACAGTCTTTCAGAGAGTCCAGGTTTCTTGGTCTGTTAATGGGACTTGACAGAACTTGTCAGCGCAAGCTCTGTCAATTTTCCCATCACTTTTGTCAAGGAGAAATGCATTTTGAATGGTATTAATTTTGAGATTATATATGTGTGTTGTTTGTGTATGTGTATGGGATTAATTTTGAGGAAAGGTTTGTATTAAATCATAATTCTGTTGTAGTTCAACTTGTGAGATAATGGTTTTTTTTCCCTCCACATTCATTTGTTGGCATAGGTTGGTAGTTGCTTGAATTTAAAATGGATGAAATTTAAAGGAAACTAAAAATAGACCACAGACCCTGATTACCTAACTTTGTTTTTCTAATTTCCAGTCTCTTTGGAAAATAAGTGAAATAGGGAGTACGCATTTCTATCACTGCTTAGTTACATACATTCAGTTCAGTTGCTCAGTCATGTCCGACTCTTTGCAACTCCATGAACTGCAGCACGCCAGGCTTCCCTGTCTATCACTAACTCCTGGAGCCTCCTCAAACTCATGTCCACTGAGTTGGTGATGCCGTCCAACCATCTCATCCTCTGTTGTCCCCTTCTCCTGCCTTCAATCTTTCCCAGCATCAAGGTCTTTTCAAATGAGTCAGTTCTTCGCATCAGGTGGACAAAGTATTAGAGCTTCAACTTCAGCATCAGTCCTTCCAATGAATATTCAGCACTGATTTCCTTTACCGATTTGCTAACATTAGTCAGCAAATTTGGAAAACTCAGCAGTGGCCACAGGAATGGAAAAGGTCGGTTTTCATTCCAATCCCAAAGAAAGGTAATGCCAAAGAATGCTCAAACTATCCCATAGTTGCACTCATCTCACACGCTAGCAAAGTATTGCTCAAAATTCTCCAAGCCAGACTTCAACAGTACATGAACCGTGAACTTCCAGATGTTCAAGCTGGATTTAGAAAAGGCAGAGGAACCAGAGATCAAATTGCCAACATCTGTTGGATCATCAAAAAAGCAAGAGGGTTCCAGAAAAACATCTACTTGTGCTTTATTGACTATGCCAAAGCCCTGTGTGGATCACAGCAAACTGTAGAAAATTCTGAAAGAGATGGGAATACCAGAACACCTGACCTGCCTCCTGAAAATCTGTATGCAGGTCAGGAAGCAACAGTTAGAACTGGACATGGAACAACAGACTGGTTCCAAATAGGGAAAGGAGTACGTCAAGGCTGTATATTGTCACCCTGCTTATTTAACTTATATGCAGAGTACATCATGAGAAATGCTGGACTGGATGAAGCACAAGCTGGAATCAAGATTGCTGGGAGAAATATCAGTCACCTCAGATATGCAGATGACACCACCCTTATGGCAGAAAGTGAAGAAGAACTAAAGAGCCTCTTGATGAAAGTGAAAGAGGAGAGTGAAAAAGTTGGCCTAAAGCTCAACATTCAGAAAACTAAGATCATGGCATCTGGTCCCATCACTTCATGGCAAATAGATGGGGAAGCAGTGACAGACTCTCTTTTTGGGCTTCAGAATCACTGCAGATGGTGACTGCAGCCTTGAAATTAAAAGATGTTTGCTCCTTGGAAGAAAAGTTATGACCAACCTAGACAGCATATTAAAAAGTAGAGACATTACTTTGTCAACAAAGATCTGTCTAGTCAAAGCCATGGTTTTTCCAGTAGTCATGTATGTGTGTGAGAGTTGGGATTATAAACAAAGCTGAGCACCAAAGAATTGATGCTTTTGAACTGTGGTGTTGGAGAAGACTCTTGAGAGTCCCTTGAACAGCAAGGAGATCCAGCCGGTCCATCCTAAAGGAAATCAGTCCTGAATATTGATTGGAAGGACTGATGCTGAAGCTGAAACTCCAATACTTTTGCCACCTGATGTGAAGAACTGACTCATTTGAAAAGACCCTGGTGCTGGGAAAGATTGAAGGCGGGAGGAGAAGGGGACGACAGAGGATGAGATGGTTGGACGGCATCACCAACTCAGTGGACATGAGTTTGAGGAGGCTCCGGGTGTTGGTGATGGACAGGGAAGTGTCGTGTGCTGCAGTCCATGGAGTTGCAAAGAGTCGGACATGACTGAGCAACTGAACTGAACTGAACATTAGTCAAGGTCTATAAACCTTTGTCCTTAGTTTGTTATATATACCTGCATTAGATTTCTCAGGTCAGCCAGCTTGAAAGTTAATTCCTCAAGTGAAATGGGATGGTAGTTCCATATAATAATGAAAGGTTGAAAAAATAAAGAAAGAAAGGTTGATTAGGTTTTACTCCCTCATGTTATAAAATACCTAACCACTGGCTACATTTTGAACATAGAGTTGGTTTAAGTGAAGTGGCAACCAGTTGTATTTTTAAAGGTTTGCTATAATGACATTGAAAGCTTAAGCATTTTGGTGGATGAATTTTGTATTAGAAGGGTTGCATATACTACATAGAAATAGAATGCTTTTTATTTTTAATGAAATTAATATCTAATGACATTTCGAGTCTTGCATAGAAGACAAAGTAGTGGTAAAATCATGCACAAAATGTATGTGTACATATATCCTGTTATCTGCATATTTAAAGGAAATTAGCCTAGTTAATCATTAGTGCTTTTAAAGAAGAGGACATATCATATGATTTTAGCAGGTGGTATTTTTTATAAGAATCTAATAAGAACTGATGGTTTTCCAGGCTTTAGTCTGAAAAATCATGTTCTGGGTTTAAATAGAAAGCATAGAGGGCTGTTAGAGAGTTGGTCCAATCCTTTGGACATTTGAATGCTTTAAATATCCTAGGAAGATATAGTGCTCTAAAATTAAGCAATGAAAAGAGTTTAAAAAGATAGAAGTGGGGTTTTTTTTTCTTAAAGTATAGTTGATTTACCATGTTACTAATTTCTGCTGTACAGCAAAATACATACATACATATATGTTCTTTTTTATATTCTTTTCCATTATTTATCAGAGAATATTGAATATAATTCCCTGTGCTATACAGTAGGACCTTGTTTATCCATTCTTTATATAATAGTTTGCATCTACTAACCCCAAACTCCCAATCCATCTCCCCTCCCCACACACATACACCTTGGGTACCACAAGTCTACTGAGAGAGAGAAATTTAAGGAGTGTGACTTATATCAGGTTTACTACCAGTAATACAAATGTGGAGCCATATACATATATCCCACTTTGTGTAGTTCCTGTCTTCAAATTTAGATTACTATTACTTTAGTTCTTTGAGTTTTCATTAAAGGAATAAGTAGTTATCACATTTTTTAAGTATTGACGACTGTGTTTTACAAAATGATATTCAGGTGCTTTTAGTATTACTGATGATTCGTTAATTGCTTGATAAAATATATAGTTTTAAAACTGACATGAAATCTGTCTAAACAAATAAGAACAGATAAGTTGAAAGAATTTATTAGACCATGTGTATCTGAATTCTAAAAAAGAAAGAAAACAGTTTTCTGGTGATTTTAATTTGTGCATATTTTGTGGCTTATTCTTAAAAGAACAATATGTAAAGTTTACTACCTATGGTAATTAGGTGTTAACTTTCTCTCTCGTTTTCTACCATCAGGAGAAAGCAACTCAGCAATTTCTACCGAAGAACTGAAAGAGTGTTTAAAGAAACAATTAGAATTCTGTTTCTCACGGTACACTATCATTTTTTAATTGACATTCTCCTGTTTTGAATTGTTTGATTAATATATGTAAAATACCAATGAAATATTAGACTGGTACAAACGTAATTGGTGGTTTCAGACCATGAATTTTAAATCATTATAACAAGACTCAAGCAAATCTTTATTAATCAAAATAGGAACCATTATAATCAACACATTTTTGCCAACGAGAAATAAATTTATTTAGTCCTGTAGTGTAAAAATTTGTGCTTCAGGATTTGACAAATTCTTGGAAAGCATTTTCTGCTTCCTGCTGGTTGTGGAAGCATTTTCCCTGCAAAAAGTTGTCTAGATGCTTGAAGTAGTGGTAGTGGGTTGGCGAGAATCAGGTGAATATAGTGGATGAGGCAAAACTTTGTAGCCCATTTCGTTCAACTTTTTAAGGGTTGGTTGTGCAATGTGCTGTCAGGTGTTTTGGAAAAGAATTGGGCCCTTTCTGTTGACTAGTGCCAGCTGCAGGAGTTTTGCAGTTTTGGTTCATCTCAGATTTACTGAGCATATTTCTCAGATGTAATGATTTTGCCAGTGTTCAGAAAGCTGTAGTGGATCAGACTGGCAGCAGACCACGAAACAGTGATCATGACTTTTATTTAGTGCGAGTTTGGTGCTGCTTCTTGGTCCAGCCACTGAGCTGGTGATCATCAGTTGTCATATAAAATCCACTTTTCATCACACATCACAGTCTGATCAAGAAATGATTCATTGTTGCCTATAGTAAGAGAAGATGACCCTTCAAAATGACAATTTTGATTTTTGGTCAGCTCATGAGGCACCCACTTACTGAGGTTTCTCAACTTTCCAATTTGCTTCAAGTGCTGAACGACTGTAAAATGGTCGATGTTGAGTTCTTTGGCAACTTCTTGTGTAAGAGGATCAGCTTCGATGATTGCTGTCAGTTAGTCATTGTCAACTTCAGATGACCAGCCATTGCCCTCCTTGTCTTCAGGGCTCTCTTGTTCATTGCAAAACTTCGTGAACCACCACTGCACTGTATGTTCATTGGCAATTCCTAGGCCAAATGGGTTGTTGATGTTGCGAGTTGTCTCCACTGCTTTACAACCCATTTTGAACCCAAGAAAATCTCTCCAGTTTGCATTTTGTCTAACATTGTTTCCATAATCTAAAATAAATATAAAATACACAGCAAATAATAAGTCATTAGCAAGAAAATATAAAGCGAGAAATGTGCATTAAAATGATGTATAACAAAAAAAATAAAATAAAATGATGTATAACATAACCACATTTAAGAATGTATTCCAATATCAAATGGCAAAGTTCAACAGTGTAAAACCACAAGTACTTTTGCACCAACCTAATAGAATGGAAAAATGGTTTTTTAAATTTTCTTTGGTAATGTATTTTGGTATCATTCTTCAGTATATTTCTCAACTAGTTTTAAAGATGTAGTCTCCAATTGGATATGTAAAGGATCTATTCTCAGTAGAAAAATAATGAAATTTCATTTGGATATTTTTCCTATAATCATATTCATTTTTAGGGTTCTTAAGTTATCTCTTAATTATAGTTGTAGTAGTTGAGCTCTTATAACATTTGATCATGGAGTTGTTTTTTAATAAGATGACTTATAAGATTGAAAAGATAAATATAAAATTTTTCTCTTTTTGTCTTTTTTTATTTATAGGGGTATAGAATTTATATTACCAGTTATTTCTTAGAAAAGGCAAACATTTTAAGATGTCTTATTTACAGATAAGAATTCAGAATTATATAGGTATATTTATAGCTTAGAAGTATAAAATTTCAATACATAGAACTTCCCCTTCCAGAAGAGATAGAAGTTGGATATGCTTGCAATGTAATGTCTTCTGTTTTTCAGAGGAGGACTAGTAAACCAATTTTTTAAGCTAGCAATCTAGATTTTGTTAGACTTGTTTATTTCTTTATATATAATACATATTGACTTGAGCTTAATCTTGAATATCTCCCTTTTCTTCTCCTTTTTATTCTTTGCCTTGGTAGTCTAGTATAGGCCCTAGTTTTATAAAAGACCTGTGGCTTTTCTCTAGTCATTTGTGCCAGTGAGGCAATTTATTTTGTGTAACATACTTACGGTAGTTATTTTAAAATCTTTGCCTACTAACTGGATCATTTGTTTGCCTATATTTCTTGAGTTTTTTCCCTCTTAATTCTCTATTCATAGCTTCTGCCTTTTTGCATGTCTTAAGCATTTTGATTATAATTTGGACACTACATATGCTGGCCACGCCATATAAAAAGAAACTAGAAGCTGCAAGTGCCATAATTTCTCTCTCTGGACAAGGTTTGGTTGGCAGTAGCAGATTGATTTCTTCAATCTAGTCAGGAATTGAGCTGAGTCAGGGCTGAGCAGCCATTTTAAATAAACTCAATCTACCTCTGATTTATCTCTGTTCTTTTGGCATGACCCTCTTAGGCTTTTGATTTGGAAACGCAGTTTTCTGTTAGCTCAGTCCTGAAACACCAAAGGAGATTTAGTTCTGTTGTTCAGAGGTTTGAGATGAGCTCTTTAGCCTCTTACTCTGTATAGCTTCAAAATCTGGCAGATGTCTCATCAAGAAGACCTGTCTTAGGTTTGATGCAAGGTTCCTTCTTCCACTGGGACTGCCGCAGGACCACAGAGATTCTACTCTGCTTTTTCAGCCTGGCTCCCAGCCTCCTGTCTTCCTCCTTTGAACTCAATAAATGTCATATGGAGGAAAACTGTGTGTGTTGGAGGCTCCTAACCATAACCCTGTGCAAATGCCTGAGATAAAGATCTGCTTGTTTCCTTCTAGTCCAGGATCTGCACATACCTTTGGAAAAGAAAGATCATCTTCCTGGAATTTCATTTTGTCCTTTTGCTTCCATAGCTCTCCTTTATCACCAAAAACATGACTTTTTGGTAATCTGTCCAAGCTTTTATGGTTGTTGCAGCATGAGCTGTAGCTTATCATGATCTGCCACATGCTACTGAGATCTACGAAACAGTTCAAACCGACTGGGCATTTGAGATTTGTGGCTCAGCAAACTTGCCACTGAGACGTTATCAGATTTAGTCATGAGCATATTAGGTATTAGGTCCTATCTCTTCATGGCAAATAGATGGGGGGAAAGTGGAAACAGTGTCAGATTTCATTTTCTTGGGCTCCAAAATCAATGCAGATGGTGACTGTAGCCACAAAATTAGAAGATGCTTGCTCCTTGGAAGAAGTAGTCATGTACGTATGTGAGAGTGGGACCATAAAGAAGGCTGAGCAGCGAAGAATTGATGCTTTCAAACTGGTGCTGAAGAAGACTCTTGAGAATCCCTTGGACAGCAAGGAGATCAAACCAGTCTATCCTAAAGGAAATCAACACAACATTCATTGGAAGGACTGGTGCTGAAGCTCCAATACTTTGGCCACCTGATCTGAAGAGCCGACTTATTGGAAAAGACGCTGATGCTGGGAAAGATTGAGGGCAAGAGGAGAAGGGGGTGACAGAGGATGAGATGGTTGGATGGCATCACTGACTTAGTGGACATGAGTTTGAGCAAATTCCGGGAGATAGTGAAGGACAGGGAAGCCTGGAGTGCTGCAGTTCATGGGGTCGCAAAGAGTCAGACACTGAGTGACTGAACAATATTAGATATTAGTCGTAATCTTAGATGTTATATATCTATTAATTTGACTTAACTTCTGACAAGGTACGGTTTCTTTAAGGGTATGCCATTCTGTTTTATAAGAATAGACCTAAAAAAAAAAAAATAGACCTGGTGAAAGTCTCAGTCGATTTATACTACAGTCTTTTAGTTGTATTCATGTTTACAGTAGTCTTGTTTTCAGGTTCTTAAGGAATAAGACAGTATGTTCTAATGTCCTTTCTTTTGTGCTGAAGTGAATTTGTCACTGTTTTCCTCTGTATTCTTTCCCCCCCCAAGACAAATAACTACTATTTATTGACAGTTATAACCTTAAAGTAATTAATACTCTATTTTAGTATAATTTTTTAATTTTTTGTATTAAATAGTAGATAAATTTAAAAATGATTTTATTTATATATTTGTTAATAAAAATTTTAATGTTTATTTGATTATTTTGGTTTGTGTGTGTCTTTGTTGCTGCACATGGACTTTCTCTAGTGGTGGCAGGTGGGGGCTACTCTTTGTTGTAGTGCACGGCTTTCCCATTGTGGTGGCTTCTCTTGTTGGGAAGCACGGGCTCTGGGAGCACAGGCTTTAGTAGTGACCATACTCAGGCTTAGTAGTTGTGGTTTCATGGGCTTAGTTGCTCCACAGCATGTGGTATCTAGGCAGACCAGGGTTCAAACCCATGTCCCCTGCATGGGCAAGCAGATTCTTATCCACTGTACCACCAGGGAAGTCCAATTTTAGTATAAGTGGAATGTAAAGGCCTTGACCCTACTCTTTGCCAGGCACTAAGTCTTCCCAGGTGTTGCTAGTGATGAAAGAACCCGAATGCCAATGTGAGAGACATAAGAGACACAGGTTCGATCCCTGGGTTGGGAAGATCCCCTGGAGGAGGGCATGCCAACCCACTCCAGTATTCTTGACTGGAGAATCCCCTTGGACAGAGGAGCCTGGTGGCCTGCAGTCAATACAATTGCAGAGTGGACTTCCTTGCTCGCTCAGCTGGTAAAGAATCTGCCTGCAATGCAGGAGACCCCAGTTCAATTCGTGGGTCAGGAAGATCCCCTGGAGAAGGGATAGGCTACCCACTCCAGTATTCTTGGGCTTCCTTGGTGGCCCTGATGGTTAAGAATTCGCCTACATTGTGAAAGACCTGGGTTTGATCCCTGGATTGGGAAGATCCCCTGGAGAAGGGAAAGGCTACTCACTCCACTATTCTGGCCTGGAGAATCCCCATAGACAGAGGAGCCTGGTAGGCTCCAGTTCACGGGGGCACAAAGAATCAGACATGACTGAGCAATTAAGCACAGCACAAGGCTTTGTAACCCACATTGAATGACAAAGGTACTTTGTGGAACCTGTATTCTGACTGGGGAGACAAAACAAATGTAATAAGAAGCTTAGAAGTGTGTTGGATGATAAGTGCGTTGGATAAAAGTAGAGCTGAGTAAGCAAGGGAGGAGTTGAAACAGGAGTGCTTGGGTAGTTTTAGTTTTAAATAGGGTGGTCATTGAGACGATTTTTAAGCAAAGATTTCTAGCTATCTATAACCATACTGTTTCAAAGGTTTGATGTAAATTATAAGACATTAATTTGATTCTCCTTCAGTTTCTTGTTAAACAGGATTTTATGTGTAAGATAGAGTGTGTCTTCCTTTTTAAAAAATGTGTGAGACAGAATCTTTTGTCTTAATTTAAAATGATTTAAATTTGTTATTTTAGCTTTATTATTTAAATTTAAAAGTCAAATTACCTGTTAAAAATGAAAAACATTAAAAAATTTAAAATCCCTCATGATCCAACTATATTCTCCATATACATGTTCTAACATCAATGATAAAGTATGATGGAACAAAACTGTATGTAATATTTTGTGATACACCTTAAGCCTTTTTCCATATCAGTATAATTTGATAAACTCCCTTGTTCAAAACTATTGGGCCCAGTGTATTTAGGGATCCAGAAACTTGCCAGAAGTTGTTAAAATGTATCTGTTGCATATTATGTATTTTCATAGTTTACCTTGTTATTTCTGATAGCATAATTTTGTTTTCCTAGATATAGTGATAAAAGTAAATAAGGTGTCTCTTTTCTTTAGATGCTTTTTAAAGTTTGTTTGTTTTATAAGACTGTACTTCTCTTATTCCTTTCAGAGAAAATTTGTCAAAGGATCTTTACCTGATATCTCAAATGGACAGTGATCAGTTCATCCCAATTTGGACAGTTGCTAACATGGAAGAAATTAAAAAACTGACCACAGACCCTGACCTAATTCTTGAAGTTTTGAGATGTATGTAAATCATACCTTTTACTTTACTTTTAAAATCAAAGATTAAATATTCTTTTGATTTCTGATCGTTTAGGAAATTTTTTTTAACTCTATATTTTTTGCTATTCTCTGCTAATAGTTTTTCTGTTTTTATTGACTGATATATATCTATATCATTGATTGGCCATTGTACCTTGGTTGTTCATCTTGATACCCATTTACTCAAGTATAGGCAATTAAACCTCAGGTTTTCTTGGCTGTTAAAACGCTTCATGTATTGTTATCCCACCCTCTAAAGCAGTGTGTTTCTTGAACAACAGTAAGAAGTAAGCTTCATGGCATGGCCTAATACACACACTGCATACACAGAACTGAAATGTTAATTATGTAGATTAGTACTGAATGCTTGAAATGAGTTCGTTTCCTTTATTTTGAATTTGTTTTCACAGCCTGTTAGAGAGTTGCGACCTGCAGTTTAACTAATACTGCTCTAAAGTTTGGTAAAGGGTTTATATTTTTAGATTAAGGTTTAAGAATTTTTGGTGGTGATTGTGTCTTACATCAGCATTTCTTGGTTACCTGTCTTGTGTGGGTTTGTTAACTACTTGAGTAAAGACAGCTTCACTTTTATATGAAATTTGTTTACAGTGTTTAAAAGTTAAATACAGAAAGTCCAATAATAGTTTTACATAGGAGGAGGGATTTCTATTCTCAGAGGAATATTTATTAAATCTGTATTTCACTTGGAAAGATAATTTCTTAAAATGACCCGGTCTTGTCAACATTTAAAGAATTGGCCAAGAGACAGAATCTCCTACCTCCAAGGGCTGAAACCTAGGATTTATAAAGAAGCCTTCTTCTTCTTTAACAACTGCTTTTATTCTCTCTACTTACCTGTGCAGGGAGGTGTGGAATATTATCCTTTGACAGTACTAGAAAGTTTTGGCTTGTGGTACCACCATTATTCAGTATTACTCAAAAGCAGCAGATGGCTTCTGGGTCTCTGTAGTAGTAAGTAAGAGTAAATATGTTAAAATCACAGAAAGTTTGTAATGATTTCTATATAATTGACTTGGTTTAAGTGCTTCTCAGACTTGAAGAAGAATTTCTTCACATGTCAAAGCTTGTTACACTTACCAGAGTAGTGTTTGGCTAGTGTAGGTACGTTGATTTTACTTGAATTCAGTAATTGTATATAGGGAAATACCTTATGAGAAATAATTACTGAATACTCTATGAAGGCTTCTTTTCAACTCCAGCTCTGTGCCAAGTGACAGAGCAAGTACTCTGAATATTTATTCAGTGAATAACATTGGACGGTGTTCTTTGCGTATTAATCTCAAGATATTTTATCGTAACTGTAATCTTTGAGTCTACCACTTAATTTTTTTCAGATGTTAGCCTCTGCTGATTGATTTAGTTGGAAATTGAAATGAATAGTTTTTTAATCGAATTATAATATCACTGTTTTTCACTTTTGAATGAAATTTTTTTTAATTTCAGCTTCTCCCATGGTACAAGTTGATGAGAAGGGTGAGAAAGTGAGACCAAGTCATAAGCGTTGTATTGTGATTCTTAGAGAGATTCCTGAAACAACACCAATAGAGGTAAATCATTAGCATTGTTTGAGCTAAATATTCTTTACTGTTTAAATTGGAGGAGGTAAACAAGCAAGGTTTGTCACTGCTGTCATGTCAATACTTTGAATAGGGTAAATACTGGTTTGCTTAGTAAATTCTGAAGTACTGAAAGAATGGCACACAGGGAGGAAAAAGATATAATTCTGTTTTCTTAGAAGGCTAAATTTGACTATTGCCATGATACTGATTCTCTATTAATTTAATTGACTGCCAATTAAAATATAAATACGTTCTTTTGGAGCTTGATAGTTAAACTGAAAGGATTAACTTAGGAATGAAAAATTTGAGTAAGGATTAATGATTTAGGACTGGTTAGCAAAATAAAAGCAAAGCTGCAATTATAAAGATAGTATGGTACAGGTAGAAGGGTAAAATAATATTTTAATGAGACAGTAAATCCAGAAATGAGGAGTGACCTGGTGGCCTCGTGGTTAGGATTCAGGGCTTTTATGGCCATGACCTGGGTTCAATCTCTGGTTAGGGAACTGAGGTCCCGCAAGCCATGTAGTTTGGCAAAATGAAATGAATTTAAATAAAAATAAAAATAAACAAAATTTAAAAAGCATTCAATAGGTGTTCTATTTTTAAAAATCCAGAAATAGATCCTTTTATGTAATAGTATAATAGCATTTATTTAATAATCAGATTCTACCAACTCTCATACTATAGTTATTTAAAGCCTAAGATTTTTTGTTTTGATTTACACATAAAGTAACTGAGCCTTGGAATGGTTAAATAACACATGGACTGTTATAAGTTATAGAATCTGGATTCAAACTGTAACCTTCCTGTTTCCACAACCCATGTTTTTTAAGCCATGGAGCTTCACTCTGAGTTGTCATGTTAAGGATAAATTAGAGATGGGGAGGGTTAATCAGTAACTGATATGGTAATTGATTAACCATTTTAAAAAGAATTTTTAGACCTTGTCACTTGTTTGACACATAAGTAGTTAATCTTTTTGCCTGAAGTCATTCAGTATTAAATTTCCAAAAGGATGATTTTCTAAACTTAGAAGTAGTGAGAGAAATTAGAAAAGAAACTGTCACTAGATAGATCTTGGATTTTAAATTATGAATTATATGTCAGAAGTAACAAATTGAATGGAAAATTGCAGAAAGGAAGAATATTTGCAGTATTAAGAAAAAATTTCAAGTGTATGAGCCAGAAACTGCCCAGATTTGAATTCCAGCATTTTTATTTACTAGCTCTGTGACCTGGGATAAGTTACTTAATCTCTTTTTGTGTTTGCCACAGTTTCCTCATCTATTAAGTGGAATAATGCATGAGTGCTATGTCACTTCAGTCCTGTCCAACTCTTTGCCACTCTATGGACGGTAGCCTGCCAGGCTCCTCTGTCCATGGGATTCTACAGGAAAGAATACTGGAGTGGGTAGCCATTCCCTTCTCTCAGGGATCTTCTGTTTCCTATATTGGCAGGCACATTCTTTACCACTAGTGCCACCTGGGAAGCCCAGATGGGATAATTTGTTGTTGTTTAGTCACTCAGTCGTGGCTGACTCTTTGCTACCCCATGGACAGCAAGCAGCATGCCAGGCTTCCCTGTCCTTCACCATCTCCCAGAGCTTGCTCAGATTCATGTCCATTGAGTTCGTGATGCCATCCAACCATCTTGTCCTCTGTCATCCCCTTCTTCTCCTGCTCTCAGTCTTTCCCAGCATCAGAGTCTTTTCCAATGAGTTGGCTCTTTGCATCAGCTGGCCACAGTACTGAAGCTTCAGCTTCAGCATCAGTCCTTCAATGAATATTCAGGACTGGTTTCCCTTAGGATTGACTGGTTTGACCTTGCATTCCAAGGGACTCACAAGAGTCTTCTCCAACACCACAGTTCAAAAGCATCGATTCTTCGCCGCTCAGCTTTCTTTGTGGTCCAGTTCTCATATCCATACATGACTACTGGAAAACAATAGCTTTGACTGTATGGACCTTTGTTGGCAAAGTAATGTCTCTGCTTTTTAATACGCTCTCTAGGTTTGTCGCAGTTTTTCTTCTAAGGAGCAAACACCTTTTAATTTCATGGCTGCAGTCACCATCCGCAGTAATTTTGGAGCCCACGAAAATAAAGTCTGTCACTGTTTCCATTGTTTCCCCATCTGTATGCCGTGAAATGATGTGACCGGATGCCTTGATCTTCGTCTTTTGCATGTTGAATTTTAAGCCAGCTTTTGCACTTTTGTCTTTCACCTTCATCAAGAGGCTCTTTAGTTCCTCTTCACTTTCTTCTATAGAGGTGATGTCCTCTGCATATCTGAGATTATTGATATTTCTCCTAGCAATCTTGATTGCAGCTTGTGCTTCATCCAGCCAGATGTTTCGTATAATGTACTCTGCATGTAAGTTAAATAATCAGGGTGATGCTATATATCCTTGATGTACTCCTTTCCTAATTTGGAACCAATCCATTGTTCCATGTCCAGTTCTAACTATTGCTTCTTGTCCTGCAGACAGATAGTTCTCAGAAGGCAGGTAAGGTGGTCTGGAATTCCCATCTCTTTAAGAAATTTGCAATTTCTTGTGACCCACACAGTCAAAGGCCTTAGTATAGTCATTGAAGCAGAAGTAGATGTTTTTCTTGAATTCTCTTGCTTTTTCTATGATCCAGCAAATTTTGGCAATTTGATCTCTGGTTCCTCTGCCTTTTCTAAATCTGACTTGTATATCTGGAAGTTTCTCAGTTCACATACTGTTGAAGCCTAGCTTGAAGGATTTTGAGCATTAACTTCCTAGCATGTAAAACAAGTGCAGTTATGCAGCGGTTTGAACATTCTTTGGCATTGCCATTCTTTGGGATTGGAATGAAAAGTGACCTTTTGCGATCATGTGGTCATTGCTGAGTTTTCCAGTTTGTTGGGATATTGAGTGCAGCACTTTAGCAGCAGCATCTTTTAGTTGCAGTTGAAATAGTCAACTGGAATTCCATCACCTCCACTAGCTTTGTTGATAGTGGTGCTTCCTAAGGCCCAACTTCACACTCCAGGATGTCTGGCTCTAGGTGAGTAATCACATCATCAAGGTTATCTGGGTCATTAAGATCTTTTTTGTGTAGTTCTATATATTCTTGCCACCCCTTAATATCTTCTGCTTTTATTAGGTCCATACCATTTCTGTGCTTTATTGTGCCCATCTTTGCAAGAAATGTCCCCTTGGTATCTCTGATTTTCTTAAACAGATCTCTAGTCTTCCCCAGTCTGTTGTTTTCCTCTACTTCTTTTCATTGTTCACTTAGGAAGGCTTTCTTATCTCTCTTTGCTATTCTTTGAAACTCTGCATTCAGAGTTCCAAATGGGATAGTAGTAACCAGTGAAATTGTGAGAATTGAGCTATTACATAAAGAGCTTTGAGCAATACTTGGTACATTAGCCATTGTTATTATTTCTGTAGTTATTCATATTCTGCATACTTAAGAGTGCTTATACAGATGAAAAACAGCAGATAAAGAAAGCAACACGGTATTCATTAAAAGAAAAAAGTAAAGGAAGTACAGATGACTAGCCAGAGGGTTAATCTTGGCAGTAGTCCCTAAAATTCAAATTAAATTGAGGAGATTTGGATGATGACCTGAAAGACTGCTGTCACGTAGAATAAATTTTGATTTGTTTATATCCAGACTTCTTATACTTGGGAAAGTAAATCTATGAATATTATTCTTTCTAAAGAATGATAAAAGGATAAAAATAATAGATTATGTTAAGATTTAACTAAATTCATTATACTATTTAAAGGAACTGGGAATATCTGAAGAATATTGATAAATTTTTGAAGGTGGAAATCAATGGGTGGCAGTCTAATAAAATCTGTCACTGCTTCCACTTTTTCTCCATCTGTTTGCCATGAAATGATGGGACTGGATGCCATTATCTTAGTTTTTTGAATGCTGAGTTTTAAGCTAGCTTTTTCACTCTCCTCTTTCACCTTCATCAACAGGATCTTTAGTTCCTCTTTGCTTTCTTCCAGTAGAGTGGTATCATCTGCATATCTGAGGTGGTTTATAATTCTCCTGGCAATCTTGCATGCAAAGGCTTTAGTGTAGTCAGTGAAACAAAAGTAGATGTTTTTCTGGAATTCCCTTGCTTTCTCTATGATCTGGTGTATGTTGTCAATTTGATGGGGTTCCTCTTCCTTTTCTAAACCCAGCTTATACATCTGGAAGTTCTCAGTTCGCATATACTGAAGCCTAGCTTAAAGGATTTTGAGTATAACCTTACTAGCATGTGAAATAAGCACAGTTGTATGGTAGTTTGTACATACTTTGAACACTGACCTTCTTTGAGGTTGGAATGAAAACTGACCTTTTCCAGTTCTGTGGCCACTGCTGAGTTTTCCAAATTTGTTGACTTATGAATGCAGTACTTTAGCAGCAGCATCTTTCAGGATTTGAGATAGTTCAACTTGAATTCCAGCACCTTCACTAGCCTCATTTGTAGTAATGCTTCCTAAGGCCCACTTGACTTCACATCCCAGGATGTTGGATTCTAGGTGAGTGACCAGACCATTGTGGTTATTATCTTCATTAAGACCTTTGTTGTATAGTTCTTCTGTGTATTCTTGCCACCTCTTTTTAATCTCTTTTACTTCTGTTAGATGCTTACCATCTGTCCTTTATCGTGCTCATCCTTTCATGAAATGTTCTTTTATATCTCCAGTTTTCTTAAAGAGATCTCTAGTCTTTTCCATTCTATTGTTTTCCCTCTACTTCTTTGCACTGTTAACTTAAAAAGGGCTTCTTATCTCTCCTTGCTATTCTCTGAAACTCTGTGTTCAGTTGGGTAAGTTTCCCTTTCTCTCTTGATTTTTGCTTATATTCTTGGGCTCCAAAATCACTGCAGATGGTGACTGCAGCCATGAAATTAAAAGACGCTTACTCCTTGGAAGAAAAGTTATGACCAACCTAGACAGCATATTCAAAAGCAGAGACATTACTTTGCCGATAAAGGCCCATCTAAGTCAAAGCTATGGTTTTTCCAGTAGTCATGTATGGATGTGAGAGTTGGACTCTAAAGAAAACTGAGCACCAAAGAATTGATGCTTTTGAACTGTGGTGTTGGAGAAGACTCTTGAGAGTCCCTTGGACAGCAAGGAGATCCAACCAGTCCATCCTAAAGGAAATCAGTCCTGAATATTCATTGGAACGACTGATGCTAAAGCTGAAACTCCAATACTTTGGCCACCTGATGCAAAGAACTGACTCATTGGAAAAGACCCTGATGCTGGGAAGGATTGAGGGTGGGAGGAGAAGGGGACGACAGGATGAGATGGTTGGATGGCATCACTGACTCAATGGACGTGAGTTTGAGTAAACTCCAGGAGTTGATAATGGACAGGGAGGCCTGACATGCTGCAGTCCATGGGGTTGCAAAGAGTTGGATATGACTGAGTGACTGAACTGAACTGAACTTCCCTCAGCTATGTGTAAAACCTGCTCAGACAGCCATTTTGCCTTCTTGCATTTCTTTTTCTTGGGGATAGTTTTGGTTACTGCCTCCTGTACAGTGTTAACAAACCTTTGTCCATAGTTCTTTAGGCATTCTTGTCTCCCAGATCTCACCCCTTGAATCCATTTGTCACCTCCACTGTATGATCATAAAGTATTTGATTTATGTCCTATCTGAATGGCCTAGTGGTTTTCTTTACTTTTTAAAATTTAAGCCTGATTTTTGCAATAGGGAGCTGATGATCTGAGTCATGTTCAGGTCCAGGTCTTATCATTTTGCTGGCTGTATATACATTTGCTCCATCTTTGGCTGCAAAGAATATAATCAGTCTGATTTCGATACTGACCATTTGGTAATGTTCATGTGTAGATGTCTCTTAGGTTGTTCGAAAGGGGTGTTTGCTCTGACCACCACGTTCCCTTGACAAACACTCTTTGTTGCCTTGTCCTTCTTCATTTTGTGTTCCAAGGCCAAACTTGCCTGGAGAAATGCAGGAAAATACTTAGCACCTAGAAAATGCTAATCTAGTACCTTCTCCTTCCCCCCACCACTCCCTCCCCCCTCCCATTTTTTAGATAGTGATAGGACTTCAGAGATTTTTCTTTAAGGAAGATTTAGCTTGCCATTAGGATGGAAATAATTTTTCAGTTTTACTGATTATAAAATAAGTTTCCTTCCCTAAATCATGAGCACAGTTTACACTATGACTGTGCATATTCTTCTTTTAGAGCATAATTCTACTCAACAGAAAAATGGGCAGAAGATATAAACCGTTACTAAGTAAAGAAATAGAAAGGACCAAAAGACATGAAGAGGAAAAACTGCCTATGATTGATGTATTTTTAGGATTAACTGAAGTTTTTCATTTTTAGGAAGTAAAAGCTTTGTTTAAAAATGAAAACTGCCCCAAGGTGATAAGCTGTGAGTTTGCGCACAATAGCAACTGGTATATCACTTTCCAGTCAGACACAGATGCACAGCAGGTGAGAAGAAAGCTTTTCTTTTGATTTGAACTGCTGGTGGTAAAAGAGATAGTGTGTATTTTAATTGAGAAAAATTTGTGCTTACAGTAATGTTTATCAGGACTTCGGAGAACTTTGTTCACCTTTTTGGTTTTGCTTTCTAATTGGTTTCCTTTTTGATGATCTTCCTAAAACTTTGTTTCAACATAAGAACCGTTTCCTATCAATAAAAAATTAGCACACAGTTTTCAAATTAACATGTACTCAGTAGCTAGTATTTCTGTTACATACTAGGTCGCAATATATATAACTTCTGATTCTTGGAATTTTGACATAATGATATTACTCTTAATTATTACCATGTTTTATATAAAGATAAGTAAAATTACTTTGAAACAAGAATTTATATAATAACATTTTTAAGTCACTCACAGATCTGTCTTAATTCTTCATCTTAGAAGGCTCTCTGAACCTATTTTAAAATTGATATATAGTGATATTTTGGGTCTTTTCTGAATTTTGTACATTTTATCTGTAGTGATCCATAGTAGTTATTGCATAATAAATGTTAACTATAGCCGAGGTCTTAACATTTCTGCTTTTTCATTTCCTATCATCTGCATAATGGGATCACCTTCAGAATTTTTTATAGTTTAAAGATAGTTGGTAATATTAAACTTCTCAATAGAATAATGATCGCTTTAATGAAATATTTGAATGCTAATGAAAGTTCCTTTCTGCTTTGTAACAGGCTTTTAAATACTTAAGAGAAGAAGTTAAGACATTTCAGGGCAAGCCAATCATGGTAAGAAACATTTGTAAGTAGTCCAGTTTCAGACAAGAAGGTTTCTGTTGTCTGTTAACAAAGATGAATGACATTTTATAAATCACATAGTGAGTTTAAAGAAAATTTCTGACTCATATGAAATGCTATTTCAGAAAATTAGTTGATAGAACATTAAAATACTTTCTAAACAGCAGTAACTTCTGAAAGTATAACTTCAGACGGCTTGAAGTTTTAGTTAGATGCTGATTGACAACGTGTAAGATAATTGTAGATCTCAAAAGTTAGGAGCAAGAATGAGTTTTTAGCAACGAAGTTGGGAAACATTCCCTATTTCCAACCTCATTTCAGTTAACTGCATCTATGCTAATACTCAGCTATTTGAGAAACTGGAAGTTGTCATTGATGATACTTGGCTCACTGTTTACATGTCTAATCTGTTCTTATAAAATCCACTTCAAAACTTCTTTCAGTCATTATTGCCATTGTTTAGGCTTGAGAGATTAGAATAGCCTTTTAGCTATTATGCCTTCAGCTTTCCCCTCCTTAAAGCCCATACTCCACATTATTACCAAACCTATCATCTAAGATAGAATCCTAAACATGCACTTACTTTGACAAGCTCCACATTCCCTATGTAATATGTAATTATTGTTTGTAAGTGTGGTGTGTTGTTCTTACTCTTATTGAGTTCAGTATATCAGTGTCTATTCTAAGCATGGTGTGTGTAGACTCATTTTAATTTTTACAGGAACCTAGTAAGGTGGGTACTCTCCTTTTTACTGGTAAAGAAAGTGAGGCCTGAGAGTCACCCACCCAGTTCCACATGACTAGTAAGTGAAAGAACCAAATTGAGAGAAGCTTACATTTATTAAGAGGTTGTGTCTCGGATACTGTTCTAAGAACATGACATATTTAAATCTCACTACTACTGTATTATTACTTTCCATGGTGGTATTACTTTCCATATTACGAATGAAGGTATCTGCCAGTTGTCATTCTAGTTCCTCTGCTTGTAATGCTCTTCTTATTTCCTCTCCCTGCTTGAGGCTGTTAGGATATTCCCCGAGGCCTTCTAACAACTGCAGAGTTTTATATGTCAGGTTTAGGTCTTTGATACATCTGGAATTAACTTCATATATAGTATAAGACAGGGATCTAATTTCATTTTCCCCTCATTTATAGAAAGGCAGTTGTGTTAGCACTTATTAAGTGGTCTGTCCTTCCACAAGTTGTGTATAATGTTGCATCTATCCTCTATATATCTAGTTGTTTTAATTACCATAGATTTCTAACATCCTTTTATCCTTGTCCAGAGTCTTCCTCCTTGTGCTTTTTTAGAATTATCTTGAGTATTATGGTACATTTGGCAGTTTTACCCTAAATTATTCATTATTGTGGTAACTTTATTATGATATATTTTCTCTATTCAAGTCTGTTGTATTTCTTACTTCCTTAAAGAAATTTTTACTGCTTTTTTCCACTCTGGTTGGTAACTTTGTGATTTTTTTCCAAAAATGTTTTCATTTGTAGCAGCCTTGCTGAACTCCTTAGATCTATTAGTTTGTTGGGCCTTTTGGATTACTTGCTTGATAGATCTTACCAATAAATAATCACTATTTTGATTATTCCTTATACCTCCTGTATCTTATAGCTTATTGCTTTAGCTGAGATCTCAGGTTTAGTGGTAAATTTGTCCCTTCGTTCCTTCCTTTCTTTCATTATAAATAGTTTTCTTCTTTCTCTGCCATTTTGGTTTTCAACTATGGTTCTTTTGATTATCCATCACATCATCCATAGGGTTGCAAAGAGTCAGACATGACTGAGCGACTGAACAACAACAAAGCAGTATTCTTGCTAGGAGATTCACATTAATTTTTTTTTCTTTTTTTTTTTTTTCATATTAATTTTTATATTATTCATTAAAACCAGATGACCTTGCACCCAGAAAGACACATGTAGGAGCAAGAAATTGTATGTTCCAGGCCTTGATGCTATTTTCAGCCATACATCCTCTGATCTGGGCATGTCATTTACCCCTAAGGTCTTGGTTTGTTTCTTTGAAGTGTGCATGCTTTTCATTTCTGAAGTTCTCTGGTTCAAAAGCAGTGATCTTGGAGGACAAAAGGATTCAGTGAACAATGCTTGCCCTCTTGTGCTGTGGATAATTTCATTAAGAGGCAGTACTTCCTGTTTTAATTGAGCTTTTATGACTGAGAATATGAAGTTTTATTTGGATTTCATATAAATTGTATATATTATAGAATATGTATATAGTATATATGTTTATTTCTATATATATTTCTATTGTGTATTTACTGTTTCAGAATTTTTAACTGTGAAAGTAATACTTGTATGTGGTAAGAAGGTCACGTGATTCATAGTAAATTAATTAATTAAATCTCCCTCTCTCAGATTCCTCCAGTCATTTTCCCTGTAGGTAATATAAGAGAGCAGGTTTTTCTGCATGCCTTATAGAGATCTTTTTTGTGTCTCTCTTTATGGGAATAGAAATGTACAGTGTATATACTTCTGTTGTTTTCTCATAGTAGATCCTCAGGATCTTTTCATTCACCATTGTTTCTGTTATACATACAATATTATTCATGTATATCATGATTTAATCATTTATCTCCATGGAAAAGCATTAAGGTGTTGCTCTGTTTACAGATAATTTATAATGTATGCTTTCTGAAAAAAAATTTTTTATTATTGTGGTAAAATATGCATACATGCAATTTGCCATTTTTAAGTGTACAGCTCAGTGACATTTAGTATATTCACATCACTGTACAATCGTTACTGGTATTTTTCAGAACAAAAACTCTGAAACAAAGTTCCCAAACATCCCAGCCTCCCAAATAAAAATGCTATACCCATGAAACAATAACTTCCCATTCTTCCCAGCTGCTGGTAACTTCCCTTCTAGTCTCTTGTCTTTCTGAATTTACCTATTTTAGACGCCACAGACAAATGGAATTATGTGATATTTGTTCTTTTGTGTCTGGCTTACTTCACTTAGGATAATGTTTTCAAGCTTCATCTATATGGAGCATGTATCAGAACTTCATTACTTTGTGTGTGTGTGTGTTTTATAATCCATTTCTCTTTTTTAAAGATTTTTTTTCAAAAAATTTATTTTTGGTTGAAGGATAATTGCTTTACAATACTGTGTAGGTTTCTGCCATACAGCAACATGAATCAGCCATAGGTATAGAACTTTGTTACTTTTTATTTGATGAATAATATTCCACTGTGTGTATATACCACATTTCTTGTATCCATTATCTATTGAAAAATGCTTGGGTTGCTTCCATCTTTGGATTATTGTAAACAATGCTGCATAACTATCTGTTTGAGTTCCCGTATGTCCTGGGAATTACTGGGTAACATGATAATTATATGTTTAACATACTGAGGAGTGCATAACTGTTTTCCGGAGAAACTATATCCTTTTACATTCCCACCAGCAACAGAGGAGGATTCAAATTTTTCTACATCCTTGCCAACACTTATTTTTGCTTTTTTGATAAAGCCAGTGGGTAAGAGTGGAATCTTATTATGCTTTTGGGTTTCATTTTCCTAGTGACACAAGATATTGGGCATCTTTTCATGGACTTCTTTGACATTTTTATGTCATTTTTGAAGAAATATGTATTCAGGTCCTTTGACCATTTTTATTTTCTTTTGTAAAAATATTTTTAAATTTATGACTGTATTGGGTCTTTTTTATTTTCTTTTGTAAAAATATTTTTTAATTTATGACTGTATTGGGTCTTAATTGCAGCACGTGAGATCTTTGTTGCAATACGTGGACTTCTCTCTAGTTGTGGTGTGAGGGCTCAATAGTTGTGGTGTGCAGGTTTAGTTGCCTGGCAGCATATAGGATCTTAGTTTTCCAGTCAGGGATGGAACCTGCATCTCCTGCATTGGGAGGCAGATTCTTAACCAGTAGACCACCAGGGAGATCCCTGACCATGTTTTATATTGGGTTATTTGGCTTTTTGTTGATTTGTACCAGATCTTTATATATTCTGAATATTAACCTCTGGTCAGATATATGATCTGCAAGTATTTTTTCCCATTTTGTAGTTTACCTTTTGACTCTCTTCAAGTGTCCTTTGAGACACAAAAGTTTGTAATTTCTGTGAAGTTCAATTAATTTTTTTGTTGTATGTACTTTTGGTGTCACACGTCAAAAATCATTGCCAAATCCAAGATCATGAAATGTTAACCCTATGTTTTCCAACAAGGGTTTTTATAATTTGGCCTTTTCTTTCTATTTATTTTTTTTAAAATTTATTTATTTTTATTTTTGGCTGCACTGGGTCTTAGTTGCTGCACGCAGGCTTTCCCTGTCCTGAACGGGGGCTACTCTCTTGTGCAGTACTTGGTCTTCTCATTGCAGTGGCTTCTCTGGTTCAGAACACGGAGTCTGGGGTGTGGGGGCTTCAGCAGTTGTGGCCCGCAGGCTGTAGAGCACAGGCTCAGTGGTGGTGGCACAGGGGCTTAGTTGCCCTGCAGCACGTGGAATCTTCCCAGACTGAAGACAGCCTGTGTCTCCGGCAGCTGGCAGGTGGATTCTTAACCACTGGACCAACAGGGAAGTCTCTAGAACTTTTAAAATTGGAGTCAGTCTTCTCAAGCTTTGCCACCACTTTAACAACTAAGTTTATATAATATTTAAATCCTTTCTTATCGTTTCAGCAGTTTTCCACCATCATCATCAGAAGTAGATTCCATCTCAAGAAACCACTTTCTTTCTTCATCCATAAGAAGCAACTCCTTATTTGTTCAATTTTTTTCATAAGATCAGAGCAATCCAGTTCCATCTTCAGCTCTATTTCTAATTCTAGTTCTCTTGCTATTTCTACCACATTCACAGTTAACTTCCTCCAGTAAACTTGAGTCTTGAACTGCTCAGTTATCCATGAAAGTTGGAATTAGCTTCTTTTAAACTCCTATTCATGTTGTTATTTTGCCTTCTTTCAATGAATAATCTTAATGGCATCTGTAATGGTGAATCCTTTCCAGAAGATTTTTAATTGATTTTGCCCGTCTCCATTAAAGAAATCATTATCTCTGGCAACTACTCTACAGCCTTAGAAAATGTATAGTAAAACTTATATAATTAAATCTTGAAAGCCAAAGTTTCTCCTTGATCCATGTGCTACAGAATGAATGTTGTGTTAGCAGGCATGAAAACAACATAAACCCCATCATATATCTTCCTTAGAGCTCTTGGGTGACCAGGTACATTGTCAGTGAGTAGTAATGTTTTGGAAGGAATCTTTTTTTTTACTGAGCAGTAGATCTCAGCAGTAAGCCTAAAATATTTAGTAAACCATGTTGTTAACAGTTATGCTGTCTTCTAAGCTTTGTTGTTTCATTAATAGAACATAGGCATAGTTTGGTTCAGTCACTCAGTCGTGTCCAACTCTTTGTGACCTGATGGACTGCAGCACACCGGGCTTCCCTGTCCGTCACCAACTCCTGGGGCCTCCTCAAACTCATGTCCATTGCGTTGGTCATGCCATCCAACCATCTCATCCTCTGTTGTCCCCTTCTCCTCCTGCCTTCAATCTTCCCCAGCATCAGGGTCTTTTCAAATGAATCAGTTCTTTGCATCAGGTGACCAAAGTATTGGAGTTTTAGCTTCAGCATCAGTCCTTCCAATGAGTATTCAGGACTGATTTCCTTTAGGATGGACTGGTTGGATCTCCTTGCTGTCCAAGAAACTCTCAAGAGTCTTCTCCAACACCACACTTCAAAAGCATCAATTCTTCAGTACTCAGCTTTCTTTATAGTCCCAATTCTCACAACCATACATGACTACTGAAAAAACCATAGCTTTGATTAGACGGACCTTTGTTGGCAAAGGTGTATATGTTAATGTATATATATGTGTAAATGTGTATACGTTAATCCCAAACTCTGCTTTTAAATGTGTCTCTGTTTTTAAATATGCTGTCTAGGTTGGTCATAGCTTTTCTTCCAAGGAGCAGCAAGTGTCTTTTAATTTCATGGCTGCAGTCACCATCTGCAGTGATTTTGGAGCCCCCCAAAATAAAGTCTGTCACTGTTTCCATTGTTTGCCCGTCTATTTCCCATGAAGTGATGGGACCAGATGCCATGATCTTCGTTTTCTGAATGTTGAGTTTTAAGCCAACTTTTTCACTTTCATCAAGAGGCTCCTTAGTTCTTCTTTGCCATAGTGGGTTTAGCATAATTCTGAAGGGTCAAAGGATTTTTGGAATGGTTAATGTGCATTGGCTTCAAGTTTAGTCACTGACTACACTATCCCCTACCAAGAGAGTCAGCCTGTCCTTCTAAGCTTTGAAATCTTGAAGCCAGGCATTGACTTATCTTCTCCAGCTATGAAAGTCCTAAGGTATTGGAAAGTTTTTATTACTTATTTTAGGTAGATATTCTGGATAACTTGGTGCGGCTTCTACATCAGCCCTTGATCCTTCACCTTGCACTTCCATGTTACAGAGATGGCTTCTTTCATTAACCTCATGAACCAGTCTCTGCTATCTTCAAGCTTTTCTTTTGTAGCTTCCACATCTCTCTTAGCTTTCACAGAACTGAAGAGAATTAGGGTCTTGCTCTGGATTTGGCTTTTGCTTGAGGGAATGTTGTGACTGGTTTGATCCTCTATCCAGATCCCTGAAACTTTTCCACATACAGCTATTTGGCTTTCTTATCATTTGTGTGTTCACTGGAGTAGTTCTCATTTCTTTCAAGAACTTTCTTTGCATGTACAACTTGACTTAATTGTTTGTCACAAGAAGCCTAGCTTTTGGCCTTTTTTGTCTTTCATGGTGCCTTTCTCACTAAACTTGTTTCTGGGGACTTCCCTGGAGGTCCAGTGGCTAAGACTTCATGCTCCCAGTGCAGGGGCCCAGGTTCTATCCCTGATCAGGAAACTAGATTCCACATGCCACAACTAAGGGTTTGCATACCACAAGTAAGACCAGGAACAATCAAATAAATAATTTAAAAACCATTTCTAGTTTTTTATTTAAAGTAAGAGAACTGTGACTCTTCCTTTCACTTGAATATTTAGAGGCTATTTTAGGATTATTAACTGACCTGGTTTCAATATAGTTGTATCTCAGGGAATAGGGTGATCCAGGGAGAGATTGAGAACAGGAAAACTATCCATTGGTAGAGTAGCCAGAACACAGACATTTATTGATTAATTTGTCGCCTTATATTAGCATGGTTTGTGGTATCCCAAAACAATTAGAATAGTAACATCAGAGATCACAGATCACCATAACAAGTTTAACAATAATGACAAAATGAGAAATATTGCAAGAGTTACCAAAATGTCATGCAGAGACACTCCCCATAATTAGAGAAAGCCCACTTGCAGCAATGAAGACCCAGTGCAACCAAAAATAATTTTTTTAAAAAAAATTGGACCTTTATTTTATACACTTGAAGCTAATGTGAGCAAATGCTGATGGAAAAATTGTACCAATTGACTTGCTCAATGCAGGCCTAACACAAACCCTTATTTTGCAAAAATAGTACAAAACAAAAACACACAGAACTGTAATGTTTAGGAAGCACCGTAAAGCAACGTGCAATGGAAGTACAGTATGCCTGTACTTCAACTCGATTATCTAGTTACTTGTTCTTAGACATCTTTGTTCCTTGCTTACATCATTTTTTAGTGGACTGTCCTTTTAAATCTGTTTTCTATCTTTAAATTTGGTGATGGGACTTCCTGGTGGTCCAGTGGTTAAGACTTTATGCTTCCACTGGAGGGCACAGGTTTGATCCCTGGTTGGGGAACTAAGATCCCACATGCCACACAGCATGACCAAAGAAGCAACAAGCCTCTAGGTAGGGAATGCCTTGATGGTTTAGTGGTTGGAACTTCATGCTTCCATCGCAGGGGGCACGGCTTCAGTCCCTGGCTGGGGAACTAATGTCCCACAAACTGCAGGCAGAGTTCATAATAATATAAATCAAAATTTATTATTTGTGTGTGTGTGTATATATATATGTGTGTATATATACACACACACAAACTTTCTGTTTTTAGAATTAATCTATTATTTTTGGTTGCATTGGGTCTTTGTTGCTACAAGTGGGCTTTTTCTAGCTGCAGTGAGCGGGGGCTGCTCTTCATTGTGGTGCATGAGCTTCTGATTGCTGTGGCTTCTCTTGTTGTGGAGCACAGGCTTAGGCCCACAGGCTCAGCAGTTGACAGCATGCAGGCTCAGTAGTTGTGGCACACAGGCCTTCAGTTGCTCCATGGCATGTAGAATCTGCCCAGACAAGGGATCCAACCTGTGTGCTCTGCTGTGGCAGGCAGAGTCTTTACCACTGTACAACCAGGGAAGTTAGCTGTGTGTGTATATACATATAGTGTTAAAATACATACAAAATTTACCATCTTAACTATTTTAATTTCATAATAGTTCAGTAATAGTAAACATATTGTCTTTGTTGAACAGCTATCACCACCATCCATTCTCATAACTCTTTTCCTCTTGTAAAACTGAAGCTTTGTGCCTGTTAATAACTCCCCGTTTTCCCCTCCTCCAGCCCCTGACAACTACCTCAGCCTATATTTGATTACTTACCTCATATAAATAAATCATATAGTATTTGTCTCCTTGTGATTGGCTTATTTCACTTAATATTGTGTCTTCAGGGTTCATCCATGTAGCATATTGAAAGTTTTCCTCCTTTCTAAGGTTGATACATATTCCATTGTATTTATATAACACAATTTGCTTATCCATTCATCTGTTCATAAGACACTTGGATTTGCTTCCATGTTTAAGCTCGTGTGAATAATGCTGTTATGAATCATGGGTGTACAAATACCTCTTCAAGATTCTGCGTTGAGTTCTTTTGTAAATATACGCAACAGTGGAATTGCTGGATCATATGGTAATTCTACCTTCAACTTTTTGAGGGCCTTCTATACTGTTTTCCACAGTAGCTGTACCATTTACTCCTACCAGCAGTGCACAAGGTTCCAGTTTCTCCATATCCCCTCCAACACTTCACCGTTTTCTGTTTCTTATTAGTAGCCATCTTAGTGGATGTGATGTGGTATTGCTTTGTAGTTTCAGTTTATGTTCCTTCAGGAATTAGTGATGTTGAGTGTCTTTTCATATGCTTATTGTCCATTTGTGTAACTTTAGAGAAATGTGTATTCAAGTTCTCAGGCCACTTTTTAGTTGGCTAGTTGTATTCTTTTTTTTTTCTTTTTTCATTTTAACAGTTTTTAATGAAAGCTGTAGACAAGATTACTTTATTCCTGCATCTTCTCAATTGTTTCTTCCTTATATTTGCCCTTTTCCTTTCCTCCTTGGCGAGATTTGGCTTTATGTTCGAGGATCTTTTTGCGGTCTTTGTCCAGTTTTAGTCTGGTGGTAACCACCGTGCTGGGGTGAATGCCCACATGGACATTTGTGCCATCAGCCTTTTCCCGCTGCACTCGTTCAGTGTAGATGCCATATTTCTTCCTGTAAACCTGGGCTACTTTGCCAGTTTGCTGCCCCTTGTAGTGCCCTCGTACACCCTGAACTTCATCATCCTTTCGGATGGGCATGGATCAAATGTTGTACTTCTGTCTTAACTCTTTAGAAAGAGGAGAAGATATAATGTGGGAAGGCGCATTGACATGCCTTTTTCGATTCTCGCTTCCGTCAGAAGTCACAAAGGGATTGAACTTCATTTTGGCCGCTGACGCTTCAGCTATGGTCACAGGAGGGAAGAGATCTGCAGGCTGTCAGTTATATTCTTAAGCATAGTTTTAACACCGTCTTTGTCCTCTCTGTTTCATGCAAATTGGTAGCTAGATCTAGAGGCTTAATCAGAATTGGACTTGATTTTGGAGCAGCAGAGAGAACAAAAAAACATAGTATATGTCATTGTGTGTCTCTGGTATACTAGCTGTTGCTGATCATTGACTAGATACATTAATTCATTAAGGGTTGCTATCTGTTGCTATCTCTGTTCTATATTTTTTCCATTTGTTAGTCAAAATACTTTATTACCCTTAGCTATAGGTTATATATGTGATGTATTATAAATGCCTGGTTCTAACTTTTATTACCAGTTTTCAAAATAATGTGTTGGTTCCCTTGTTGTTATTTAGTCACTAAGTCCTGTCAGACTCTTTTGCAACCCCATGAACTGTAGCCCGCCAGGCTCCTCTGTCCATGGGATTTCCCAGGCGAGAATACTAGAGTGGGTTGCCATTTCCTTCTCCAGGGAATCTTCCCAACCCAGGAATTGAACCTGAGTCTCCTGCATTGCAGGCAGATTCTTTACTGTCTGCACCATCAGGGAAGCCCCTTCAAAACGACCTTCAAAAACTACCATTCAGATATTTTTTGTTTTTGAATATTTAAACATATTTGTTGTGTTTATTGTCCTTACTGATGAAGTGTGACCTCTTTGAGTCCTTTTGTTAGGGTATTTTTCAATGTTCCTTGCTTTCTAATAGGACAAGATATTCTAGGCTTCTCTACACTTTCTGTCAAAAGGCTCTGGAGTCACCAGGTTACTTTTATTTATTTCCCTTTTTAAGGGTTGTACTGTCTTGAATGCCCATCATCAGTTTATCAGAGTATGTGTTTTGCCACAGCTTTCTCAGTAGAGTATGTTGTCAGATTTTTAGGCTTTTGCCAATTTTATAAGTGAGAAATATTAATTCCATTCTAATTGTGTTTCTCTGTGAGCAGGATCTAGCATCTTTTCACATAAGAGCCACTTGCCTTTTTTCCCCTTGTTTTGATGAGTTGCAGTTAGTTTTAATATTTTGACTTTTATGATTTTACTTTGTTTATTGTATTGTATTTTCTGTGTAAAAGTTTTTAAAATGTAAATTAAATACATTTGTGACAGTATACCCTTAATCCTTTGTGATTATATATTCTTTGTGTTCTTCTTGCTTTTAGGCAAGGATAAAAGCCATCAATACATTTTTTGCTAAGAATGGTTATCGATTAATGGATTCTAGTATGTATAGTCAGCCCATTCAAACTCAAGCACAGTATGCCTCACCGGTCTTTATGCAGCCTGTATATAATCCTCACCAACAGTACTCTGTCTATAGTATCGTGCCTCAGTCTTGGTCTCCAAATCCCGCACCTTACTTTGAAACACCGCTGGTAAGTGAGATCCTTAAAGAATATATAGTTTTTCACTGAAGCTGAAATGTTAAGAAATCAGAGTTAGAGTTATTATTTTATTTTGTTTTGTGTTGATGGTTGTTACTTTCTAGGCTTTCAATGGTGATAAGTATATTTAATACCCCAAATCAATTTAAACATTAAAATTTTTTTTTAGGCTCCCTTTCCCAATGGTAGTTTTGTGAATGGCTTTAGTTCACCAGGATCTTATAAAACAAATGCTGCCGCCGCCGCTGCCGCTGCCGCCGCCGCTGCCACTGTAAATATGGGTCGACCATTCCAAAAAAATCGGTAAGGTAAAATATAATAGCTGGAATTTATTGTACATAATTCCTGGTAGTTCTTACAGTCACTATGTTAATAGCAATGCTTATTTTCTAACACAATAAAAAGGGTCCCAACTCCCCCCCGGAAAAAAGTGTGTTAACAGTTAATAAACACACTTTTACCTCAGAGTTGATAATGCATATAAAAAGGATTTGGGGCTGAGATTATACACCAGTATATATTGACCTTTTTCTTTTTTTAATAATAAAGAGAACAAAAAATTTTGTGGTAACAATATAAAATCTGGTTTCTAGGTACCATTTGATATGTTAGCATTTTGGAGAATGAGTTTTTTGATGGTAGAAATGTTAACTGATTTGAGTAATAAATACTGGGAGAGTGAGTTATTTATCGTTTTTAAGGATTGACTTGATTTCCACGAACTGCTGTGCTGAGTGGCTCAGTCATGTCTGACCCCTGACTGTAGCCCGTCAGGCTCCTCTGTCCGTGGGGATTCTCCAGGCAAGAATACTGGAGTGGGTTGCCGTGCCCTCCTCCAGGGGATCTTCCTGACCCAGGGATCGAACCCAGGTCTTCTACATTGTGGGTGGATTCTTTACTGTCTGAGCCACCATGGAAGCCCGTTCTTTGCTGAGTCATGTCTAAAGTTCTGTTTTAAGGCCTTGACTTGTTATATCACTGTTAATTTTCATAACCCTGTAGATACAGTATTGTTTCTATTCAAAAGAAGAAATTTGAGAAATAAAAATGTTATATATCATGTCTAGAAGCATGTAGCCAGTAGCTTGCAGAGCCAAGATTTGAGTCCAGGCAGTTTGATTCCAAAGCCTACACTTTAACCATAGTATTCTGAATAAATTATTAAGAACTCCAGAGTCTCAGTTGAGATTATCAACTGATAATCTCAGTAATTTGGTATATAATATGACTTTTGCCAGAGTGTAAGTAACCAAAGGAGAAGGGGCTCAGATTTATTTAGTTGTTTAGATTTATTTAGTAGTTCACATCTATTATTTCTCTGCCTTATTTTTGTGAGCCTCCTATGTTGTTTTTTGTTTCTAATTACTTCTGTTCAGTAATTTTTTTTTTTCTTGCCAGAATGAGAATTCTCTTACTTGGTTCTTTTTGTCAAGGAGACCACATGTGGGGTATGGTTTTCCAAAATAGCTTTTAGGAACTTAATTCTTTTTTATAAGGTTTTTCTGAAACATGCTTCACTGAAGAAACAAGCCTTCCAGTATTAAAAAAAGACTCTAGAAGCATTCATATGTACCACTCTCTAATAGTCACAGATTTTGTATTCACTTTTAACTGACACATTTGGTTTAAACATTTGAACATCTTTGTTGTTGTTTGCACCAGGAAGCTTGTAGAATCTTAGTTCCCTAATCAGGTATTGACCTTGGACCCATAGCACTGTTAAAGCCAAGTCCTAACCACTGGACCACCAGAGAATTCCCTGAAGGTCACTTTTAAGTGTTTGGAAAATTTTACTATATATACGCATTCATAATTATTCTATGAAGTTTCAAATGAGAACTCTTCATATTGTAAGAATGAAGGATTCTTTTTAAAGATTACTTGTGCTCTTATAAATGACTGTTAGTTTGATACAGTAATAAGAACAAAATTCAAGTAATTGCTAGGACATATGTGTAGAAGTACAATGACCCTTAAAACACACACTGTCCTCTAACCTCCTTTCTGTTAAAAAAAAAATGCATATAGAGACAGTGATGTTTAAGTCTGGAAAGATCTTTGTTATAGTGTAGTTTTATTAATTCATTTTACAGATGAAGGAACTGAAAGTTGAGGGGGATGGTTATCTTATTAGGGTTCAGTTCAGTCCAGTTCAGTCGCTCAGTCGCTCAGTCGTGTCCGGCTTACTAGGGTTACATGGCTTTTAATTAGCAAACCTGAGATTAGTATATTTATTTTTCTTCTACTATAGCTAGTAAAGTTTTTTTTTCCTTGAAAATAATTCCATTAATGACAGTTTATACTTCCCTTGTGAGGAGATGTAGATTTCTTATGATTAGAAATAGTAACTTTGCAGAAATACGTATCTGTTGATTTCACTTTTCTTTGAAGGGGTGAATTTTGCTTTAAGCAGTAAAGTGAAATAGACATCTTGGTTATATGATAGACTAAAAACAGTTTTCAGTAACAACAAAAAGTATTAGTGTTTGCAGATGTTTACCTTAAAAATACGTTATATGGGTTTATGGTATTCCTTTATTGTCACTTGATGTTTTTATCTGCTTTGTTTTCTTGGCAAAAGAGATAAAATTGCAATAAGAAAGCCAAAAATGACAGTCAGGCCATTCTTGCTTACAAGGAGATGTATCTGTGGTTTTGGAGATACAGATTTAGTGTGATTTTCCTTGTTACTCAAATCTATTTGTGTATAGTTTTATCCATATATTTGACCAGTGTAGATAGTTACTAATTTTTAGTCACAGAAATAATAGATACTTCCTTATAAAAATGTAGATGTTGCAGATGAACTAGAGCCTTTTGACTACGAACCCAAATCTTGATTTCCATCTTACTTCTAAGAAGTGACCACTGCCAAGCTTTTATTTTTGTATATTTAAGTCATTGGTCAAGGAACAGTTTATAATACTAACCTTGTAACAGCCCAGTGATGATCATAGGACTAACTTTCAGAAGTCTGAACAATTTTCTTCCTTTAATACTTTATCTTTCTGTCACTTTCCTTCTTGTCTTTTGTCACATTTCTTTCATCATCCTTTTTTCTTTTGCCTGGACTTCGATTGTAAGTCCTTCTCTGTGAAGGGAAAGATTATGAGATCTGAGGGCTGTTTAAACCTAGTAACTTGTGTTATTGGGTGTATTGATGCAGTGAGAAGATTTTGGTGATAGTTTAACAGATACATAAACAACATTTGTACCTCCTGAGGTCATTTTCAGATCTGATGGATAATATAAATGTTTTGAAAATTAGTTTGTGTTAGTTGACACTGAATTTCATTGCTATTCAGAATCTATTTTGTATCATGTAAGTAATTTTCTAGAAAAGTATCATATATGAGACTTAGCTAAAATTTATAGCCTGATATTTATGTTTGTTTTAGTAGTAGTACCTTCATTTGTTATATTCTCTAAAGAGTTAGTAGAATAGTTGAATAACTACAAAAATAGACTAAAAGAATGGAGTGTATAAACTGCAGGGAAGGGGCTAAATGGAAATCTAGTACTTCCTTTTTTAATCTGTAGAGCCAAGATCCTCAGTTACGTGGGCTTACTTGAAATATTCTCACTTTTTAAAAAATAAAGTTTATTTATTAATTTTAATTTTGACTGTACTGGGTCTTTCTTGTGGCCCCAAGCCTTCTCTCGTTGTGGCACATGTGGCCTGCAGGCTCTGGAGCACATGGGCTAAATAGTTGCAATGGCTTGCAGGCTTAGTTGCCCCATAGCTTATAGCATCTTAGTTCCCCAACCAGGGATCGAACCCCTGTCCCCTGCATTGGAAGGTGGATTTTTTTTTCTAATTTTATTTTCATTTGGAGGATAATTACAATATTGTGGTGGTTTCTGCCATATATCAACATGAATCTCACACATACACACCCCACCCTTGAATCTCCTGGGAGGCAAATTCTTAACCACTGGACCACCCAGGAAATCCTAAAAGTTTTCACTATTAAACTGCATCCTCTTTAATTTATTGTACCCTAGTTTCATCTGCTTATAGTTGTTAGAGAGTTGGGTACTTATACCTGTCATCCAAGGTAAAAGCTACTTTTGTTGAAGTAGGTGGTTTTTGTGTTTTTTTTTTTTTTTTTTTTTTTTTAAATATTATTTTATTAGTTGGAGGCCAATCACTTTACAACATTTCAGTGGGTTTTGTCATACATTGACATGAATCAGCCATATAGTTACACGTATTCCCCATCCCGATCCCCCCTCCCACCTCCCTCCCCACCCGACTCCTCAGGGTCCCCCCAGTGCACCAGGCAAGAGCACCTGACTCATGCATCCAACCTGGGCTGGTGGTCCGTTTCACCATAGATAGTATACATGCTGTTCTTTCAAAACATCCCACCCTCACGTTCTCCCCCAGAGTTCAAAAGTCTGTTCTGTACTTCTGTGTCTCTTTTTCTGTTTTGCATATAGGGTTATCGCCACCATCTATCTAAATTCCGTATATATGTGTTAGTATACTGTAGTGTTCTTTATCTTTCTGGCTTACTTCACTCTGTATAATGGGCTCCAGTTTCATCCATCTCATTAGAACTGATTCAAATGAATTCTTTTTAACGGCTGAGTAATATTCCATGGTGTATATGTACCACAGCTTCCTTATCCATTCATCTGTTGATGGGCATCTGGGTTGCTTCCATGTCCTGGCTATTATAAACAGTGCTGCGATGAACATTGGGGTGCACGTGTCTCTTTCAGATCTGGATTCCTCAGTGTGTATGCCTAGAAGTGGTATTGCTGGGTCATATGGCAGTTCTATTTCCAGTTTTTTAAGAAATCTCCACACTGTTTTCCATAGTGGCTGTACTAGTTTGCATTCCCACCAACAGTGTAAGAGGGTTCCCTTTTCTCCACACCCTCTCCAGCATTTATTGCTTGTAGACTTTTGGATAGCAGCCATCCTGACTGGCGTGTAATGGTACCTCATTGTGGTTTTGATTTGCATTTCTCTGATGATGAGTGATGTTGAGCATCTTTTCATGTGTTTGTTAGCCATCTGTATGTCTTCTTTGGAGAAATGTCTGTTTAGTTCTTTGGCCCATTTTTTGATTGGGTCGTTTATTTTTCTGGAATTGAGCTTCAGGAGTTGCTTGTATATTTTTGAGATTAATCCTTTGTCTGTTTCCTCATTTGTTATTATTTTCTCCCAATCTGAGGGCTGTCTTTTCACCTTACTTATAGTTTCCTTTGTTGTGCAAAAGCTTTTAATTTTCATTAGGTCCCATTTGTTTATTTTTGCTTTTATTTCCAATATTCTGGGAGGTGGGTCATAGAAGATCTTGCTGTGATTTATGTCGGTTTTTGTGTTTTGTTTGGTTTTGGTTTGGTTTTTTGTTTCTCATCAGATTTCTCACCTTAATTCATGAAGTCGTGCCAGGCTATTAGTTGCATTATATTTTCCTAGTTGTTTGGTCCCACAGTTTTGTTGGATCTTTGAACAACTGTTTGCATTTGGAGAGGGATGCTTAGTAAGAAACTTTAATTTTAATATATTTCACTATTCCTTGCTGTTTTTTTTTTAATTTTCAGTCCCCTAAAGAGCCTTTTTAGACTTTTCCCCAATTTCCTCATATGATAATTTAATGCTAGAGATTATTGTATGTCTACTTACTCCAATTCTTACTCCCTTTGGGGGTTTTATTGCCACATAATATATCTGAGACATTAAAGGGTTTACATTTTTACAGTATAATGCTTCTGTGTCCAACCTCGTTTATGGAAAATCAGAATACAGCAGAAGGCAGTTTTTAACTTGGCCTATTAAGAATTTCTACCATTAAGAGGAAGGATTTTTCTGTCTTAATTTATTCTTTCGTGTATATGGCCTTGTGTTTCTTACAGTGTGAAGCCTCATTTTAGGTCAGGTGGTTCAGAACATTCAACAGAGGGCTCTGTGTCGTTGGGGGATGGACCATTGACCAGATCTGGTTCAAGGAACTTTGCAACTGAACGACATAATCCTGCAGTAACAGGGCATCAGGAACAAAGCTACCTTCCAAAAGAGACTCCCACTTTGCAGATGGAACAGAATGGGGACTATGGCAGGGGCAGGTAAGGAAATATGGTAATAAATATGTAAATAATGTATATGAAAATTCTTTTATCATAATATGAATATTGGAAGTCCATGATCTAGTGATTTTTTTTAATTTAATTATTGGTATATAGTTATGCTAAAAAATTTTTTTGTTCACATAATATGAGTTACTAGTTTTTCATAATTAAGAAATTTATAATCCCTATAAAGAATATAATTCTGAGTCAGGTTTATAAAAGTTATTCTGAAGTTCTTTACAGTTCACTAAGGAAAGATTAATTAGAAAGATCTTATGCCACCATAGGTTTAATTTCTGGCAACGTGTGAACTGTGGGAATTGGTTATATATTGTCTGCCCTTCCTAAACCAAAAAACTGAACCCTAATATGTTTCTGATGTGGAAGGAGCACTGCTAATAAAAATAGGACCAGTTTAATTAGTGGTGATGGTGGTGGTAGTAGGTGAAGTTTTCTGTAGATCAGCTCAGGATCCCTTCAGGAGAATATATATCTTTTAATAATAAAGGAGATTTAGGAAGTATAGATACTTAAAACAGAAATTCACCTATCTTTGATAGAACATACACATTTGAAGAAAGTTAATGAGTTCTCCTTCCCCCCCCTACCCCCCACCCCCTTTTATCATTGTTAAAAGGAGAACTCTCTTCAGAGGTCGAAGACGTCGGGAAGATGAAAGGATCCCAGTAAGTTTTTTTTTTTAATTTTTTTAACTTTTAATTACATGTGTTCAGGGTTTGTTTGTTTTTTTTCTTATGTGATTTAGTATGAAATTGACTTCTGGTATGTCTTTCCTTGATTTTGTTTTATTGGTTGTAATATTCAGCAAAGATAATTACGGCCTGTTTTTGACCCTGAAATATCTACTATCACCACCACTCATCACCCTCAAAGCACACATGTAGTTAGAGATTTGACCTGTATTGCTCACTTTTTAAAAAAAAAATTGCTTGAATGCCTAACCTATTCACATGGTTTAAAATAAAATCCATGGAAATATTCATGTAAAGTTTAATTATTGCTTTATTAATGGAGATTTAAGGAATTTCAGTGTTTTACTCTTAACAATGCTGTTACAAACAATGCAGTGGTAACCTCGTATAACCATCACTTCCGTCTGTGCAATAGTATCTGAAGGAGAATCTCTGGAGGTGATTTCTGAGTCCCGGTTCAGTGAGTTACTGCCTGATGCTTTCCTGTAGGGTTTGTGGTGGTTTTCACTCAGTGAGGGAAGTTCCTGTTTGTCCATAGCCTTACAAAGTGTGTGATTTTTTGCAAATCTAATATAGTACGTGGTTCACTTTTAAAGCTCTGTTGGGTGGTATTGGAAATTGTTACACTATTTATTAATTGTTACTTAGGGGCAATTCTCTACCTATTGCTGATTTTTATATTTCCCACTTAAGACTTTAAAAAAAATTTTTTTTATAGTTCTAGGCAGGTTTTTGAATTCTCACTTAGCTAGCTTCAAATTATTCATATTTTTATTTTTTGAGGTTTGTTCATGGTGAATGTTTGCCATCTCCTAACTGGTCAAAAGGAGTTGAGGAATAAAAACAGTGTAGGAAAGCATGGAGGTTTCAAGAAAATACTAGAATTTACATTTATATACATTTATATATGTGTGGAATATAATGCTTTACCATGCATAAGTAGTAAATTAATATACATATATAATAGTGTACTGTATAGTGTTTGTGTAATGTACCTAAAAATATACAGATACCACATGTTTAAGCAGTGAAAAGTGACCAACTTTCAAAGAAAAATAATTGCATTTTAACACAAAGAATAGTTCTTGGGGCAGTAAGAGCAGTAATCATACAGAAATCAAAAACCTTCCAAAGAAGTTGACAGGGAAAGATGAGCACATGCTTGTCAGACCTGAGAATGAAGAGAAAGTACCAGAAGCTAAAGGAAGAATGAGCTCCCATAGGAAAGAATGTTTGCTCTAGTGAGGTCAGTGGAGGAAACCTCAGATTTTGTATTATGTAAGGTATTGGTGATTTGTCAATGCAGTTTTAGTGAGGGAGTAGAGGAGAAAGTATAATATGTGAGAGGTTTGTCTGAGAATATAGAGAATGGTAGATGAAAGAAAGATAAGATTCTTAAGGAAGGATATTGTTTTCTCTTGAGACTATGGAAGGAGAAAAGATGCTGGCAAATCTAGATAGTGTAGGGTGTTTTGTTGTTATTGTTACAGGAGAGGCTATAGCAAATTTGGAAAGCAAAGAATAGTGGAGATTGATTTGAAGGTTTAAGGAAAGTGGCAAAGTTTGCAAAGGAACCAAGAGAAGAAGCTGACTAAGGATAAACTGGACCAATAAATTACTAATGAGAGTTCAACTGAGATGAGAATCCAACAATTTACAGAGGAACAGTTCCGTTCATTAGGGTGCAGTTTTGTTTGTTTCTACAGCTTTCAGCTTCTGTGGTACAGGGTTAAGGAATGAAATAGACATATAACCTGTTTTTTGACTTATGTCTTTTAGAGACCCCATCCTTCAACAGCTGAAGCAAAGGTTCCCACACCAAAGTTTGACTTGCTAGCCTCAAATTTTCCTCCTTTACCTGGAAGTTCATCAAGAACCCCAGGTGAACTTGTTTTGGAGAGCAGGATGTCTGATGTTGTTAAGGGTGTCTGCAAAGAAAAGGTAAACACTAAAGTGTTGATCTATATCTTATGGGACCAATTTTTGCCTTTGTTTCCAGAGTTATTATTAGAATTAGAATTAGAATTTTATTTGCGCTCAGTGCTTCTGCCAGAGATTTTAATTCATGAGGTTTTCATGAATTCATGAATAATTCGAGTATTATGAAAAGATTTGTGTTAAAGCTATGCAAGGTCAATAAAATGTGTCTTCGTATTTGCATGTGTTTGTATCAGTCAACCCAGCTTGGTAGAACTAATTAATGCAAGCTGAATGGAAAATGTTGTTTCAACTTGTGTCGTTTCCAATTATCTGATAATGCGAGTGAATTCTAAGCTACTTTGGTAAACTCAGTCTTTCAAATAAATGGCGAGTTGATGTCAAAAGCTTAGGATAACCCACCCTACAATATTTTTGAGTGTAGACCTCTATATGTTAAATTTTCATGCCCCACAAATTTTTCTTATTTTCTACCTTTTGTTTCTAACTCAATTTTATTTTTAAGAGAATATGTACATAGTATATCTGGGCTTATAAAGAAAAATAGTGTCCCTTGAATCCACTTTCAACTTTAGCTTTTTCTCCTCACATTTATCCTTGTATTTCTGATTTAGCATGTTTATACTGCTGCTTCTTGACCATTCAGTTTTAGATGTTGTCTGTTAACTTTACACTCTAGAAGCTAAGGGTTTAACTCTCTTAAACTGAAGCACTTTATCTTCCCAGTATATTGTATTTCATCGTATCTGTGATGCCATCAGTTAAAGGATGCCCTGTTATTTTGGTATCACTAAGAAAGTAAAAAGACACTGCCAATTAAAGTAGGTCATGCCATCATTTATGAGTCATATCTCAGATTGCATCTTTTTTCCCTCATAACTGAGCCTCATAGGATACTGTTGCTATGTCTCCTTTCTTATACTCTGCACAGCTGTGTTCCTGGGACTTCACCATCATCCTGAGAATTCTCTTTGGTGGATCCCTTCTTCTTACTCTTGTTTGAGTTTCCCATTTTATGGTCAGTCAGATCTTCCTAGGATTCCTTTATAAGAGGTTTTTAGTATAAATTTTTTGAGATCTTGCATTCTAAAAATGTTTTTCGATTCTCATGCTTGACCCGGTAGCTTTTCTCCGTAGAATTCTTTATTAGAAATTGTTTTCCCTCAGAATTTTTAAGGTATTTTACAGTCTTTTTTTTTTTTTTTAAATTATGTAATTCTGTTAATTTGTAGTTGTTTAAATGGTAAGGAATCTGCCTGCAATGCAGGAGACCCGGGTTTGATCCCTGGAGAAGGAAATGGCAACCCACTTCCAATATTCTTGCCTGGAGAATTCCATGGACAGAGGAGCTTGGTGGGCTACAGTCCATGGGGTCGCAAAGAGTCAAACACAACTGAGCAACTAACACCTTGACTCACCAATTCTAAGATAGATTTTTTTTTTTTTTTTTTTAACATTTTCACCTTTGAAAATCAGACTGTCTTACAATTAAAATCTATTGTAATTTTAGTGGCATTGTTTTTTCTTAGTAGTATATAAACTAATCGGTATGTTTTACAGTTGATGGCTTCTCAAATTTGGTGAGGTATGATACATAGAGGTGTTGGTTCCCTGGTGGTGCTAGTGGTAAAGAACCTGCCTGCCAGTGCAGGAGACACAAGAGACTTGGGTTTGATCCCTGGGTTGGGAAGATCCCTTGGAGAAGGAAATGGCAACCTGCTCCAGTATTCTTGCCTGGAGAATCCCATGGACAGAGGGGCCTGGTGGGCTACAGTCCATGAGATCACAAAGAGTTGGACATGACTGAGCATGCACACATCTCATCTCAGGGGTGTGTTGGAGACATTTCATCAAAAACTGCTACATGATTGCTCTGCTCAAAAAAATCTAATTCCAGTGATACACAGATACATTTTTAAAGATTAATAATAAAGTCTACTTCTTGTACTTCTGACCCACAAATGTGAGATAAACGGTTAGTTTGATATTGGACCTTGTAAGTCAGATCTCTGATTTTCTTGTTTGGCTTTTCTAATTTTTGTCTTTTACTTGTCTATATTTTCTGCAAAGTTTTTCTGAATGTTACCTTTAAAACCTATTGTGAATTTTTAAAAATTTTAACCCCATACCCCTAAAATTTCATTGAAATTTTATTTGTCAGTCGATTTTAATTTCTTAGGGGTCTTTCTTGTTTTTCTTTTTTTTCACTTGTAGTAAAATACATGTAACGTAAGATTTATCATTTTAACCCTGATGAATAGTGTCGCTCACATTCCGCTCTTCCCTTGGCCCCGGCAACCACCATTCTGCTTTGTGTCTGTGAATTTGACTGTTATAGGTACCTCATATACGTGGAATCAAAACAATACTTGTCTTTTTGTGACTGACTTATTTCACTTAGCATAATGTCCTCAGGGACCATTCTTTGTTTTAGTGTGTATCAGTACTTCATTCCTTTCATTGTGCAGTGATATTCCATTGGATAGACATATACCACATTTTGTTCATCCACTCACCAGTTGAATATTTAGCTTGTCCACTTTTTGGCTATTATGAATAATGGTACTGTGAACATTTGTATTAAAGTTTTTATATAGACATATGTTTTCTCTTGGATTTTTAACTGTATAGAATTGCTGGGTCGTATGGTAACTCTATATGTAACTTTTTGAGCAGTTGCCAGACTGTTGTAACAGAGCGGCTGAATATTTTACCTTTCCATCCTCAATATTTGAGAATCCCAATATCTACATACCACCACTAACATTTGTTACTGTCTGTCTTACTGATTATGGCTATCCTAGTGAATGTGAAGTGGTTTCTCATTGTAGTTTTGATTTGCATTTCCCTGTTGGATAATTATGTCAAGCTTTTCATGCATGTTCTTATTGGCCGTGTTTATCGTCTTTGGAGAAGTATCTATATAAATTTAATTTTGAAATATGTTTCTGCTTTAAGGATAATGAAGAGTTCAGAGTTAGCTGCCCAGTGCCTGCAGAGGATGAACAGACAGATTGCACCTCTGCCCAGCAACTCAGTATGAGCCCCAGTCCCCCATGTACAGCTGAGCTTTCTGCATTAAGGTACAAGTTTCAATGTAGATGATCTTTCACATTAAGATTACTTTTGCATCTGGTCATTTGCTCAGCTGTTTCTTTGTGCTATATTTTAAGCCTAATGTCAAGTTCTTTTTTCGGTAGCACAACTCAGCCTGAAAAGGATCTAGTAGAGGATACTGTTCAGAAGGATGTTCCCAGCCAGCCAATAGTACCAGTTTCTTCCCCGAGTACTGCAAAGCCATCGAGAACAAATACTGCTTCACCATGTAATAATAACATAAGTGCGGCTGTAGCTGTGGCCCTGCAGGTAACCTGATAAATTTAGTTTATGTGAGAATAAAACAGTAGGATAAATAATGAGAGAAATTTTATTTTTCATAGAACCCTGCTAGAGCAGAGTCATTTGGAAATAGCCCAAACTGGGGCTGGCTGCCTGCATCAAAAAAAGAGTTTAAATAAAATGGAAAAAAAAAAAAACCAAAAAACAGAGTTTAAAGTCAATCTGAAGAAAAGGGAAATTTTAGCCTTGTTGAGGGAGTGAAGAAATTACTGTCATTGTTTCCAATCATTATGGTTAAGTGAAGCTTACTTTTCTTGGCAGCTGTGTCTTTTTTGGCTTTGAGCCTCTTGAAATTCTTTCTGTATAATGCTTAACAAATCTATGAAACCCTTGAGGGGCCACTGCCATCTTTATTAAGTTTCCAGAATCATTTTTATAAATTTGAAAAATACAAAAATGCGGAGGGGAAGAACCCACAGAATTTAGCCCTAAGTCTTTCATTTATTGATAAAAATGTCCATTTTTGGTAGAGCTCTTTCTTTTTTCTAGTTAAGAACATTTTACCTTGTCATTTAATAACAAAAGTAATAACAATAATAGAATAGCAGCTGCCAGTTTTTACATGCATTCTTTATGCTAGGACCAGGACTACAGTCTTTTTGCATACTTTGGCCCATTCTCACAGCATCCCTGTTCTCTTCCTTTTCAGATGAGGTAGTTAAGACTTTATCATTATTGGTTTCCAGATGCTCTGCTGAGATTTTTGTGGTCTCTCTCTCAGGATTCTTAGCCAGGGAAGAGAGAATGGAACCATTGTATTTCATCATCATTATTAATTTAATCTGTTTTCCCTTGTTAGACACTTAGGTTTCCAGTTTTTTGCATCACTATAAACAGTGCTGACTTCTACATCCTTCAAATAAATATCTCAAGTGAAATTATGGTATCATATGTAAAATGCTAGGACTTTTTAATTATATTCAAACTTTTTTTTAATTGTTCCAATACACCAATACACTTAATAGCAATTTGTATGAGATTGCCTTTTGCCCTTTCCTTACTGATTTCTTATGGTTGACACTGCTCGTTTTGAACTTTATCACTTAGAGTATATGTACCATAAATGTTTTTGTTTCTCTACTTCAAAGGAACCTCGAAAGCTCAGTTATGCTGAAGTGTGCCAGAAGCCCCCTAAAGAGCCAGCTCCAGCTCTTGCGCAGCCACTGAGAGAACTGCGCTCCAATGCAGTATCTCCCACCAAAAATGAAGAGAATGGAGCTCCCGAGAAGTCCTTTGAGAAACAACATGAGAAGCCAGAAGCAAGGGCTAGTAAGGATTACTCTGGCTTCCGAGGCAATGCCATTCCCAGGGGAGCAGCTGGAAAAATCAGGGAACAGAGACGCCAGTTTGGCCATAGGGCTATACCTCAGGGAGTGACTCGACGTAATGGCAAAGAGCAATATGTGCCACCCAGATCACCAAAGTAAAAAACAAAACAAAAACTACTCAAAACCTTCTCTCTCTTCCCATTAAACTTGAGCCGTGGCTATACTGAACTGTTTTGGAGGGGAGGGGGTGGCCAGGAAGGAAGCAAGAGAAAGTACATCCTTAAATCATTACGGATTTTGGAGTTTTGAGCAGTAGAATCCCAAAATTCATCTCTAAAGTGATTTTAAAATGCTGGAGGATTCCAATCAGTATAAATATATATATATATGTATACATATATAAAAATATAATTTTTCTATTTTTGTTTTTGATTTTAATTTGCAGAGATCTTCTGCCTGGAATCAATTTTGAGGGTTCAGATTTAGCTTGGGAAAAATACATATTACACATCCTTCAGTAGGAGACGAGGGAGTGAGAGAAAATATTTTTTGAAGAAGCATTTCTGTAAAATTAGAAATTAATTTTTTTAATCTATTTAAAGTTTGGCTTGGAGAATGCCATTTCTGCCTATATGGCCTTGTGTTGCAAAGCAGATCAGTGGCTGGGGTGCCTGTTGTGGTGTGAGTGTGTGCAAGTGTGATTGAAGCCGAATCTGTTGTCACGTTAGTACATGATTTGAAAACTGAATGTAATACTTGAGTAGATTTTTTTTCCAGTTTGAAATTTAGTCTGTCTTTTCAACCTTACTAATATTTCATTCAACAAGCTGTTCAACTCTGATTGTACGTAGAGATATGACTACCAATCAGTTTGAAATTCAAGGAAAGAATGGGGGTTATTCAAAAAATTGCAATTTTATAGTAGATCTGAGTGGGTGGGTCAAATGGAGTTCAGAGGTTTAAGCTGCCCTGTGATTCTCCCCAGCCCCCTAAAATAGGCAACAGTTTTCTTTTGTTAACTTCATTTGTTATTCTCAGTTCTTTGACTACCCACCCCCAAAAGCAAAATAACCAACCAACTACAGAATTGTATGTTTCTAACTGCCTTGATCAGTCTAGTCAAATCATAACTGTTCTAAATTTCTGACTTGAACATTGAAGGATTTTACTCTTCTGGTCATGTATTTAGAACTTATATCCCATAATGGTAGGGCAGACAGACCCTACAATAATTTATTTGTTAGTGTTAAAGATGAAACATTGTAGCCAGCTCTTAAAGTGTTAAATAGTGTAGACATTAAAAGAAATTTCTTTTTAAAGGCTTAATTTGGGGACAACTTTTTTTCTGTTTACAATGTATTTATCACCTCCTTTCTTTCTCTTTCTCCAAAAAAAAAAAAAAAAAAGACAGATTTGGAATTCACAGAAACAGAAGCCAGCAAGTCGCAAAATTTTTGAGTTAACAAGTTAGATAATTAAAATTAACATAATTTCTCAGTGAATAAAGTTTTAACTCATATGAAATAGACAAGTTTACATGCTGGTGTTTAGAAAATGGCTAAAAAATAAAAAACCATGTTGCATTAATCTGTTTCAAGTCATACCATTTTCAGAGTTCTGTGTTTTCTCTTTAGGGATAGTTTGTGATAGTAATAACTGTCCCTTATGTTAGTGAATTACATTTGTACAAACTGAAACTGTAAATTGTGAACACTGGAAAGCACCATTGTGACATAGAATAAACATCTTAGTAATATATTAAAATGAATGTAAATGGAGGTTAAAATTACATTACTGTGAAACTCATCTTCCAACTCTAAGTTAAGCTTTGGAGATTTGTATTAGTAGGTAATTGTTCAGAGCTTTGAAAACACTGCACATTTCTGTACAATCCAGAATTATCACTTCTTTGTAACTTATTATTCAGCTTGGCAATTGCTTTTGATTTGGTGGATTGATAACATGATATAATATATTTAAGCAGTTCGAAGCTATTCATTTCTACACACTATTTTCTACTAAATGAAACATACAATAAAACTACCTGTGTTGAAATTTGGGGGAAGTTTAGGTCCTTTAAAGAAAAAAAAGTATTAATCATTGACTACATCTATGATAAAAGTGCTTATTTTGGTTTACTTAGATAATGCTGCAGCTGGTGGAATGATAAGCATTTAAAGTGTTAACACTCTGTGAATGCATTGGATTTAAGAGAATAAACATTTTATAAAAATCACTTGGTAAGGATTTTAAACTTAATTATTGCACTTAGATGAAACTTTTTTTTTTAACAATGTGTCACAGAAATAGGCCTTTATTATTTGTATCCTTGTGTGTCTTACTGTTAGTCTGCCTAACTTCTAGAAACTGTTTTAATTGATACACAAGACAAAAGAGTTCTTCTTTAAGAAAGCAAGTGGGTTCTTGCTTTTTCCAAGAATGTTATTGAAAGTAGAAATTTAAAAACATGACCATTTTAAAATTTCTTATTAAATACAGTGTTTTAACTTATTTTGCCTCATTACAGCTAATAGTTTCCATTTTGATGGGATGTATAGGGAAGAATAATGTGTGTGTGTGTATGTGTATGGGTGTGTGTATATATATATAATATATATATTCACAGTATGTATTTAGCATTTATTTTATTACATCAGATTAAGGTCTGTATCTAAATGATGCCTGTGAGTTGTGTGAAACTGATGGGTTTTTTTTGTCCAGCGTTACTCTGTAAACTGATGAGGGTTGGGCGTTCATTGTAGTTTAACTATTTATTTGGTTCTTTAGAAGGCAGAATTTAAATGTCTAGAGTTTCTCTTCATTCTTATGACTTAACACTTCCTTGGGTTGTTGGAGGTAAAAGTAGATACAAATGATAATTGAGTGTGTGGTACAGTGATCTTCTGCTATGTATAGTTCTTAAGGTATGAGGAGAAGAGTTATACAAGTTCATCACCTTGCACTTCATAGAGAAGCTATATAGAGATATGGCAAAATCTGCCTCCATTTTCTATCCAGATAATTAAGATTTTCATGTTATCTAGGCCTGTCTTTAGTCTGAGTAATTTCATTTTTGCTAATACACTGGCATTTAAAGGAATGATCCATCTAAATTTTTTTCAACTGGATTTTAGAAGAAGGTATGATCTTTCAGTGATATGGTTTTATTGTTACCATCGTATGTGTTCAATTTGCATGTGATCAAATGACATGCACATTTATTTATTTTGGGTTCCTAAAAATTAAGGTAGCTTGAATATTGTTTTACATTCCTTTTTCTTAAATAACCAGGATGACTTTGGAGAAGGCTTTATGATGGAGTATTAGCATCTGCTGGAGCAGAGAATAGTATTTAAAAGTCACTGAACACTTTCTAAAGTTTTATTAGTTGTGACATTAATATGTAATCTTTTGGCTTAAATGTCCACGGGTTTTTTACTTTGACACCGTTAAACAGTACTGGGGTTAAGTCTCTGATATATATGTTGGCCATGTATATTAACCATATTTTTAAAGTACTGTTTTTGTTTTTACAGGAAAGGTAAAATGTGAAAGTATGTTCCTTTTGAGGGATTTTTATAAATTCTTAACTACAATTTATGGGGTTCTTTCATAACTTTTTACATTTCTTTACAATTTGGTGGCCATTAATTTAACCTAGGGCTTTTTGGTGTATGCTAATTTAGCTAGTCTGAAATTTCAAGAAGAAACATAGACATTTCAGTCCTCATTAAATGAGAACATTTTAAGAAGTTGAAAGAGAATTTTTCAGGTTGAGAGTATTTTCTTTTAAAATCCACCTGATTATTACATAGTTTCAGTTTTATTTTTAAAAGCTGCAAATTGTTGAGTAGACGGTTCCTAAAAGTACAAGTGAGATATCAATAAGGCTGTGTATAAAATGGTTTTATTTTCAGTTATGCAGCACAAAATACTGATTAGTATAAGAAACAGTCTGCATCATTATTGGGTTTTGTTTTTTTGGGTTTTGCCTGATTCAGGTGTCCTTTGAGTGACATCTCGTAAATGTTGAGCTTAGGGGTCAGAACCAGATATCTGGCTTCTCTTGTTCATTGCTAAGGTTTGTTCTTGTTGTCCACACTGCCCCCTGACGCCGCTCCCCCCCCCCCCCCGACATGTGACACATGCTCATGCATATTATGTTAAAATGAGTACATCCTTGTATTTGTATTTTTGTTTTCAACATTGCCAAGGTGCTATCGGAAATTAAAGTGACACAAAATTAGAAAAAATAAAATTATTAAAAAGCAGGACTGGTTTCCTTTTCTCTAGGTGGCTTATATCTAATGACTGCTTGTATTTACTTTCTGATTACTTTTTATGTTGCCCACTCTGTAGTTCTATTCTGATTTCAGCTGTTGGTTTTTTTGTGTGGGGGGACTGGGGGAGCTTGAAGTGGATTGTGTGATACTTCATCTGCAAAGTGAGAGAGTAAAAAGCTAGAAGATTCAGCTCTGTGATTCTGGGGTTTTATTCTTTTAGTGTCACAAGCAGTTATTGAAGGGAAGAAAAATCATAAGGCAATATATATCTTTAGAGTTTTGCCTTCATGGGTCAGATAATGGCCTGACTTGAGTATGTAAGCTCTGGACCTTTAAACTTCTATTTTGAAGAGAAAGCCTTGGTTACCTTTACTTTTTCAGCCACTTCTTTGCTTTGAGTACAAACAGTATGAATCCTTTTTTTAATTAAAAAAAATTTTTTTTTAATCAAAGATGGCAAAAATGGAAAAACTGAATAACCTGTGGCTTTTTCAAATAGCTGACATCTGTAAATTAATGTCATAGTTCAACTTTTATTTAATATAGTATTGCTATAGAGCCCTTAAGTGTTACATTGCTGTTATGCCACAGTTCTTGAATTGTCTAGCTATAATGAACTTTTTAATAGTAGAAATCAAGGTCTTTTAAATATAGGCTAATTTCAAATTAAATATTCTAATCCTCATATATTTAGAAATTTTTATTCAACCAAGTTATGTGTTGTATGTTTATAAATAATACACATAATGGTAACATTTAATGTGAGCATTCACTTTGATAGTTACTTAGCTCAGTAATATTGTCCTTGCAACAGCTAAAACCTTTATTTTGCTAATGAACATTTATCTTAATGAAGTTAGCTAGTGTCAGTGAGCAAAATCATCCCAGTAATAACAAATTTACAGGGGTAACACGCTAACAAAGCATTAGGGCCTTCCTATCAGGTGTTTGCATAACTTTCTTCTTTACCATACCAGGAACACAGTATAATTGTGTATTATTTTTGGTGAATTAATGCCCAATTGATAAACTTAATTATGTAGGCTTTTCAGTTGTTTTAAAAGTGGCTTTGTCGAAAGATTCTCATCACTGAGATAACCTTATATATGCCTTGTTAGAAAATGTTAATGGAGTATTGTATGTCTCCCAAGTTTAAATTTCAGTTTTATGCATAGAAGCTTTTATAAAAAGTCTTTTTTTAACATTTACTACTAAAGGGTTGTGAGTTTCCTTTAAAATCTTTGGCATGAAAACTATTATGGGTGTCTTTAGTTGGTATGAGGGTTTAAAGGAATTGAGATGTTTTCACTTTCTTCATAATGCTCCTAAATATGGACCTTCATCATCATCTGGTGGTGTAGGAAGGAATAAGCTTCCTGAAAGTTTTTTCTTTTAAATTCATTTTGGTAGCTGTTCTGCAGATCTTTGAAGCCCGTATATTTCACTTCTGTTTCCTTTGTGTATCTACTGTATCACACTTAATGAACCATGGTAGAACCTCAGCCTCCCGTATACCCTTATGTAGGCTGTTATTTGTCTTAAGTTCTATTTTAGCTGTTTTGCATTCCAGATTCTGCCTATACAAATAACTATGACCTCAACATGTCAAAACTCAGGGTATTGACAGCAGTGAAGCTAATGAGTGGAGCATTCATTTAGCCAGTATTACCAGTATTTACACTTCCAGGCAGTGTGCTATGCAGCAAAAAATAGGTTGGATTCCAACCATTATGGTCCTTAGCATTAGATAGTCATAAGTAATCACAAAATTAGACCAGCAGTAAATGTGAAAGCTGGAATCAGGCAGAATCCATGCAGCTGGAGTGGGAGATGGTATAGGAATTGAATGCGTCCCTGGTGCCTCAGATAAAGAATCTGCCTGCAACGCAAGAGTCGCCAGGTCTAATTCCTGGGTCAGGAAGATCCCTGGAGAAGGGAATGGCAACCCACTCCAGTATTCTTGCCTGGAAAATTCCATGGAAAGAGGAACCTTTCCTGAGATGCAGAGGACAGATGATGGGAGTAGTAGTTAGGTGAGCCAGGAGGAGAGTGTTGGAAATGAAGGAGTAACCTGTACGTTACCACTTTATGATGCATTGGAAGAATTGTAGGGCCCTGCAGATACAGTATGGAGGACCTTGTTCCATCTTCCAAGCTGAGGCTGGAGAAAGAGGTAAGAACCAGACACCTGGGACTTAAAATTTGGGCATTGTGGAGAACAGATGAGACCAGTTAGAATTTACCTGGTGATGATACTGTTGGAGCAAAGTGGTAGATTTGAGAAACATTTGGGTATGAACAGTTGAATGGATTAGATTCAGAGGGCAAGGGGAAGGCATAAGAAATGACTTGCAAAAAAAAAAAAAAAAAAATGACTCGCACATTTGTAGCTTTGAAACTGAATGGAAGTTTGTGGCATTCACAATGATTGAATACACTGGCAAAGAACCTTTTGTGGGGAGGAAAATATGAGTATAGTTTTGAAATGGTTATGCTTATTTTTGCAGGATTTCTGGTAATCCTAAAAATGGCATGATGGCGGGGGGGGGGGTGGGCTGCAAAATTAAATACTAAAATCCCTTTAATTATAAAAGATTGTTTAGCATTAGAGTGGCTTTCCTTGGATAACTTTTTTTTGCAGCTTACTGAGGAATAGGGCTAAAAATTATTTAGTTATATATCTGCCTCTTTCTTTGTCTTTATTGTTGCTACCTTAATCCTAATCATTAATCCTCTCTCCAACCTGGACAGTCTCATGTGCCAAGCAGCAACTGTGTGCTAAGCACTTCTTAGATGACTTCATTCAAGTTGTAATGTTTTCAGTCCTCACCAATAAAATAGATTGGGGAGGAATTAAAAGTATTAAGCTTGTTGTAACTGTTATTACTGCTAAAACAAACGTTTTGTTATCAACTTGCCATTTTTCTATGTGAGGATCCTTGTGTATGTGTTTAGTCACTCAGTGGTACCTGACTCTGGCTCTATGGACTGTAGCCCACTAAGCTCTTCTGTCCATGGAATTTTCCAGGCAGGAATACTGGAGTGGGTTGCCATTTCCTACTCCAGGGAGTTTTCCTGACCCAGGGATCAAACCTGCATCTCTTGTGTCTTATGCATTGGCAGGTGGGTTCTTTACCATTAGTACTACCTGGGAAGCCCTTAAAAGATAGATGTGAAGATTATTTAATTCTTTCAGCCTCTGTACTCTTAAAAAAAAATTAGGGATAATAGCAAATACTCATCAAGTTTCCAGATTAACTTAGACTAAATTAAAAAAAATATTATTGTATCTTATGGCTGTCTTATTTTCTTGTGGACACACAGCTGTTTGTGTAGCATGCCATATTTCATCAGTATTCAAATCTTGGGAAAATACACAGTAGCTCCATGACTTTAATTGTTCCATTTATGACCATTCTGATCTTATGTATCTACTGTAAGCCAAGATACTGGGTGCACAGGATGCTAAAATTAAGAAAATTCTACCCTTAGTAAATTCAGAGGCCAGCATTATAAACCAAAATATTCCTAAAAAAATATTATTGAATGTTTTGATGATACTAGGTATACACCAAGACAACAGTGGTCAACCCTCCTGGTGGAGAAAGACATTAACTTCCAGATGGAGTCTTAATCAATATATGTTGGTGAGGTAGGTGAAGGAAGAATGGGCAGCAAACTGACCAAGAGTGCAAATAAAGGCAAAGAGGCATGACCATGTGCAAATTCAGTGTAATAGTTTGGAATGGGTGGAGTGCAGGTTTCAGTAGAGTAATAGAGAAAAGCTAGTAGGATTTGTTTTACAATCAAATCATGACCAACTGTATGCTAAAGAAATGACTTCACTTGATTCTGTAGGGAATGGAGAGCCACTGAAAGTCTTAAGCAGAGGATTATGGTTAGATTGGAAAATGAGAACACAAACCTGGTGACTTTCTAAATAGTTTGGGAATTGGCCAAGTGAGAAAGATGTTTGAAATTAAGGGGGCAGCAGTTAAAACAATGTGAGAGGATGAATAAAGATGTCCACACCCTAATCCCCAGAACCTGTGAAAGTTATTTATACAGCAAAGGGGGTTTTGCAGATGGGATTCAAGATTTTGAAATGAGGTGGGCCATGAATTATCCAGGTGGGCCCAATATAATCACAAGAACGCAGGGATTCGACAGTAGTGGGAAGTGTGATGATGGAAGATGAAAGAGATGTGTCCATGTGCCAAGAAATGCCAGTGGCCTCTGGAAGTTGGAAGAGGCAGGGGAAAGATTATTTTCTGGATCCTCCAGAAGGAACCAGCCCAGGCAACACCTTGATTATAAGACTTGTTTCAGGCTTCTGACCTCTAAAACTGTAAAAGAGTAAATGTGTTCTGAAACACTAAGTTTGTGATAATTTGCTGTGGCAGCAATGGTGCAGGTATATATGTTTTTAAGGAAGTCAAGTGGGTAAGAACTGGTATCTGATTGGATGTGAGAATGAGGGGAAGGTTTTAGGATGCCTGTGAGACATGTCTGGTCAGTAACTTGGGAAGTCATGAGTGAATAAGATAGGAGGGATAAGTACAGAAGTCTAGAAAATGTCAGGCTTTTAGGGGCAGGAAGAAAATATATCAGTACAATTGGTACTTTTTATCCTTGGGTTCTGCATCTGCATCTGCAAGCTAAAATACTCAGGAAAAAAAATGTTCCAGAAAATTTCAAAAGTCAAAACTTGACTTTGCAGCACACTGGCAACTATTTACATAGGATTTATATTATATAAGGTTTTATATGTAATTTAGAAATCAAGTATATGGGAGAAAAAAGTATACAGGAGGGTATGCATGCTTATGGGCTTCCCTGGTGGCTCAGATGGTAAAGAATCCACCTGCAATGTGGGAGACCTGGATTCAATCCCTGGGTTGGGAAGATCCCCTGGCAAACCACTCCAGTATTCTTACCTAGAGAATCCCCATGGCAGGCTACCGTTTATGGGGTGGCAAAGTTGGACACGACTGAGTGACTAAGCACAGCACAGCATACATAGCTTCTATGCGAATACTGTATCATTTTGGCAAGGATGAGATGAAACAAAAGTTCTTATATACTGCTATAGGAGTATAAATTGATGAGACCTTTTTTTGGAGAGTAATTTGCTGCATTTAGAGAGTGATGAGCATGCCTTGGAAATTGGTAACTTTACTTCAAGGTTACATATCCTGGCACTTGATTCATGGAGGTTATAAGAATATTGCAGTTTTTTTTTTTTTTTAACAATGATATGAAAACAATGTTCATCAAAAAATAATTATAGTAAATTTTGTGATGGAAAACTATCACTTAAAGGGAATGAACTGGAACAGCTCTTACATGTCAAAAGAAATTTTTAAAGAGCAAGTTAGATTAACATGTTTGATAACTTTTTACTTATAGTTTTAATATGACTATATATTGTTTATGGATACACTTAGTAAAAGTATAAAAATGTACTAGTACACTTGGGAATGATACCAGCTGCAAGATAGTGGATACCTTTTAAATAACTGTCTTTGGGGAAGGAGGAAGGGAGGTAAATAACAAGGGATGTATGTAAAGGGTCTTCAAATATATCAGTGTCTTTAAAGTTCTGAAGCAGAAATAGGTGGTTAGATAGGTACATAGGTATAATTCTCTATACTTGTAAATATTTTCATTAAATAAAAAACAATTTTTGAAAATACAAAAAAGGCAGAAGAAAAGGAGTTCCCAAACATACTGGCATTAAATGTCCCGACAAAAGCAAGAGAAAGAGATGTGAAATTTCAAGATGTGAAGTATAAATGCCACGTAATTGAGATGACTGAAAAAGCCATTGAATATGACAGTTGGACACTTACTGGTAACCATTACCAAACTGATTCAGTAGACTAGGAGTGGAAGCCTGATGACAGAGGGTTGAGAAAAGGTTAGAAAGGAAGCAGAGGGAAGCCAGTGGCTTATTTAAACGTCCAGTGATGGAGCTGGATCCAGTTGCATAATTAGAATTACTTTAACCCCTGCCTTTCTCCTTCCTTCTCACCTTTTTTCCACACCTTTCCCTCACATGCCCAGTCTGCTAGCTGTGTGTTGGCTTCTTCCTCAAGTGTGTTCTCTATGTGACAGGAAAGATTGGTCAGTATCAGTTATAGGTTCTCTATGTGACAGGAAAGATTGGTCAGTATCAGTTATAGGTTTAACTGGTCCTTGCAGCTAAGGAAAGAATTCTCTTCCCAGTGTGCATATGACAAATCTTTCACATAACAGGACAAGTCACCCTCAAGAGTTTGGGACTTTGATGATCCTGTAGCCTGTGGTCCTCAGCATCAAGGGATGGGATAGACCCAGTATCTATTTATCATTTAGGTTCCTTTTATTTGTTATTGCTAAAATTGCAGCTCCTTGATTTCTGGTAAGTTTTCAAAAGTTTAGTAGTCATTTCTCAAATGGTGCTTATTTTTCCCATTAGGTTATCATTTTGTTGTTGTTTACTGGTAGGGCTCTTTTTATGATCTGGATATTTCATTGTCTGTTAAATATACTAAAAGTATATTATTGTAACATCTAAAATTTTCAACTTGTATATGGTTTCTTGCATTTTTAATTGTTTTGAGGGCCATATCTATCAATCTTTATCTGTGTGACTCTTTCCTTCTAATATCTTAATAATTTTTCTCTAAATTATAACTTTTAAATACATTCATTTTCTTTTAGTGCATTATGAAATGTTTATCTTATTTCTTCTAAACAGTGAAAAAACTGTTTTTTGTGTTTTTTTTTTTACTTTCCTTGAACATTCAAGAAGCCCAGGTGGCTCAGTGGTAAAGAACCTGCCTGCCAATGCAGGAGATGCAAAAGACTCAGGTTCAATTCCTGGGTCAGGAAGATCCCCTGGATGAGGAAATGGCAACCCACTCCAGTATTCTTGCCTGGAAAATCCCATGGACAGAGGATCCTGGCAGGCTACAGTCCATGAGGTCGCAAAAGAGTCAGACACAACAACTGAGAACATCCAATCTTCATTTAAACTTTAGAATCAGTCAAGATTTAGAAAATAACAAAGATTTCATTAACCTTTCTGGATTAATTTTTGGAGTACTGATATTGAGTCTTCTCATCTGGGAATGAGAAGATGAGGAGGGAGGGAGGAGCCTGGTAGGCTACAATGCACGGGGTCCCAAAGAGTTGGACACATCTGGGAATAGGTAACTATTATTTATGATTACAGTTTCTTCATATAAATCTTACACGTTTCTTGTTAGGTTTATTTCTACTTATGTTTTGTTGTAACAGAATGGCTTTTTCTTTGAATTAACTATTGCTATAAGGCAAGAGAGACCTTTTTCAAACACTGTATTAGTGCCTTTCATGTTACATTAACTCTTGTGTTTGAATGAATGAATGAGTGAATGATAATAGTTGATTTTCTTGGGTTTCTGGGTAGACAATATGTCCAAGTTTTTAACTACTGTAATTATAAGACTTTTTAGCAATTTAAAAAAAAAATTGCTTTGTAGGTTCATATTTTAAAGTATTCTTTGTCTTGCATACATATCAATATTAGATAAAATAGAAAAAGATAAAATTACAAAGCTATGATCTTCTGCAGAAATAAGAAATATTTCTCTGTACTTAAAAATGTTTGATTATGGAAGTTTTAAACTATGTACAAAAGTAGACTCAAGCTGCATATTCCCATCACCCAACTCCTGTTATGACCTCAGCCAGTATTATTTCTGATATACCTCTACCTTCTTCCTACCCCACCCTCCAGTGGGTTATTATGAAGCAAATTTCAGGCATACCATTTCATCCCTAAATATTTGAGTGTGTTTTCCCTTTAAAAAGTACTATTTTAGGGTGGTCTGTTGGCTAAGACTGGGCTCCCAATGAAGGGTGCCCAGGTTCAATCCCTAGAGAACTAGGGACTAGGTCCCACATGCTGCACCTAAAGCTCTGTGCAGCCAAATAAATAAATTAAGAAATAACATATATATATTTTAAAGTATTATTTTAAAGTTCTATACTGGGAGTTCCCTGGCAGTCCAGTGGTAAAGACACTGTGCTTCCACTGCAGGGGTCACAGATTCGATCAAAACCAAAGTGAAACCCCCCAAAAAAAGCTATAGACCAAAGATAATTGTAATACATTTTACCATAAGAAAGGTTCATTTAAAAAAATTCTATTGAACAATTAGAAAAATATAATCCAAAAGGAGAGAAGAAAAAGGGCAAGCTTGTAAAGTGCAGTATACTGACATGGGAACCTAAGAGTTAATAATAAAGTCTTTCAGGGAAATATGAATTCTTTCTTAAAACAAGAGATCATTTCCTATTAACCATACTGATAACATTTCAACAGTGTGCTAATATCAAGTACAGTAAAATGCAGAGTACTGGGAATTCTCTTAGATTTCTGGTGGGAGTATTAGCTCTTTGGAAAGTTATTTGGCAATATGTAATGCAGGTGAAGGTGATCAAACTTAATTCAGATACAGACAAGAAATTCTCACATATGTACTCAAGAAGATGTATACAAGACTTTTGTGGAACTCTGTAATAGCAAAAATCAAAGCCCACAAACAAACCCCAAATAATAAATGTTTAATAGAGATAAATTATAACGTGGTCTTGGGGCTTCCCAGGTGGCTCAGTGGTAAAAAATCTGCCTCCAATACAGGTGACATGGGTTCAATCCCTGGGTCGGGAAGATCCCCTGGAGTAGGAAATGACAATCCCCTCCAGTATTGTTGCTTGGGAAATCCCATGGACAGAGTAGCCTGGAGGGCTACAGTTCATGGGGTTGCAAAAGAGTCAACATGACTCAGCAACTAAACAGCTACAACAATATCAATAAGCAGTTAAAATGAATTATCTAGAACTACATATATACATACATACAGAAAGAGGTATACAACATGATACTATGCCCACAAACTTTATAAACATGTAGAAGATAGTGTACATTTGTATAGCTATATTATTCACCTTTTGTTTTTGTTGACTGTATAGAGCTTCTCCATCTTTGGCTGCAAAGAATATAATCAATCTGATTTTGATGTTGACCATCTGGTGATGTCCATGTGTAGAGTTTTCTCTTGTGTTGTTGGAAGAGGGTGTTTGTTATGATCAGTGCGTTCTCTTGGCAAAACTCTATGAGCCTTTGCCCTGCTTCATTCTGTACTCCAAGGTCAAATTTGCCTGTTATTCCAGGTGTTTCTTGACTTCCTACTTTTGTATTCCATTCCCCTATAATGAAAAGGATATCTTTTTTGGGTGTTAGTTCTAAAAGGTCTTGTAGGTCTTCATAGAACCGTTCAACTTCAGCTTCTTCAGCATTACTGGTCAGGGCATAGACTTGGATTACCGTGATATTGCATGGTTTGCCTTGGAAATGAACAAAGATCATTCTATTGTTTTTGAGATTGCATCCAAGTACTGCATTTTGGACTCTCTTGTTGACTGTGATGGCTACTCCATTTCTTTAAGGGATTCTTGCCCACAGTAGTAGATATGATGGTCATCTGAGTTAAATTCACACATTCCAATCCATTTTAGTTCCTGATTCCTAAAATGTCATCATTCACTCTTGTCATCTCCTGTTTGACCACTTCCAATTTGCCTTGATTCATGGACCTTACATTCCAGGTCCCTATGCAATATGGCTCTTAACAGCATTGGACCTTGTTTCCATCACCAGTCACATACACAACTGGGTATTGTTTTTGCTTTGGCTCCTTCTCTTCATTCTTTCTGGAGTTATTTCTCCACTGATCTCCAGTAGCATATTGGGGACCTACTGACCAGGGGAGTTCATCTTTCAGTGTCCAATCTTTTTGCCTTTTCATACTGTTCATGTAGACATTTTCCAGTAGATGTTAATTTGCCAACAAAGGTCCATCTAGTCAAGGCTATGGTTTTTCCAGTAGTCATGTATGGATGTGAGAGTTGGACTATAAAGAAAGCTGAGCACCGAAGAATTGATGCTTTTGAACTGTGGTGTTGGAGAAGACTTGAGAGTCCCTTGGACTGCAAGGAGATCCAACCAGTGCATCCTAAAGGAGATCAGTCCTGGGTGTTCACTGGAAGGACTAATGATGAAGGTGAAACTTCAATACAAGGACTAATGTTGAAGATGAAACTTCAATACTTTGGCCACCTGATGCGAAGAACTGACTCATTGGAAAAGACCCTGATGCTGGGAAAGATTGAAGGCAGGAAGAGAAGAGGATGACAGAGGATGAGATGGCTGGGTGGCATCACCGACTCAATGGACATGAGTTTGGGTAAACTCTGGGAGTTGGTGATGGACAGGGAGGCCTGGTGTACTGCATGCAGTCCATGGGGTCGAAAAGAGTCGGACACGACTAAGTGACTGAACTGAACTGATTATGCACTTCATAAATATGTAGAAAAAGAAAAATCTTAGAAGGGATGAAAGGGTTCATAGGGGCTTAAACTCTATAAAATTTTCCTTTTAAAGAATAAGATAGGGTAAATGTTGATATTTCTGAAAGCAGTGTATTAGGTAACTGTGTTACATTACTTTTATATTTTATGTTAGAAATATTTTAAAATCCCCCATGGTCCTTCTTTATTGTAAATAAACATTTTAGAATAGTTTTCAATTGGCTGAGAAGTTGCCAAGATAGTATAGACTTTTCTGTATACCCTGCATCCTATTTCCACTACTGTTAACATATTACATTATTAATACTATGGTACAGTTGTCAAAACTGAAGAACCAGCACTAATGCATACTATTAGCTAAAGTCCATGGTTTATTGAGATTTCTATTGTCCTTTTACTGTTCCAGGATCCCATCAGATACCACATTACTTATAATCATTATGTCTCCTGATGCTCTTCTGCTCTGTGACAGTTTCTCAGACTTTTTTATTTTTGATGACCTTGAAAGTTTTGAGAAATATTGGTCAGGTGTTTTGTAGAATGTCTCTCAATTTGTTTTTCCCCCTGGTTAGACTGGAGCTATGGATTCTGGGGAGAAAGACAACAGAAGGGAAACACTGTTTTCATCCCACAGGATCAAGGTTCATCTCTCAACAGGACTGATAATGCTAATTTGGATCACCTAGCTGAGATGGTGTTTGCCAGGTTTTTCCACCGGAAAGTTGATTTTTGTTTCCTCCTTCCATACTGTATTCTTTGGAGTCAGGTTACCAAATACAGCCCACACTCAAGTGGTGAGAAGTTAAACTCACCTCATAGAAAAGAGGAATAGTTCCCTAAGTTACCGGGAATTCTGCATATGGAAGATTTGTCTCTTATAGTTTTTATTTATTTATTCATTTTTGAATTTCATGTAATTTTCTTTTTTCTTTTTCCTATTGGAGTATAGTTGCTTTACACTGCTATGTCAGTTTCTTCTGTACAACAGAGTGAATCAGCCACATGTATACATATATCCCCTCTGCTTTGAATTTCCTTCCCGTTTACGTCACCACAGAGCACTGAGTTCCCTGTGCTATACAGTAGGTTCTCATTAATTCTCTATTTTATACATAGTAGTGTATATACATGTCTGTCCCAATCTCCCAATTCATCCCCTCTTCTCTCTTGGTATTCCATGTGTTCGTTCTCTACCTCTGTGCCTCTATTTCAGCTTTGCAAATTAAGATCAACTATACCACTTTTCTAGATCCCACATATGTACTGACATATATTTGTTTTTCCCTTTCTGATTTACTTCACTCTGTGTGACAGTCTCTGTTCCATCCACATTTCTGCAAATGACACAATTTTATTCCTCTTTCTGGTTGAGTAATATTCCACTGTATATACTTACAACGTCTTCCTCATCCATTCCAATGCTGATGGACATTTATGTGGCTTCCATGTCCTGGTTATTGTAAATAGTGCTGCAATGAACATTGGCATTTATGTATCTTTTTGAATTATGGTTTTCTCTGGATATATGGCCAGGAGTGGGATTGGTGCTTCCCTGTAGTTTCTTTTTAAATTAATGTTCTACATAACTCTGTATAGGTTGTTATTTGCCTTACTTCCCACAGATGTAACCCTCCAAACAGAAGTTTTGTTTGCTTGTTTTTACCATTGTTATACGTTCATTCCATACTGGAATGAAACAGAAATAGTAAATGGACTGATCTCACCTCTGACCATATTATAATCTTTTTATCTCTAAGTCTATAGCTATGGTTGAAGCAGCTACGATCATAATGGGGATTGAATCATGCAAATTGATTGAATATTAGTATTTAAAGGGTTCAACTAGTTTATTCTATTTTTCTACTGCCTGCCAGCATTTCACTTACGCTCACAATGAAAAAAGATGCCTTTCCTTTTAAAGTACACCTCAACCTCTCCTGGTAATATGTCACAGCACATTCAGGAGGAGATCCTTCTTTCTAATACTTTCCTGAGCCATGCCAAACTGAAGAGAGCCTATTGTAACTTCCTTCTGTTTCTCCCATGGTTTCAGATGAACTTATCGTAAAAATCTCCACATTAATCGTAAGATGTTGGTGTATCTCACAACAGCTTTTTACTTTATGGAATGTCTTCCAGTTTATACAGGGCTTTCTTACATAGTTTCAATTATAAGTAATTTTTCTGTAACCTTGATTTTCCTAATACTCAGTTTAGGGTCACAAGTGAGAGCCTGTTAACATGAATGCAAACAATTTTGTCACTTCTGCCTACCGGTGAGAGATTCTCTGACAACATCCTTCTGTTCTTCATCCAGCTCAGGCACCTTTTAGGTATTCCTAGGAGGTGGATCACAAGTCATTCCAGGCTGCTGCTTCCTGCCACCACCTTCAGGACTCTGTGACTGTCACTGTATTCCAAGCTTTTGTTTGCCAATCTTGCTACTTCCACTGTTCTCTGAGGGTAAAATTATCCAAGAGCCCCAGCAGAGTTCTCAGGATTCTCCTCATAGTCTCCCTTATCAGGGAGGAATATCTTTCCCAGAATTCCACCTCCACACTTTCTCTTCCTCAATGGCATTCCCTTCAGGCACCCTGGTGGGAATGGGGTGCTATGCTAATGCCTGGGTGGCGAGTAAGGCTGAGTACCTGGCATTTTTAGCCTCTATGGTGGTGGGTGGGCTCTCTACATAAAGTAGAAAGGAGAGGAAATGGGCTTTGGGAAGACAGTTCACGGCCACTGCCATGGCCCACTCAACTGCAACAAACTTTTATTCCATTATAAACAATTAAAAATGTGTAGAATTCATTTACAGAGCTTCCCAAATGGTGATAGTGGCAAAGAATCTTTGCCTGCCAGTGTAGAAGATGCAAGAGACATGTGCTGTGACATATTGCCAGGAGAGGTTGAGGTGTACTTTAAAAGGAAAGGCATCTTTTTTCATTCTGAGCGTAAGTGAAATGCTGGCAGGCAGTAGAAAAATAGAATAAACTAGTTGAACCCTCAGGTTCAATCCCTGGGTTGGGAAGATCCCCTGGAGTAGGAAACGGCTACCCACTCCAGTATTCTTGCTTGGAAAATTCCATGAACTGGCGACTACAGTCCAGGATGTCGCAAAGAGTCAGACACAACTGAACACACACACACATACACACACACAACTCATTTACATGAAATTTCATCTATCCCTCAAGGAAGACAACCCCAAGATTATGCAGCTCTGTCCTCCAGCTCCAAGTCCAGGACCTCTGGGACTATGCAGTTTTCTCTTTCAGATCTGAAATGATTCCTCGTGGACCAGAAACCTGGAGTTTCAAGGCAAGTTAACTGTCTCCAACATATCCAATATACCAGTGTTTCTCAAAGTGCAGTTTACACCAGCAACAGCAGTGTCACCACAGAACTCGTTGGATGTGAAAATTACTGACTGGGCCACATCCCAAAACTATGAAATCAGAAAATCTGGGTTATACCTGTGAAATTGCTGATACAATGTAATTTTAAAGGTTTGGGGGCCTCAAACTATAGGGAAAGCTGTCTTCTCTTTTGTGTTATTACTTTCCTAAGCAAAAAAAGGAAAGAAAAAAACGATAGTGGTTCCTGAGAAATAACTGCTAACTTTAGAACTCTGTATATTAAGCAGCCTGTTCTTTCTCAGTAGCAGTACAATAAAATGGTTAGAAACTTAGGGTTTGATTTTTGAGTGCCTGGATTTCAATCTTACTGCTGCCACACATAAGCTGTGGGACCTTAGGCGAGTTAAAATCTCCATGCCTCATTTTCATTACCAGCAAAATTAGAAACTAACAATATAGTCCCTTAAAGGGATTGTGTGAAAATTGATTTAATGTATTTAGCGTTTAGAATTGTACTGGCCCTTTGTTTAAAAGTGACAGCAATATGTAATATTTAAGTAAATATAATATTTACCTTATATCCCCTATTGGTAAGTCTGTTGATGTTAAGAATAAAACAAGTTCTTTTTAAAAAAAATCTCCTCCAGCATCTAGCAAGCTGAAACAAATGCTAGATATTAAAAAAATGACAATGTGAGACATAGAGTGCATGTACAAAAAAATGAATTTAAGTTGTAAATGCAATTAATTTAAATAAAAAGACCTCTTGGTGTAAAAAAAAAAAGAGAAAGAAACTCTGGGTTGGATCTACCACTTTGTGTTTACTACACTTTCCCTGTGACTCTGATGCATACTGATGTTTGAGAATCACTGCAGAAGACAAAGCCAGAAAAGTAAGTGTAAGTACAATAACACTTCCATTCAGGAAAGGAAATATGGGACTTCCCTGGTGGTCCAGTGGTTGAGAGTCCGCCTTCCAATGCAGGGGACATGGGTTCTATCACTGTTCGGGGAACTAAAACCCCACAGGCCAAGGGCAACTAAGCCCACATGCTACATCTAGAGAGGCCTGTGTGTACCCACCACCAGGATACAGCATAGCCAAAATAAATAAGTAAAATTTTAAAGACATGAATATAGAAAATATACATGTAGGAATCATGCTCTTTCCTTTCAAAACAAAAAAGGATGAGAAAATATGCGGTGGACACTGCTCCTGAGCATATAGCACACCCCATTTTTCTTAGTTTTGCTGTGTAACAAGACTCAGTGGCACACATTGGCAATGATCTGTGGTTCATGCGCTTTGGCCACGTGGGCTGGGCTCAGCAGGGCTTACCTGTGGCCCTATGATCAACTGCAGGTACGCCTTGCAGTTGGCTGGGTTTTGCCGGGAGTGATGAGGGTAGCTGGGCCACATCTCTCCTCATCTAGGAGTCCAGCTCCCACTGAATCACAAGACGGTGGTCTCAGAGTTTCCAAAAGCAGAAAGAAAGAGGATAAGCAACAAGCACTTTCCAAATCTCTGCGTCATGTTCGCTATTGTCTCATCAGTCAAAGCAACCATATGGTCAAGCCCCATGTGTAGGAGGGGGGTCTACACAAGGATCATGAATACTTGTGATGAGGGGGTGCACATTTTTGCAGCCATTTCTGCAAACAATTCACCATACCACCTGACAGGATTAGTGAGGGTGCCCTACCTTGGCAGATGAAGTAAGTTTGATAGTCTGGCAGCCTCTGGTTTGGATCTCCAGGATAGCATAGTTATTCATTGTCCTTCACTGGCATACTATGCCATGCTACTAGATATGGACTTCAAGTATATGTCTTTCTTGGGGGCTGCATGGTTTGTTGCTGTGTCCCTATTGGTGGGAGTTGTGAGTTAGAGATTAAGTGTTGAACAGCTAGAAGCAGTTACAGCCAGATTTGGAGTGTCTTTGGCAATACATCAGCTGCAAAATCTTAGTGGGCTTCTGGACTATTCAATCCAGTGAATTCTACGGGCCGATAAAGAAGGTAAAGATTGTGTCTAGACCTGTGCTGTCCAATGCAGTAGTCACTAGCCAGAATTAGTCATTGAACACTTGAAATGTAGCTAATCTTGAGATGTGCTATTTCTTCTTACTTCCTGATATAACTACTAGAATATTAACATTACATCTCTGGTCACATTGTATTTCTGTTGGTTGGCAGTTAATCTGCCTTGAAGCCTGAGACTTTTGGCCTCGTATTAATTGTTCTTTCCAGTAAATAACACCTTCTCTTTTAGCTTAAACGTGTGTTCCTTGAAACAATTTAAAAAATACATATTTATTTTTTGGGCTGTTTTGGGTCTTAGCTGCAGCATGTGGGATCCAGTTCTCTGACCAGGGATCGAACCTGGGCCCCCTGCATTGGGAGTAGGGGAGTCTTAGCCACTGGACCACCAGGAAAGTCCCTCTTGAAACAATTTGAAAGTGGTTCTCTGGAGAGGGAGAATTCCAAGAGACCAAGGATAAGCTGCCTGTCTTTCTAGGACCTAACTTCGGAAGTCACATAGCGCCATCTGTATCATACTCTACTGGTCAAAGCAATCAGAAGCCCAGCCAGATTCAGGGAAGGGAACATGGACCTCAATTTTTATTTTTGGTTGCACTGGGTCTTCACTGCTGCACAAGGGCTTTCTCTCATTGTGGCAGCAGGGGCTAGTTTCTAGTTGCAGTACGGGACTTACTGGGGTGGCTTCTCTTTTTGTGGAGGACGGGCTCTAGGCAGGTGGGCTTAGGTGCATTAGTTGCCTCTCAGCACGTGGTATTTTCCCAGACCAGGGATCGAACCCATGTCCTCTGCATTGGGAGGTGGATTTTTTTTTCTTTTTCTTTTTTTGTATTTATTATTTTTTAAAAATTAATTATTAAAGATTATACCTGTACAATATTGAGAAGTATAGAACAAAAAACACAATTATTGGAGGACAACTGCTCTACAATAGTGTGTTGGCCTCTGCCACAGATCAACACAAATCAGCCACACCTATGCATATGTCTCCTCCCTCTAGAACACCCCATCCCATCTCCTTCCCCATCCCATCCCTCTAAGTTGTCACAGAACACTGGGATGGGCTCCCTGTTTTACACAGGAAATTCTCACTTGCTATCTATTTTACATACAGTAATGTATATGTTTCCATGCTATTCTCTCAATTTGTCTTACTCTTTCCTTCCCCCACTGTGTCCACAAGTCTGTTTTCTATGTCTGGCAGGTGGATCTTAGCCATTGGACCACCAGGGAAGCCCTGGACCTCACTTTTTTGATGGGAGGAATGTCAACAAATTTGCCACCTTAGGAAAAAAAAAAACCTGCCACAGTCCTCATTGTAAACCAGACAGACATACTTACATTCCCACAGATTCTTCTTACATTGTTGCAGTTAAAAGGAAATTTCAAACTCTACTACTCAATCCGGCATGATGTTACACTCCTTTTTTCAAGCTGAAATTCTTTTCTCAGCCTAAGAAAAAAATTTCCCCCCTTCCAGCCCATGAACTACTAAATAGATGCTGAGGCTTTAACTCTCAAAGTACCAATTTTGGATCAGCATGGGAGGGGAAGAAAAATACTGGAATTCTATCAAACTGTATGGGGAAATTTGGTATTTACATAAAAGAGACAATACTATTAAAGAATGGCAATTTAAGGCAACTGTCCCAGTAGTTTGTGGTAAAAATACACACAGGTCTGGACTTCCCTGGCGGTACAGTGAACTCAAATCCGCCTGCCAATGCAGGAAGCATGGTTTTAAGCCCTGGTCTGGGAAGATTTTTACCTTCCATGGGCAACTAAAGCCCACGGCCCACAACTACTGAAGCCCAAGTGCCTAGAGCCTGCGCTCCACAACAAGAGAAGCCATTCAAAGAGAAGCCTGTGCAAGGCAATGAAGAGTAGCCCCATCTCATCCAACTAGAGAAAGTCAGCACACAGCAAGAAAGAGCAACCAAAAATTTAAAAATAAACACATAAGTAGTAAAAAATACATACAGGTCTGGATCTTTATGTTGAATTAAAATACTAATACTTTTGGAACACCTATTAATGATACATCGAGGATGATAAAAAGAAAAAGAAGACGAAGTTCTCCTTCTGGGAAGAGGTCAGAAGTCTAGGCGGGAGGACGCAGATTCTCCTCCTTCTGTCTTAAATGCTAGAACTGAAATAGAAACATAGCTTGCCAGGCTCTGCTGTCCATGGGATTCTCCAGGCAAGAATATTGGAGTGGGTTGCCATGCCCTCCTGCAGCGGATCTTCTGGACCCAGGGATTGGAACCTGAGTCTCTTACATGTCTTGCTTTGGCCGGCGGCTTCTTTACCAATTAGCGCCACCTGGGAAGCCCCTTAGACACAAAGAGCTCCTGGTAAATGTGACCCATTTACCACAGGAAGCCCCAGTGAAAAGACCTGCCTGAGTTCAAGTCATTATGAATGGGTGGTGTCAAATAGTCCGGGAAACGAAGCAAGGGACAAAAGCATACACTATTAAGTGCAGAGAACTGGAAAAAGCAAGGCTTGGGGCCCCTGAAAACTCCTTCCTCGCGAGTTCATAAAAGGTAAACAAACGTCCGGGTTCACAGCAACCCAGTGAGCCCATTTCGCTCGAGAGAAATCGTGGCAGCGGGCTTGGACTCGTAGTTTCAGGAATCTCCCAGTAGAGGGCGCCATCAGCCCGGGAGTCCGCCTCTTGACTCGCCTGCGGAGGCGGTGCGTCCTGGGTCCGGGGGCGGGGCCGCCGGGCTCACGTGACCCTTGCTCATGGCGGCGGCGGCAGCGGCGGCGCTGGAGGCGCTCGGCGGCCGGAGCCGGATCCTGTAGCCGGGGTGTGGGCCGCGTCAGTCCGTCCCTCCTTCGGCCCCCTCGTTTGTCTTCCGGAGTGTGGCTGGTAGAGCCGGGATGGCGGAGCGAGGCCTGGAGCCCTCGCCGGCTGCGGTGGCGGCGTTGCCGCCCGAAGTGCGGGCGCAGCTGGCGGAGCTGGAGCTGGAGCTCTCGGAGGGTAGGAGCCGGGCGAGGGAGCGGGCGCCCGGGCGCCGCTGCGGATCGCGGCGAGGGGAGACCAGGTCCCCACCGCGCGCCCTGGTGGCCGTGCGGGCAGAGGGGAGGAGCGTGCCGGAAATCTGGCCTGGGCTTCACGTGAAGGGTCGCTCTCCTCCCCTCCTACCCCGGAAAGTGGCTTTCCCTGTGGTTCATTGTGTTCTCTGGGAGGGAGAGAGCCGGGGCTGAGGGGAGAGGTCTTCCTCAGGCTCGGGCTGCTTCCGCGCTCCCTGCCCCCCGAAACCCCAGACAAAGCTGTGTCCTCCCGCTTCAGGCTTCTGCCCGGGCGCCGGGGCACGGTGGGGCGGGGTGGGGGTGAGGCCGCCCGCGGGGTGGCTGACAGCTTGCTCCTGTACTCTCTTCCAGGGGAGGGCCCCAAGCCTGTTTCAGCTCCCCTTCCCCCCTTCAGAAAGAGAGAGACACAGGGGAAATCCGCCAGCATTTCTTCTTCCTTGTTTAACAATGCGAGATGCCTCCCCAGTGACAGGAGTGAGATAGAAGCGGGGTGGGCCGTTGAGGGTCCTAAGGAGGCCAGAAGCAGTGGTATTAACCCAGAGAGAGGCACTCGGGGCGGCTTTTAGACCACCTTTGTCAAAAGGGTTCCCCCCCCCGCTCGGTGCCTGTATTCGGGCTGAATTTTCCGCATCTGATCACCTTTTGGAATCGTAGAAGAGGAAAGGAGAGAGGTGGCTACCGGTTACATGCAAATCCTGGCCGGCACGGTCTTTCTTTTGACAATGGATTGTTACAAGGACGCCTGGATTGGTTTTGAGAATTAGAAGAATGAAATAAATCGAGCCACTATTATTCGAGAAGTCCCTGGACAACAATGAGAGAAACGTTGCTCTGTTGTGGGCATGTGATCAGGCTTCTTGTGCAGTTGTGATCAGTTCTCCATAAAGTTCCTGTTTTTGTCACAGGCTGCCTCTGAGACAAAAGCAGCATTTTCTCCAAGCTTGATGTCAGTACTGTGGTGGTGCCCCCAGAGTTGCATATTCTTCTTGAGTTCTTTGCCAAAGGCCCTCTGTCTCCACTAGCATTTTTCAAGTGGATTAAAAATTGCTGATTGGAAAAGAAGAATGTGACAAGTTCCCGGGAGAGTTTTGACTTTTTGTTTACTTATCAGGGCATTCTCTCTACACACCCCTCCCCCCATCCTTTACAGTAAAAAACCAGAAGTAGATTTGAGTGTTATAAAGTCACTTGGGCATGGAGGGAAATAATTATTTTTAATAACCCTGTTAGGGTTTCCCAATATATAGGGAGGTGCCCTTTTCACTTGCACTCAATTTGCAACATATTATTTTTCAGTTAATCAGTTGGGAAGTTACTCTTTGGCCAGTCCCCAGTATCAGTTGTGTTGGATGAGTCTGTTTCTGTGAAATGTTCAGGGCATTGCTGTCTTGATTCTACCTCTCAAAATACCTCATTCTTCTAGACTAAAGCATTGTCATTCAGTCCATGATGACTTTCATTCAAATTGGACTTTTAAAGCAAGTTAGAGTAACACATCAGCTATCTTTGATTAGCTAGAAGGAGAGAAGTTTGGCTGGATGTTTGCGTCAGAGAGATTAAAAATAGGAGTTAATTGCTTTTACATGGAGAGGGAAATCCTGCAGGCTCCTTATTCTTGGTATATCTGCTTCCAGCTGATTACTGTTTACTTCTCTGGTTGTTTCTAGAGATGATTCCAAGGAACTGTTTCTAGGACTCATACTGGCTAGCTCACTTTTCTCTCCTTGAAGAAGGTGTGAAGCTCCTACAGACTGTAAGGCTAAGGCTTCAGCATTTTTCAGGACAAGTGCATGGTTTGTTTCCTGTTGCAGGATTGTTTTGGTTTGGCATGTGACTGAGATCTGAAATGGTTTCTTAAAGATTTGTACTACATTATCCGGTATTTCATCTCTTTTAGCGATGGAAAACTGGAAAAAATACAGTTGGAAAACCTCAGGCCTGCAGTGTCAGCATCTTGACCATCTGTTTGTCTCTCTTGCTTAAAGTACAGAGAATGGTTGACTGGAGAAGTAGGTAGACATTTTTAGGAATTCAAGTGAAGTTGAAACCACCCCCCCCCCCCCAAATCTATAGCCCAGTGTTATTTGTGATGTCTGTTAGCATATTTTGAAGGGACCTTTGTTTGTTTTACATCTTCTCTACAGTTACTGCTCTGGCAAAAGTACTTTTTTCTTTCGGGAAAAAGAGAGCTACTTTTAAGTATGTGTTTGCGTGTGTGGTTGGCTTTGGTGCTCTCATTCCTCGATTTTATGCATTTTTCTCGGTTCAGGCTGTAGTGGGTCCTAATTATAGCGGTTGCCTGAGCTGTATGCCGTTAAAGAATTTTCTTTGTGCTCACTTGTGTTTTCAGCTGCAGGCCTGGGCCGCAGATGAGCCAGCTCTGCCGGAACGCAGGTTGTGCCTCCCTGGGCCGTTTGCCGCAGAGCGCGCCGCAGAGCCAGCGCTGTGGCTGCCGCTCCGCTCGGGCAGGTCACTGGACTTGGTACTTCAAGCCGCCTGCTTTCGCAGCAGGAAGAACAGGCCAGCACTGTCCGGAGAAGCACTGAGAATTGAACTGGCACCTAGTCACAAGCTTTTCTGTAGACTAATTGAATAGATAGAAGGTTTCTATAAGTATTCTCATAACTGAAATTTTTTCATGACCTACATGTCCTGTTATATTGTTTATATATTTGGCAATGAGCTCTGTTGTCTGAACTTAAATCATATGTTTTAGACAAATGTATGCACATAAAATAACACTAATGATGGGAATTTGTTTAAATTTGTCTGATAATATGTTGTATTTGTGTTATGATTTGATATGTTATGTCATTTGAGCCTCACTTTTTTTTTTATTTAACAGAAGGGAAAACCAAGACTCAGAAAGGTTAAGTGTTTTGTCAGTGAGTATTAGCTGCTCCCTAATTAGTGCCAATAGCTTAAGCTGCCATATTATTATGGCATCTGCTATCATTGTATGACTTAAATATCTGAATAGTTATTGCACAAGCTATTAAGTCTAATTTTTACTTTAAGCAAATGCTACAAAACAGTTGTACGCCGGGACTTCCCTGGTGGTCCAGTGGCTAGAACTCCAGGCTTCCCGTGCAGGGACCCAGGATCGATCCGAGAGCAGGGAACTAGATCCTGTGTACTACAGCTAAGACCTCGTGCAGCCAAATAAATACTAAAAAAAAATAATAACTTTTATTAAAAAAAAAACTTGTATGCCATAATTCTAAAGAGTCTTATTGTCTTTCTGAAATCTCTTTAAAAATCTGTCATTCACTTATTTGATTGGCAGACATTTATTTTCTGCTTACTGTGTGCTCAGGACACAGGGTTAGCAGGGTACTGTGTTAGCTTTCAAAGAGCTCTGAGTCCGAAAGGGAAATTACTTAAAAATGCCAGCAAAACAGTTCATGAGACCAAAGGGTACTTAAGAGTTTGTACAGAGACTGCCTTCTAAGAAAAGAGGAAACTGTCTGCTTTATCGCTGTGAAAAAGAAACAGCACAGAACCAGAAGTACAGAACTGGACGCTGGTAGAGGGGGCTGTGATTAGCTTGGCAAAGCTCAGTCCTAAGCGTGAAGGAAGGAAGGCTGGCTGTGGTATCTCGAGGAGGGGGTGGGGGTGGGAGCCTTTCTGCCTGAGAACAGTCCCAGGGTGACAACTGGAAAGGTATTTAAGATAAAATAACACTTGCAGGAAGGGATCCTCCCTTTGCTTGTTTGAACACTTCTCTCAGCACACACACAACAGACCCAGACGCATCCTCCCTTTCTCCTGTCTGTTTCATCACATAACTCAGGGTCCTCAAAGCGGGGTACAGGCCGGCCTTGAAGGTGGAGGGTTAAGACACGGCCGCTTCCTAAGGGTTGAAGTGCACCCCAGTAGAAGTTGGGCAGAGGACTTGAAGAGGAAAGGGGAAAGATGCTGAATTGAGATTGTGCTGCAGTCTCCAAGCTGGGAGTTTAGAATTAAGCTACCAGAGAACTGGTGAATCCTTCTTGCTTTACTTATCATGGAAAAGTGTGGCCACTCCTCAAATATGTAGCATAGTCATGAATTCACAAGAAACACCTTTATCAGAAAGTGACATCTAAGCAGTTGTCTCTTCTAGTGTTAGAAGTACTAAGGAAGGCATGTTTGTGGGTTTTTGAATAACCCAAACCGGGCATTAGCCAAGTGGTTTATTCTCAGGAACTTGTGTATCTTTTTTTTTTTTTTTTGGTGGGCTGTACTCAGCTTACGTTGGAACGCTTCTTTAGGAATTGCTCATCAGAGCCTGTGACACATAGCTCTGCAAACCCTGATGGTGGCAGTTTTTAATTCTTTGAGGGTAGAGTTTCATTTTGTAGGTCACTCGGTGTCAAGTAGAGAAAAGCTGGTGGATGTTCTCTTGGAGTCCAAACTAGCTGTGAATGAAAAAAATTAGAGTGATTGTAAATAGGTTTTATTTTTGACTGTCAAAAAGCTAGAATGGTGGTAAACCGGTTTTGAGGGGAGTTCCAGAAAGTAGTGACAGACAAACTCATTGGAAGGATGATTCACTTTACTGTAAAGGATGGCGCTTGTTTAGACATTCTAGTTCTATGTACTGACATTTTGAAAAATTTATCTCGCCGTTTGACAGTCCCATAACATTGAGGGGAGTTTTTGAACAAGAGAAATCTCTAATCCTTCCCTCTTAGCACAGTGCTTGATGGCAGCTTTCTTTCCTGGTCTCTGTGCGGATTAGCGCCTCGGGGTTGAAAGTTCAGATGATTGGCTAAAAAGGGCCTTCATATGTTTGTATCATAATGATTACAGTCCTTCACGGTTCTCATGATTAATCAGGAATGCTCTTTGAAACACTCCTTCCTGCTCCTCTGCACCATTTCTCACAGTTCTTTAAGAATTAGTTGAAGTTCTACCTTTTTTCTAAACCTGCCCCTGACGACTGTGAGCTCTCTTGCTCCAAACCTTACATCATTTACATTTTTACCAGTCATAGGTTTTTTAAATTATATAAGTTGTTTTTCATTTCACCTCAGTGTAAACTCTTGCAGAGGTCATTCTTTAAGTCCTTTAAACAACTGCTGACCAATTTCTTTCTTATGAGTGCAGTAAATTTTTGCTCACCTCATTTAGATGTGAATTGAAACATAAAGTCTCTGTCTTGGGGATTTGATCTTGGCACGAGGCAGGGTTGTATGATCATTTGAGGAGTGTGGGCTTCGGCATCTGGTGGGCTGGCATCCAAGTCCTGGCTTTCACTCAGCTCTCTGACCTTGGACGGACTGCCTAACCTCCCTTGTTTTAGTTTCTTACATTCTTAAATAGGAACAGCAACTTAACCTGATTAGAGTTGTAAGGTGGTTTAAAAAGAGATCCTAGGAAAACAGCTGAGCGTGGTGTGTGCATGCAGTTAGTGCTGCGTATGTGTAATCTTTATTGTTTCTGATAGTGAAGAGATGCGTAAGTGACTTGGCTGTTTTTAATATCTTCTGTTACTTAGCAGAATATGGTTATGTTTGAAGTGATGAATGGAATCAATTTGTGTAATTCTTTTCTGTAAGTAAGACTTGACTCCTCCATCAGTTGCTCCTGTCGGCACCCTCTACCCTTGTTCAACACGTGTTGAGTCACGGCAAGCAGTTGACTAGAGCAGAAAAGAGTAGCTGGTTTGTTTCACACAGGCATCTGGCATGTGTGCATTTCCAAGCCTGTAGGTTCCGGCAAATGGCTCTGACATTTAAGCATGGTTTCTTAGATTCAGCCGTCTCCAAGCTGTGAAAAGGCACATGTGGATACTCAGCCTTCACTTGCGTTTTGACTCTTCTTATTCCTCCATTTGTCCTTAGTGAACAAATCTTTTGAATTCCTCCTTCAAAACTTTCCTTGCATCCACTTTTCCTTTGAGTTGCGTTTATCTCCAGCCTTGCTCAGTCCTTTGTCTTTAGACCTAAGAGTCAGCTCTAGATTGATCTTTTTTTTTTTATCTTTTAAAAACACTGCTTTGATCTGAAACCATTGGTAAATCCAAGACTCTGTAACTCATTGTTTTTAAATTCTGAGATTTGCGAAAGCAGGGATGGTCTTCTGTATCCTTTATGCCTAGAGTCTAACTGAGTGCTTTTATGCACATCAAATAGTCCATCTTTCTTGGTAACTATGTCATAGATGTTTAAGTAAAAGTTTTTCATGTTTTTGTGGTTTTTTTTTTTTTTTTAAATATTTATTTGTCTGCACTGGGTCTTAATTGTGGCATACAGGTTCTTTGGTTGTGGCATGCAAACTCTTAGTTGAGTTTGATCTAGTTCCCTGACCAGGGGTCGAACCCAGGCCTCCTGCTTTGACAGCACGGAGTCTTAGCCACTGGACCGCCAGGGAAGTTCCTCATATACTTGTGTTTATAGTGAATAAGTCACCTTCCCTTGTGAATGCTCTTCTGTGAACAGAATATCTTCTGAAAGGCCGTTTCTTTGCAATTCTGTAGCATCACAGCTGACAGGATCTTTGGATACGTGGGTTGGCTTTAGTGGACCTGGAAATGCTGAAGTCATGTGTAGAATTTTGGGTGTGCTTCTATGCCTTTTTGGGAGCAGAGTCTCCAGATTCCATCAGTTTCTTACAGCGGACTGTGAAGCAAAGTTAAGAACCAAATCTGTGGACTTCCCTGGATGTCCAGTGGTTAAGAATCTGCCTGTTAACTCAGGGCACATAGGTTTGATCTCTCGTCTGGGAAACTAAGATCCCACATGCCGTGGGGCAACTAAGTCCATGTGAGTAGAGCCCATGCTCCGCAACGAGAAGCCATGACAGTGAGACCTCTGCACTGCAATGAGTAGGCCCCGCTTGCCGCAACTAGAGAAAGCCCACACATAGCATTGAAGACCCAGCACAGCTAATAAATAAATAAATAAATAATATTGGTGGGGGGGGTGGAAAGAAGGCAGCAAAGGAGAATGGCTGCTAACTTAGCCCCTCCTTCCCACTGTGCTTTAAAAAAAACCAACCAACTCTGTATGACCAGTTTTCATTATTACTAGTTGGTAAGGGGGGCCAGACTCCCTGAGCCTCTCTCTTCAACACTCACAAATTTATCTCTTTCAGTTCCCACGTTTCCTTTTTTCTCAGAGTTCCCTTTCCTTCTTTTCTCAGAGGAAGAGCTGTCACCCTCCGGTTCTGCAACTTATCCCTCTGACTGTGCTCTTAGTCCCATCCCTTCTCTTCTGGGATCTTGGGATCTTACTTTATTGATTGCTCTATTCATTTGCAGTCTTCTGTCTGTCTTTTCCTCTCATCTTTAGCCTCTCACTTAACGCTTGACTCCTGGCTCCTTCGCTTCAGCCTATGAAAGTACTAAAGTTTCTCTCATCTTAAGAAAAGCATCTTCCCACAGTCCTTTGTTGGAACCTGTTTGCCCTTGCGTACTGGTGTTCTCCTCCTCTCATAGATCCTTTATTTCTTACTTTTGCTCACTCTTCAGTCCATTGCTTTTTCCTCATCAAGCCTCCGAAACAACTGTTTCCAAGGCCACTAGTGACTTCTGATTTCAGACTGAAAAGGACCCACAGTATACAGCATCTTTCTCTGCAGCATTGGATACCATGCTCCATTATCTTTATAGGAAACTTCCTTCTTCCTTAGCTTTTATGGGGTCATGTCCTTCCATCTCCCTAAATGTTCCTCCTTCAGCTCTCTCTCGGGCTTCTTTTTCTTTCTCCCAGTGTGGGTGTTCCTGTATCGTCATTAGCCTTCATCTCACTTCACATACACTTGCTAAGTGATTGCACCGATGCCCAGGGCTTCACTCTCTTGGCTGGGAGATGGCTTTCTAGTCTGTATCTTTAGTCTTGACTCCCATCTGCTGCCTTGATTCCCATTGATTCCCCCTAGACAGCTGTAACTTAGTAGATCCTAAACTGTACTCCTTGTTTCAGGCTGCTCCACAAATACTTGGGGGTCATCCTTAACTTCTAATGAGTCAGTAAGTCCTGTCGATTCTGCTTCCTGCCCTCCATCAACATTGTTTCTGCCTCTGTTTAGGCTCTTACCATCTTTTGCTGAGACTGTTGGCAGTAGTCTCCTAACTTGTCTGCCTGCCTTCAGTCTCTTTTCCCGCCTAGTCATCCTTCTCTATTCTGAGATAGAATGATCATCCTGAAACACAGATCTCATTGTGTCCTTTTGCCTGAAAATTTTTTTTTGGCTTCCTCTATCCACAGGATAAAATCCAGGCATCTTTTGTGTATCAAGACCTTTTTACCCTCCTTCCTCTGCCTTCCACAGTTTTGCTCTTGTCTCTAGCCATGCTGAACGACTTGGCCTTCCCTGAATGCATGGTACTTTTTCACTTCCATGCCATTGTGTTGTAGGGGGCTTCTCAGGTGACTTAGTGATAAAGAATCCACTAGGCGATATGGGTTTGATCCTGGGGCAGGAAGATTCCCTGGAGTAGGAAATGGCAACCTACTCCAGTATTCTTGCCTGGAAAATTCCATGGACAGAGGAGACTGGAGGGCTGCAATCCGTGGGGTCACAAAGAGTCAGAGATGACTGAGTGAGCACGCACGTCGTTGTGTTGTACGCGTCACCCTTCTCTGAGAAACGCCCACTCTGACATACTCTTCCCTTTTCCTGCCTGGTTGACTTCTTCTCCACTCAATTTCCTGTAAGACGCCAACCTTTCGTAAGCTCTCTTAAGAAGTTAAGGTCTCTGTATAAGTAACCATCAATTACTGAGTGCTTATTATGTAACAGGGTTTATAAACTGTATACCTGCCAAGCCAGGTAAGTAGGTGCTGAATAAATTGCTCCTATTATCATGATGAGGAGGGAACTGAGCTAACAAGAAGCACCTGAAGCTTGAGAGGCATGCAGGGTGTGCCAGAGCCGCCCGTTACACATGACCTGGTCTTTCCCCTTCTCCCTGCCAGCAGCAGCAACATCTGATGTGAGTGGCAAAGGAGAGAGAACACAGCTGGGTTCGAGTCCTGTCTCCCCTGCTTACTCTGTGACCTTGGACAAGTCTTTGAAGTGTGCTTCTAATCCTAACAACTCCTAAAGATCGTGTGTTGTTTCCATTCTGTAGAGACTTGTTAAGGAACGTGAAGTCTGGAAGTACAGTGTGCTGGGGTTGGAACCCAGGTCGGCTTGGCTCCAAAACCCATGGTGTTTCCATACTGGTTCCATCTCTCTGAATCACGTTGTTTCAAGTAATTTCAGCAGAATTCTCTTCCATCTTAACTCTTGGGCCCCCTTTTCTTAGGATACAGTGTCTTTGGTGTTTGGGAGTAGGGCTCCCTGGAGAGAAAGAATGGAAATGTTCCATCTTATTCTAGGAGAAATAGATAGGAATAGGAGTGAGGTTATTCTTGACCTTGCTTTGCCAGAACTCTGGGGAGTTAGCACTCTAAAATGTGTTTGGAGAAGTTCCATCAGCCTAACTTCTGGCAAGGTGTGACTGCTTTATTTCTTAAAAGAACTAAAGATATTGGGTAAAATCCCTTCAAGATTGTGTATCTGTAAAGTAAGAGATAATTTTATGTACTTATAATTTGATATGAAATTAATTTTTCTTCCTTGAATTGAGATGGGGATGATGAAAAGCTGAAAAGGGGAAATCCAGAAAGAAAATATTTGGAATGCTATACAGGTCAACCCTAAATGAAAGCCCACAGGACGTCTTTGAAAGGTCCTTGTGTCCTGGACTTGTTTTTTTCTGAGCTTCAGGTTGAGTATTGTGGTTCTGTTCTGCTTCAGAAAGAATTTTTAGTTTTGCTTTATTTTTTTCCTTAGGCTATTTATGTTTAATTTAAAAATTAATGTTTAAACTAATGTAGGTATTTCTGTAGATGACATATACTTTTAATTGATTTTTTGGGAGTTCTCTTTTTTTTATGAAGGAATAGTGCTCTAATATCCCTTTTTTTTTTTTAGAGGATTCTTGTTTTTAGGGATAGATTAAAGTGGCTGTAGGATTTTCTTTCTTTCTTCTTAAGGACCTTGGGTTATGTTGTCTCAGTTTATTCATAGGCTGGAACCTTGTGGGTTTTAACTTAGGTCAGACATTCTAACTTAGGTCAGACATGAATGCATTATGGTGTTGGCCATTCTTGTCAGGAATCGTTAGGAGAAGCTTCTGATAGTCTCTTGTTTAGTTGATCTGTGACTTTTTTAAAAATTGAGATGTAATTGACATACAACATTATATTTATTACTTTCTGGAGTATGACATAATGATTTGATATTTCTGTATGTTGGGAAATGATCACCTTAGTAAATCTCATTAACATCTATCACCATACAGAGTTTTCTTTCTTGTCTTAAAACTGTAAAGAGTTGTCATTCTTACTTTATTGGGCTTCCTTTCTGGTTTGGAGAAACTTTCATTTTTAAATTGAACATGTAGCAAAACCTCTGGTGAGTTTTCCTCCCGTGGTTCTTTGCTTACTGTTTTCTTCAAGGAGACCAAGGGGAGTCCTAGAAGAGAACTTCCTGTTTAAAGAAAAGACAGCTTCCTCATTTGTTGGTTCTCTGAACTCTTTAACTTCTAATGTTACTCATATATTTTAGCTATTTTTCAGATGATCTGAAAGTTACTGTATGATCATTTGCATAAATACTGTCATCTCCCTTGGTAAGGTGCTGGAGGACAGCCCACGGCATCCTCCAGCATAAGTGTTTTTCAGTACCTATTCCGCCAGTGAATGAATCTAGACTCTGTCCTCAACCTCCCTATCTGTTCTTCTTTCCTTTTAAGTATCTGACAGACTCTTCTGTTACAGTTAGACTTGTTTGCTCACCCTTTTCCTCAAACAGCTCATTCCTATCTCTGTACCTTTGCAGTGATTATTTTCTTTGTCAGGGCTGCCTTTTCTCCTCCTGAAATTTACCTGTGGTTTCAGGGCCTGATTAGATGGCCTTTTCATCATGAAACTGGCTGACACTTTAGTCCATATTAATTTCTTCTGTTTTAGGCTATTGTATTCAGTAACAGTTTAACACTTAACTGACAGCTTTATTTGTTTTGTTGATGTTGTTTTTGCCTCTGCAGTTAGACTTTATTTTTTCTTAATTGATTAATTACTGTTACTGTTTTTCTGCTGTGCCAGCTTTTCTCTGGTTGCGGCTAGCAGGGGCTGCTCTCTCGCCGTGTGCAGTGCGTGGGGTCCTCATTTCGGTGGCTTCTCTGGTGCAGCCGGGCTCTCGGGTGCACACGCGTCAGTGGTTGCGGCTCCCGGGCTCTAGAGCACAGCTCATGGCCTTAGCTGCTCCGAGGCGTGTGGAATCTTCCGGTATCAGGGATTGAACCCGTGTCTCCTGCGTTGGCAGGCAGATTCTTTACCACTGAGCCACCAGGGAACCCCCTGCAGTTAGACTTCAGATTTTGTGAGTGTAATGACAAGGTTTTCTACCTTTTGGAACTTGTAAGTTGCTGAACATATCATTATATCAATAAAGATGTAATGAGCACATTTGTTTACAGGATCTAGTGAGAGATGCATAAAAGGCAGGTTCCCTGCTTTCAAGGAGCTTTCAATCTAGTAGCTTCCTTAGAAGTATTAATTTAAAGTAATTGTCTTTTGAGTGAGCACTTACAAACTTTTTTTTTTTTTTTTTAACACTTGAGTGGTAAGAAAGCCTTTAAACAACTCCATTTGAAATCATTTTGGGAAAGTGGTAGCTTGAGCACATCACTGCTGCCCTCTTTTTAAAACTCGGTTCAAGTGAAATAACAATTTCAAAGCTTAGAACAAAAATACTAAGAATTGGAATGGAAACTCATGAAAGTGGGAGGACTTGAAGGATAGATCCAGGAAGCCAAAAATGCAGATAATAAGAATTTTAGGGGAGATAACTAGTAGAAGAAAAATTCCCTGAGACAAAAAAGATTGCAGATTGAAAAAGATCAAAGATTGACTGAGTTCACTCTCTTCCAGGCAAGATGGATGAGAAAAGGCACAAATCTAGGCATATTCTGATAACATTTCTGAATTCAGTGATGAAGGGAAAAAAATTCTACAAACTCAAAAAAGGATAAAGATACAAAAAAAAGGTAAAACTACAATAAAATCGGCTGTTCTCATTTGCAACACTATAGTCATGGTGTAAGAAGCAAACTAGTTAGAGAAAAGTTCTACACTACCAAAATCTTACATGCAGTCTAAATACTGTTCACCTTTCAGGAAAAGAAAGCTCTATGTGGGTGTGCAAGAATTGACATTAAATCACCCATAGACTTGAATCTGAGCAATATACTCTAATCAAACATAATAATTTCCTTTCCTCGAAACAGTGATGGACAACGGACTTTGAAATATGTATATATATCATGTGCTATACCAATGTGCTGTTGTTACTGTAAGTTACATACTACATATATGTATATATATAAAATTACATACATTGAGAGTAACAAGAAATGTGTAATATAAATGGTAAGTAAGGATCTTTGAAATTAAAGAGACATATCGAAAGAGAAAACCTTGTTGTCTGAATGAAATATTCTAAATGATTCCTGCAAAACTCAGACATCAAGGGACAGGGTGGTATGGGGGCGAGAGGGAACTCAAAGCATTCTTTGGTATCTTTAGAATGTTGGCAGGGGACGCATGGCAATGACCTGCCTTAATGAGAAGAATACTTCTTTTATAATGGTGTTAAAAAATTATAAAGTACTTCATGGAAAGGATCACAAGAAAGGTACAGGGTCTGTGTGAAGAAAATTGTTAAGTGTTAAGGATGATCTGAAAGAAGTGGAAATGCATACCATGTTCCTGGATGGGAAGACTAAATATATGTAAATTTAATGAAAATTAATTACAACTCCAATGGAGAGTTCTTCTGAAGGTAGGCAGTTAGGTAAAACAGTCTGTGTTCATGTGGAAGAATCAATGTTTTACAGTAGCCAAGAAAATTTAGACACACAATAGTGAGGTGGTCTTTGCTTTACCAGGCATTGAAACAGATTCTAAAATTATTAGTATCACACTTGAAGCAGTATGGTATTGACATTTGAATAAAGGATGAGCAAACAGAATAAGGTGTCCCAGTCCTTGTATGTATAAGAGAAATAATTATGAAAATATGTAAGTTTAGTAGAAAAGATCTTTCTTTAAGTTACAAATAATGCTTTTTATTATATAACTTCTTACAGTACTCACATTACAGAAGACAGAGCCTGACAGATTCGTGTTGCTGTCTAGACGCTAAGTCATGTCTGACTCTTGCAACTCCATGGTCTGTAGCCCGCCAGGCTCCTCTGTCCATGGGATTTCCCAAGCAAGAATACTGGAGTGGGTTACCATTTCTCCCTCCACAGTCTCTTAAAATAAATTAACCAGGGCTCCATAGGATATCAGAAATACTAATACTGTATTTATCTTTGATACTCTATTTATCCTGCCAAAAGGAGCACATTGGAAGCAGAGAGAAAAGTCTGTTCCTCATGCGTTGTCTTTCCAGTGCCTCTACAGGCAAAGCTTAACATCGTGGCGTTTGGCATAGGAAAAATATTTAAAGAGTTCATCTTAATTTTCACAGAGTAGGCAGTGAAGGGGAGATTTGGGTCTGAGAAGCACTTAGTTGATAACTGACACATTCTTGATTCCTCTCTTTTTTTCATTATAACAGTCCATATCTAGTCCATCAGTAAGTATTTTGGGTGCTCCCCTTGCATCTGCTTCCCTCTGTCTGCCTCGCCTGTCACCTCATCTCTGGCTTCCATAGCGCCTCACCTAGTGTCCCCTGCTTTCTTTAGTCTGTTTTCCACATGGCAGCTACAATCAGCTCTGTAAACTAAAATTAGATGCTCTTTCTTCCCTGCCTTACAACCCTTCAACAGATTCTGTCCTTTAAATGAAATTCCAGCATCTGTTTCATGGTCTACTCCTTCACACTCCGGTTCCCCCATCCAGGGTGCTTCAGCCACGCTCGCTGACTCTTCTTTCTCTCCTTCCACTTTTCCTCTCTCTCTCATGTCTTGTTTCCCTGTCTCTCTCTCCTTTCCTCCCTCCCTCCCATTCTCTCTTTCTTTCCTTTTTATTTATTTAGCTACTATTATTGAGTGCCCACTTTGTGCCACATGGGTACAGGCATCACAGCAGTGATTAAAAGAGCAAACGTCCTTGCCCCGGGACTTGCCAGGTGGTCCAGTGGCTAAGACTGTGCTCCCAAGGCAGGGGGTCCGGGTTCCATCCCTGATCAGGGAGCTAGATCCTGAATGCCGCAACTAAAGGTCCCCGCGTGCCCCAACTTAGACCCGATGCAGCTAAATAAATAAATATGAGAAAAAAAATCCCTGCCCTAAGGAGCTTGCATTCTGTAGGAATAGACAGAAATTAATAAGTAGATGAAATTAATAAGTACTTTATATTGCCTGTCAGATGGTAAAAATTTCAGTGGAGAGAAATTGCGAAGAGGAATAGAGAGTACTGGGCCGGTCAGTGGGTAGTTTACAATAGTCAGGGATGACTTCATTTGAAAATGACACTGGACCTGAGGGTGGAGAGACTCGCCCTCTGGATTCATCGCGCCTGTTCCTGCCCCCAGGCCTCTTTCCTTGCTTTTCTTCTGCCGAAATGCTCTGCCCCAAAGAGCTGTGCTTGGCTGACAGCTTTGCCTCCTTTCTGTCTCAGCTCAAAAGTGACCTTCTCAGAGATGTCTTCCCTTACCCCCCGAGTTTAAATGAGCAACTCCTGCCGCCTTGCTCCATCTCATCTTTTTTTTTTTTCACCCTGTTTAAAATTTTCAACGTAATGCCGCCATTTAAAATGATCTTGCTTGTGTATTTATTCATTATCTGGTTCTCCTCCAGTAAAATGGGAGTTTCCTGAGAGCAGAGACTTTGCTGTCTTGCTGCCTGCTGGATGCCCAGGGCCTAGAATAGAAGACACTCAGTCAACACTTGTTTGCAAACAGATGGGCTTTGCAGAGAGAAGATTCCAACAGGATTCCTTAGATGGTGACAGCTTTACTGAGTAAAGAAGTGTGAGCTCTGTCCAGGACCTCTTCTAGGAAGGGACAGGGACCCCTGTGGAAGCTGGCCAGGGCTGGAACTCAAGGGCCCATGATGTTTCCTGGCCCTGGATTCGTTTCTCACATTTGTTTTTTCTTTGTTTCCCTCACCTATTTATCTGCATGCTCTGATTCTCCATGTGCCTTTTTTTTTTTTTTTCTTTTTTTGGGCATGGGGGTCCATGTGCCTTTTACAGTTGGATGGTATGTGACAACCTTCCGTTTCATTAGCCTGCCTGCTATTTATTATGCAGAAGTGTATAGAAGACGCAGTGCCAAGCCTAGAAGAGCCTTGCGTGAGAGCCGGCAGCTGGAGCGGGCCCCTGAGCGTGTCTGCTCCCTGTGTGGGGTGGCGTCCACTTCTGTGTTGCCTTGTACTTGCTTGTATGTCGATTCCCTTTTGCTCTGCCTTGACCAGCCGTATTACTCACAGGAACTAATCTGAAGTGTAAGCTCATTGGATGCGTTTTTCTTTAGAATAGTGTAAACAACCTTCGTTTTGATTTAACTGGTCAGTATTGGTTGGAAAAAAACTAAATATTTCTCGTGTTTGGTTTTCCAGCCTCTTTTCTTGATTGCATTAAATCTTTTGCAAAACTGTTGGAAAACCAGGGAAGTGAAATATTTAGCCATATGGTAAATATTTGATTTGTTGAACTAAGTCAGACTCTTGGGTAATTTATCCTAGTTTATGCAAATTGTATGGGCCAGCTAGACTGCTGAAGGCATTCATAGGCCACCCATATTATGTCCACCTGTGTGCACACAACACTTTTTTCTTAGCTCCTAATGTTTTCTCCCAAGGGCTTCTTTGAGTTCCTATGTCCAAGATAGTATTCAAACATTAAATTTATTGTAATTTTATACATAGGATAAATATAATAAAAATCTCACATTCCATTTATTTATTATTCTGTCATCAACTTGAAGTATATCTTTGTGGCTGAGAAGAAGAGCTTCTGAAGCATCTTAATAATTTAAATTATCCTATTTCAATAAAGACAGAAATAAATATGACTTAGATGATTATCATCGGAGAAGGCAATGGCACCCCACTCCAGTACTCTTGCCTGGAAAATCCCATGGACGGAGGAGCCTGGTAGGCTGCAGTCCATGGGATTTCGAAGAGTCGGACATGACTGAGCGACTTCATTTTCACTTTTCACTTTTATGCATTGGGGAAGGAAATGGCAACCCACTCCAGTGTTCTTGCCTGGAGAATCCCAGGGATGGGGTCGCACAGAGTCAGACACGACTGAAGTGACTTAGCAGCAGATGATTATCATGTTGAAAACAAGACTAAAGTCATTATTACATGTTTACCAACCAAAGACCACCATTGTCAGGAGTAGTCAGTTGCTCAGAATTCTGAATTTGATTTGATTATTGTCTAACTTTTCCTTACAATTGTTGAAAAAAAAAGTTTTTCGTTAGAGGTGGTGTTTCTTTCCCCTTCAGCCCTTGCCAGTTTTAGTTTTCTGCTTCCTTCCCTATAAAATGTGGATAAAAATGCTCTCTCATAGGATTGATATGAGAACTAAATGAGTCAGTACATAAAAATACAGTGATTAGAGCAGTGCCCAGCCGGTGATAAGCACTATGAACCTTTCTTGTGCTGCTGTGGTATTTTAAATTTTCAAAACTTCATCCACGCAGAAAGTGAGATTAGTGAGTAGAATATATGAACCCAGATTAGGTTTCCAGCTCTATCTGAAACAGGATGGTAGTTGAAGCCATGAGAATACATGAGTTCACCCAGGAGAGGGGCTTGGGGTGAGCAGAGAGAAGTATTTCAGGCAGATCCCTAGGTATGCTAACATGCACAGAGGAAAGGAAAACCTGCAAAGACGGCCAGGAAGAAGTGGACGGTTAGTGAGAAAGCTGGAGAAGGAAGATCAGGAGAGTTAGGGGATCAGAAAGACAAAAGAGGGATTCCGATCAAATGTTGCTGCAGATTCAAGAATGGTGAGGATTGGATGGAGTCATGTATTTAGCCACTAGGTGATTTTTGAATTTAGTGAGAGTAGTTTTCATGCAGTGGCCCCAGATGACTCAGTACCTGCCAGTGCGGGAGATGAAAGGGATATGGGTTCGAGCCCTGGGTTGGGAGGATCCCCTGGAGGAGGAAATGGCAACCCACTCTTGCCTGGGAAATCCCATGGACAGAGGAAACTGGTGGGCTGCAGTCCACGGGATTGCAAAGAGTTGGACACGACTGAGCACCCATGCCCACATGGGAATTATGAGGTGAGGAGTGAATGGGAGAAAATAGATACATTTCAAAAACAAAACAGTGTTAGTAAATTTGACAGTCGTTAGGAGGGGCAGGACACAACAGTAGTTTTGTAGTTATTTGCAGAGGTTAAATATTGCAAACTCTCTCTGTTACATAATAAATGCCATAAAGAAGACATGTACAAATATGGAGGAAGCTCAGGCCAAGGGCATTCGTGTACCTGTGGCGTTTCTGAGGAGGATGCCCCAAAGGAGCATCGCTCAGGCTCAGAGTTGTCAGCTGGGTAGGAGTTTGATGGGGAGACTGAACAGGGAGGAGGGCACTTCAGTCTTGGAGGAAGGCGTGCGTTTTTGAGTCATTGGCGTGTGCTCAAGGAGTTAGGGTGTGAGTAGTCTCACTGCTAGAGCATGAAGAGTGAGCCTGGACAGGTGGGCAGGGCTGCGAGCGTGGCAGGGGTAGGTCTTAGAATCTTCTTTTTATCTTGTTGGTTCTTGCTTGTCAGTAGGAAATGGGCCAGGGGTACTCTAAACTGTGGGGTAAACCATGGTACATCTTGGGGTATCCAGCTGAAGTTTGGGAAAATTACTGCTATGTTGAAACATGAGTATATTATAATACAGTATTTAAAATCCAAGATAAAATATAATTTTAAATTACAAAAACATTTTTTCCGTAACAGTTGACTTCTTCAGACTGTGCCTCTTCTCACCCTCCACCCCCCATCACTTTCTTCAGGTCAAAGTTTAAAGAGCACCCATCTGCTTCATAGGGGATCGTTAAGGGAACTGTAAGCAGGAGTGGATGGCGTCTGTATCTGGTGGAGCTCAACCCAGAGGAGAATGGTTGAGTCTCCTGTGTCACATGGTGAGGGGTCACCGTTCTCACGGAATACAATGTCAGATGTCTTAAGTAGATACAGACAGTATAAGAGAGCAAGACAGGAATGGAGGATTGACAAGGTGGCTTCTGAAATGAGCTGGTGGCCTCTGTGGTGAGATTGAGGAAGAGGGAAAGAAAAGAGGTATTTAAAGAGAGAATCAATGAGACCAGTGTGGTGAAGAGGAGGGCATGCGATGTGTAGGAAAAACATTAAGTTGACGCCTTAGAAACCTAAGTTTCTGGCTTAGCACTTTGAGGGAAAGAGGGCGTCATTACCTAGTACAGAGAATAGGGGAAAAACAATTTGGAGTATGGGAGGAGATAAATTCGGTGTTCCTGGAACTTCCCTTGCAGTCCAGTGGTTAAAAATTCACCTTCCAATGCAAGGGGTGCAGGTTCAATCCCTGACCGTGGAGCTAGGATCCCATATGCCTTGCGGCCAGAAAACCAAAACATAAAACAGAAACAATATTCTAACAAATTTAATAAAGACTTAAAAAAAAAAAAAATTCGGTGTTCCTTAGTTGGAGAGATCTTTGGGCCCTGGGGGTAGAGATCTCTAGTGGACAGTGGGCTGTGTGCGTGTGGAGCTCTTTAGAAAGGCCTGGCCTCTTGACACACCCTCAGTGTTCCCAGGAGGCCGTCACTGGCAGTGGGGCCCACGGCATGACTGAGGCGGTCTGGGGGGAGCACAGGCAGTGAGGGAGCTACACACAGAGCTCTGGGGCGCTGCCCTGTAGTGGGGAGGCGGAAGAAAAAGAACCTGAGGAATGGTCAGAGAAGGCTCTTGAGAGTCCCTTGGACAGCAAGGAGATCAACCTAGCCAAGCCTGAAGAAAATCAACCCTGAATATTCATTGGAAGGACTGATACTGAAGCTCCAATACTTTTTAAATATTAAAAAAGAAAGAGAGTCATTCCTGATATCCTGAAGTCCCTCCAGAGGGCCTTGGAATCTCAAACTTCGCTGACTGATACAAAGAGCCAGCTCTTTGGAAAAGACCCTGAGGCTGGGAGAGACTGAGGGCAGGAGGAGAAGGGGTGGCAGAGGATGAGATGGTTGGATGGCATCACTGACTCAGTGGACGTGGGTTTGAGCTAACCCCGGGAGTTAGTGAAGGACAGGGAAGCCTGGCGTGCTGCAGTCCACGGGGTCGCAGAGCCCGATAGAACTGAGTGACTGAACAGTGTGCGGCTGAAGGGGGAGGAGTGTAGAGCAGCAGAGAATTTCAGGAAGCGCCTGTTGCTGCAGAGTTAAGAGGGGACTGGGAAATGCCGGTTTACAAGTGGAAGAGGTCACTGCTGGTGACCTTTCGCTGAGCTGTTTCTGTGGTGTTGGGGGTGCAGACTACAAACCTGTCCAGAGAGGGTGAGGCCTCTTGGGTGGGAAGGAAAGTGGAGGCAGGCAGCTTGCGCTGCTTTTGCAAGCCTGACTGTGTGAAGCGGAGAGAACCGTAGCCGTGATATTCATACATTCACCTCTTTCTCTCCCACTGGAGGGTCAGTTGCATGAGGGCAGAAATTTCATTTTATTCACTGTTATATCTCCAAGGTAGAAAAGAGCACCTAGTAGGTGCTCAATAGATATTTGATGGCCGAATTAATGAGTTACATGAGGAAGGGAGAGGCTTGAGCATGTCTGGGGGGTGAAGAGTAAGAAGTCTTGGAGAGGAGGGTTTGAAGATCTAGAAAGGATGTGATGGGACATGAGCTCCGTGAGTCAGGAAAGATGGAGATTTCAAGTCCCACTGGACTGGCTCTCTAGGATAGCAGGGATGACTCCTTTCCTGAAAGAATATTTATTTATTTGGCTGTGCGAGGTCTTAGTTGAGGCATGTGGGATCTCGTTGCCTGACCAGGGATCGAACTTGGGCCCCCTGCATTGGGAGTGTGGGGTCTCAGCCACTGGACTGCCAGAGAAGTCCCGGAGTGATTCCTTTTCTGCTGAAATGGAAGGAATGGAGGAACGAATGGGAGCAAGGCAGATATTTAGAGGTGGTAGAGGAGGAAGTTGAGGGAGTTCTCTCCTTATGAGCATTCTCTGAGTTAAAAATAAATTAAGGATGAGTATCATATGTGTATCCTTGGAAAACATTTTGTGAAGACATTAAAAAAAAAACCACTCCTATTTAAGCAGTTAGGCTTGTGGAGAGAGTCATAGACAGGTAATTGGAGGCACATACAAGGTTGTGGTCAGTGACATAAAGGGTAGATGAGGTAAGGATGCGCCCAGGGGATGAGTAAGTAGGTGAGACAAGAGGTCTCTAGTCTCGGGCAGGAATGCAGGGAGTGGCTGAGAGCTGGGTGGAGCGATCCACACACCCTGTGCACAGCCGTTTCATCCTGCCCCAGGGACCTTCTGCCTGCAGGAGAGTGTCCTTGGATCTTGGGAAAGTGGGAGAGGAGAGGCATTGAGCGCATGGGGCTCCCTCTTTCCTCTTTGAGAGAAAATGAACAGAAACTTGAGCCTTGAGTGAAGTAGAGTCACTCATCATTAGCAGCTCTTCTGGTTCTAACCAGGCTGGTTTTCCAGTGATTTACCTCTGATTCATTTGACAGGAAACTGCTTTCCCAACTTTTGACAAACCTGTTATCTGAAAGGATTTGTCTGTTTAGAAGTGGAGGTAGTGGAGAGAAAGGATGTGACGGTGTTGCAGTCATAAAGAGCGCAGCATGACCATATTTATCTACCTCATCAGTCTTTAGTTAGAATTGATTTCTGAAAGAATATTAAAGTATCCGCTTTGTTTACATTAGCAGTTGTTTAGTAATAAGGTTGAACCCGTTCAGAATTCTTTATTTTCAGTCTGAGGTCAAGACTACTTATTTCTCAGAAACTTTCTGAAAGGGCAACGAGTAGTAAGGATGGGTCTTCTAATTCTCAAGATGTCCATTGAAATTAAATAACCCAGCGAAGCTAATTTTGTTTTTATCTTTTGCTGTTATATTGGCCATTATTACCAATCAGTCTCTGACAGTTAAGTCAGAGTTGGACTTGAGTCCTGGTTACTTCTGTTTTTGCATTTCTCACATGTTAAAACATGTTCCCTATAAAATGATCAGAGGCTCATATTCTCAGAGTTAAAGGGGTTTTGTTTAGAACAAGTTGCACATTTTAATCCCTTATTTAAGAGCCCTATCAGGGAAGACAGATTTATAGTGTGAAAAGCACCTGTCAGTTTTTGGAGATGGAGAGAAGTACTTTTTTTCTTGCTAGAAGGTGAAATCAGAGGTTGCCCACGACATGCTAATTGGGACTTGGTGTAGTCTCAGTTGGCTCAGGACTTAGAATTCATTTCTTAGAATTCATCCCACTTCTGAGTGGGGAGTCAGGTAACCCTATGTGTCTCAACCTCTTCCCCTCAGTTTTAAGGATTTAGCCAGTAGTTTGAATAGTTAGAACTCCAGTTGGGACATTATTTGAGGGAAGAAAAATGACTTTATCAGCATTTGGGAGAGAACCCAGGGAACAAGGGAGTCTTAAAGTCAGGTTGGCGTCAACAATCTGAGTACCTATTTCTCATTTTCACTTTCACTTCACTATGTTATAGCCAGATCCCTATTTTCCTAGAACGTGTGTGTGTGTGTGTGTGTGTGTGTGTGTGTGTGTGTCTAAGAGACCATGTTGGGGTTGGCATTTGGGAGAGAACCCAGGGAACAAGGGAGTCTTAAAGTCAGGTTGGCGTCAACAATCTGAGTACCTATTTCTCATTTTCACTTTCACTTCACTATGTTATAGCCAGATCCCTATTTTCCTAGAACTAGTGTGTGTGTGTGTGTGTGTGTGTGTGTGTGTGTGTGTGTGTCTAAGAGACCATGTTGGCGACTTCGAAAGAAACCTGATGTCTGGACCCTCTTTACAAGTTCTCATTTCTGTTGCCTTTTATGGGAATCAACTGGGAAAAGCATTTTGGGATGAGTTTGTCAGAGGCAGAGTGTGAGGTAATAGGGGAAAGATCAGTGGGTTCAGGTCTCTGCTCTGCCCTTTATAAGCTCTGTGACCGCAGGCAAGTGCTCTAACCTCTCCTAGCCTCTGGGAGATGAAATGGGTAGGTGAGGGAATCTAGTTCTTCCCAGCCCTTAATTCCTGGGGTGACCTGTAAGTAAGCTTTAGGAAAGTGTGTGAAGAGGAAATCCACCACACACTGGCACACACACGTGCAGATGCACACACACACAGCGTGTGGGGTCTTAGTTCCCTGACCAGGGATCAGATCTGTGCCCCCTGCAGTGGAAGTGCAGAGTTTTAACCTCTGGACCGCCAGGGAATGAGTTCCTGAGGAAATTCTATTTTAAATTTATTAGGACAGATAGTATTTAAAGAAAATGTATAGTGAGTTACAAATAAATTAGCTTAATCATCAGTTGCCCAATTTATATTCATTCCATCAAAACTCATATGTTGAATTTTCCTAAATCGAGTTATACATTTAATTATTCAGGATGTGTGCTGTTACTGTTTTGGCGTAGTGAGGCTTATGGGATGGAACTGTCATTCTGACTCAGAATTGACAGCTTACCGAATTCCCCTCCTAATGCATCTCCTCTTCCCTTTGTCCCTCTCCCCCACACCCCGCTCCCAACCTCAGCATCTTGTGCATTTATCTTTGGTAATGCCTGTATCCCTTATCGGACTTGCCTGCTGGCACTGGTGGTAAAGAGCCCATCTGCCAATGCAGGAGACGTAAGAGATGCAGTTTTGATCCCTGGGTCGGTCAGGAGTATCCCCTGGAGAAAAGCATGGCAACCCATTCCAGCGTTCATGCCTGGAGAATCTCATGGACAGAGGAGCCTGGTGGGCCACGGTCTACAGGGTTGTGAAGAGTCGGACACAACTGAAGTGACTTAGCATGCATGCATATATTTCCTTATAGGGCTTACTCAGTGGCTTAGTGGTAAAGAATCCATCTGCTATGTAGGAGATGCAGGTTGAATCCCTAGGTCGGGAAGATCCCCTGCAGGAGGAAATGGCAACACACTCCAGTTTTCTTACCCCAGAAAATTCCATGGTCAGAGGAGCCTCTCGGGCCACAGTCCATGGGGTCACAAAGAGTCGTACACGACTGAGTGAGCACTCGTACACGTATTCCCTTTTCTCAGAGGCTGGAAATTATGTCTTACTCATCTTTACTTTTCTTATGTAAAACACTGAAGGGAAGATAATATGTGAGTATATAGATAACAGCAGATCAAAAGATTGTCCGGATTTTAACTGGGGTAAGGGGAGAATGTTGGTGTTAAATATAGAAATATCTGAGGTGCTGGTTTGGGGAGAAGATGATGAATACACTTTTAGACATGATGGAATCTGTGACATTGGCAGGACATTCGGATAGACTGTTCAGTAGGCAGTTAGAAATGGTAAATTACATCCTGGAGCGGTCGGAGGATTTGCTCCGAAGAGATCGGAAGCTCTTCATGAGGTTCATCAGAACGAATCAAGTCTTTGAAAAGGAAAGTGAAAAATGAAGCTAATGGGGAATGCCTGTGTTTAGGAACCTAGAGAAGAAAGAACAGTCATCTAGGCTGCCAGAGGTAATCACTGTGGTAGGAGGTGCATAGTGAGCAGCTTTTATGGAGATAAATGCTCAACTATGCTAAAGCTGCAGAAGGGTTAGAAGAATTAGATGAGGAAATACAGATGATTGGATTAGCCAGTTTCAGTCCTGCTGAATCAGTGGCTGCGTTAAAAAGTGATGAGGACGCAAACAGTGAGTCTGTAGGCTTCTTATTTTGAAGGTGGAGGGAAAAAAGAATGAAAGAACAAGGGCAGATTCAAAGGAGTCCTTATTCTTTTACTTTATTATTATTTTTTAATAATAGAGGTTCCTGAGAAATCTTTATAGTCCTAAGGAGGCTGAGAAAGGAGGCTAAGGAAAGACTGTGTAGGCTAGGGAGATTTGGACGCAGATTGGATCCCTGGAGGGGCGATAAGGGTGAATTAGAGAGCAGGATGGTGGGGCTGGTTGGAGAGGAGGGAGGAGCCTTCTCTGAGATGGGGGGAATGGCTGGATTTGAAAAAAATGATTTGGGGAGAAGAAATTGGTGTGGGATTAAAGGGAAAAGAATAGAAAGATGGAAGCATGGGGTTTTGAGACATATGAAAAGATTTAGAGCAGAAGCTGCAGGGGAACTTGAGAAGAATTAATGACACAAGAAAGCGATTCTGGCACTCTGGAGACCGGACCGAGTATGGTCACCATGAATCTGGGGACACGAGTGTGATGCTTATGTCTAGGTGTGAGATCAGGGTGTCATACAGGTTGTCAGTGTGAATAGCGCCAACCCCAAGGACAGCGAGTGGACTTGGGTTCGGGGTCCAGGGGTGGGGGGAAGCAAAAGAACCCAGCCATAAAGTTGGAACATACTCTGGGGTTTCCGGGCCTCGGTACCCTAACCTGGCTTCACAGTTTAAGCTGGCAGCATTCCTGAGTCCCTTCATGTGTGTGTTTAGGAAAGAGGAAAAAAGATGGTCTTATTTAAGGGTTATTGAGGTGGAAATGAAGTATGAGAATACTTGTAAGAATACTAATTAATTAAGAAAAAATGAAGAAAAAAAGAAAAAATGGCATGGAAAAACACTGTTGAAAAATTCCATGAAATGGAAAAATAGCCTCCTCTTCCCCCACCCCAACCCAGTCCCACTTTCCAAGGTGTAACCACTTTTAATATCACTTCAGAACCCAGACATGCTATTGGAGAAGGAAATACAAGGTTTTGCTGCCTCGAAGAGAATGGTGCAAATAACAGGATTGACCGGATCCTCTTTAATTTCTTCTGTACTTTCTGTGTTCCTTTTCAGTCTTACATAGTTGCTGTTGTTGCTCATATTTTAAGTTGTCATTTTTCTTATATTCTTCTTAAAATTTGGAGTAGTTGTTTTTTCAGATGAGGTGCATAAGAGTTAAACCTCAAGTCGTTGCCTTTCAGAAATGTCTTTATCTCTCATTTGATTATCATTTCTTTGAATGTAACTTATTTATATGCTCTGGACACTTTGAGGGTTTGCTTTTTGTCTTTGGAGCTCTGACGTTTTCACCAGGGTGTGTCTAGGTGCTTGTCTTCTCCAACATCCTGTTTGGCAGTTAGTAGACTCTTTAAATCTGTGTGTATTGGCTGTCCTTCTGGAGCTCAGGGACAATTTTACTTTATTATTTCTTCTCTTTCATGAGCTGTGTTTTTAAATCTACTTTGTGTTTGCTGCCCCTCTCTTTTATTTACCCTTTTTTAAAATAGCTGTTTATTCTTAATTTTTATAGACATGATATCCTCTTGAATCTCTCTGAGCATGCTAATTAGAATTTTTTAAAAGTTCTCATCTAATTCCTAAAATAGCATGTATTTCCTTTGGGGCATGTTTTACCAGAAGTCCATCTTGGCCTGCTTTTTTTATTTGTTGGGTTTCTTCAGATGTCATTTGTGGTTGTTCACAGCTAACGTGAGTGACTAGGTTAGGTGTGAATAGTTAGTAGGTTGCTAGGTGAGTAACTAGTAACTAGGTGAGCGACTAGGTTATCTAGACTAGGTAGTTGGTATAGTTTTCTTTTGAAGTTGAATAGGTCTTAGTAGGTGTTTACATTTTTATTATGGAAAATCCATAAAAAAGAGTATATGTTATGTGTGTACAAAGTTTAAGGACGAATAGTAACTTGTCTATGATCTAGTTTAAGAACTAAAACCTTAAAATATCTCTGAAGGCCTGGTGGGCCTGTCCTGTTAATTTCACCTCACCCTTCCATGTAACTCTCATCCTGAATTTCCTTACACATTCCCTATTTTTGCTTTATTGTTCGTATATATCCCAAGCAAAATAATATTTAGGTTTTTAGGTTTTTGAACTTTAGTAGTGGAATCATCCTATATATGCTCTTTTTCAACTCGCTTTTTTTCTTTTTCCACTTCGTATTGTTCACGAGGTTATTCTTGCTGATGCAGGTTGTTGTAGTTCTCTTTTTGTTTCCAGCTGCTCTAGCATTCCATTGCATGAATCCATCTCAATTTATTAGTTAATTTACCAGTTGGCATGTATTTCAGTTGTTTCTAGTTTTTTCTATTGCAAATGTCATTGTTAAGAACATTCCTCCATATGTCTTCTACATTTAAATATATATATATATGTATTTTTAAACCTTTAGTCATGGATTTTCAGATCATATATAAAAGTCTAGAATGAAACAGAACAAAATTTCTGGATAGGAAACTGTGAATGATTAAAAACTTTTATAAACTTGCCATTTTCCATAGTTCCTTAAATGGTCTTAATTTTATGTTCTGGAATTAAAAAAAAAAAAGCAATTTGACATACATGGCTATTTTCCTTTGAAAAAATGCAGAAAGGAGTAAGAACTATTAAGAGAAATTTGCATTAATAAATGTGGAAAGAATCAGTGCAACTTTGATGTGTTAGCTATGATTTTTTTGCAAGCTTAATGACTTTATAGAATTATTAACAATACCATCAAGTAAGTCTATTTGTAAGTACTTCTAGGTTTGAATTGTAGTTTTTCTGTCAAGTTTGTATCTTTTAAACTTCTTTTCTGTTATTTTCCTTTTTATATACCATCAGTAACTCATGTTTCCCTTGTTAGCATCATGTAGGATAAAGGAGACCCACCAAAAACTTTTGCTAAGGACAAAGAACACTTAAAGCACTGAAATAATTTAAGAGATTTATTGTAGGTTAATTGAATTTTTGCATTGTGACTTTTGGGGGGTTTTGTTCTGGTTTTAGTGCTAAGGTTTCTCAGATTAAGACATGCCAGGCTTTGATAATGATTTTGGACTCTGACTATATTACGAAGACTTAGGATAACAGTTTTCCTGCATGGCGTCACTGACTCAGAGCAGATTGAGGCATTCAAAACAGCTGACCACAGAGCTTGGGAAATTTGTATTCAATTTTCATTGATTGGCAGTAGAACTGATAAACTTGGCCTCAGACATAATGAGAAATCCATTTTAATTAATTAATGTGGTTGAAGTATAGTTGGTTTACAATGCCAATCTCTGCTGTGCAGTAAAGTGACTCAGTTATATATACATACATACATACATTCTTTTTTAATATTCTTTTCCACTATGATTTCCGCTATGATCACAGGATATTGAGTATGGTTCCCTGTGCTATACATTAGGACCTTGTTGTTGGTCCATTCTAAATGTAATTAATTTGCATCTACCAAACTCCCAGCCCATCCTTCTCCCCCCCTCACTCCCTCTTGGCAACTGTGAGACTGTTCTCTTTCTGTATTGTAGATAGATTCATTTATGCTGTATTTTAGATTCCAAATAATAAGTAATATCATGTGGTATTCATCCTTCAAGGAGAAATCCATTTCAGATACTTCTGAACTTTGGGGAACAGTTTTGTTTGACTTGCGTTTAATGATGCATCCCTCTCTGACAAATGTCACTCACAGGCCTCTGGAGTTTTCTGTCTAAGGCAACTATCATTCTTTGAGTGTTTCCTGAAGTTCAAAACGTGGTAATACATCCATTTATTATGGGAGTTGGTTGAGAATTTCTGATGATCACTGTGGTATTAAATTTGGATAATGGAATTTGCATGTAAGCAGTTTTCCACAGTTGATTTATGAAAGGAACCTAAGCCTCACTTTTGGAGGAATCCCAGACATCACTTGTACCACCTCTTTGCAGCAACATGTATTTACGTACAAACTTGAGAAAAAGTGGCTATAATACCAGTTTTATTTCAGGAAGGCCCACCTTCAGAGTTGAGGTGGATGAAGAAAGTTTCTTGGTAATAGTTCAGACTTATGTATGGTTCAGAAGATGAGAAAGTAAAAATTGTGGTTGTTGCAGCAACCCACTTAGTGTCCATGTTAACTTCTAAAATGTGAGCGCTTTATTTCTTACGTCATCTCCTTTTCATATTCCACCAAACAGAATACTCATGATCTTTCTGTGCCCTCCCATGGCAAAGCCTTTTAGAGATTTTATTTTGGTCTTGGTGAGTGTATTCTTGCTGGGAAAATCCTGTGGACAGACGAGCCTGGCAGGCTGTCGTCCGTGAAGTCACAAAGAGTCAGACACGACTGAATGACAGAGTGCAAGTGTTTGTAGAGCAATGTTAGTTTCCCCCATTCAGATGTTATGCTCTTATTTATTAATTAGTCCCATCTTAATAAGATTTAGAGAGTCTCAAGGGAAAGGTGGGGAGAAAATGACCCAACTATTAGTATTTAATATTTTTGTTATTTTTAGGGTAAGTTAGTAAGTGAAAGGGATCCACATGTACTTGGTTTACATGAGAATCAAAATCCCTAAAAGTGCTTAGGGTGTTAAAAATAGTTGTAATTCCGGTTTGAAATTTGCATCATTGCAGTATAAAAGCTGAACTGATGTACTTACAGTTGGTGGGGAATTTTTTTTTAATCCGTGGTCACAGGCAACTTCTGTTTGGAGAACAGAGAAAGGCAGACTAAGAGAAATACAAATGGAAAATGTTTAATCCTGTATTGTGGCTTACTGTAGCATTTCTTACTCCCTTAACTTTTGGACTACATTCTACCAGAATTCTATGAACTTGAGTAGCATGCCTGATTGCCAGCTCTGTGACCTTTTTAGATTTTGAACTTTCTGGACTTCTTTGTACTGTCTATAATATGTAGGGTGGGACGGTAACACACACACACACAATTAGGGCAAGCTAGAAAATATCATAAATAAAATGGTAAAAGCTACTGTTGTTTTGGGATTCATAAATGTGTTTAAAAAGTTCATTTTTTTAATCTTTGTAGATGTGTATTTCAGTAATAGGTTTTCATCTCATCATTTTCCTTCATAAAAGAAAAGCGTTTGATATTCCTGAGTTACCACTCACCTAGAATCTACTGTTGTGCTCTGATCTGTGCTGTGTATAGTGTGTTCTGTTCCTGCCCACATCTGATGTGAAAGGAGAGAGACAGACGGCACAGTGGTGACTGACTCAGAGAGATGTAAATGATCTTATTATACTTGAGCTACAGCCACACCTAGAAACCTTGACAATAACAGGGCCTGTGTTTGATATACCTTACTTGTTAAATCCTGTCCGGATTTTAGTATGTCACATGTGTGGTGTTCATCAGCAAAGTTGAATGATGCTAGAACAATTACAAAGCTTTAATCAGACTCACGATTACCCTGTTTCTCACTTTGGCCATTCAAAGAAAACGAAACACATAACCAAGACACATTTCTAGTTGTTGCTGGTATTGTTGTTTCTAGTTCAGAGGTTTCAGTGCTACAAATCCTACACCGAGAGATTTTCATGGCTAAATTCATTGAAGTTAACATAATCTCAGTGTCTGTGGCAAGCTGTTAATGTTTTTAAAAAAACTTTTCCCTCATTATATAAATAATACATGCTTAATTAAAAAAAAGGAAACTAAAGAAGAAAATGAATATTTTCTTAAATGTAACATCTGAATATAAACAGTAATATTATTTAAGTAAATTTCCTGCCTGTCACTTTTCTATTTAGGTCTTTTTTAAAAATTGAGGTAACATAAAAAAAGAAAAAAAAAATTGAGGTAACATAGTAAATTCAATTTAATCAACCTAAAATAAACTATTTTTAACATTTCCTATTTCATCATTCTTTAAAGACATGACTGAGTAATAGTCCATGGGTTTGGATATACCATAATATTTGAGTATTCACCTACTGTTAGAATTATAGGTAACTTTCAATTTTTCTACAGTAAACTGCTTTAAAGTAAACTTTAAAAGTGAATTATAAGAAGAACTTCCTTGGTGATCCAGTGGTTAAGACTCCAGGCATTCATAATAAATGATAATGCATTATTTGAGATAATAAAGGACTATTTTAATTAGTAAAAAGAAAAGACTCTGTGCTTCCAATGCAGGGGGTGTGGGTTCGATCTCTAGTCAGAGAACTAAGATCCTATATGCCATCGCGCCCCTTGATCTTAGTTCTGAATCTTGAGCCAGAACCAAGATCCCATAGCACAGTGTGGCTAAAAGATTAAAAAAAAAAAAGAATCATAATAAGTACCAAGAAAGAGTCCAGATAATGAGCATGTGGGGCTTCCCCGGAGGATCAGTGGTAAAGAATCTGCCTACCAATGCAGTAGATAGAGGTTTTATTCTTGGCTCGAGAAGATTCACCTGGAGTAGGAAATGGCGACCAGCTCCAGTATTCTTGCCTGGGAAATCCCATGGATAGAGGAGTCTGGCGGGCTACAGTCCATGGGGTCACAAAGAGTCGGACACAACTGAGCCTACTGAGCCCACAGGGAGCACGGAATAAACACATAGCTTAGAGAATCTGTAGCGAACATTAATTACCAACATCCAGAAGTTGCGCCCCTTCCCGATATTACCTCCCCAGAGTTAACCACTCCTTGTTATCATTGCTTGGTTTTGCCTGTTACGAATTTTACACAAATGGAGTCACATGTATGTTCTCCTTAGTGTCTGGCGTCTGTTGGACAGCATTGTGTCTGTGCATTTCGTCCGTGGTGTTACTTACATAGCAGTAGCTGATTTAAAAAAAACCCTTTATTTTTGGTTGTGCTGGGTCCTCATTGCTGTGTGGGCTCTCCTTCATTGCGGCGAGTGGGGGCTGCTGGTTGCTTGCCGTGTGCGGGCTTCTCTTACAGAGCACAGGCTGTCGGGTGTGCGGGTTCAGCAGTTGTGGCTTGTGGGCTCCAGAGCACAGGCTGGGTAGTTGCGGTGCGCAGGCTTAGTTGCTCCAGGGCATGTGGGATCTTCTTGGATCAGGGATTGAATCCATGTCTTCTGCATTGGCAGGTGAATTCTACTGTTTGTGGACAATTTGGTTTGTTTCTAGTTTTGGCTCTTTTAGATGTTCATCTATATGTCTTTTGGTGCCATATATTAAATATATACCCCATAGTGGAAATGCTTGGTCCTAGAGTTCACATGGTCAGTTTTCATAGATATTATCCGACGGTTTCCCAACGTGATTATACCAAATTCCCATCAGCAACGTATGAGACTTCCATTTGCTCCTATACTTATCAGCACTTGGTATTGTTAGTTTTCTTATTTTTTAGACCATTCTACTAGATACACAGTAGTAGTATTCCCTAGTGGTTTTCATTTACATTTTCTTGAGGTCTAATGATAGTGAGCACCTTTCCTAAGAGGCCTTTTGAATATGCTCTTCTGTGAAGTGCTTGTTCATACGTTTTGGAAGTTTCAAAATTGTGTTTAGCTTCTTCTTACTGATTTGTAGGCATTCTTTATATATGCTGAGGATGAGTTCTTTGTTGCACACACTGCAAATGTCTTCTCACTGTGCCTTGATGTTTTACTCTTTTAATGGTCTCTCTTGATTACACAGTAAACTTTTAAAAATTGACAGTGTTATTTTGGTAAAAATGTAGACACATGGTATCTTGCCATAGGTCGCTTACTTGGCGGACAGTGCATAAACAGAAAATAAACTTAGAAGTCCTGTTATTGTTAGCTTTGTCCAGTATAAGGGCCATGGTTTGCCTTTCCAGCAATGCCAGCTCTCTTACAGTATTAAATATGGGCCCTTCATTGCAGGAGGGAACCAGCTGAGCCTGTGAATGGATCAGTGAAATTTCTCTCTAACCCTGGTAGACCACTAAAAGCTCAATCCCTGATGATACTAGCTTAGTAGAATCCTGTATTTATACTAAGTATTGTACATACAAGTTAATGCTTAAATTGAACAGAGTGGTGTAAGATCTCGATATGTTTTAATCTATCTGTTTAAAGTAGGTTTTGCATAGAAGAGTAAAAGTTGACTTTACTTTTCTCCAGAGTTAGAAGAAAATAAGAGCTGCAAACCAAAAGTTAAAAACATAGGTACTAAGGACAGAAAGACAGGAGGTATTATTTATTTGGTTAAGAACTTGGGTTGGAATTCTAGCTCTTCTGTTAACTAGTTTCTGTTAACATGTTATTTAGTGTCCTTCAACTTTAGTGTCCTCGTATTTGAAATGCAGGTAATAGTGAATTCACCTGATAAGGTTTTTGTGAAAATTAAATGATAATTAGTGGCAGGTGTCTGTGTTTCATAGTGCAAGCTCAGTAAATGTTTATTTACTATTATTAGGAAGTAAAGGCTAAAAAATAAGGTTAAAAACATCTGTTTATTTGTAAGGACAAACTGAGTTTACAGATGCTTTTGGCAAACCAGATTTTTTAAGAGAGCTAGAATAAAAAAGACACAAGTAATCCTAAAATTTTGTAAATTCACATATTCAAAAATTGTTTTATTACACTTTTCTACTTTTGGGTTCAGAGTCGTGTCTGAATTTGAAACTGCCTCTCCTGTTTAAACTTTTGTCCTCTGCAGGTAACTCTTCCAAATAGCATTTTGGCTGTAGACACCAGAAGTTCAGTTTATATAGCTTATTAACCATTTCACTTTAAAAAAAACCAATTTTTAAAAACCACATAATACTTGTATTATTTTTTTAAAGTTATTTTTTTGCTAAAAGATTAATTTCCCTCTAAAAATCCAGCCATAGTTTTCTGTGTTAAACGTCCTCTGATTCCTTTGGAGGACAATATCCTAGAAAGAATTATCTCCTTTCAGGTATAGGTAGGGACTCCCCTGGTGGTCCAGTGGTTGCCTTCCAATGCAGGGGGTGCAGGTTTGATCCCTGGTCAGGAAGCTAAGATCCCACAAAGTGAAAGTGTTAGTTGCCCCGTGGTGTCCAGCTCTTTGTGACCCCATGGACTATGTAGCCTGCCAGACTCCTCTGTCCATGGAATTCTCCAGGCAAGAGTACTGGAGTGGGTTGCCAGTGGCTAAAAAACCAAAAACATAAAACAAGCAACATTGTGACAAATTCAATAAAAGACTTAAAAAAAAAAACATGACAGCCTTAAAAAAAAAGACATATTCATTTTCTCCTAGTTAAGAATTCATTCTGTCCTTTCTGTGATTCAAGGTTCCAAAAAGAAAACAAGATATATCTATAATATTGTATAAAAACAAGGTAACTGGAAACTAGGTACATTTTAAAATATTTTTTTCTGCTGTGAATTTCTAAATGAACAAAAGGAAAGAAGAAACTTCGTGAATATTATTCTTTATTGTTACAGACTGTCCAGACTGCTTCATAAGAGTAGAGAGACTAATATAACAAATCCCTATGTATCCATCACCCAGTTTAACAATGATCAGTTTATAATCAGTCTATTTCATCTATAATCCTCTTGTCTTCCCCCTCCCCATACTATTTTAAATCCTAGCTGTATCGTTTTGTTCATAAATATTTTAGTACATATCTCTAGGAAAGAATAAAACCTTAAACAGAAAAATAAAAAGACTCTTAACAAAACCAAAAAAAAGAAAAGCAAACCCATTATACCATGATCATCTAAAAAAATAATTTTAGTTTTCCCAAGTATTCAGATATGTGTTCAGAATTTCCCAATTGGCCCATTGGTTTTTCTTTGTCTGGTTTAAACCGTTTGAGTTGGATAGATCAGTGCTTTTTCGCTGCGGGGCCTCATTCATGTTCTCAGTGTGCTGTATTTGGACATTGTATTTCAGGTGTGGGATATTTTATAACGCCAGGATTTGGAGGAGGTTGAGGTAGGGGACTACCGCTAGATATAAGAATTTTAACACCAGTATATGAGTTAGTAGACTGGTCTTGGTTCTGACTATTTGAATGTGAGGACAGTGATCAGGGCAAATTGGCCAATAGGCAGCTGACTTCTTCCTTATATTTCACAAAGGAATCTCTACATTTGCTGTTGCTACTCCATCCTCCCTGTTGTGCCTTCTGTCTCCCTCCTTCCCTGGATGTGTTCAATCTAAATCTAAAATATTTTATGCTCTCCCGTTTTAAATTTTATCTGTACCTGTATCTGGGTCCTTGCCTCACTGTATCATAATTAACTTTCTACTTGCTTTTCTTCTATAACTGAATGTAAACCCCTTGAGGTCAGTACTTCCTTGTTTACAGTTAACAGTTCCAGTACCTAGCACAACTTAGTGCTTAGTAAATTTTGTGGAACTATAACTAGGTTTTCTTTATTAATATTAATTGTTATAATTTATTGCAAGATTTCAGACCTATTGTAATATTTACCTCTTTGTAGTAAAATAAGTCATGATGACTGAAAATCTTCTATGTTGGCCATTGCCCTTGGCCTTTTACGTGAATTTTCTCTAATCCTTACAGTAACTAGTGGATGGAGAGAATCCCTGTTTTATATTTGAGGAAACTGAAGCTCAAGAGGTTTGTTTTCTGAAGGCTGTACGTGTCCATGCCTCAGGCTATTAAGCCAGTGCTTTTTCCATTACATCACATCCCCTAAAAGGGTTCATGTGTCTGTGTTGGGGAGAGACTGATACGAAACTTAGGATACTGCCTTTGCCTCCTGAAATAGTATTCAAAAAGCGTAGGCAGGACCAAGTCAGAGGTCAGTTATCAAGAAGGCTTTGTACGAAGTTTCCATGAAGGTACTAGGGAGATAGGATACAGACCAGGAAATAAACTGGGAGAGTCAGAGCAGGAAAAGCTGCTTAGTTAGACTTTAGGCTGGAAGGGCTGGAGTAAATAGGCTGGAGAGGCACAGATAGAGAACGGAAAAGACCCAGGGTACAGTGTACAGGCACATCACTGTCTGCTTTGAGTCAAATCTCACCAGTGTGGAGTTCCTTTACGGCAAGTCCCCTTAGAGCGCAGTTCTTATTGGGCTAGGGGTGGGTCCTCTTAGAAATACCAAGCCGAACAAAGCTTGGGAGCCAGGAACCAGGGAAGCCTAATTAATATTCTAAGCTGATTTTATGGTGCCTGGTGTACTTAATACAGGCCTTTGAATCAGTGATGAATTTATTTCTGATCTTTCAGAGTTGTTGACATGGAAGAGATGCTGAGAACACTGTCATTTTGTAAAAATACATTTTATGTTCAACTGGCAATGTTCAAAAGGGAAAAAAATAGCTCAGTTTGAGATTTGGGGCAGAAGATTGGGAGAAAGGGAAGGGAAGTCCTGTCATATTTGGGACTGAAAAGAAAGAAGGGGCAAGATAAAGTGAATGAAGTTAATGGCGTGGTACTTAGTTGTCAGCATAATTAAATTCAATAAGTCCCTTTTGAACACCTATTAATGTGCCAAGATTGGCTTCCCATGTTGCGCTAGCGGTAAAGAACCTGCTTGCCAGTGTAGGAGACGTCAGAACCGTGGGTTCGGTCCCTGGGTCAGGAAGATTCCCTGGAGGAGGGCCTGGCAGCCAGTACTCTTGCCTGGACAGTGCTGTGGACAGAGGAGCCTGGAGGGCTATAGTCCGCAGGGTCGCAGAGTCAGACACGACTGAAGTGACCCAGCATGCATGCGGTGTGCCAAGACAGTGTGCCGGATACTGCGCAAGGCTAGGGGTACGTTAGATTAGCTCCCTCTTTGGGAACCCCCAGTCTCAACTAGAAGAAGACACAAACAACGGTTGACAACCCCTGTCAAATGACAACCCTCACAAATGATGCTGTTGTAAGGAATACCAGGGAAGTTCTGTATTAGTTAGTTAGGTTCAGCTGAGACAGACAGGAAGCCCGAATGAACAGTGACTTCATGTGAGGTAGGTTTGCTTCCCTCTCAGGTAACTGTTTGCTTAGGTGGCCTGGGGCTTGTGTGGTGTTTCATGGTGTCAGAGTATCCGTCTTAGTGTTCCACCTTGTGTGTGCCCAGCTTCATGGTCTGAGATGGAGCCTCTTCTTTCAGGCAGTGGATTGGGGAAAGGGATGAAGAAGAGGCATAGAGCTGTCTCATAAAGAAGGTCCATGGACACTTGGGCTTACATTACGTCAGTGAGAGCTTCATTATGTAACCCCTGTTGTTAGCTAAAAACAGGGGTCCTACCCATGTGCTTGGCTAAAAATGAGAGTTCCCTAACTTAGACGAGGAGGGTGAATTGTGCAGAATAACTAACAAGCTCTGTCCCTGGAACCAAATTTTACCTCTTGGAGAAAACGATGCTCAACCTGAGACTTGAAGATAATGGGAGTTAGCCAGGTGGACAAGATGAGAGGAAGGCTGAAGAAGGCATGGGGACGGAAGAGATACTGGCCTTTCATGGAACTTCAGGTCTTAGGCTTGAGTCAGCATCAGGTAGGTAAAGGGGAGTGGCCTTAGATGAGCCTGAAGAATCAATAAGAGCCACGTGTGTCATTTTAATGAGTTTGTATTTAATTTTGTAGTAGGTGAGAACCCTTGAAGAATTTTAAGCAAAGGAATGACTTGTTGAAATTTCTATGTTACAAGGGTAGCCCATGTTATTTAAAAGATAGATTTTGGGTATGGACTTGAGTTTGAGTAAACTCTGGGAGTTGGTGATGGAGAGGGAGGCCTGGCGTGCTGCAGTCCATGGGGTCGCAAAGAGGGGGACAGGACTGAGGGACTGAACTGAACTGAAGCTCCCTTTGAGCTTCAAGACCACTTAGAGTGGTCTAGGGGAGAGCAACTAGTGGTCTATTTTTAGTTCTTCAAGCCTGCCAAAATGTTTCTTCTTTCTTCTTCCCTCCTTCCCTTCCTCCATCCTTTTCTTTCTTTGTTGCTCAGTTTAAAAAAATCCCATGGACCGAGGAGCCTGACAGGCTACCATTCATGGGGTTGAAAAAGAGTTGGACATGACTTAGTGACTAAACACATGAGTACTTACATAATAGTCTTGATTTTGCCTTTGGTCAGTAAAGCCTAAAATATTTCCTTTCTGACCCTTTAAGAAAAAGTTTGCTAAGCTCTGTATTTATCATGCATTTCTTGCATGTCTTTCATACTAGAATAAGCTTCTTAAGGGCAAGGACTGACTCTTGTTCATTTTTCTGTTCCTGTGGTCTAGGAAAATACTTGGTATACGGAATCCGCCTGCAACGCAGGAGACGCCGGTTCGATTCCTGGGTCAGATAAATCCCCTGGAGAAGGGATAGGCTACCCACTCCAGTATTATTGGGCTTCACTTGTGACTCCCTTGTCACCAGCTTCCCTGGTGACTCAGATGGTAAAGCGTCTGCCTGCCATGCAGGAGTCCTGGGTTCGATCCCTGGGTCGGGAAGATCCCCTGGAGAAGGAAAAGTCAACCCACTCCAGTATTCTTGCCTGGAAAACCCCATAGTTGGAGGAGCCTGATAGGTTGCAGTCCATGGGGTTGCGAAGAGTCAGACATGACTAAGCAGCTTCACTTGTGACTCAGCTGGTCAAGAATCCGCTTGCAATGCGGGACACCTGTGTTCGATCCTTGGGTTGGAAAGATTACCCTGAGGATGGGAAAGGCTTCCCATTCCAGTATTCTGGCCTAGAGAATTCCATGAACTGTATAGTCCATGGGGTTGCTAAGAGTTGGACACGACTGAGTGACTTCATGTGTGGTCTAGGAGAATACTTGGTATATGGTTTAGGGGTTCAGTGAATATTTTTTGGGTGGACAGATAGTGTGACACAAAGTTATTTTAAAATTATTTACTTTTATAATATCTTGGTTTTTTGCTTTGTCTAGTTACATTTTGTATACAAGTATGAGTTATGTAAATTTCAGAATTTCTTTACACTTTTAAAAAAAGACTTATAGAATATAGTTATGGAACACATTTTTAATAGAGAGAAAAATCAGAGTACAGATAAAGGAAAATTTATTGAGGAATTTACTGGAAAAAGAGCAGGAATCCCCCTCGTGATTTTGCAGTTCCTTCTATGGAAAAGATATGAGTACAGTGGGACATAGTGGGCTGCTGTGTCTGTCAGCTTTGTTTCCACTCTGTACTGATTCCATCATTTTACCCTGTCCTAGGCCAACCAGAGCTTCCTGTCTCAAACAAGATGAAAACAGTTCGTTGTGTATGCACACTTGTGCAAATAGGCACAGATGTAACAGAAGTTAATCCTGCCCTTCAGGAAATACCACGAACTAGTATTAAATGAGAGGCAGCATGGTTTACTGCAGGGATGACATATAGTCTTAGATGCTTACTCCTTCCTGTCAATTTGAGTTGTGTGGAGAATTCTGAGATCGTGCCTAAGATCACTGAGTAGATTTGTTGCAGGAAGAGGACATGTATGTCACACGTTTACCTTTCACCTTCAGATATCTCTAGCCCTTATTTTTAGGCAAGTTATTTTGTTCTTCAGGAGTCTCAGTTTTCTTATTTGGAAAATGAGTTCAGTAATACCTTCTTCACATACTTGTTAGGATTAAATAGGGTAATGAATGTAAAGCATCCCTGCCAGTGTTTTGCAGATAGATTTAAGGGACTAGATCTGATAGACAGAGAGCCTGATGAACTATGGACGGAGGTTCGTGACATTGTACAGGAGACAGGGATCAAGACCATCCCCAAGGAAAAGAAATGCAAAAAGTCAAAATGGTTGTCTGAGGAGGCCTTACAAATAGCTGTGAAAAGAAGAGAAGCGAAAAGCAAAGGAGAAAAGGAAAGATATTCCAATTTGAATGCAGAGTTCCAAAGAATAGCCAGGAGAGATAAGAAAGCCTTCCTCAGTGATCAATGCAAAGAAATGGAGGAAAACAACAGAATGGGAAAGACTGGAGATCTCTTCAAGAAAATTAGGAATATCAAGGGAACATTTCAGGCAAAGATGGATTCAATAAGGGACCGAAATGGTATGGACCTGACAGAAGCAGAAGATATTAAGAAGAGGTAGCAAGAATACACAGAAGAACTATACAAAAAAGATCTTCACGACCCAGATATTCACAATGGTGTGATCACTGACCTAGAGCCAGACATCCTGGAATGTGAAGTCAAGTGGGCCCTAAAAAGCATCACTACGAACAAAGCTAGTGGAGGTGATGGAATTCCAGTTGAACTGTTTCAAATCCTAAAAGATGATGCTGTGAAAGTGCTGCACTCAATATGCCAGCACATTTGGAAAACTCAGCAGTGGCCACAGGACTGGAAAAGGTCAGTTTTCATTCCAATCCCTAATAAAGGCAATGCCAAAGAATGCTCAAACTACCGCACAGTTGCACTCATCTCACACGCTAGTAAAGTAATGCTCAAAATTCTCCAAGCCAGGCTTCAGCAATACGTGAACCGAGAACTTCCAGATGTTCAAGCCGGTTTTAGAAAAGGCCGAGGAACCAGAGATCAAATTGCTAGTATCCACTGGATCATTCACAAGCAAGAGAGTTCCCGAAAAACATCTATTTCTGCTTTATTGACTACGCGAGAGCCTTTGACTGTGTGGATCACAATAAACTGTGGAAAATTCTGAAAGAGATGGGAATACCAGACCACCTGACCTGCCTCTTCAGAAGCCTGTATGGAGGTCAGGAAGCAACAGTTAGAACTGGACATGGAACAACAGACTGGTTCCAAAGAGGAAAAGGAGTACGTCAAGGCTGTATATTGTCACCCTGCTTATTTAACTTCTATGCAGAGTACATCATGAGAAACGCTGGGCTGGAAGAAGCACAAACTGGAATCAAGATTACCGGGAGAAATATCAATAACCTCAGATATGCAGAGGACACCACCCTTATGGCAGAGAGTGAAGAGGAACTAAGAAGCCTCTTGAAAGTGAAAGAGGAGAGTGAAAATGTTGGCTTAAAGCTTAACGTTCAGAAAACTAAGATCATGGCATCTGGTCCCATCACCTCATGGGAAATAGATGGGAAGACAGTGGAAACAGTGTCAGACTTTATTTTTTTGGGCTCCAAAATCACTGTGGATGTTGACTGCGCCATGAAATGAAAAGATGCTTACTCCTTGGAAGGAAAGTTATGACCAACCTAGACAGCATATTAAAAAGCAGAGACATTACTTTGCCAACAAAGGTCCATCTAGTCAAGGCTATGGTTTTTCCAGTGGTTATGTATGGATGTGAGAGTTGGACTGTGAAGAAAACTGAGTGCTGAAAAATTGATGCTTTTGAACTGTGGTGTTGGAGAAGACTCTTGAGAGTCCCTTGGACTGCAAGGAGATCCAATCAGTCCATCCTAAAGGAGATCAGTCCTGGGTGTTCATTGGAAGGACTGATGTTGAAGCTGAAACTCCAGTACTTTGGCCACCTCATGTGAAGAGGTGACTTATTGGAAAAGACCCTGATGCTGGGAGGGATTGGGGGCAGGAGGAGAAGGGGACGACAGAGGATGAGATGGCTGGATGGCATCACCTACTCGATGGGCATGAGTTTGAGTAAACTCCGGGAGTTGGTGATGGACAGGGAGGCCTGGCGTGCTGCAATTCATGGAGTCGAAGAGTCGGACACGACTGAGGTACTGAACTGAGCTGAACTGAGGTGCCTAACAAGTGTCGGCTCTCAAATAGGGATACTTCAAAATCTTGGTTCTTTCAGAACCAAGAATGATCCCATCTTGGCCCTGTGTGTCAGTTTTCAGGGGCTAATGCAGCAGACAGTGGAGAAAGAATCTTTAAATGAGATGTTGCTTTTGAACTTACAACTGATTTTATGTATAAATAATTTAGAAATGCTTTATTTACAAAACAGTTAAAAAAGATGCCACTTCCTATTTGCCTTTATTCCCCACTTTACTGAATCTGCTTATCGAAAGGTTAACAGTTTACCTTGGTTTATTTTTACTCCCCTCCCCCATTGAGGTTCATGACACTGTTAACCACAAACTTAGTTGAAGCCCTTTCATTCCTTGGCTGTAGTGAAAACACCACTTTCTAAACACTTTCACTCCCTTTTTGGGGAGGAAGGGAGTGTCTTTTTTATAGAAGGGACAAACTTGTATGTTTAACCTTTGATTATTAATTTGTTTGGTAGTTAAAATTAAAGTTTGGCTCTAAAGATTGAAAGATATCTAAGAAGTAATAATTTCCCAGTGTAATTTAATGATGACTGTACAACACTAGACAAGAATCACTTAAGAACACTTAATGGGAATATTAATTGGTACCATCTTTTTTAGAAGGTAATTTGGCAGTAGCTCAGAGCAGGGTTAATATCGTGTAACTTGGAATCTAGCAGTTGCATGTCTAGCAGTCTCTTGCACAAAAATAGCAACAAGGACAGTAAAAATATATACTGTAAAATGTTAATCTAAGTATTAATATTACTTTAAGAGCAAAAGTGGGAAACAAGCTAAATAGAAAAATAGTGAAATTGTGGCTCGCTTTTACTATTCATTCTTTAAAAAAAATGAGTTATACATGTACTGAGCTAAGAAGTGTCTGATAAGTGAAAATAATCAGGCTGTGACACGTATGTGTAACAATTTCATTTTTGTTTAAAAAGAGAGTGTACATATTAAATGTTTGTATAAGCATAGAAAAAACACTTTAATCTTAGTGGTGATTTCCTTTGGAATTGGGCTTAGACAGAGTAAGGAACTTTCTCTTCTTACTATGGTGGATAATTATGGATGACTTTTGCATTTTTTGTGTGTCCTTTCCAGTGATTTTCAAATAAAGTAACCTTAGGAAAAAAAAGGAAAATTAGTGGAGAACAGTGAGGGGGGCACAGATGCAACTCGCTACTCATAAAAAAGATGTCCTTTAAAATTCTGTATATTTATATGCATACTCCTGTATATATGTACGTAAATTTATGCAAACAGCATTAGTACAGTTGGGCATTCAATTAAGGTACAAGATGCATTGTACTATATGCATTTTGAGGTAGAATACACAAGTGTTTTTCAAACATCACAGAGTACAGGAATAGTTCTTCAGTTCTTTAAGAAGTGACTGGATTTGTTCTGAAAATGTGTAGTTTTCTAGTGTGGCAGTAATATATGTTCAGGTTTCCTTAGTGCGAGTCACAGCTTGTTCATTTCTCTTAGTTAAAGTTTAAATTTTATGGTAATTAACCAACTGCATGATGACCTTTGAAACAGAGCAGAGAAAGTTCTCCAGAGCAACGAAACTCTCAGTGCAACTCCTCCAGTTTGGACTGTGAGTTGGAATTCTCCCACTGAGTGAGTCAGGGGTGAGAATGGCGACTGTTAGGGAAGCTGTATGGTTGGTTGGTTATGATTTCCGGTTTAAATTTATTTCATAATGATCTTTACATGTCGAAATATTTAGCTTATGTCTCTGTGCTCCTAATTTTGTTTCATTCTGAATAATTTTTAAAGAATTGAATCTTGTGACTGGTTCCTTTTTTAGTATGGAAATTTAAGATCTGCATGTAATAAAGGAAAAGTCCTGTTCCAGATATAATAATCAGAATGCCTAGTTGTATCAGATTTGGGGATTTCCTTTCCTTCCCTTCAGTGTCACTGGCAATTTTAGGTTTTATAGAGACTTTGCAGTTTGCAGGTTATCAAGGCTTCTGTTTTCCTCTTTCAGTATTTGCCCTCTCCGTATACTGTGCCTGGTATTCTTTGCCTATTGAAGGCAAAGGAGATTCCTAGAAACTGTGAATTTTGTTTGTTAGGCCTGACTAGTTTTGTCTGTAATGGATAACGTTTAAATTTTTAAAATTTTGATGAGATCTCCTGGGTTTTAAATTTGGGATTAATAGTGGTGTACTTGTGGGACCAACTTTTTTTTTTAATTGGAATATAATTACTTTACAATGTGTTAGTTTCTGTTGTACAACATCGTGAATCAGCCATGTGTATACATATATTCCCTCTCTCTTGAACCTCACTCCCATCCTCCCCATTCCACCCCTCTAGGTCATCACAGAGCACCAAGCTAAGCTTCCACCAGCTTGTTTTTTGAGACTTGAAGTTTCTTGCAGGTTTGACTAGTTTCTTCATTGATTTTTTTTTTTCTCCATTCATCTTTTTCATGAGACTGTGACTTTCACAAGTGAATTAAGAAATTGAACTACTCAGAATCTAAGTATGACTATTTCATGATAGAAATGTAGTCAGAAAGAACAAATAACCTCTAAGATACTCTTTATAATCATTACTATATTACTAGGTCTATAAAAGTTTACCATATTCTAGGATTTCTGAGGGGAATGGTCTGGATAACCTAACAGGTTTCTCCATCTCTTATGATTCATTTTACCTTAGTGAAAAATTGCCTTAAACATAAGGAAATGAATAGAATGAATGAATGAATAGAATGAATAGAATCTGGTCCTACCAGTTTTTGGCTGTGCTGGTTCTTTGTTGCTGTGTGGGCTTTTCTTTAGTTACTTTAGTTAGTTAGTTCTTTAGTTAGAGAGTGGGGGCTACTCTCTAGCTGTGGTGCACGGGCTTCTCATTGCGGTGGCTTCTCTTGTCGCCGAGCAGGGTGCGTGGGCTTCAGTAGGGAGCGTGGGCTTCTAGAGTGCCTGGCTCCCCGGCTCTAGAGCACAGACTCAGTAGTTGTGGCACATGGGCTTAAGTTGCTGTGCTGAGATCTTTCCTCAGCAGGGATTGAACCTGTGTCTCCCACATCAGCCGGCAGACTCTCCACCACTGAGCTCCCGGGAATCCGCGAACCAGATTCTAAACGGTGCTGCTTCTGTGGGAAAGCAGTGATTTGTCAGCCAGTGCTCATTGTGAGTGTTAATCTACAGGCAGCGCAGTGGCCGCGTTTGTGCAGTTGGCAAACAGTGCCGTAGGCCGTCGACAGGTGCTGCCTACACACATCTCAAAGCAAGTGACAAATTGCTGTTTTTCTAGGGATTCCATTTAGTACAAATTTAAGGTTTATCAGTGTTTTCAAAACACAGTATATTGAGGACTAGATTCTATGATATCTTTGTCTTGAAGTCTGTAGTCAAAGCAGCTTACATAATGTATCTATTAACAATCACTTCTGTTTATTGAATACCTACCTGCTCTGTACCAGACACTGTGCTAAGTGCTCTATTTATATTATTTCTGTGAGTACCTTGCAAGATAGGTATTGTTTATTTTCATTTACACATGAGAATTAAACACTTGGACCTTTCATCAGGCTTCCTTTTGGTCAACTTTTATATTCTTTATCTCTCTCTCCTTTTAATAACAGTGTTGGTGGTGGTGGTTTAGTCGCTAAGTCGTGTCCGGCTCTTGTGACCCCATGGACAGTAGCCTGCCAAGCTCCTCTGTCTATGGGATTCTCTAGGCAAGAGTACAGGAGTGGGTTGCCATTTCCTTCTCCAGAGGATCTTCCCACCCCAGGAATAGAACCCAGGTCTTCTGCATTGCAGGCAGATTCTTTACCAGCTGAGCTATAAGGGAAGCCCCCAGTTTTGTTGAGATATACTTTTGTTACTCTTGCTGTTTAGTCACTAAGTCATGTCCGACTCTTTGCAACTCCATTGATTGTAGCCTGCCAGGTTCTCTGTCCATGGGATTTCCCAGGCAAGAAGACTGGAGTGGGTTGCCATTTCCTTCTCCAGGGGATCTTCCTGACCCAGGGATTGAACTCATATCTCCTGTGTCTCCTGCCACTGGCAGACAGTTTCTTTACCACTGAGTTCCCTGGTGATGTAACTTACTTACGTGGAGATGTAATTTACATGCCCCCAAAATTCACACTTTTAAAGTAATTATATAATTAATTTAATGCTATTTACTGTTTTTACAAAGTTATGGAATCTTCAGCATTGTCTGATTTTAAGGTAGTTTCAGCATTCCATAAAGAAACCCCAAACCATTAAAAATCATTTCCCATTTCCCTCTTGCCTTGCTCTAGGCAATCACCAAACTTCTTTTTGTCTTTATGGATTTGCTTATTGTGGAATTTTCATATAAATGAGTATGTGGCCTTTTGTGACTTCTCTCACTTATGCTTTTTTTCCCCCAAAATATTTGTTAATTTTTGGCTGTGCTGGGTCTTCATTTCTCTAGTTGAGGGGAGCAGTGGCTGCTCTCTAGTTCTGGTACACAGGCTTCTCATTGTGGTGGCTTCTCCTGTTGTGGAGCACAGGCTCTAGGACACTTGGGCTTCAGCAGTTGTGACACATGGGCTTTGTTGCTCCTTCCTTTGCCACATGTGGGATCTTCCTGGATCAGAGATTGAACGTGCATCTTCTGCATTGGCAGACGAATTCTTTACCACTGAGCCACGAGGGAAGCCCATACCTTTTCTTTTTAAGGTATCAAGTATTACATTAGTCAGGGAGTTGATTCAAAAGAATAAAGCAATAAAAATGTGATAATAATCCTTTTTATTATTATTGAGTAATGTGGTATTTTGAATGTGTATTAATAGATCTCCCAGATGTCTGATACTTAACCATAAGCACATTTTAAGAGCAGAATGTATTTAAATTTGAGTCGTGGATGATGGCAATCAACCTAAATTACATGACATATTTCTCTAATTTCTTAAACATAGTATAGTTTAATCTTTTATTAATAACCTGGGGTTCATTATTTTGAATGTCCTTTGCCCTGCATGTGTATTACTGTGCTGTCCTTGGCCATTGGATGTGTGAAAGTCTCTTCATCTCTGTACTGAATGACATCTGATTGCTTTGCTTTTCTACTACTTCTGTGTGAGATCAGTTCACTTACTTTAGATTTGAATTTAGTTAAATTTTTCCCAGTACTGAGCCATTGCTCATTGGAAAAGTGAAAAATCACAGCTATGCAAAAACAAGATGAAAAACTACCCATGTACATACCACAGAACAAACTATTGCTACTATTTTGTTATGTATCCCTAAAGTCAGACGCACATGCATACAGCCGCACGTGCATATGCACAGGGATATATTCGTGTATATAAGGACTTAATATAGTTTTTTGTCTGTTTCTTTTTCTTCCTTTTTTTCTTTTTGCCAAATGGAATCATACTTTTTAATTTGCTTAGCAGATACTTGTATAGGCATTCAGGGATGTGGAAATAAATTTACTAATAGATACAACACTGGGGTTTTTGGGGGCGAGGTGGGTGTGGGGCAGAGTGGTAAGTTCTATTGAAAGGACACTTAATAATCTGTTTTTCAGAATCATTTTCAATAATTGCATGCTATTTCATAGTATGCTTGTAACATAATGTATTTAACCCATCCCCCATTCTTGGACATTCTAGGCTATTTTGTTTTTTTTCAACTTTTAGAATCAGTTCCTGTGCCCTGCTTGCCTGCTTCTCTAGTCCTCTAGTGGGTCCTGGAACAAGTTGTGTATCTTTACATCTCTGTTCTTTGACACAGTTCACCTCTTTGCCATTCTTATCTTTTCTGTCAGAGTTCCCTTATCACTCCCTCCTGGGGCTGGGTTCTAGGTGTCTTTCATATGCCACCTCTTCACCCCTTTTTTCAACCCTCCTGTAGTGCTATTTTGCACGTTGCTTGTCTGCCTCTTTCATTACACTGTGAACTCTGGACTATGAGCTCATTGTGGGCAGTGTTGGCATCTTCTCTCTCCTGCTATGTCTATTCGTGTTTTTATACAGGTATTTTTTTTCTGTCTTCATTTTGGGAATCAAATTCTACCTTCTCGATTCTAGTACAGCATTTATACTTGTAAGTCTAGAGCTTACCGTGGGTACTGCTTGATCTTATGGTTGAGAGCCCAGTAAGTCCTCCCCCAAGCTTGTCAGTTCTTGGGCAAGAGTGCAGTCTCACTCATCTTTGTCACCCCCAAAGAACCTAGGGCAGTGCCTTGTAAGCAGCCAGGAAAGTTTGTTTACAGTGAATTGATTCATATGCCCCAGAGGGCCTGTGTTATTCATTAGGCCTCTCCTCCACGCATCTTTTCTTAACCACTTATTTACTTGTTTCCCATCTAAGCTTTTTTCGTGTGTGCTAAAAACACATGTCATAAAATTTACCATCCTTACCATTTTTATTTTTATTTTTTTTATTTTCTTTTTTTTAATATTTTTTGTTTTTTTCTATTAAAAAAAAATTTTTTTTTCCTTACCATTTTTAAGCGTACATTTCTGTAGTGTAAGTACATTGTATTGTTGTGAAACAAATTACTAGAACTTTTTCATCTTGCAAATCTGAAATTCTCTTCCCATCAAACAACTCCCTCTTTTCCTTCCTCCTGGTTACCAGTCACTGGTAACCTCCATTCTACTTTCTATTTCTATGGGTTTGACTATTTTAGGTACCTTATATAGGGGACTTCCCTGGTGGTTCAGATGGTAAAGAATCTGCCTGCAAAGTGGGAGACCCGGGTTTGCTCCCTGGGTCTGGAAGATCCCCTGGAGAAGGGAATGGCTACCCACTCCAGTATTCTTGCCTGGAGAATTCCATGGACAGAGGAGCCTTTATGTAAGTAAAATCACTCAATATTTGTCTTTTTGTGACAGGCTTCTTTCACTTTAGTATAATATCCTTAAGGTTCACCCATGTTGTAGCATGTGTCACAGTTTCCTTCCTTTTTAAGTCGAAATAATATTTCACTTTATTCATATATATTGCATTTCCTTTATTGATTCATCAATGGACATTTAGGTTGCTTCCTCATCTAGGCTATTGTGAATAATGCTGCAGTGAACATGGGTGTGCAGGTATCTCTTCTTTGAGACCTTGCTTTCAGTTCTTTTTGCTGTGTACCCGGAAGTGGGATTATATAGTAGTTGTATATTTAATTCTTTGAGTAATCACCATACTGTTTTCCATAGCAGTTGTACCATTTTACAACTTCCATGAATAGTGTACAAGTGTTCCAATTTCTCTGCATCCTTGCCAGCACTTATTTTCCGTTTTCTTTATTTTATATATAGTGGTGTGTATTTGAAGTCACTGTGTTTTTGATTTGCATTTCCCTGATGATTAGTGATGTTGCGCCTGTTTTCATATCCTTGTTGGCCACTTATTATTTAAAAGAACATTTATTTATTTTTAGTTTTGGCTTTGGCTGGGTCTTGCTTGCTCTGTGTGTGCTTTCTCTGGTTGTGGTGAGTGGGGGCTTCTCCTAGTTGTGGTGGGCAGGCTTCTTGTTGTGGTAGTTTTCCTTGTTGGGGAGCACAGGCTCTCGGGCCTTGCACGTCAGTAGTTGTAGCGCGTGGGCTGAGTAGTTGCAGCTTTCCAGCTCTGGAGCTCAGGCTCAGGAGTTGTGGTGCTCAGGCTTAGTTGCCCTGTGGCATGTGTGGTCTTCCCGGACCAGGGATTGAACCCGTGTCCCATGCATTGCAAGGTGGACTCTGAACCTCTGGGCCACCAGGGAAGGCCCCTTGTTGGTCATATTATCTTTAGGGAGAGGTCTAATCAAGTCCTTTGCCCATTTTTTTGATCAGGTTATTTGATTTTTTAATTGTTGAGTTGTGGGAGTTCTTTATATAGTCTATATTAACTCCTTATTAGATCTATGATTTGTAAATGTTTTAAAAATTTTAGTTTTATAACTGACATATAAAATTGTAGGATATTTAAAGTATACATTGTAGTAGTTTGAAAGCATATATGTTTTGAAAGGATTTGCCCCTCTGGTTAATTTGAACGTATTTATCACTTTACATGTGCATGTATGCATTTAATTAATTAATTTTTCTGGTGAAAACATTTTGAGTTCTCTTTTAGCTAATTTCAGTTATACAGTGCAGTGTTATCAGTTGTAGTCACCAGGTTTTACATTAGAGCCTCAGACCTTATACATCTTAGAGCTGGAAGTTTGTGTCCTTTTACCATCTCCCCTATTTCCTCCACCTCACAGCCCCTGGCAACCACTTTTCTGCTGTCTGTTTTCTGTGAGTTTGACTTTTTAAAATTCCACATATAGGTGATACTGTGCAGTATTTGTGTTTCTGTCTGCCTTAGTTCACTTAGCATAAGGCCTGCAGGGTCCATCCATGTAGTGCCAAAGGAGATTTGTAAATATTTTCTTCCATTCTATAAGGATCACCTTTCTCTAGCTACGTAGGGATTTCTTTTGCCTTTGTGTTACAGACTCTGTTTTCTGGGTTCCATGTCTTCACCTTTTTGAGTTTTACTCCTTAACTTTGGCTGAGTGCATCTCTGAAAGGCATCTCTACATGCCTCTTGTTTTTCATTATGGGGCCTGTCCCCTCAGCTGTGCTGGTGTCCCTTATTCTAAAGATGCTCTATTTTGCCTTCTAGATAATAAATCTGTAGTCCCTGGGTCAGGAGGATCCCCTGGAGAAGGAAATGGCAACCCACTCTGGTATTCTTGCCTGGAAAATCCCACGGACAGAGGAGCCTGGTGGGCTACATCCCATGGGGTTGCAAAGAGTTGGACATGACTGAGTGACTAATACACAGTCTTTCGCTAGGGTGAAGAAAGGGCATTCTCTTGGCTTCGTGGAGAAAAGGATAGGTCTGTGAGTCTAAGTGCTTTGAACAAACCTTCAACAACTCTCCCTGTTTGTAACCTACTTTCACCCCCATTTCCAGAGGTACCTGATCCAGCCCGTCCCTGGGCCTTTCAGACTTTCACAGTGTAAATCGCCCTGCTTCCCCGTTGCCACTTAGGATGCAGCTTGCTCGGGTCTGCTCAGTCACCTATCATTCATCCACCTTGCAAACGTAAAGATTCTGTTGCTGCTGTCTTCAGCCCTTTCTCCCTGTGGGTTAGAGTTTGGTTTTTCCCTCTCACTGCCATGTAGTGCGGTCTGCAGGGCCAGGCACCCGCATTCTGCTGTCTCTTGCCTAGAAGTTCCCTGAACTGTCCTTTATCTCAGCTTTTTTTCTCATGCTGGTCTTTTTTCTGCTTGTCACCTCTGACTTGTAACTTTACCCTCGCTTGTTCCATTGCCAGTCGTCCTTTTTTTTTTTTTTTTTTAAAGTCTTCTTTTGATGTAGACCATTTTTAAAGTCTTCATTGAATTTGTTACAATATTGCTTCTATTTTATGTTTTTTGGCTGCCAGCACATGGGATCTTAGTTCCCTGACCAGGGATCAAACCCCTTGCCTTGGAAGGTGAAGTCTTAACCACTGGACCACCAGGGAAGTTCCTCTGTCATCCTTACTACTTATTTTTTCCAGCTTATTTGACCTTTGATCTTTTGCTGTTTCCTTTTACTCTGCACTTCTTTGACACCTCCTGTTCTCCTCCTTTTCTCGGTGCTTCCAGCAGAGTAACCCTTCTCTCCCTCTGCTTCTTGGCAGCCTCCCTTCTAAGCAGTGTGTGTGCATGCGTGCTAAGTTGCTTCAGTCATGTCCAACTCTTTGTGACCCCATGGACTGTAGCACGCCCGTCTCCTCTGTCCATGGGATTCTCCAGGCAAGAATACTGGAGTGGACTGCCATTTCCTCCTCCAGGGGATCTTCCGGACCCTGTGATCGAACCTGTGTCTCCTGCATTGGGGGCAGATTCTTTACCACTGAGCTACCTGGGAAGCCCTCTCCCCAGTATACAGAACACCAATCAAAGCCTGATTCTACCTGCATTTTATTAACTGTTCAAGAAATTATTCTGAACAGCAGCAGCGACCACACACACATCTTTAGAAATTAAATCTTTGTTGATTTAGTGCATGTCCTGACTTTGCTTCTCTCTCATTCTTTCTACCTGTTATTCTGCTTCACGTCTCTGACTTTCGTCTTTATACTAACTACTCATCTTCTGATATGTCTTCCTCCTTGGAGGGTTTAGGCAGACTTACATAGAGTAAACATTATGCATAATAGAACTAACATTACATTAGGAAGACTGAACTTATTGTCCCAAATGATAATATATATTGTGAGACTTCCTGAATTGCTAAGTCTTGGTTCTTTGTTTATAAAATGGAAACAGTAATCTCATCCTTTATGGGTGAGATTTGGAACTTCATGGGACTTTGAGAGGCAAATGAGATGGATTGAGCAAGTGTCTGGGAAGCTCTGAAATGATACATGATTTTTGTCCCCGTCTGGCCTCCTGCACGTGGTCCAGGTAGAGCTGTGGGAGCTGCTTTCCCAAGGGTGGTGTGTGGGTACCAGTGAGACTTAGTAGATCCCTAGGGGGCATGGCTGTGGTTTGGGTGATAGCTACTTTTGGGTGGGAGCCATTGCTGCTCTGTCCTCTTAGCTTGGCAGATGTGAAGCATCGGTTATACCATTCTTGGTAGGGACACTGATGTTTTCACAGCAGTGCCAGGGCCTCCCTAGGCAGCTGACACTATGAGGAGTGCACGGTGGTGGCTGTCTCCTGCGGAACTGTGGCTCCTGGGCTGCTCTAGGGGAGATAGTCCCTGAGGGATCTTCTGGAACCCATGAAGGGCAAAAGCTAACAAAAATGTATTACCATTATTGTGACTGCTTTTATGTGCACTGTCTGCTTAGCCCTAGAAGAATATAGTAATGTGAATCTTAGTAAATGGAGTTTGGCGTTCTTGTTGCTTTTCCTAAGGTTGAACTTGCTTTTGCCTCTCTGCCGTATAATTGGCACACTGATTTGTTCAACTGTTTTGTTTGTTTGTTTTTTTTTAAAGAAAAACTAAGTACATAAATTGTAGTGTTACAGATAGTAAAGAGTGAGCATCAACACAATCCAACATAAATTATCAACAGATTTCAAGATTTATAGGGTTTTATGAAATAAATTAACTCAGTCTAGTTCAAAAACTTTTGGAGATTGTATTGTTTTATTAATCTCCTTTCCCCTTAAAGACAGCACAAATAATAGAAAAAATTAAATAGTTCTAATATGGCAGCACTGGCTAAGGACATCAAAGTGATTTAAGAGCTTCTGTGCTTCCACGAAGGGTGTAATTGAGAATTATACACTCCTAGGATTGAAAGCAGTGGCAGCCCACTCCAGTACTCTTGCCTGGAAAATCCCATGGACGGAGGAGCCTGGTGGGCTGCAGTCCATGGGGTCGCAAAGAGTCGGACACGACTGAGCGACTTCACTTTCAGGATTGAAAGGAACTTAGAAATTCTCTGTTCTGATATTTTTATAGATGTGAAAATTCAGGTTCTGAGAGGTGGGGTAGTTTGCTTGAAGTCACTCAGTTGGCAGCCCTATATTTCTGAACTTATTTTTACCAGGGGAGTATCTCAAGAACAGTTTGAAGAGCTTCTGGTCGGAAAGGGCTAAATTAATATGCCTAACAATCTCTGTTCTTCATCACTCTTCAATTAATGACAGTAAAGGATAAAAAAATTTAGCAGTAACTCAGGATAAAACAGAACTGCAGAAGAGATAACAGCAATAGAATTCTGAAATTTGGAAAGCATGTGGGTAAGTGATAGCTGACTGAGCAGCCCTGAGAAAGCTGAATCCTAAGTGGCAATGGGGAAACAGGGCGATTTCCACTGTGAAAATCCAGAAAGCTCAGGGATGGGTTAATCAGTTTCCTCTGGTGATGGGAGTAAAAGTAGGTTACAGACAGGAAGATTCACTGAAAGTTTGCTTAAGAAAAGTTGAGACTCACAGATCCTCTCCCTCCCTGCAGCCAAGAGAATTCTTCATCCTAACAGAAGACTATAGATTTATTTTCTAAAGAGGGTAAAATAGAGGGTCTTTAGAATGCGGGACATCAGGCACAGTTGAGGGCAAAGAGGGCACACTGTGAAGGCACTTTCTACTCGTGTGTAATTTCTCTCCATACCCAGTGTCATATACCACAGTTGATTTAGTTCCAAATTTGTGATACAGATAATTAGGTGACCCCTAACCCCTACCCTGGAAGAGGACAAACTTCTTATTAACTATTCTCCCACTGAGTGAATCATTTAGGTTTTTGGATAACATTTCATTTTTCCTTTTCTTTCCTCTCCTGTAATTTAGAAGTTAATATTCACAGAAGAGAAGAGGATGTAATGAACTATAAAAAGTTGAAGAGTAAATACTTCCTGGGTATACCAGTTTTGTCCTAACAATTGGATTAGTCAGCAGTTGATGCTTTTAAAAAATGTTATTTTATTAATCCATAGATCTCGCAAGGTGACTTGCAAGATCTGTGTTTTGGCCATGGAGGTGAGAGTGACATACAGAGAAACCTAAAGTGTATTCTTTGCCCTTGTAGAAGGGATGAGACGCAGCACACCACATTCAATCTAGCTGTTGTTGTGTAAAGTTTAAGACTGGGTAAAAAGTTGAAAAAAAAAAAAAAAGTCTTGTCCCCTACCCTGGAAGAATTTACAGTCTAAAATGGTCTTTCTGCCATTTGTAGGAACATGGATGAACCTAGAGAATATCATACTAAGTGAAGTAAGTCAGAGAAAGACAAGTATTATATGGTATCAGTTTATATGTGGAATATAAAAAATAATACAAATGAATCTCTGAAAAACAGAAACAGACTCACAGACATAGAAAACAAACTTATGGTTAACCAAAGGAGGAATGGGGGAGGGGTAAATTAGGAGTACGGTATTAACAAGTGCAAACTAATACACATTAAATTAAGCAATAAGGATTTACTGTATAGCACAGGGAACTATATTCAATATCTTGTAATAACCTGTAATGGAAAACAATTTGAAAAAATATATAAAACTGAATCATGTTGCTGTATACCTGAAATGAACACGATAATAAGTCAGCTATTTTGTTGTTGTTTAGTCCCTAAGTCATGTCTGACTCTTACGCAATTCCGTGGACGATAGCCCACCAGACTCCTCTGTCCATGGGATTTCCCAGGCAAGAATACTGGAGTGGGTTGCCATTTCCTTCTCCAGGGGATTTACCCAACCCAGGGATCAAACCCGTGTCTCCTGCTTGGCAGGCAAATTCTTTACCACTGAGACTCAGTATAGATTGTTTTGAAAAATTAGGCACTCAAGATCCTTTTCCTTCTTCTCTTCAGCCAAAGCAGTTAATACTGGTGAATATTTGAGATTTTATTTTTGTTGTCCTTCATGAACTATGCTTGCAGTCATCATTTTGAATCAGAGGCATTTCCAGTTCCTTAAAGAAAACTGGTGAGTGTGTTTTTAATATGATGTATTCTACAGTTTGTCTTTATATTTGCAGATAACATTAAAAGGCATAAGACTCTTCCGTGGATATTTTCTCATGCTTCCACATGCAGATCTTTATTCCCACTCATCTCCAGTTGTGACTTTCACATAGTTAAATATCTTTGTTTAAAGAGAGCTATACATCTGTCTGTTTTTGTTGTTATTTTAAAGAGAGCTACTGGTAGCTTCTGTGGAGCTCTTCAGAGTAAGATAAGTTAAATTAGCATACCCATGGGCACATTGCATCTAAGATGGTCTGCCATCTTATGTACCTGTGGCTTATAGAAATAATATTCCTGAGAAGTTGTCTGTAAAATAGTTTTGTGTATATATACTTATCATATAATTGAGGAAATTAATTGATTGTAACATAATACTGTTCAGACTCTTTTGTAATATCAGTGTGTTTCCCTTTGAGGGATTCTTAACCTACTAGTAATTTACCATGTTTTTCATCTCTATATTGTGAGGGCTACTAAGTCCTTTTTGACTGAATTAAAGAGAATAAATAATACAGTGTCATAATTCAGATACTTGGAATCACTTTCCAAAGTGACTTGTGAATTGTTTTAGATTATCTCAAGTGACTTTGACTGTTGGATACAAGTCAATGTATCGATTGAATAAAATGGGTGAATAAAAAATTTTGAATAAAATTTTATTCAAAAAAATTTTGAATAATAAAAGGGTGGTGGAGGAAGGGGAACTGTCTTGAGCTGTTCATCTAGATTTTGGATCTGGTCTTAAATAGCAGTTATACGTGATTCTAGAATGCAAAAACTAGAGGGCCTAGTTGTTGTTGTTGTTGTTTAGTTGCTAAGTTGTGTCTGACGCTTTGCAACTCCATGGACTGAAGCACCCCAGGCTCCTCTGTCCTCCACTATCTTCCTAATCTGCTCACATTCATGTCCATTGAGTCAGTGATACTATCTCACCATCTCATCTTTTGCAACCCTCTTCTCCTTTTGCCTTCAGTCTTTCCCAGCATTAGGGTCTTTTCCAGTGAGTCAGCTCTTGGCGTCAGGTAGCCAAATATTGGAGCTTCAGCTTCAGCATCAATCCTTTGATGAGTATTCAGGGTTGATTTCCTTTAGGACTGACTGATTTGATCTCCCTGCAGTCCAGGGAATTCTCAAGAGTCTTCTCCAGCACTACAGTTAGAAAGCATCAGTTCTTTGGTGCTTAGTTGCCTTTATGATCCAACTCTGACATCTGTACATAACTAATGGAAAAACCATTGCTTTGACTCTTAAGGACCTTTGTCAGCAAAGTTGATGTCTCTGGTTTTTAATACACTGGATTTGTCATAGCTTTCCTTCCAAAGAGCAAGTATCTTAATCTCATGGCTGCAGAGTAAGGGAGTGTATGGTGATAAGGACAGGAAGGAAGTTAGCATTTAGCTCTCTTCTGTATATAGGGTTGGAGCAGATGCTTAAAATCATAACTTTCCTTTCAGCAGTGCTGTTTATGTTGAAATTTATGAAGTTAATTTTTCTTTAAAAATGTCCTCAGATTATTTTATGGTCAGATTAATTTGTTACCTAAATATAATTCATTAGTATGACTTAATGGCCATTGGGTGACTGGTGGTGGAGTTGGGACAGACTGATTGTAGTGAATATGAAATGTAAGGCAAATAAATACTTAGTTATGTTGGTTGTTTTTGTTTACTTGCTAGGTTGTCTCCAACTCTTTGTGACCCCATGGACTGTAGCCCACCAGGCTCCTCTGTCCATGGGATTTTCCAGGCAAGGATGCTAGAAAAGGTTGCCATTTTCTACTGCAAGGGATCTTCCCCACTCAGGGATTGAACCTGCAGCTCCTTCATTGGCAGGGGGATTCTATCACTGAGACACCAGAGATGAAATGCCAGATCCATTTTAACTGCAATCAGTATCTCAGTTGACTTAGCTGCCACAAAGAAACCTATCATACTTTAATAAAATTAAGCGTAGAATAATTGTTAAAAATTTTAAGGTTATAAAGCACTGCTTTATTTACTCATGGAACCAGAAGACCAGTGCACCAGTTTTCATTCAGTTCATTTGTTTGGGAGCTGCTGGTGGTTTGATTTCAACATATGCTTAAGTCTTGTTGAGGTATAATTTCTTCAACTTTGTTTCCTTTCCTTTTTTTTAAGCTCTTATTCTGTGTGCTTTCTTTGATCCTTAGCCTTGATGCATTGGCATGACATGTGGCAAATTATTTTTCAGTCTTTAGGTGGAGAGGATTGAGTTAATCATACATCTCAATTCATGACACACCATCAACACTGGTTTGTGCAAATCTTCTCTCTTAGCTTTTAAAATTAATTAGAATTCATTTTCTTTTACTTCCACTTCTCATTTCTGCTCTCAGTCTCCCTTAGTTCACCATTCTAATATATTTGATGTATTTTTCTAGATACATAGTGGGATTTTTTTTGGTTGTGTATTGTTAAATTTACCTAAATGGTGTGCTGTGGTCTTTGTTCTGCTTCTTATCCCTCCAACCTCCCCTATCCTCATTTAGGGACTATTTGAGGACTATGTTTCCATGGTATACATCTAGTTCTTTGTGTATAACTGCCATCTACTGTCTGTAAATGACTCGTTCTCTCAGTAATGGACACCCACATTACCTTCAGCTCCCCACTACCACAGACAATGGGATGAATAGCCATGTTCTTGTTCTCTTGTAGTCCTGTGGGAGAATTTTCTGGACATATGCATAAGAGTGAATTGTTGCATGTAATTTGATTAAGCACCACCGGACTTGGGCTCTTTTGTCAGTGTACCCAGTGGATCCTATTTCTCCATCTTCCTGCCAGCACTTGGCTTTATCTGCTTTTCTAATTTTTGCCTATCTGATATGGGTAAAGTGGTATCTTAATGTTGTTTTAATTTGCATTCTCCAGTTACTAATGAGTTGCAACATTTCTTTGTATACCATTAGGGCCATTTTAAATGTCTCTTCAGTGAATTACCTGTTCATATCTTTCACCCATTTTAATTAGAGTTCATATCTTTTCCTTGTTGATTTGTAGACATCTTTTATCTAGTTTAGGGCTTGGTGGCTCAGACGGTAAAGCGTCTGCCTACAATGCGGGAGATCTGGGTTCGATCCCTGGGTCGGGAAGATCCTCTGGAGAAGGAAGTGGCAACCCACTCCAGTACTCTTGCCTGGAAAATCCCAGGGATGGAGGAGCATGAGAGGCTACAGTCCGTGGAGTCGCAAAGAGTTGGACACGACTGCGCGCCTTCACTTTCACTTTCACCTTATCTAGTTTAGAGTATTAGTGTCATAGTGTGCTAATTTTGTCAGTGGTGCCTTTTGTTGAGCAGAAGTTAACATTGTTGTATAATTTTTTACCTTATGGTTTCTGGGTGTTGTTAAATATAGTAAAGGTAGTCTACATTTTAAATTATATACTTTAGAATTTAGTTTTTTACATTAAGTCTTTAATCTGAGTCCATCATTATATATGGCTTAGAATAGTAATCTTTTCTGCTTGTAATGAGATTGTTTTTCCAACCCTATGAGCTACTTTGTGGTACCAAATTAGTTATACCTCTTCTGCATCATGTTTCTATATTTTCACGACCCTCTTTCTAATAGTCTTTGTTTTATTAGGTATATTTGTTTTTTCTCACATTAGAACCAACCTTTATTGTGTGTTTTTTGTTTGTTTTTTCACTCTGCTTTGTGCTGTCTTAAATACTCATAGGGTATATAAATTAAAAAGATGTAATTTCTTTCTCAAATTAATCTATAAATTCAGTGTAGTCCCAATTTTGCATGTTAGTCACTCAGTTGTGTCTTGACTCTGTGACCCCATGGATTGCACCTCACCAGGATCCTCTATCAATGGGATTCTCTAGGCAAGAATTCTGGAGTGGGTTGCGATTTCCTTCTCTGGGGATCTTCCCGACCCGTAGTCTCAATTAAATTTCATCTATTTTTACCCTTCAGATGTGGCAAACATTTACAAGTTTGAATGGAAAAGTAAAGATTTTTTTCATGATTGATTTATCACTTTCTGGCCCTCTTAATGCATAGTCTATTTAAGTTTACAGTTTTTCTTGTGCCACCTTTGGCATTTTATATTTTTCTAGAAATTTATTCATTTCATCACTTAAAAATTTTTTGTTGTTCTTTTTTAAATTTGTTTATTTGGCTGCAGTGGCTCTTTGTTGCAGCTTATGAGATCTTTAGTTATGGCATTCAGGATCTAGTTCCCTGGCCAAGGCTTGAATCTGGGCCCTCTACCTTGGGAATGGAGAGTCCCAGCCCCTGGATCACCAGGGAAGTCCTCTCTTTTTTTAAAGAATAAAATTTTTATTTTAGGACAAGTTTAGGTTTACAGAAAAATTGTGGAGATAGTACATAAAGTTCCCATTGCTGCTGACAAATTCTTTTAGACTTTCTTCATCTTTATTTCACCTTCATTCCTGAAGGATATCTTCACTGAATTTAGAATTTTGGGTTGACTCTACTTTTCTCGTGTGTGTGCTCAACGGTGTCTGACTCTTTACAACCCCATGGTCTGTAGACTGTCAGGCTCCTCTGTCCATGGGATTCTCCAGGCAAGAATACTGGAGTGGGTTGCCATTTCCTCCACCAGGCTTTTCTCTTCATACTTTAAAATTATTGTTCCACTGTCTTCTGGCTTCCATGGTTTCTGATGAAAAGTCTGCATTCATTTAAATTATTATTCCCCGGTATGTAATATGACTTTTTTTTCTGGATATTCTTTTAAGGTTCCCCCCCACCCCAAGCAGTATGATTATGAGATGTTTGGATGTGGTTTTCTTTCAATTTATTCTGCTTGACTTTCTTCAATCTGTAAATTTATGTCTTTTACCAAATTTGGGAAGTTTGCAGACATTATTTCTTCAGTTATTTTTTTCTACATGAACCAGTTTCTTCTTTTCTTCTGTGATTCCAGTGACATGGATGATAGTGTTTCATAGTTCTCTGTGGCTATGTTAAATTTTTTCAGTCTCTTTCTGGTCTTCGTATTAAATCATAATATTCATCTGTCTTTGTGGTTGTAGAGTTTTCCCCCATTATCTTAGTTCTGCTCTCCAGCTCATCCTGTGATCTTTTTATTTGACGTACATTTCTGTTGTAAAATTTCCATTTGGTTCTCTTAGAAACACTTTTATTTTGAAATAGTTTTGTATTTACAGGAAGTTTCAAAGAAATGTGCAAGAAAGCACCTTGAACTTTTCCCAGGCTGTCTCACTGTTAACATCTTGTGTAACTGTCGTACATTATTAATGAAAATTGACATTGGTACAATTCATATAGCTTAGTCAGACTTTTCCAGTTACATATGCAATTGTGTATATATGTGCACATTCATGTGTGTGAGTATGAAGGTGAAACTTGCTCAGTTGTGTCCAGCTCTTTGTGACCCCATGGACTGTACAGTACAGTCCCTGGAATTATCCAGGCCAGAATACTGGAGTGGGTAGCCTTTCCCTTCTCCAGGGATCCATCCAGGTCTCCCACATTGCAGGCAGATTCTTTGCCAGCTGATCCACAAGGGAAGCCCATGTGTGAGTGTGATTTTATGCAATTTTATCATGTGTTGTATCATGTAACTGCCCCGACAATCAAACTACAGAACTGTTATCATCATCCATTTGGTGTTTTTTCATTGTTTTTGCTTTTCTTTTGGGAGCATCCACTTTTCAAGAATGTTTACCTTTACCTCATGGAGCATAGTTATAATAACTACTTTAAGTTCTTTGATAATTGTAATATCTGTTTAATTTTGGTTTTCACATCTCTTTGTTTTTTCCCCAAAGAATCAGTTATATTTTCTTGGTTCTTTGTTTGTTGAGTAGTTTTGAATTGTGTCAGGAATATATTGAGTATTATTTTGTGAAACTTCGGGTGCTGTTAAAGTCCTCTGGAGAATGTTGAAATTTGTTTTAGCTGACAGTTGGTTTGGTTAGGTTCAGATCTTAAGTTTGGTTTTACCTTCTGTGAGTGGGTGGTTCCGTTGTCATTTGAGTTCTTAGCATTTGCTATGCTTTTTGGAACCACACTGCCCTTGGTAATTGGACTTGGGCAGTTTCTTATATTGTAGTTCAGGCTCAAGGCCTTTGCTGTCCGCCTTTGGATTTGTTCTACATGCAGACTTGGAGAGCAGACACAGTGTGGGGGGAGGGCACAGGGGAGAAGGACTCAGCCTAAGACTTACATTTGTTTATATGTAGAATTGAGGATCCTCTCTTTCCAGCTTTTTCTTGTTCGGTGTACCCCACATTCTAGGGCTTCCAGGAGCCCCTTCCCCATGAAATTTTGTGGAGAAAGGAAAAGAAGAAAAAAGGAAAAAATTTACCTTGTACTCTTTGGCTTGCTTTGGCTCTTTCTTTTCCCCAGTCCTGTGGCTAGAATGAGGAAGTTTCTCTCAGCATTTTTAGTGTGTGTGTCTGCTCTGCTATTTTGTGAATTGGGTCAAAGCTGGGCAGTAGAGTTTAAAAATAAAAAAGGGCAAGGAAACTCACTGGTACTGTAATTTTTCAAGTTTTTACTTCCCTTACCTATTTGATTGTTATTTACTTTTCTCCTTCCTCAGGTAGTTTTCTTTTTGTACTCAGTTCAGTTAGTTCAGTGAAAGTTGCTCAGTCGTGTCTGACTCTTTGCAACCCCATGGATATACAGTCCATGGAATTCTCCTGGCCAGAAATACTGGAGTAGGTATTTTGACATCCAGGGAATCCATCTATCTTGACATCCAGGGAATCTTTCCAACACAGGAATAGAACCAGGGTCTCCCGTGAGGGCAGATTCTTTACCAACCGAGCTATCAGGGAAACCTACTCAGTTCAGAGTTTTTAGCTTTAGTCAGTAGGAGAGAGATGGTGCAGTGGTAAAGAATCTGCTTGCCAGTGCAGGAGAGGCAAGAGATTCCTAGATACGGGAGATCCCTTGGAGTGGGAAATGGCAGCCCACTCCAGTATTCTTGCCAGGAAAATCCCATAGACAGAGGAGCCTGGTGGGGTACAGTCCATGGGGTCGTAAAACAGTCAGACAACTGGATGTTTGAGCACACAGTGGGAGAGAGAGTCTGTAGTGGGCTTATTCCATTTTGACATCTTTGGTAGGGTATAATTTGAAAAATTCAGGGTAAAAAAAAAAAATTATCAAATAATAGAGAAACTAGTTAAGGGCATGGATTTGTTAAAGCAGAGAACTAGCCAGTACTGAATATAAAAGTTTTCTATGAAATTGCCACTCAGTCTGTGAAGAATGTTGAGCTATTAGACTCCATCAGTGTGTTCAACTTTGTGGGGGAATTTGAGTAGTGAGCTGGGGGAACAGTCATGCCTTGTCTACTTTTTTGTAGACCAAACATATTAGGTTGAAGCATATGAAATGAACAATACTTGATCATCTTTGATTTACATAAACAGCAGTTTCTCATGAATTTGACCTATATTTAACTCTCAGTTCTGAAATCTGAAGAAAGAAAATGAAACCTCAAGTTTAAATATCATCTGTATTAAGGTGAATGCTTGCTTCTTTAACAGACAAATCCAAAATCTGAGATGCTTGGTAAGATGCATGCTTGCTAAGTTGCTTCAGTTGTATCTGATTCTTTATGACCCTATGGACATATGCTATCCCATGGCTCCTCCGTCCATGGGATTCTCCAGGCAAGGATACATGCCCTCCTACAGGGGATCTTCCTGACAAAGGGATTGAACCCTAGTCTCCTAGTCTCTCGCATTGGCAGGCGAGTTCTTTACCTCTAGTGCCACCTGGGACGCCCTCTCAGATGCATAACACAGTCCAAAATGGACATTCCTGTTGTTGGACAGGGAATGGGGGAAACTGCTTAGTGGGATCATGGGAGACCCAGGTTGATGAAGACTCATCCTTGGTTCGTACATAGCTTCTGGGTGTCCTGGGAGTTGATACCCAGCCAGGAGACTGGGAAAGGGAAGGGGTGACAAAAAAGAGGATAACAAAAGCATACTCACTTCTTAACCTCAATCCAGAGTGGACATGTTGGTTTGGTGAGATCCAGCCGAGATGTGGGGGTGATGGGTAGGGTGGGGAGGCAGAAGATAGAGTCTGCGTTTGTCAGCTGCTTTCTGGCATCCCTTGTGAAGGGAAACAAATCTCTGGTGGGCAGTTGCCGTCTCTGCCGCACTATTTCTTGATCGCGTGGAGAATGTCTTTTTCACTTATTTGTGGCTGTATGGGTCTTTCTTGCTGCGCAGGCTTTCCTCTAGTTGCAGTGAGCAGGGGCTGCTCTTCGTTGTGTTGCATGGGCTGCTCGTCGTGGTGGCTTCCCTTGTTGCAGAGCACGGGTTCGAGGGCACGTGGACTCAGTAGTAGAGGCTCCCAGGCTCAGTAGTTGTGGGGCACAGGCTTAGTTGCTCTAAAGCATGCGGGGTCTTCCAGGATCAGTGTCTCCTGCATTGGCAGATGGGTTCTTTACCACTGAGCCACCTGGGAAGCCAGGAGAACATCTTTTTGCTTTGCATGTTAGTTTGCTAGGGCTGCTGTTAACAAAGACTGACACAGACTGGGTGGCTTAAACAATAGAAGTTTTTTTTTCTCACAGTTCTGGAGGCTAGAAGTCCAAGGTCAAGATGTCAGCAGGTTGGGTTTTTTTCTGAGGTCTCTCCCTTGGCTTTCACACACTGCCGTCTCACTGTGTCCTCACATGGTCTGTGTGCGCATCCCTCGTGTCTCTATGTGTTCAGGCTTCCTCTTTTAATAAGAAACCAGTTCAGTTGGATTAGGGCCCATCCTAAGGGCCTTTTAACTTACCTCTTTAAAGGCTCTGTCTCTCATTACAGTCCCATTTGGAGGTACTGGGTGTTAGGGCTTCAATACTTGAATTTTAAGGGGACAAAATTCAGCCCATAATATTACTGTACATTTATAATAAATTTATATGTTTTTTACTGAAAGTAGTCATACTCCTTAAATAAAAGAAGAAAGGAATGTTAGATCTGTGTTATAATTATGCTTTTAATGGATCTGTAATAAATTTTGAATTATATATGTTAATGAAGATTACCACTAAGTCAGAAGCATTTTTCCTTATTTATTCATCAAGGACACAGTTTAGCAGTGAAGATAGTTTAGTTTTTAGTGAATGTGATTATTGTTTTTCTCTCTTCCAGAGTTTGGAAGTGTTCTTTTCTTACTGTAGCTTATCCAAGGGATATGTTCATTAGTGAGATAGTAAAGAGAGTTACAAACCATGTCACCTATAAGGAAATCACCACTCTGCAACATAAGAATAAATCTCTAGGTGTATATTGGGCTTTTTTTTTTTTTTGACATCTGCTATCCTACTTGCTGGGGCTTCCCTGATAGCTCAGTTGATAAAGAATCCACCTGCAATGCAGGAGACCCTGGTTCGATTCCAGGGTAAGAAAGATCCACCAGAGAAGGGATAGGCTACCTACTCCAGTATTCTTGGGCTTCCCTTGTGGCTCAGCTGGTAAAAAAAATCTGCCTGCAATGTAGGATACCTGGGTTTGATTCCTGGGTTGGGAGGATCCCCTGGAGAATGGAAAGGCTACCCACCCCAGTATTCTGGCCTAGAGAATTCCATGGACTGTATAGTTCATAGATCTCAAAGAGTCAGACATGACTGAGCGACTTTCATGTTCATCCTACTTGTTATAGGGTGCCCCTCACTTACGTTTGGAGGGATTCCGGGGAAGAGTGTAACCTGGGCTCTGGTGTCAATGAGAGCGTCCCAGTGGATAATTAGAGAAGTGAACAGGTGGTTGTCTCTCAGTGGGGGGGACGAGCTCAGGGGACTGTAGGGGTCCCTAGGGCAGAGGCCTTGCCAGCTGTATCTCTTTAAGAGATCTGGGTGTGGGATCCCAGAGTCTGCGGTCAGGGCTGGAGCATTGCAAGAGGTGACAGTTTCATCATTTGGGATGGGACCGAAGTCTCCTGAAGAGCCCGCAGCTCCTGAACCAAGGCTTTTAACTTGTGTTCAGCTGTCCCGAGATGATGTTATCAGGGACCCTGATTTCTTCGACTGCCAATACAGAGAGCCTGTCGCTTATCTTGTATGGGAGACTGAGCTTCTTCCATCTGTCTCTGTGAGCCTGGAGGGGCCTCTTCCTGTGTAAACAAAGCTTGAAAACAGTTTCAGGGACCCCTATGAACCATTAGTACCCTTCTCTCTCTCCCTTTTGGTGACTTTTTCTAAAAAGCCTTGCATTTCTGTCGTGGTGTAGTTAGGCATCTCTGTTCCTCATTCACACTGGCCATTGTTGGACTTTTTGGTACAGTAGATATTAACAGGGAATGCCTGGGACATAGGTTGTTTCTTTCTCAACTCATATGCTGCTGCCTCCCATTCTTGGGGGTCCCAGTTGACCACTGAGGGGTCGGGGTCCCCCTCCAACAATGTACCATTAGCAAATATATTTGGGAAAGCTCCAGACTCCAAGGATGTAGCCTTTACAACTTGACATATGGATATGCCACTGTTCTCAGAGACATCCAAGTCATGGGGGTCTTACAAGCTTCTAGTATTTTTTTAACTTCCTCTGGGGACTAAGGAGGGTCTGGTACCCAGTGCTTTGGGCCCCACTTTCAGCAACATATGATGCCCTTGCCTCACAGTGTTTGCCTCCAGGTGCCATGATGGCTGGGACTTTTTAGATTTTGTTTTATTGGGACTTGTTAAATGACATTTTGTTTCTGAAAACCAAGGCCATATTATGTGGTTGGTTGCCTTTGCAGCCTACCAGACACTTGAAGGTGGAAGAGAATGTGCTTGTGAACTCCACCATATGAACTGTTGGAC